>NC_133143.1:6025552-6745153 GCF_048418815.1 Hemitrygon akajei | reverse complement strand
CACTCCAACAGCATCAATGGAGGAAGAGAATAAGAGAGAGTGAGAAAGAGAGAGGTAGAGAGAGAGAGGGAGAGAGAGAGAGAGGGAGACAGAGAGAGAGAGGGAGAGAGGTTGTTACACACAAACACCACACTCCAACAGCATCAAGGGAGGAAGAGAGAATGAGAGGCGGAGAAACAGAGAGAGGGAGAGAGAGAGAGAGACTGTTACACACAAACACCACACTCCAACAGCATCAAGGGAGGAAGGGAGAGAGAGAGACTGTTACACACAAATACCACACTGATGCACCATAAGTAACTCACGCTGAGACGTAGGAAGCGAGATATCGGCTTTTATTGACTGGAAGAATAAACAATACTACTTCCTGGGGAAAATGAGGGAGAGCAGCAGCCCACAGTCGCCTTTATACAGGGGTCTGTGGGAGGAGCCACAGGAGCTGTCAGCAGGGTCTGTGGGAGGAGTCACAGGAGCAGTCAGATTGGTATATCTAGTTCACCACATTCACCCCCCTCCCTTTGTTTTAAAAGAGTCCCCAAGTATATTTACAGGTTAAGTCTATCAGGTGGTCGAATCGTTCGCTGCGATCTACGTAGCTCCGGCTGCAATTGCACAGGTGCCGGAGGTGGTGATGGCACAGGAGCCGGAGGTGTTGATGGCACAGGTGCCGGAGGTGGTGTTTGCTCCGGAGGCGGAGAGTGGGTTGGTTCTGTCCCAACTGGAGGTGTCAGGGATCCCTCACGTGTGTGCGAGGTCCCCGGAATAGACGCGTACGAGATGCCCGGTACATGAGCGTCGTGAGGAGTCTGGTGTGGCTCGGTGTGCGCGGTGTCACCTCGGGTACAGGGTTCATAGTTACCGTGGAATGTTCGGGGTAGTGGTCTGCTGCTCCGACGGGCGCCAGGTCACGGACAGAGACCGTGTCCTCCCGCCCATCAGGCAAGACCACGTAGGCATACTGGGGATTAGCATGCAGGAGGTGAACCCTCTCGACCAGCGGGGAGTACTTATTACTCCTCGCATGTTTACGTAGCAGCACTGGCCCCGGGGACGTCAGCCAAACTGGTAGGGTGGTCCCAGTGACAGACTTCCTGGGAAAAGAGAACAGGCGTTCGTGAGGGGTGGCATTAATGGACGTACACAACAGGGAGCGGATAGAGTGGAGTGCCTCAGGGAGGACCTCCTGCCATCGGGAGACCGGCAACCCTTTTGACTTAAGGGCTAAAAGTGTGGCCTTCCACACTGTGGCATTCTCCCTCTCCACCTGGCCATTCCCCCGGGGATTATAACTCGTGGTTCGACTAGTAGCAATGCCCCTAGCTAGCAGGAACCGGCGCAACTCGTCACTCATAAAGGAGGACCCTCTATCGCTGTGGACATAGCAGGGATATCCGAACAGACTGAAGAGCTGGCGTAAGGCTTTTATGACCGACGTGGTAGTAGTGTCGGGGCAGGGAACAGCAAAGGGGAATCGTGAGTGCTCGTCAATAATACTGAGAAAATAGACATTGCGGTCAGTGGAGGGAAGGGGGCCCTTAAAGTCAACACTCAGTCGCTCAAAAGGGCGGGTGGCCTTGACAAGCTGCGCAGTGTCAGGACGGTAGAAGTGCGGTTTGCACTCAGCGCAGATCTGGCAGTCCCTGGTCATCGTCCTGATGTCCTCCAGGGAGTACGGCAGGTTCCGGGCTTTAATGAAATGGTAAAATCGGGTGACCCCCGGATGGCAAAGATGGGCATGAAGGGCATACAGCTGGTCGAGCTGGGCACTAGCACACGTACCCCGGGATAGGGCATCAGAGGGTTCATTGAGCCTGCCAGGCCGGTACAGGATATCATAATTGTAGGTGGAAAGTTCTATTCTCCATCGCAAAATTTTATCATTTTTGATTTTGCCCCGCTGTTGGTTGCTGAACATGAACGCAACCGAGCGCTGGTCGGTCAGCAAGGTGAACCTTTTGCCGGCGAGATAGTGCCTCCAGTGCCTAATAGCTTCCACTATGGCCTGGGCTTCTTTCTCCACTGCGGAGTGCCGAAGTTCAGAGCCTTGAAGGGTACGAGAAAAAAACGCCACTGGTCTGCCTTCCTGATTGAGGGTAGCAGCCAGCGCGACATCAGAGGCGTCACTCTCTACTTGGAAGGGAATGGTCTCGTCCACCGCATGCATCGTTGCTTTGGCAATGTCCCCTTTAATGCAGCTGAAGGCCGCGCGGGCCTCGGCAGAGAGGGGAAATGTGGTAGACCTGACCAGGGGGCGGGCCTTGTCTGCGTAATGGGGGACCCATTGGGCGTAATAGGAAAAAAAAACCCAGGCACCGCCGGAGGGCCTTGAGAGTGGTGGGAAGAGGAAGTTCTAACAGGGGGCGCATACGGTCGGGGTCAGGTCCAATGACCCCGTTCTCCACGACATACCCAAGGATAGCGAGTCGGGTGGTTCTGAACACACACTTGTCCCTGTTATAAGTAAGGTTCAAAGCTTCGGCCACTTGGAAAAATCGTTGGAGGTTGGCGTCGTGATCCGACCAGTCGCGACCACAGATGGTGATGTTATCTAGATATGGAAATGTGGCCTTCAGTTTGTACTGGTCCACCATCCGGTCCATCTCCCTCTGGAAGACTGAGACCCCATTTGTGACACCAAATGGGACGCGCAGGAAGTGATAGAGCCTGCCACCCTGATGATCCCCTCCCCGAGCAGCCGCTGCACCTCTGAATGAATAAAGGCCCTGTCCCCTGCGCTGTACCTCCTGCTTTTAGTCACCACCGGTTTACAGTCGGGGGTCAGGTTGGTGAACAGCGATGGGGGAGGGATCTTGAGGGTGGAGAGGCTGCAAATAGTGTCAGTAGCACAGCTATCGGCATGGTGCTGGGCGGGATGTGTGGTTCGGTGTGTATGTGCATGTGGTAATGGAGTATATGGCGAAGTCCCACCAAACTGAGGATTCCTGACAGTAAGTGGTGGGAGGGGCCCGTCATATGCCATAGTCACACTTTTGAGATGGCTCTGGAAGTCGAGCCCCAACAGCACAGGTGCGCACAGTCGAGGCATGACCAGGAACGCAAAGTTCCGATACTCTGTGCCCTGCACCACCAATGTCGCTACACAACCCACCCGGATGTCTGTGGAATGCGACCCAGAAGCCAAGGTGATCTTCTGACGTGCCGGCCGTGTCACGAGTCCACAGCGTTTCACTGTGGCCGGGTCAATAAAACTCTCAGTGCTGCCCGTGTCAAACAGGCAGCTAGTCCTGTGCCCCTCCACCAGGATGTTCATCATCGACCTTGCGAGCTGGTGCGGAGCGCTTTGATCGAGGGTCACGGTAGCCAGCGTTGAACGGGGCGAGTCGGGGGCGGGGGCCTGGTGACGCCGGCAAAGATGGCCGCTCACATCCGGGCATGCAAAATGGCGGCCCCCAGGTCTCAGACGCAGCGCTGCTCAACCCCGGGCGCAGTTTAGATTTACAGACCTTGGCGAAATGGCCCTTCTTCCCGCAGCTGGAACAAGTCGCTTCGCGAGCTGGGCAGCTGTTTCTGGGATGTTTCTGAAGCCCACAAAAGTAACAGAGTTTTATACCTGGCGAGTTCGAGGAGTTCGTGATACCGCGACTGGCAGTGGCGATGGCGAATTTGCTCGGAACCGGGGAATCGCACGGCTGGACCGCCTCGGCGTACAGCTGCGCAGCCTCCAACGTATCGGCCGTCTCTATCGCGGAGCGTAAGGTAAGATCAGCTTTTTCCAGCAGCCGCTGGCGCAAATACACTGACCGGACTCCAGTCACAAAAGCGTCTCGGACCAAGAGTTCCGCATGCTGTTCCGCTGTGAGCGTTTGGCAGTCACAAGTCCGCACGAGTGCCTGTAGAGCTCGGAGAAATTCAGCAGTCGACTCCGTAGGCCGCTGTTTTCGTGTTGCCAAGCGATGCCGGGCATAAACTGCGTTTTCCGGCCGCAGGTACTGTCTTTTGAGGGCGTCAAGCGCCCCCTCGTAGGTCGAGAGGTCCCTGATGAATGAATAAACTTTTGGGGCGACCCTCGAGAGGAGAAGTCTGAGCCTAACAGCTGAGTCGGTGGTACGAACCTCCTCCAAGTATGATTGGAAGCATACAAGCCAGTGTTCAAAGGCAAGAGCTGCTTCAGGGTCTTGGGGGTCCAAATCTAAGCGTTCTGGGCGTAAAATGGTTTCCATGTTTTATTCTTCCAGTCAATAAAATTGATGCACCATCAATAACTCACGCTGAGACTTAGGAAGCGAGATATCGGTTTTTATTGACTGCAAGAATAAACAACACTACATCCTGGGGGAAATGAGGGAGAGCAGCAGCCCACAGTCGCCTTTATACAGGGGTCTGTGGGAGGAGCCACAGAGCAGTCAGACAGGTATATCTAGTTCACCACAGAGAGAGAGAGAGAGAGAGAGAGAGAGACTGTTACACACAAATACTACACTCCAACAGCATCAAGGGAGGAAGAGAATGAGAGAATGAGAAAGAGAGAGAGCGAGAGAGAGAGAGAGAGGGAGAAAGACTGTTACACACAAACACCACACTCCAACAGCATCAGGGGAGGAAAAGAGAATGACAGAGAGAGAAAGAGAGAGAGAGAGAGACTGTTGCACAGAAATACCACACTCCAACAGCATCAAGGTATTAAGAGAGAATGAGAGAGTGAATGAGAGAGAGAGAGACAGAGAGACTGTTACACACCAACACCTCACTCCAACAGCATCAAGGGAGGAACAGAGAATGAGAGAGAAAGAGAGAGAGAGAGAGAGAGAGAGAGAGAGAGAGAGAGACTGTTACACACAATCACCACACTCCAACAGCATCAAGGGAGGAAGAGAATGAGAGAGAAAGAGAGAGAGAGAGAGAGAGAGAGAGAGAGAGAGAGAGAGAGAGAGAGAGAGAGAGAGAGAGAGAGAGACTGTTACACACAAACACCGCACTCCAACAGCATCCAGGGAGGAAGTGAGAATGAGAGACTGTTACACAGAGATACCTTTCTCCGGCAGCATCAAGCATTTTTCCAGATTCTTTTGAAATGTTTTGAGAGTCTTGGCCTCCACCAGCCTCTCAGGCAGTGTCTTCCACGTTGCAGCTATCCTCTTGGTGAATAAAGATATTTCTCCACTCTCCCTTTAACTTTCTAACTCCTTCGCTTAAACCTATGTCCCCTGGTTTCCTCAATGGGGAAAATGTTCTCAGAACTAATCTATGTCTCTCTTGCTTTTAAATACCTAAAACTGGTTCCTTCTCCTCTCCAAAGAAAACAAACTTGACCTTTCCAGTCTCCTATATGCTTCACTGTGGTGAACTAGATATACCTGTCTGACTGCTCCTGTGGCTCCTCCCACAGACCCCTGTATAAAGGCGACTGTGGGCTGCTGCTCTCCCTCATTTTCCCTAGGATGTAGTGGTGTTTATTCTTCCAGTTAATAAAAGCTGATATCTCGTTTCCTAAGTCTCAGCGTGAGTTATTGATGGTGCATCATTCACCCCAGGCAATATCCTGGTGAATTTCTTCACCCCCTCCAGTGCAATCTCATCCTGCAGTAATGCCACTGGATCTGTACACAATACTTCAGCATGGTTTTATAAACTTGTATCATGACCTTCTTATTTAATATTTTGTGTCCTCATGTTTTTGATTGAAGCTCTTTTAGAAGTCCAGACTGACACATAAAACTTGTTGCTCCATAATTGTTTTATTAAGCGCTAAGAGAACAAAGTGATTGGAAAGGACAGGAGAGATCAAAGAAGGTAGGAAAGTATGATGAGACAATGTTTGAAGAATTTTCGTTAACGGCCCTGTTTGGCCTAATATTTATTATTTTATTTCCCTTGAACACTGTTCGCTTTAAAGTTGTGAGCTTCAGTTTCTCTCACTCCACACTTGGTCCATATCCGAACCTGGTGACAGACGTACCTCCTGGTTCATCCATGGCTTTTGGTTTGGGAATGTACGGTAAGTCTTCGTGGGCAAACACTCCTCCACACAGGTTTTAATGAAGTCGGTAACAACTGCAGCATACTCATCCAGGTTCGAAGATGAATCCTGAATACAGTCCAGTCCACCGATCAAAGCAGTCCTGTAGGTGTTCCTGTGCTTCCCTTGTCCAAACCTTCTTGGTCCTCACTACTGGTGCTGCAGGTCCTCAGTCTCTGCCTGTACTCCGGGAGTAGCAGGTGATCAGACTTCCTGAAGAGAGGGTGTGGAATACCACGGTAAGCATTCTTGATGGTGGTGTGGCAGTGGTCCAATGTGTTGTTCCCTCTGGTATTGCCAATGATCTGTGGATAGTAATTGCTTAGTGATTTTTTCAGACTGGCCTGGTTAGAATCTCCCAAAACAATGGTGAAGGTGTTAGGATGGGCTGTTTCGTGCATGTTGATCCCATTGCTCAGACCAGCTAAAGCCTGACTGACATTGGCCTGAGGTGGAATGTAAACTGCTACCAAAATGAACCCAGAGAACTCCTGTGGCAGGTAAAAAGGACAACACTTTACTGCTGGATATTCCATGTCTGGTGAGCAAAGCTGGGACAGCACTGATATATTTGTGCACCAAGAAGAGTTGATCATGAGTTGATCCTTCACCTCTGCTTTTGAGAGACTCTATAGATCTATCCTGACGGTGTATAGTAAACCCGTCGATCTGAATCGCTGCATCTGGTACAGAAGGGGTTAAACAGGATTCCGTGAAACTAAGGACACACATGGTCCTAATGTCCCTCTGATTGAATACCCTAGATCTGAGATCAGGTAGCCCCTATTCAAATTATACGATACCCAAGAAACTTCCAGAATAAATGTAAGAATGTAGCCACTTGTGGTCTGGCGTAGAGAGATAATTATATAAAATACAAACAGGTATAAGAAATTTAAATTGCAAAGGAAGTTTAATCCAATATCCCCTCCCACTTTGATTCTAAATCACACATTTAAGATCCGAAGTTCAGAGGCAGAAAAATTTGTGGGTATTTATATATTAAATAAGTATAAAATAAAAGTATATTATTTTATAAAAGTATAAAATAATCAAAAACTGCCTATGTCAATGGAAATATCAAAGAGTGTTCATAGGATTATGTCACTGTTAGGTAATTTAGAAGACACACTTGAGTTTGCATTATGATAAAGCATATAGGGACAAATGTTATGACTCGTAATACTGAGTAACTCCAGATTCCTAGACTTCTAGACTCCGTCAAAGAAATCTCCGCCATCAGATTGATGTATCTTAGCTGTGTCCTTTATGGAATATGATTAACCAAATCATTTATGTCTTCAGACTCATCAGGTATGTAAGTACAATACTCCTTGCCTATAACTGCACATATTCTCCTCCTTAGTGTAGGGGGCAGGGCTTCAGGTTCCTGGATCATTGGGGCCTCTTTTGGGGGAGATATGACCTGAACAAAAGGATGGGTTTACACCTCAACCCAAAGGGGTCCAATATCCCAGCAGGCAAGTTTTAATAGAGCTGTTCGGGAGGGTTTTAAACTAAATTGACAGGGGATGGGAACTGGATGTTGGAGGATAGGGCTGAGGAAGGGGAAAACAAATAAATCAAAGACAGTGTGTAACAGAGATGACAGAAAGGACAGGCAGGAGATGAGGTATAATCACAGCCAGTGGAATGAGCTATGGGGCAATAGAGCAATGGTGCTGTTAAAACAGAAGCAGCAAACACTGGACGGAAAGTGTTATACTTGAATACACACAGCATAAGAAATAAAATGGATGAACTTGAATTCAGCTACAGATTTGTAAATATGACGTTCTGGCCATCTCTGAAGCTTGGCTAAAGGATGGCTGCCATTGGGAGTTGAATGTCCAAGGATATATGGTATACAGTATCGGAAAGATAAATTAGTAGGCAGAGGGGGTGGTGTGGCCCTGTGTATAAGAAATAATATTAAATCATTAGAAAGGAATGACATAGGATCGGAAGGTGTAGAGTCTCTATGGGTTGAGTTAAGAAATGGCAAGAGTACAAGGAGCCTAATGGCTTGGTGTTGAGCTCACTAGGGGATCGGCTGTGCTGGATTGGGTGTTGTGCAATGATCCAGAGGTGATAAGAGAGATTAAGGTTAAGGAGAACTAAGGGAACAGCGAATCACACTATGATCGAGTTAACTTTGAAATTTGAGAAAGAGAAACTAAATTCCATTGTGCCAGTATGTCAGTGGAATGAAGGAAATTACAATGGCATGAGAGGGGAACTGGCCAAGGTTGACTGGAAAAGGGACACTAACAGGAAGGACAGCAGAGCAGCAATGGCTGGAGTTTCTGTGAAAATGAGGGAAGTGCAAGACGATATATTCCAAATAAGAAAAAAATTTTGAATGGAAGAAGGACACTACCGTAGCTGACAAGTGAACTCAGAGTCAAAGTAAAAGCAAAGGAGAGGGCATACAAGGAAGCCAGAGCTAGTGAGAAGATTGAGGATTGGAGAGCTTTTAAAACCTGCAGAAGGAAACTCAGAAGGTCATTAGGAAGGAAAAGATGAATTATGAGAGGAAGCTGGTGACTAATATCAAAGAAGATACTAAAAGCGTTCTTTAAGTATATAAAGGGTAAAAGAGTTTAGGGTAAATATAGGACCAATAGAAAATGACGGTGGAGATATTGTCGGGTGCGAGCGAGCAGAGTGCGCAGGAGCAGAGTGCTGGGCTTTGGCTCAGCGGGCTTCGGCGCAAGAGGACTTCGGCAAGAAGCCTGCTTTTCATTTATTCTGACTAATCTAGGATCAGGTAATGGGGGAGGACGGTTAGAGCAGTGGTGTGCTCCGTATGCAGTATGTGGGAGGTCAGGGTCAACACAGTTGTCCCTGATGGACCCCACCTGCAATAGGTGCATCCAGCTGCAGCTCCTATCAGACCGAGTTAGGGAATTGGAGCAGGAGCTGGAT
This sequence comes from Hemitrygon akajei, assembly GCF_048418815.1. Lineage (NCBI taxonomy): Eukaryota > Metazoa > Chordata > Chondrichthyes > Myliobatiformes > Dasyatidae > Hemitrygon > Hemitrygon akajei. The sequence continues at coordinate 6,736,248 of NC_133143.1, read as the reverse complement.
GAACTACGGATCATTCGGGAGGCAGAGGCAGAGATAGATAAGAGTTATCGGGAGGCAGTCACACCGAAAGACAGGAGGTAGGCAAATGGGTGACAGTCAAGAGAGGCAGGGGGAGCAGACAGAGAGAGAAGAGCACCCCTGTGGCTGTTCCCATCAAAAATAAGTATACCATTTTGGATACTGTTGGTGGAGATGACCTACCAGGAACAAGCTGCAGTGGTCCTGTCTCTGGGACTGAGGTTGGACCCGCGACTAGGAAGGGGAGGAGGGAAGAGAAGAAGCGGTATTGATAGGGGATCCTATAGTCAGGGGGGCGGATAGGACATTTTGTGGGGTAAGATCGGGAGTCTCGGATGGTATGTTGCTTCCCTGGTGCTGGGGTCCGAGACATCTCAGATCGGGTGCAGGTTATTCTCGAGAGGGAGGGCAAGAATCCAGATGTTGTGGTCCATGGATGGGGACCAATGACGTGGGTAGGATGAGTGAGGGGGTCCTGCGTAGGGAGTTCAGGAGTTAGGTGCGAAGCTGAAGAGAAGGACCCCCAGGGTAACAATCTCAGGATTGCTACCTGTGCCACGTGCGAGTGAGGCAAGGAACAGGAGGATTATAAAGATTAATACGTGGCTGAGAGGATGGTGCAGGAGGGAGGGCTTCAGGTTTGTGGATAATTGGGCCTTGTTCCAGGGAAGGGTGGATCTGTTCCCAAGGGACGGTTTACACCTGAACTGGAGCAGTACTAACATTCTTGCAGGGAAGTTTGCTAGTGCTTCTTGGGGGGGTTTAAACTAAATTTGCAGGGGGCGGGGATCCAGAATGTGAGAGAGGATAGCGAGATGAAGAATAAAGGACAGGTGGGCACTACTCGGTTCCGGAATATTAAGTGTGTAGTAGAGAAAGGTGAGGCGGACCAAGTGATAAGGAGGACTCGTGTACAGAGGGATGGTCTGACGGAACATGGAGTTAAATGTGTTGAAAGAGTAAGTAAATGTAGGAAGGACAACAAAATTCTAGGGGCGTATAGCCCGATAGGAGTTCGGGGAGCTGGGTTAAGCACAATAGGCAGCGATTCAAACAGAGAGAGCAGAAATGGGTTAAAAATTCTATATCTGAATGCACGAAGTGTCAGGAATAAGGCGGATGAGCTTGAAGCCCAGGTGTGAATGGGTAACTATGATGTTGTTGGGATAACGGAGACATGGCTGCAGGGAGATCAGACCTGGGAAATGAATTGTACAAGGGTATATATGCTATCATAGGGACAGAAATGTGGGCAGAGGGGGTGGGGTGACTCTGTTGGTGAGGAATGAGATTTCCAGTTCCTTGCAAGGGGGGACATAGGGTCAGGAGAAGTAGAGTCTGTGTGGATAGAACTGAGGAACAGTAAGGGCAAAAGGACCCCAAATGGGTGTTGTCTACAGGCCACCAAACAGTAGCATGGATATTGGGTGCAAGTTGAATAGGGAGTTAACATTGGCATGTGGCAAAGGTAATGTCACAGTAGTTATGGGGGATTTCAACATGCAGGTGAACTGGGAGAATCAGGTTGGTGCTGGACCACAGGATAGGGAGTTTGTAGAGTGCCTACGGGATGCGTTCTTGGAACTAACTTGTACGAGAGCCGACCAGGGACAAGACTATTCTGGATTTAGTGTTATGTAATGAATAGGATTTGATAAGCGATCTCGCAGTAAAGGAGCCATTAGGAGGTAGTGATCACAATATGATAAGCTTTTATCTGCAATTTGAGAAGGATAAGGGCAGATCGGAGGTGTCAGTGTTGCAGATGAAACAGGGGAAACTATGGAGCCATGAGGGAGGAGCTGGCCAAGTTGACTGGATGGATAGCCTAGCAGAAAAGACAGTGGAACAGCAATGGCAGGTATTCTTGGGAATAATGCACAAGGTGCAAAATCAGTTCATCCCCCAGAGATGAAGGATTCAAAGGGGGGAAAGGGGCCTCAGTGGTTGACAAAGGAAGTCAGAGACTGCATAGCATTAAAAAAAGGAAATATGACAGAGCTAAGGTGAGTGGGAGGACAGATGATTGGAAGTTTTTAAGGAACAACAGAACTTAACTAAAAAGACAATACGGGGAGAAAAAATGAGGTATGAACGCAAGCTAGCCAGGAATATAAAGGAAGATAGCAAAAGCTTATTTAGGTATGTGAAGAGAAAGAAGATAGTTAAGAAACAATGTTGGGCCATGAAGAATGAATTGGGTGAAATTGTTATGGGAAACAGAGAAATGGCAGAAGAATTTAATAAGTACTTTAGATCTGTCTTCACTAGGGAAGACACAAGCAATCTCCCAGATGTATGGATGGGCCAAGGACATAGGGTAACAGAGGAAATGAAACAGATTGACAATCGAAGGAAACGGTGATGAGAAGACTGATGGACTGAAGGCTGACAAATCCCCAGGTCCAGATGGTCTGCACCCTAGGGTACTAAAGGAGGTGGCCCTGGAAATTGCGGATGCATTGGTAATCATTTTCCAATGTCCTTAGATTCAGGATCAGTTTCCTGAGGATTGGAGAATGGCTAATGTTATCCCACTTTTTAAGAAAGGAGGGAGGGAGAAAACAGAGAACTATCGACCTGTCAGCCTGACATCGGTGGTGGGAAAGATGCTAGAGTCCATTATTAAGGATGAAATAGTGGCATATCTAGATAGCAGTGATAGGATTGGGCCGAGCCAGCATGGATTTAGGGTAAATCATGCTTGACTAATCTGTTGGAGTTTTTCGAGGATGTAACCAGGAAGTTAGATGAGGGAGATCCAGTGGATGTAGTGTACCTCGATTTTCAGAAGGCATTTGATAAGGTCACACATAGAAGATTGGTGGGTAAAATCAAAGCTCAGGGCATTGGGGGGAAGGCATTGACATGGATAGAAAACTGGTTGGCAGATAGAAAACAAAGGGTAGCGGTGAATGGGTGTTTCTCAGAATGGCAGGTGGTGACTAGTGGGGTGCCACAGGGCTCGGTATTGGGACCACAGCTGTTTATGATTTACATCAACAATTTAGATGAAGGCATTGAGAATAACATCAGCAAGTTTGCTGATGATACTAAACTGGGTGGCAGTGTGACATGTGATGAGGATGTTAGGAGAATTCAGGGTGACTTGGATAGGCTGGGTGAGTGGGCAGATACTTGGCAGATGGCATTTAATGTGAATAAGTGTGAGGTTTTCCACTTTGGGAGTAAGAACAGGAAGGCAGATTATTATCTGAATGGTATAGAGTTGGGTAAGGGAGAAATACAAAGAGATCTAGGAGTCCTTGTTCATCAGTCACTGAAGGTGAATGAGCAAGTGCAGCAGGCAGTGAAGAAGGCTAATGGAATGTTGGCCTTTATTACAAAGGGAATTGAGTACAAGAGCAAGGAAATCCTCTTGCATTTGTACAGAGCCCTGGTGAGACCACACCTGGAGTATTGTGTACAGTTTTGGTCTCCAGGGTTAAGGAAGGACATCCTGGCTGTAGAGGAAGTGCAGCGTAGATTCACAAGGTTAATTCCTGGGATGTCTGGACTGTCTTACGCAGAGAGGTTAGAGAGACTGGGCTTGTACACGCTGGAATTAAGGAGATTGAGAGGGGATCTGATTGAAACATATAAGATTATTAAGGGATTGGACAAGGTAGAGGCAGGAAATATGTTCCAAATGCTGGGAGAGTCCAGTACCAGAGGGCATGGTTTGAGCAGAAGGGGTAGGTCATTTAGGACAGAGTTAAGGAAAAACTTCTTCTCCCAGAGAGTTGTGGGGGTCTGGAATGCACTGCCTCGGAAGGTAGTGGAGGCCAATTCTCTGGATGCTTTCAAGAAGGAGCTAGATAGGTATATTATGGATAGGGGAATCAAGGGATATGGGGACAAGGCAGGAACCGGGTATTGATAGGAATTGATCAGCCATGATCTCAAAATGGCGGTGCAGGCTCGAAGGGCTGAATGGTCTACTTCTGCACCTATTGTCTATTGTCTATTGTAATGAGAGATGCAGAGATGGCAGAGGAACTGAATGTGTATTTTCCATCAGTCTTCACAGTGGAAGACGTCTGCAGTATACCGGACATTCAAGAGTGTCAGGAGAATGAAGTTTGTGCAGTGAAAATTACAATTGAGAAGGTGCTCAGGAAGCTTAATGTTCTGAGGGTGGATAAATCTCCTGGACCTGATGGAATGCACCCTTGGGTTCTGAAGGAAGTAGCTGGAGAGATCGCGGAGACATTAACGATGATCTTTCAAGAATCGATAGATTCTGGCATTGTACCGGATGACTGGAAAATTGCAAATGTTACTCCTCTGTTTAAGAAGGGTGGGAGGCAGCAGAAAGAAAACTATAGACCTGTTAGCCTGATGTCAGTGGTTGGGAAGTTATTGGAATTGATTGTTAGGGATGAGATTACGGAGTACCTGGAGGCACATGACAAGATAGGCCAAAGCCAGCATGGTTTCCTGAAAGGAAAATCCTGCCTGACAAACCTACTGCAATTCCTTGAGGAAATTACAAGCAGGTAGACAAAGGAGATGCAGTAGATGTGGTGAATTGGATTTTCAGAAGGCCTTTGATAAGGTGCCACACATGGGGCTGCTTAGCAAGGTAAGAGCCTATGGAATTACAGGGAAGTTACTAGTGTGGGTGGAGCATTGGCTGGTCGGCAGATAACAGAGAGTGGGAATAAAGGGATCCCATTCTGGCTGGCTGCCGGTTACCAGTGGAGTTCCACAGTAGTTGGTGTTGGGACTGCTGCTTTTTACGATGTTTGTCAATGATTTGGATTACGGTTTTAGTGGATTTGTGGCTAAATTTGCCGATGATACAAAGATAGGTGGAGGAGCGGGTAGTGTTGAGGAAACAGAGAGCCTGCAGAGAGACTTAGATAGTTTAGGGGAATGGGCAAAGAATTACAATGTTGGAAAGTGTATGCTCATGCACTTTGGTGGAAGAAATAAAAGGGCAGACTATTATTTAGATTGGGAGAGAATTCAAAATGCAGAGGTGCAAAGGGACTTGGGAGTCCTTGTGCAAGATACCCTAAAGGTTAACCTCCAGGTTGAGTCCGTGTGAAGAAGGTGAATGCAATGTTGGCATTCATTTCTAGAGGAATAGAGTATAGGAGCAGGGATGTGATGTTGAGGCTCTAAAAGGTGCTTGTGAGACCACACTTGGAATATTGTGTGCAGTTTTGGGCTCCTTATTTCAGAAAGGATATACTGACATTGGAGAGGGTTCACAGAAGATTCATGAAAATGATTCCAGGAATGAAAGGATTACCGTATGAGGAACATTTGGCAGCTCTTGGGCTGTATTCCCTGGAGTTCAGAAGAATGGGGGGGGGGGGGTATCTCATAGAATCATTCCAAATGTTAAAAGGCCTGAACAGATTAGATATGGCAAAGTTATTTCCCATGGTAGGGGAGTCTAGGACAAGAGGGCATGACTTCAGGATTGAAGGACATCCATTTAGAACAGAGATGTGGAGAAATTACTTTAGTCAGAGGGTGGTAAATCTGTAGAATTTGTTGCCACGAGCAACTGTGGAGGTTAAGTCATTGGGTGCATTTAAGGCAGAGATAGATAGGTTCTTCATTAACCAGGGCATCAAAGGGAATGGGGAGAAGACAGGGGAGTGTGGGTGACTGGAAGAATTGGATCAGCCCATGATTAAATGGTGGAGCAGACTCGATGGGCCAAATGGCCTACTTCTGCTCCCATACCTTATGGTCTTATTCTCTTATTTACTAAGAGAAGACTTAATGGCATATGATTTTGAAGAACCACCTTACGCATGGCAATTATTTCTGTTGTTTCCTTTCCCAAGGCTTCAGCAGTGTCATTGCTGATCCTTTCTAAAGCTGCAGCAACATTTTAATCTCACTTATATTCTTTGCAACACCATAAAATGGGAACAAAATTGATGCAATGCATGCACCTTCTGAAATGTCTCGTTTATTTCTGGACTCAGGTTGTAAAGGTTGGTTGTATGTGTCTTATGGCAGGAAATACATACCCTAAATAACAAGTTTTGAACCAATTATATGTTAAGCCACATTTCTGAACAGGAAGTACACATTGTTCCATGAACTTAAATCGCTTCTAATTACTTGACAGGAGCCTTGTTTAATTATGATATTGTTCTGTAGGATATCGTCAATGAAAATTCCAAAGTCTTTACTCCACTTAGAAACATAGAAACATAGAAAATAGGTGCAGGAGTAGGCCATTCGGCCCTTCGAGCCTGCACCGCCATTCAGTATGATCATGGCTGATCATCCAACTTAGAACTCTGTACCTGCTTTCTCTCCATACCCCCTGATCCCTTTAGCCACAAGGGCCAAATCTAACTTCCTCTTAAATATAGCCAATGAACCGGCCTCAACTGTTTCCTGTGGCAGAGAATTCCACAGATTCACCACTCTCTGTGTGAAGAAGTTTTTCCTCATCTCCGTCCTAAAAGGCTTCCCCTTTATCCTTAAACTGTGACCCCCAGTTCTGGACTTCCCCAACATCGGAAACAATCTTCCTGCATCTAGCCTGTCCAATCCCTTTAGAATTTTATACGTTTCAATAAGATCCCCCCTCAATCTTCTAAATTCCAGCGAGTATAAGCCCAGTCGATCCAGTCTTTCTTCATATGAAAGTCCTGCCATCCCAGGAATCAATCTGGTGAACATTCTTTGTACTCCCTCTATGGCAAGATTGTCTTTCCTCAGATTAGGGGACCAAAACTGCACACAATATTCTAGGTGCGGTCTTACCAAGGCCTTGTATAACTGCAGTAGAACCTCCCTGCTCCTGTACTCAAATCCTTTTGCTATGAATGCCAACATACCATTTGCCTTTTTCACTGCCTGCTGTACCTGCATGCCCACCTTCAATGACTGGTGTACAATGACACCCAGGTCTTGTTGCACCTCCCCTTTTCCTAATTGGCCACCATTCAGATAATAATCTGTTTTCCTGTTCTTGCAACCAAAGTAGATAACCTCACATTTATCCACATTAAATTGCATCTGCCATGAATTTGCCCACTCACATAACCTATCCAAGTCACCCTGCATCCTCTTAGCATCCTCCTCACAGCTAACACTGCCGCCCAGCTTTGTGTCATCCGCAAACTTGGAGATGCTGCATTTAATTCCCTCGTCTAAATCATTAATATATATTGTAAACAACTGGGGTCCCAGCACTGAGCCTTGCGGTACCCCACTAGTCACTGCCTGCCATTCTGAAAAGGTCCCGTTTACTCCCACTCTTTGCTTCCTGTCTGCCAACCAATTCTCTATCCACATCAATACCATACCCCCAATACCTTGTGCTTTAAGTTTGCGCACTAATCTCCTGTGTGGGACCTTGTCAAAAGCCTTTTGAAAATCTAAATATACCACATCCACTGGCTCTCCCCTATCCACTCTACTAGTTACATCTTCAAAAAATTCTATAAGATTCGTCAGACATGATTTTCCTTTCACAAATCCATGCTGACTTTGTCCGATGATTTCACCGCTTTCCAAATGTGCTGTTAACACATCTTTGATAACCGACTCTAGCATTTTCCCCACCACCGATGTCAGGCTAACTGCTCTATAATTCCCTGGTTTTTCTCTCCCTCCTTTTTTAAAAAGTGGGGTTACATTAGCCACCCTCCAATTCTCAGGAACTAATCCAGAATCTAAGGAGTTTTGAAAAATTATCACTAATGCATCCACTATTTCTTGGGCTACCTCCTTAAGCACTCTGGGATGCAGACCATCTGGCCCTGGGGATTTATCTGCCTTTAATCCCTTCAATTTACCTAACACCACTTCCCTACTAGCATGTATTTCCCTCAGTTCCTCCATTTCACTAGACCCTCGGTCCTCTACTATTTCTGGAAGATTATTTATGTCCTCCTTAGTGAAGACAGAACCAAAGTAGTTATTCAATTGGTCTGCCATGTCTTTGTTCCCTATGATCGATTCACCTGTTTCTGACTGTAAAGGACCTACATTTGTCTTAACCAATCTTTTACTTTTCATATATCTATAAAAGCTTTTACAGTCAGTTTTTATGTTCCCTGCCAGCTTTCTCTCATAATCTTTTTTCCCTTTCCTAATTAAGCCCTTTGTCCTCCTCTGCTGGTCTCTGAATTTCTCCCAGTCCTCAGGTGTGCTGCTTTTTTTTGCTAATTTATATGTTTCTTCTTTGGACTTGATACTATCCCTAATTTCCCTTGTCAGCCACGGGTGCACTACCTTCCCTGGTTTATTCTTTTGCCAAACTGGGATGAACAATTGTTGTAGTTTATCAATGCGATCTTTAAGTGCTTGCCATTGCATATGCACTGTCAACCCTTTAAGTATCATTTGCCAGTCTATCTTAGCTAATTCACGTCTCATACCTTCAAAGTTACCCTTCTTTAAGTTCAGAACCTTTGTTTCTGAATTAACTATGTCACTCTCCATCTAAATGAAGAATTCCACCATATTATGGTCACTCTTACCCAAGGGGCCTCGCACGACAAGATTGCTAACTAACCCTTCCTCATTGCTCAATACCCAATCTAGAATGGCCTGCTCTCTAGTTGGTTCCTCGACATGTTGGTTCAGAAAACCATCCCGCATACATTCCAAGAAATCCTCTTCCTCAGCACCCTTACCAATTTGGTTCACCCAATCTATATGTAGATTGAAGTCACCCATTATAACTACTGTTCCTTTATTGCAGGCATTTCTAATTTCCTGTTTAATGCCATCCCCAACCTCACTACTACTGTTAGGTGGCTTGTACACAACTCCCACCAGCGTTTTCTGCCCCTTAATGTTATGCAGCTCTACCCATATCGACTCCACATCCTCCAGGCTAATGTCCTTCCTTTCTATTGCGTTAATCTCCTCTCTAACCAGCAATGCTACCCCACCTCCTTTTCTTTCCTGTCTATCCCTCCTGAATATTGAATATCCCTGGATGTTGAGCTCCCATCCTTGGTCACCCTGGAGCCATGTCTCTGTGATCCCATCTATATCATATTCATTAATAACTATCTGCACATTCAATTCGTCCGCCTTGTTACGAATGCTCCTCGCATTGACACACAAAGCCTTCAGGCTTGTTTTTACAACACTCTTAGCCCTTATACAATTATGTTGAAAAGTGGCCCTTTTTGCTTTTTGCCCTGGATTTGCCTGCCTGCCACTTTTACTTTTCACCTTACTACTTTTTGCTTCTACCCTCATTTTACACCCCTCTGTCTCTCTGCACTTGTTCCCATCCCCCTGCCACATTAGTTTAAATCCTCCTGAACAGCAGTAGCAAACGCTCCCTCTAGGACATTGGTTCCAGTCCAGCCCAGGTGCAGACCGTCCTGTTTGTCCCACCTCCCCCCGAGCTGGTTCCAATGCCCCAGAAATTTGAATCCCTCCCCCTTGCACCATTTTTCAAGCCATGTATTCATCTGAAATATCCTCCTATTTCTACTCTGACTAGCACGTGGCACTGGTAGTAATCCAGAGATTATTACCTTTGTGGTCCTACTTTTTAGTTTATCTCCTAACTCCCTAAATTCACCTTGTAGGACCTCATCCCGTTTTTTACCTATATTGTATATATTTTAGAACAATGTAAAGCATAAGATAGATAGATAGATAGATAGATACTTTATTCATCCCCATGGGGAAATTCAACATTTTTTCCAATGTCCCATACACTTATTGTAGCAAAACTAATTACATACAATACTTAACTCAGTAAAAATATGATATGCATCTAAAATCACCCTCTCAAAAAGTATTAATAATAGCTTTTAAAAAGTTCTTAAGTAGTTTACTTAAATACAGCAGTTGTTTAGCTTTAGACTTGCTGATATGGGGATTGTATTCATTTGTTGACCAATGGGGAATGTTATTTTGTCTTGTGAGGCTGGGAGCTTGGGGGTTTCGTGGTCTTTTCAGGGGAGTCGGGAAGAAGACGCTGAGGAAGGTGGACGTGCACTGCACTGCTCGGTCGACCACCCGGGTGGTCCCAGGTGCGAGGACGTGGAGGTCGGAGGAAAGTGACGAGGGGTCGAATGGTTCGATGGTTGAGCTCCAACGATGTGCACTAAACTGACCGAACTTTGATAAGTTGGCGCCTTTTACTTATTTTCTTTTCCTTCATATAAACTGTATTGCATAGTACTCTTTTAGTTTTAGTAAAATCTTTAAAGTGTTTTCCATAACGGTATCTGGTGTGAGTTTGATATTGTGTGTGTACGCGCGGCATAAACTTGATTCTCACAGCACTTGCGTGTACGGGAGGCGGGGTTGGTGTGTGGCTGGATCTCCTTTTCCCCTAGACATATACCAGCCTGTTGGGTAAGTGTTACACTTGTATTCTATTTGAGTAGCCACCAACCTGATGGCATGGACATTGATTTCTCTAACTTCTAGTAATGCCCTCTCCCCCTCACCATTTCCCATCCCCTTTTCTCTCTCTCATGTTACCTCCTTGCCCACCCATTGCTTCCTTCTGATGCTCCCCCCCTTTTTTTCTTCCATGGGTTCTGTCTCTTCCTAGATCTTTGTTTCATCCCTCACCCTCTAAGCTTCACCTATCACCTGGTGCTTCTCTTTCCCCACCCACCTTTTAAATCTACTGCTTAGCATTTTTTCTGCTGTCTTGCTGAAGTGTTTCAGCCCAAACAATTGACTATGCTTTTTTCCATGGGTGTTGCCTGACCTGCTGAGTTCCTCCAGCTCGGATTTCCAGCATCTGCAGATTTTCTCTTGTTTGTGATCGGATATCCCTATGTTGTCTGATACAGAGTACAACTTTGATTCAGTTGCTGGGTTCACTGAATGTTCCCAGCACTTCTTTTGATTCTTTGATCTTTGAGACTCTCTTACTTACCCTATATATTTTACTCCTTCCCGTGCTGCCCTTTTCACAATTTCATCTGTGAAACCATTTCCATGGCTTTCCATTGAGGTTATTTTGAAATGGTGTTTAGATTTTAATCCAACTTCTGACAGCCATTGCATGACATCCTGAAGTTCTTGTCCTAGTTGGCCATTCTTGATTGGGGTTCCTACAGCCGTAAGAAATTCCATTTGTCTACATAAGTTTCCAAAATCATGAACAACTCCAAAAGCACGTCGAGTATCAGTGTAGATATTAGCTAATCTTCCTTCTGCCAACTTCAGTCAGATCTTTCACTTCTGCCTCTTGTACAGATGCCAGGAGTCGTGCTTCCTGATGTCAATGCATCAGTTTTAGAAAGAATGGCCCATCCAACCATTCAAATTCATCCCTCAGTCATTGAGGATCTTTGGCAGAGTAGTGACCAACAGGATGCTATCAGTCTTCATGTTCTTGAGTGAAGACAACCATCATGTAGCCATGTTTCTCATGAACATACAGGGTAAATGGTCTACCTGTATCAGGGATTTCTAATGTAAGTGTATCACCTTTAAAGTCTGAAAGCTGTTCTTCATTAAGAGTCACAGGGTCGTCTGAGTGCTTACTGCCCATCAGCAGATGGTTGGGCATTTCAGCATATGAATCAATCCATGCTGTCTTGTAGCTACACTACCCAGAAACGATCGGAGTTGCTGGACTTTGTTAGCAGGTGGCTTTGCCGACTTGAAGGCCCTTGCGTGATCCTCAGTGATTTCTTGCTTTCTGTCCCAAGAAAATTACTCCTTCTTGTTGCAGTTGTGCCTTACCTAGGTTTGCTTTGTGTCCCTTGGAGGATATATAATCAAACAAGCAAAGCACATCATGTACCTGCTGGTCTGCAGCCTTGGATGCAATCTGGATATCATTCACATTTTGTATGACAGACAAATTAATTTCTGGTAAGTCCCTCAGATGTTGTCTTAAAGCTGTGTTACAGACAATGGGACTGCTGTGGAGCCCTTGTGGTAGTCTCGTCCATTAGTATTGTTCAATGTCAATCACAGTTAACATTCAGACGCCAGTGGTACGAACCAGAATCTATATCAATAACTTTAAACCACACGTGTGATGGCTTCAGGGTGTTGAACATAGCTGATAGATATGTCAGTCTCCTTTCATTGGCTCCATCTTCAATCCTGTGTGTCTTCACATCCTTGGTCTTTATTGGGTGTGTGGGTGGGAGTATTTGCTCACAGGGTGTGTGTGAAGCATCCAGTGCAGTAATGTAGCAGTGCTTGTAGTTAGTGCATGCTGTATGCCGCATAGTGCTCTCTGCTTGCTACTCTCTGCTTACAGCTATTGCCGCTGGCTAGCCTTCTCAACAGAGGGGGAAAAGAGGAGCCAAGTGTGTAAGCTTCCTCCTGCCAGTACAGAGCCTCTCTACCACCAAGACTCCTGAAGTGCCTCCTCGGGGCCACATGCAGAAACTGGGTATCTTACGGGCCCAGGCTAAACTACAGGGGATCTCGGAGCAGCAGTGGGCCCCAGAGACGTGGTGTGCAGGCCCACCACTGTGTGAATACACCCTGACGTCCATCAACCACTGTCCCAACTACGGGTAAATAGCCCCACTGTCTTGTGGTAAGTCTGTTGAGACAAGGCAAAGGGAGGACACCCTGACAGAAAAGCAATGCGCTGGCAGCACGCAATAGGCAGGCCTTAACAGACCAAGGACCCGGCAGCCTCCTGCAGCCAAGATGTGGGACCGGTTGTCCACCGGGATTTACCTCATCATGGTGACGATAGTGTTACTGGGGATGGCGCACCCCCTGTGGCACTTTAATATCTTCCTTGCACAGGTCTCCAACTCTGACCACGGTGAACAATACCTGGACCTTACATGTGGTTGAAGTCTGACAGTGATGGGGCGTCTGGCAACGGGAGCAGGTACGAATGGACTGGGAGCTCCTAGTCAGAACCCTGCACCGCAGCGGCACAGGGTATTTGGTCAATAGCAGCTGGGACTGAGTGGCAGCTGTTTTCGGCAGGGCCCTGTGCCACTGAGCAGCCCTATTTAGGGACCACACTGCTCACCCCAATTAGGGAAGGGCCTAGAAAAGGTGGCCTAAAAATTGCCCATTCAATCACTCACCTTGATAGGTTACCGCGCCTATCGGGCTATTCCACTACTGCGGTCGAAATAAGGAACAATACAACTTAAAACAGGCAACATGGAATGTAAGGACTCTCCTGGACTCGTACGGCATCTCTGACAGACCTCACCGGAGAGCAGCCTTGATCGCTGCTGAGCTGAGATGCTACAGCATTGACATTGCTGCCCTGAGTGAGACCAGGCTCCTGGATGAAGGCTCTTTAACAGAGGAAGGGATGGGTTACACCTTCTTCTGGAAAGGTTTCCCCCCCAGGTGGACAACATCTCCACGGAATAGGACTGGCCATCAAGAACACCTTTCTACCAAGTTTCACAGAAACACCTGATGGCATTAGTGAAAGACTAATGACCCTCCGTATCCCCCTGGTAAAGAGACGTTATGCCATGCTTCTCAGTGTCTATGCACCAACTTTGCCATCTGGGAATGAGGCCAAGGAATGCTTTTATCAGACATTGGATGAAGCTCTTTGCCAGATCCCTAAGAATGATAAGATCCTTTTGCTTGGGGACTTCAACGCTAGGATGAGACAGAACAACAGGATATGGAGTGGAGTGCTAGGTAGGCATGGTATTGGCAAGGTCAATGCAAATGGCATGAGGCTACTTACTCTTTGCTCTGAGCATAACCTTACCATAACCAACACCATCTTCCAGCAGAAGGCATTGTGAATGCACCCTCGCTCCAAACATTAGCACATGATTGATTTCATCATTGTGAGACATAGTGACATCAAGGATGTTCTCATCACCCGTGCCATGAGGGGTGCAGAGTGCCGGACTGACCACCGTATGATTGTGGCCAAGCTCTATATGAAAATGCGTCCCCCCTTGTGGCTACAAAGCCCCAATAGAAAGTGGCTAAATTGCAACCGCCTGAGAAACACAGAAGCAAGAAGTGAGTTTTGACACATCCGAGCTGAGAAACTAAGGGAGCTGGAACCTTGTCTGAGTTTGGAAAATACCATGGAACAACAGTGGACCTACATCAGCTCTACGCTCTATGAGGCAGCAGCCCAATCCATCGGCCATAGAGCAGAAACCACCAAGACTGGTTTGACGATAACTCAGACACCACCACAACTTGCTTAAGGACATGCACAAAGCACACCAGGCAAATTTAGATAACCCTTCATCCACCAGCATCAGACAGCATTGGCAGGCAGCTCGGAGGAGTACGGGCCATACAAAATGAGTGATTGACTGAAAAGACACGTGAAATCCAGTCCTTTGCCGATAATAATGACATGCATAATTTTTACAATGCTGTCAAAACCATCTACGGCCCAATAAATCGATGCGTTACTCCCCTGAAAACAGCAGATGGTCAAACACTTCTGAAGAATCAGAATACCATTCTGCTGAGTTGGGCTGAGCATTTTAACACCCTGCTTAATCAGGATTCTGACGCAGACCCCACCATCCTGGACGAACTGCCTGAACTTCCTCCTATCCACGACCTCAGTCTACCACCAGCCTTCCAGGAGGTTCTATCAGCTGTCCATTCCCTTAAGAACAATAAGTCCCCTGGCACTGACAATATCCCAGCCGAGTTACTGAAGAACGGAGGGTACATGTGTATGCACATCGTCCACCAGTACATCACCAAGGCCTGAAATGATGAGAACATCCCACAGCAATGGAGAAATGCAAGCATCATTGTCATTTATAAGAACAAGGGTGACAAGGCCATCTGAGGCAATAGTAGGGGCATATCACTCCTTTCTGTTGCTGGAAAGGTCCTGGCTAAGGTGATGCTTCAGAGGCTCATCAGCAACATCACCGAGTCAATGCTGCCTGAATCGCAGTGTGGATTTAGGAAGAACAGGAGCACGATGGATATGATCTTCACAGCCTGGCAGCTTCAGGAAAAGTGCCGAGAGTAACATCAGGACCTGTTTATGGCCTTTGTCGTGCTCTCCAAAGCATTCGACACTGTGCAAAGAGAGCTCTTATGGGATGTCCTCCTCAGGTTTGGCTGTCCCAATAAATCTGTTAACATCCTCCACCAGTTCCGTGATGGGATGACTGCTCGGGTGACCATAGGAGGACAAGAGTCCGAGCCCTTCCTTGTACGCACAGGGGTGAGGCAGGGGTGTGTGCTAGTGTTGGTGCTCTTTAACATCTTCCTCTTGTGTGTTACCAAGCTTCTCCACAACAAGATTGAGGACAGCAGCGGTATGGCAGTGGACGTCAGATTAGATGGCAACCTCTTTAACATCAGGAGGCTCCACGCAACCACCAATCTCCGTAGAGAACGGGTCCTGGAGCTGCAGTAAGCAGACAACTCTGCTCTCATGGCCCATACTCTGGAGGATCTTCAGACTGTCCTTGCTGTGGCGGTGAGAGCGTACAGCAGGATGGGGCTGACCGTCAATACCACAAAGACAGAAGTGGTTTGCCAGTGGAGTACCAGTGTCCCACCCACCCTACCTGCCTTCACTGTTGGTGATGAAAAGCTGTCAGTAGTGCCATCTTTCAAATATCTGGGGAGCATTCTCTCTGAGGATAGCGGCATTGACAACGTCATCCAGAGCCGCATTAAACAGGCATCAGCTGCCTTTGGGAGACTTCGGCCTAGAGTCTTTCAGACCAGGAGCCTTCGTCCCTCCACAAAGGCCGTTGTATACCAAGTGGTCTGTGTCACCACCCTCCTTTATGGCTGTGAAGCTTGGGTAACCTACAGCCGTCACATCAAGTCCTTGGAGCGCTTCCACATAAGCTGCCTTCAGCGCATCCTGGGGATTACCTGGCGTGAGCGGGTGCCTCACACTGAAATACTTGTAAAGACCAACTGCAGAAATATTGAGGCCATGATCACCCAGCGTCAGCTGGAGCACGTGATAAGGATGCCCCCATGTCGGCTACCCCGCAGAGTGTTATACGGCCAGCTACATCATGGTCGACACTCAGCTGGAGGTTGAAGAAGTGCTATAAGGATCAGATGAAGAATGCTTTAAGGGAGTGTAAGGTCAGACCTGAGGACCTGGAGGATGTTGCTCCTGACCGTAACACTTGGCGACAGCTGTGTAGGGATGGAGTTTGTATTCTGGAGATGGAAAGAACAACCAGAAGACAGCAGAAGAGAGCCAGGAGAAATGCAGCTATGGTTGCCATTACTACCATCACTACCACATATACATGTCCCACCTGCAATAGAGCTTGTGGGTCCAGGATAGGACTGTATAGTCATCAAAGATCTCACCGTTAAAGGAGTGGATGTCGTCATTGGATTCCGATGGACAACCAAAGAAGAAAGAAGAAGAAGAGGTCTTTAATGGAGCAATTTGTGACAGCTGCAAATCTGATTGATCCATCACTTTCATCCTCACCTGAGTTACCAGAGGCCACAGTAAAGTCAATGTCATGTCCATCCTGCAGTTCCCCGGAGTTTGGATGGTGGCGCTGTCTGATGTTGGGGTTTCCCAGCAGGACTGCCCACTTGAAGTCCATGTTCAGCTTTCTGACTCCGCTTCTGTTCCTCTTCAAGCTCCAGGCAATGCACTTAATTTTAATAGGCTTATGTTTTTCGTTCAGTTAATACAGAAATTTGCTCTTTAAACTTTTTACTTTCTCTATCATACTGTTGTTTATTTCTTGTGTGTTTTACTTTTCTCCCCAATTGCTTATTTAGCTTCTTTACTTGTTTCAGTAACTTTTTCACTCATGCACACACACTCAATCAAACTGACTATCTGTTTGTATCTTTGACTCACAGTTCCCAGTTTTTTCCTTTCATTCAGGCATTCTGTGAACCTTTTTAATGAACTTAAACATTGATGGCATTTTTCATCTGGATTTTCTCATTAATTTTCTCAAATTGAAATGTTTTATTCAGGTAAGAGCTCAAATCCTCATTGATCTCAGATTTCTGTAGTGGGTTTCATGATTTTGGCCATTGTTTTAATTCATTCTCGTGTAATACTTCATTTTTACTTGCTTTTTATCACTTTGTCTGCGACCCCAAAATATTATTAGATTGCCACCAACGTATTGTAAACTAAGTATCAATACACTACAACCAAAATTTCATGAGATTGCAACAGAAGTTCAAATAGATTGCAACCAAAATGTCTCTCCATACCCTACCGGCGGCATGTAGGAACTTAATTCACAGCAGAGTATTAATTTCAGTGCTGATCAGAGTATTACAGATCAGTTTTCTTCAGAATAATATTGTATAGCAGTCTTCTCACTCTTATAGATTCCACCAGATGATATACATTGAAGCATAAGTGGCAGTTTTCTCAATGTTTTGTCATTTATAGAGGAATATCTTTGTGTGCTAAAAGTTTCCAATCCATAAGACCATAAGATAGAGGAGCAGAATTAGGCCATTTGGCCCATTGAGCCTGCACTGCCATTTCATCCCAGCTGATCCAATTTTCCTTTCAACCCCAAATCTCCTGCCTTCACCCCATATCCCTCCATGCCCTGACCAATCAAGAATCTATCAATTTCTGGCTTAAATATATACAAAGACTTGGCCTTCACAGCTGCCTGGGGCAAAGAATTCCACCGATTCACCACTCTCTGGCTAAAGAAATTCCTCCTCATCTCCATTATAAAATGATGCTCCTCTATTCTGAGGCTCTGTTCTCCGGTCATAGACTCTCTCACCATAGGAAACATCCTCTCCACATCCACTCTATTTGTGTCCTCTGGTCCTAGACTCCCACACTATAGGAAACATCCTCACCACATCCACCTCATCTGTGCCCTCTGGTCCTAGACTCCCCCACTATAGGAAACATCCTCTCCACATCCACTCTATTTGTGTCCTCTGGTCCTAGACTCCCCCACTATAGGAAACATCCTCACCACAACCACTCTATCTGTGTCCTCTGGTCCTAGACTCCCCCACTATAGGAAACATCCTCACCACATCCACTCTATCTGTGCCCTCTGGTCCCAGACTCCCCCACTATAGGAAACATCCTCTCCACATCCACTCTATCTGTGTCCTCTGGTCCCAGACTCCCCCACTATAGGAAACATCCTCTCCACATCCACTCTATCTGTGTCCTCTGGTCCCAGACTCCCCCACTATAGGAAACATCCTCTCCACATCCACTCTATCTGTGCCCTCTGGTGCCAGACACCCCCACTACGGGAAACATCCTCTCCACATCCACTCTATCTGTGTCCTCTGGTCCTAGACTCCCCCACTATAGGAAATATCCTCTCCACATCCACTCTATCTGTGTCCTCTGGTCCCAGACACCCCCACTACGGGAAACATCCTCTCCACATCCACTCTATCTGTGTCCTCTGGTCCCAGACTCCCCCACTATAGGAAACATCCACTCCACATCCACTCTATCTGTGCCCTCTGGTCCTAGACTCCCCCACTACAGGAAACATCCACTCCACATCCACTCTATCTGTGCCCTCTGGTCCTAGACTCCCCCACTACAGGAAACATCCTCTCCACATCCACTCTATCTGTGCCCTCTGGTCCTAGACTCACCCACTTTAGGAAACATCCTCTCCACATCCACTCTATCTGTGTCCTCTGGTCCCAGACTCCCCCACTATAGGAAACATCCTCTCCACATCCACTCTATCTGTGTCGTCTGGTCCCAGACTCCCCCACTATAGGAAACATCCTCTCCACATCCACTCTATCTGTGTCCTCTGGTCCGAGACTCCCCCACTAAAGGAAACATCCTCTCCACATCCACTCTATCTGTGTCCTCTGGTCCTAGATTCCCCCACTATAGGAAACATCCTCACCACATCCACTCTATTTGTGCCCTCTGGTCCAAGACTCCCCCACTATAGGAAACATCCTCTCCACATCCACTCTATCTGTGTCGTCTGGTCCCAGACTCCCCCACTATAGGAAACATCCTCTCCACATCCACTCTATCTGTGTCCTCTGGTCCTAGACTCCCCCACTACAGGAAACATCCTCTCCACATCCACTCTATCTGTGCCCTCTGGTCCTAGACTCCCCCACTACAGGAAACATCCTCTCCACATCCACTCTATCTGTGCCCTCTGGTCCTAGACTCACCCACTTTAGGAAACATCTTCTCCACATCCACTCTATCTGTGTCCTCTGGTCCCAGACTCCCCCACTATAGGAAACATCCTCTCCACATCCACTCTATCTGTGTCGTCTGGTCCCAGACTCCCCCACTATAGGAAATATCCTCTCCACATCCACTCTATCTGTGTCCTCTGTCCGAGACTCCCCCACTAAAGGAAACATCCTCTCCACATCCACTCTATCTGTGTCCTCTGGTCCTAGATTCCCCCACTATAGGAAACATCCTCACCACATCCACTCTATCTGTGCCCTCTGGTCCGAGACTCCCCCACTATAGGAAACATCCTCTCCACATCCACTCTATCTGTGTCCTCTGGTCCTAGACTCCCCCACTATAGGAAACATCCTCTCCACGTCCACTCTATCTGTGTCCTCTGGTCCTAGACTCCCCCACTACAGGAAACATCCTCTCCACATCCACTCTATCTGTGCCCTCTGGTCCTAGACTCCCCCACTATAGGAAACATCCTCTCCACATCCACTCTATCTGTGACCTCTGGTCCGAGACACCCCCACTATAGGAAACATCCTCTCCACATCCACTCTATCTGTGTCCTCTGGTCCTAGACTCCCCCACTACAGGAAACATCCTCTCCACATCCACTCTATCTGTGCCCTCTGGTCCTAGACTCCCCCACTATAGGAAACATCCTCTCCACATCCACTCTATCTGTGCCCTCTGGTCCTAGACTCCCCCACTATAGGAAACATCCTCTCCACATCCACTCTATCTGTGACCTCTGGTCCGAGACACCCCCACTATAGGAAACATCCTCTCCACATCCACTCTATCTGTGTCCTCTGGACCCAGACTCCCCCACTATAGGAAATATCCTCTCCACATCCACTCTATCTGTGTCCTCTGGTCCCAGACTCCCCCACTATAGGAAACATCCTCTCCACATCCACTCTATCTGTGTCCTCTGGTCCCAGACTCCCCCACTATAGGAAACATCCTCTCCACATCCACTCTATCTGTGTCCTCTGGTCCCAGACTCCCCCACTATAGGAAACATCCTCTCCACATCCACTCTATCTGTGTCCTCTGGTCCCAGACTCCCCCACTATAGGAAACATCCTCTCCACATCCACACTATCTGTGTCCTCTGATGCATTGTGGGCGTACAGAACCCACGGGAGATGGTCACTCCAGGTCGACAGGTTGTGGGCGTTCTCAACCCCCGGGAGGAGGTCGCTCCAGGTCGACAGGTTGTGGGCGTACTCAACCCACGGGAGGTGGTCGCTCCAGGTCGACGCATTGTGGACGTTTTCAACCCACGGGAGGTGGTCGCCCCAGGTCGACGGGTTGTGGGCGTTTTCAACCCATGGGAGGTGGTCGCTCCAGGTCGACACATTGTGGGCATTCTCAACCCATGGGAGGTGGTCACTCCAGGTCGACACATTGTGGGCGTTTTCAACCCACGGGAGGTGGTCACTCCAGGTCGACGGGTTGTGGGCGTACTCAACCCACGGGAGGTGGTCACTCCAGGTCGACACATTGTGGACGTACTCAACCCACGGGAGGTGGTCACTCCAGGTCGACGGGTTGTGGGCGTTTTCAACCCATGGGAGGTGGTCACTCCAGGTCGACGGGTTGTGGACGTACTCAACCCACGGGAGGTGGTCACTCCAGGTCGACAGGTTGTGGGCGTTTTCAACCCATGGGAGGTGGTCGCTCCAGGTCGACGCATTGTGGACGTACTCAACCCACGGGAGGTGGTCACTCCAGCTCGACGCATTGTGGGCGTTTTCAACCCACGGGAGGTGGTCGCTCCAGGTCGACAGGTTGTGGACGTACTCAACCCACGGGAGGTGGTCGCTCCAGGTCGACAGGTTGTGGACGTACTCAAGCCACGGGAGGTGGTCGCTCCAGGTCGACGGGTTGTGGACGTACTCAACCCACGGGAGGTGGTCACTCCAGGTCGACGGGTTGTGGGCGTTTTCAACCCACGGGAGGTGGTCATTCCAGGTCGACGCATTGTGGGCGTTTTCAACCCACGGGAGGTGGTCACTCCAGGTCGACGCATTGTGGGCGTTTTCAACCCACGGGAGGTGGTCACTCCAGGTCCACAGGTTGTGGGCGTACTCAACCCACGGGAGGTGGTCGCTCCAGGTCGACGCATTGTGGGCGTTTTCAACCCACGGGAGATGGTCACTCCAGGTCGACGCATTGTGGGCGTTTTCAACCCACGGGAGGTGGTCACTCCAGGTCGACGGGTTGTGGGCGTTGTCAACCCACGGGAGGTGGTCACTCCAGGTAGACAGGTTGTGGGCGTTGTCAACCCACGGGAGGTGGTCACTCCAGGTCGACGCATTGTGGGCGTACTCAACCCATGGGAGGAGGTCGCTCCAGGTCGGCGGGTTGTGGGCGTACTCAACCCATGGGAGGTGGTCGCCCCAGGTCGGCGGGTTGTGGGCGTTCTCAACCCACAGGAGGTGGTCACTCCAGGTCGACAGGTTGTGGGCGTACTCAACCCATGGGAGGTGGTCACTCCAGGTCGACGGGTTGTGGACGTACTCAACCCACGGGAGGTGGTCGCTCCAGGTCGACTGGTTGTGGACGTACTCAACCCACGTGAGGTGGTCACTCCAGGTCGACGCATTGTGGGCGTTTTCAACCCACGGGAGGTGGTCACTCCAGGTCGACGGGTTGTGGACGTACTCAACCCACGGGAGGTGGTCGCTCCAGGTCGACGGGTTGTGGACGTACTCAACCCACGGGAGGTGGTCGCTCCAGGTCGACGGGTTGTGGGCGTTTTCAACCCACGGGAGGTGGTCACTCCAGGTCGACAGGTTGTGGGCGTTTTCAACCCACGGGAGGTGGTCACTCCAGGTCGACGGGTTGTGGGCGTTTTCAACCCACGGGAGGTGGTCGCTCCAGGTCGACGGGTTGTGGGCGTTTTCAACCCACGGGAGGTGGTCACTCCAGGTCGACGGGTTGTGGGCGTACACAACCCACGGGAGGTGGTCGCTCCAGGTCGACGGGTTGTGGGCGTTTTCAACCCACGGGAGGTGGTCACTCCAGGTCGACACATTGTGGGCGTACACAACCCACGGGAGGTGGTCGCTCCAGGTCGACGGGTTGTGGACGTACTCAACCCACGGGAGGTGGTCACTCCAGGTCGACGGGTTGTGGGCGTACTCAACCCACGGGAGGTGGTCACTCCAGGTCGACGCATTGTGGGCGTACTAAACCCACGGGAAATGGTCACTCCAGGTCGACACATTGTGGACGTACTCAACCCACGGGAGGTGGTCGCTCCAGGTCGACGGGTTGTGGGCGTTTTCAACCCACGGGAGGTGGTCACTCCAGGTCGACGGGTTGTGGGCGTACACAACCCACGGGAGGTGGTCGCTCCAGGTCGATGGGTTGTGGGCGTTTTCAACCCACGGGAGGTGGTCACTCCAGGTCGACACATTGTGGGCGTACACAACCAACGGGAGGTGGTCGCTCCAGGCCGACGGGTTGTGGGCGTTTTCAACCCATGGGAGGTGGTCACTCCAGGTCGACGTATTGTGGGCGTACTCAACCCACGGGAGGTGGTCACTCCAGGCCGATGCGTTGTGGGCGTACTCAACCCATGGGAGGTGGTCACTACAGGTCGACGGGTTGTGGGCGTTCTCAACCCACGGGAGGTGGTCACTCCAGGTCGATGGGTTGTGGGCGTTCTCAACCCACGGGAGGTGGTCACTCCTGGTCGACACATTGTGGGCGTTCTCAACCCACGGGAGGTGGTCACTCCAGGTCGACACATTGTGGGCGTTCTCAACCCATGGGAGGTGGTCACTCCAGGTCGACACATTGTGGGCGTACACAACCCACGGGAGGTGGTCACTCCAGGTCGACGGGTTGTGGGCGTTCTAAACCCACGGGAGGTGGTCACTCCAGGTCGACGGGTTTTGGGCGTTTTCAACCCACGGGAGGTGGTCACTCCAGGTCGACGGGTTGTGGGCGTACTAAACCCAAGGGAGGTGGTCACTCCAGGTCGACGGGTTGTGGGCGTTCTCAACCCACGGGAGGTGGTCGCTCCAGGTCGACAGGTTGTGGGTGTTTTCAACCCACGGGAGGTGGTCACTCCAGGTCGACAGGTTGTGGGCGTTTTCAACCCACGGGAGGTGGTCACTCCAGGTCGACGGGTTGTGGGCGTACTCAACCCACTGGAGGTGGTCACTCCAGGTCGACGGGTTGTGGGCGTTTTCAACCCACGGGAGGTGGTCACTCCAGGTAGACGCATTGTGGACGTACTCAACCCACGGGAGGTGGTCACTCCAGGTCGACGCATTGTGGGCGTTCTCAACCCACGGGAGGTGGTCACTCCAGGTCGACAGGTTGTGGGCGTACTCAACCCACGGGAGGTGGTCACTCCAGGTCGACGGGTTGTGGGCGTTTTCAACCCACGGGAGATGGTCGCTCCAGGTCGACAGGTTGTGGGCGTTTTCAACCGACGGGAGGTGGTCACTCCAGGTCGACAGGTTGTGGGCGTTTTCAACCCACGGGAGGTGGTCACTCCAGGTCGACAGGTTGTGGGCGTTTTCAACCAACGGGAGATGGTCGCTCCAGGTCGACAGGTTGTGGGCGTTTTCAACCCATGGGAGGTGGTCGCTCCA
The DNA here is from genome assembly GCF_048418815.1 of Hemitrygon akajei. Lineage (NCBI taxonomy): Eukaryota > Metazoa > Chordata > Chondrichthyes > Myliobatiformes > Dasyatidae > Hemitrygon > Hemitrygon akajei. The sequence goes on along the minus strand of NC_133143.1, from coordinate 6,712,557 downwards.
GGTCGACTCATTGTGGGCGTTTTCAACCCACGGGAGGTGGTCACTCCAGGTCGACGGGTTGTGGGCGTTTTCAACCCACGGGAGATGGTCGCTCCAGGTCGACAGGTTGTGGGCGTTTTCAACCCACGGGAGGTGGTCGCTCCAGGTCGACAGGTTGTGGGCGTTTTCAACCCACGGGAGGTGGTCGCTCCAGGTCGACAGGTTGTGGGCGTTTTCAACCCACGGGAGATGGTCACTCCAGGTTGACGCATTGTGGGCGTACTCAACCCACAAGAGATGGTCACTCCAGGTCGACGCGTTGTTGGCGTACTCAACCCACGGGAGGTGGTCACTCCAGGTCGACGCGTTGTTGGCGTACTCAACCCACGGGAGGTGGTCACTCCAGGTCGACAGGTTGTGGGCGTACTCAACCCACGGGATGTGGTCACTCCAGGTCGACGCGTTGTTGGCGTTTTCAACCCACGGGAGGAGGTCGCTCCAGGTCGATGGGTTGTGGACGTACTCAACCCACGGGAGGTGGTCACTCCAGGTCGACGCATTGTGGGCGTACACAACCCACGGGAGGTGGTCACTCCAGGTCGACGGGTTGTGGGCGTTTTCAACCCACGGGAGGTGGTCGCTCCAGGTCGACGGGTTGTGGGCGTACTCAACCCACTGGAGGTGGTCACTCCAGGTCGACGGGTTGTGGGCGTTTTCAACCCACGGGAGGTGGTCACTCCAGGTAGACGCATTGTGGACGTACTCAACCCACGGGAGGTGGTCACTCCAGGTCGACGCATTGTGGGCGTTCTCAACCCACGGGAGGTGGTCACTCCAGGTCGACAGGTTGTGGGCGTACTCAACCCACGGGAGGTGGTCACTCCAGGTCGACGGGTTGTGGGCGTTTTCAACCCACGGGAGATGGTCGCTCCAGGTCGACAGGTTGTGGGCGTTTTCAACCCACGGGAGGTGGTCACTCCAGGTCGACAGGTTGTGGGCGTTTTCAACCCACGGGAGGTGGTCACTCCAGGTCGACAGGTTGTGGGTGTTTTCAACCCACGGGAGATGGTCGCTCCAGGTCGACAGGTTGTGGGCGTTTTCAACCCATGGGAGGTGGTCGCTCCAGGTCGACTCATTGTGGGCGTTTTCAACCCACGGGAGGTGGTCACTCCAGGTCGACGGGTTGTGGGCGTTTTCAACCCACGGGAGATGGTCGCTCCAGGTCGACAGGTTGTGGGCGTTTTCAACCCACGGGAGGTGGTCGCTCCAGGTCGACAGGTTGTGGGCGTTTTCAACCCACGGGAGGTGGTCGCTCCAGGTCGACAGGTTGTGGGCGTTTTCAACCCACGGGAGATGGTCACTCCAGGTTGACGCATTGTGGGCGTACTCAACCCACAAGAGATGGTCACTCCAGGTCGACGCGTTGTTGGCGTACTCAACCCACGGGAGGTGGTCACTCCAGGTCGACGCGTTGTTGGCGTACTCAACCCACGGGAGGTGGTCACTCCAGGTCGACAGGTTGTGGGCGTACTCAACCCACGGGAGGTGGTCACTCCAGGTCGACGCGTTGTTGGCGTTTTCAACCCACGGGAGGAGGTCGCTCCAGGTCGATGGGTTGTGGACGTACTCAACCCACGGGAGGTGGTCACTCCAGGTCGACGCATTGTGGGCGTACACAACCCACGGGAGGTGGTCACTCCAGGTCGACGGGTTGTGGGCGTTTTCAACCCACGGGAGGTGGTCGCTCCAGGTCGATGGGTTGTGGACGTACTCAACCCACGGGAGGTGGTCACTCCAGGTCGACGCATTGTGGGCGTACACAACCCACGGGAGGTGTTCACTCCAGGTCGACGGGTTGTGGGTGTTTTCAACCCACGGGAGGTGGTCACTCCAGGTCGACACATTGTGGGCGTTCTCAACCCATGGGAGGTGGTCACTCCAGGTCGACTCATTGTGGGCGTTCTCAACCCATGGGAGGTGGTCACTCCAGGTCGACACATTGTGGGCGTTCTCAACCCACGGGAGGTGGTCACTCCAGGTCGACGGGTTGTGGGCGTTTTCAACCCACGGGAGGTGGTCACTCCAGGTCGACACATTGTGGGCGTTCTCAACCCACGGGAGGTGGTCACTCCAGGTCGACGCATTGTGGACGTACTCAACCCACGGGAGGTGGTCGCTCCAGGTCGACAGGTTGTGGGCGTACACAACCCACGGGAGGTGGTTGCTCCAGGTCGACACATTGTGGGCGTTTTCAACCCACGGGAGGTGGTCACTCCAGGTCGATGGGTTGTGGGCGTTTTCAACCCACTGGAGGTGGTCACTCCAGGTCGACACATTGTGGGCGTTTTCAACCCACGGGAGGTGGTCACTCCAGGTCGACTTGTTGTGGGCGTACACAACCCATGGGAGGTGGTCACTCCAGGTCGACGGGTTGTGGGCGTTTTCAACCCACGGGAGGTGGTCACTCCAGGTCGACGGGTTGTGGGCGTTTTCAAACCATGGGAGGTGGTCGCTCCAGGTCGACGGGTTGTGGGCGTTTTCAACCCACGGGAGGTGGTCACTCCAGGTCGACGGGTTGTGGGCGTACTCAACCCACGGGAGGTGGTCACTCCAGGTCGACAGGTTGTGGGCGTTTTCAACCCACGGGAGGTGGTCACTCCAGGTCGACGGGTTGTGGGTGTTTTCAACCCACGGGAGGTGGTCACTCCAGGTCGACAGGTTGTGGGCGTTTTCAACCCACGGGAGGTGGTCACTCCAGGTCGATGGGTTGTGGACGTACTCTACCCACGGGAGGTGGTCACTCCAGGTCGACGCATTGTGGGCGTACTCAACCCACGGGAGGTGGTCACTCCAGGTCGACAGGTTGTGGGCGTTTTCAACCCACGGGAGGTGGTCACTCCAGGTCGACACATTGTGGGCGTACACAACCCACGGGAGGTGGTCACTCCAGGTCGACGCATTGTGGGCGTACTCAACCCATGGGAGGAGGTCGCTCCAGGTCGGCGGGTTGTGGGCGTACTCAACCCATGGGAGGTGGTCGCCCCAGGTCGGCGGGTTGTGGGCGTTCTCAACCCACAGGAGGTGGTCACTCCAGGTCGACAGGTTGTGGGCGTACTCAACCCATGGGAGGTGGTCACTCCAGGTCGACGGGTTGTGGACGTACTCAACCCACGGGAGGTGGTCGCTCCAGGTCGACTGGTAGTGGACGTACTCAACCCACGTGAGGTGGTCACTCCAGGTCGACGCATTGTGGGCGTTTTCAACCCACGGGAGGTGGTCACTCCAGGTCGACGGGTTGTGGACGTACTCAACCCACGGGAGGTGGTCGCTCCAGGTCGACGGGTTGTGGACGTACTCAACCCACGGGAGGTGGTCGCTCCAGGTCGACGGGTTGTGGGCGTTTTCAACCCACGGGAGGTGGTCACTCCAGGTCGACAGGTTGTGGGCGTTTTCAACCCACGGGAGGTGGTCACTCCAGGTCGACGGGTTGTGGGCGTTTTCAACCCACGGGAGGTGGTCGCTCCAGGTCGACGGGTTGTGGGCGTTTTCAACCCACGGGAGGTGGTCACTCCAGGTCGACGGGTTGTGGGCGTACACAACCCACGGGAGGTGGTCGCTCCAGGTCGACGGGTTGTGGGCGTTTTCAACCCACGGGAGGTGGTCACTCCAGGTCGACACATTGTGGGCGTACACAACCCACGGGAGGTGGTCGCTCCAGGTCGACGGGTTGTGGACGTACTCAACCCACGGGAGGTGGTCACTCCAGGTCGACGGGTTGTGGGCGTACTCAACCCACGGGAGGTGGTCACTCCAGGTCGACGCATTGTGGGCGTACTAAACCCACGGGAAATGGTCACTCCAGGTCGACACATTGTGGACGTACTCAACCCACGGGAGGTGGTCGCTCCAGGTCGACGGGTTGTGGGCGTTTTCAACCCACGGGAGGTGGTCACTCCAGGTCGACGGGTTGTGGGCGTACACAACCCACGGGAGGTGGTCGCTCCAGGTCGATGGGTTGTGGGCGTTTTCAACCCACGGGAGGTGGTCACTCCAGGTCGACACATTGTGGGCGTACACAACCCACGGGAGGTGGTCGCTCCAGGTCGACGGGTTGTGGGCGTTTTCAACCCATGGGAGGTGGTCACTCCAGGTCGACGTATTGTGGGCGTACTCAACCCACGGGAGGTGGTCACTCCAGGCCGATGCGTTGTGGGCGTACTCAACCCATGGGAGGTGGTCACTCCAGGTCGACGCATTGTGGGCGTACACAACCCACGGGAGGTGGTCACTCCAGGTCGACGGGTTGTGGGCGTTTTCAACCCACGGGAGGTGGTCGCTCCAGGTCGATGGGTTGTGGACGTACTCAACCCACGGGAGGTGGTCACTCCAGGTCGACGCATTGTGGGCGTACACAACCCACGGGAGGTGGTCACTCCAGGTCGACGGGTTGTGGGTGTTTTCAACCCACGGGAGGTGGTCACTCCAGGTCGACACATTGTGGGCGTTCTCAACCCATGGGAGGTGGTCACTCCAGGTCGACTCATTGTGGGCGTTCTCAACCCATGGGAGGTGGTCACTCCAGGTCGACACATTGTGGGCGTTCTCAACCCACGGGAGGTGGTCACTCCAGGTCGACGGGTTGTGGGCGTTTTCAACCCACGGGAGGTGGTCACTCCAGGTCGACACATTGTGGGCGTTCTCAACCCACGGGAGGTGGTCACTCCAGGTCGACGCATTGTGGACGTACTCAACCCACGGGAGGTGGTCGCTCCAGGTCGACAGGTTGTGGGCGTACACAACCCACGGGAGGTGGTTGCTCCAGGTCGACACATTGTGGGCGTTTTCAACCCACGGGAGGTGGTCACTCCAGGTCGATGGGTTGTGGGCGTTTTCAACCCACTGGAGGTGGTCACTCCAGGTCGACACATTGTGGGCGTTTTCAACCCACGGGAGGTGGTCACTCCAGGTCGACTTGTTGTGGGCGTACACAACCCATGGGAGGTGGTCACTCCAGGTTGACGGGTTGTGGGCGTTTTCAACCCACGGGAGGTGGTCACTCCAGGTCGACGGGTTGTGGGCGTTTTCAAACCATGGGAGGTGGTCGCTCCAGGTCGACGGGTTGTGGGCGTTTTCAACCCACGGGAGGTGGTCACTCCAGGTCGACGGGTTGTGGGCGTACTCAACCCACGGGAGGTGGTCACTCCAGGTCGACAGGTTGTGGGCGTTTTCAACCCACGGGAGGTGGTCACTCCAGGTCGACGGGTTGTGGGTGTTTTCAACCCACGGGAGGTGGTCACTCCAGGTCGACAGGTTGTGGGCGTTTTCAACCCACGGGAGGTGGTCACTCCAGGTCGATGGGTTGTGGACGTACTCTACCCACGGGAGGTGGTCACTCCAGGTCGACGCATTGTGGGCGTACTCAACCCACGGGAGGTGGTCACTCCAGGTCGACAGGTTGTGGGCGTTTTCAACCCACGGGAGGTGGTCACTCCAGGTCGACACATTGTGGGCGTACACAACCCACGGGAGGTGGTCACTCCAGGTCGACGGGTTGTGGGCTTACTCAACCCACGGGAGGTGGTCACTCCAGGTCGACGGGTTGTGGGCGTACTCAACCCACGGGAGGTGGTCGCTCCAGGTCGACGGGTTGTGGGCTTTTTCAACCCACGGGAGGTGGTCACTCCAGGTAGACGCATTGTGGGCGTTCTCAACCCACGGGAGGTGGTCGCTCCAGGTCGACGCATTGTGGGCGTTCTCAACCCACGGGAGGTGGTCACTCCAGGTCGACGCATTGTGGGCGTTCTCAACCCACGGGAGGTGGTCACTCCAGGTCGACGGGTTGTGGGCTTTTTCAACCCACGGGAGGTGGTCACTCCAGGTAGACGCGTTGTGGGCGTTCTCAACCCACGGGAGATGGTCGCTCCAGGTCGACAGGTTGTGGGCTTTTTCAACCCACGGGAGGTGGTCGCTCCAGGTAGACAGGTTGTGGGCATTTTCAACCCACGGGAGGTGGTCACTCCTGGTCGACGGGTTGTGGGCGTACACAACCCATGGGAGGTGGTCACTCCTGGTCGACAGGTTGTGGGCGTACTCAACCCACGGGAGGTGGTCACTCCAGGTCGACGGGTTGTGGGCGTTTTCAACCCACGGGAGGTGGTCACTCCAGGTCGACGGGTTGTGGGCTTTTTCAACCCACGGGAGGTGGTCGCTCCAGGTCGACAGGTTGTGGGCGTTTTCAACCCACGGGAGATGGTCACTCCAGGTCGATGGGTTGTGGGCGTTTTCAACCCACGGGAGATGGTCGCTCCAGGTCGACAGGTTGTGGGCTTTTTCAACCCACGGGAGGTGGTCACTCCAGGTCGACGGGTTGAGGGCGTTTTCAACCCACGGGAGGTGGTCACTCCAGGTCGACAGGTTGTGGGCTTTTTCAACCCACGGGAGGTGGTCACTCCAGGTCGACGGGTTGAGGGCGTTTTCAACCCACGGGAGGTGGTCACTCCAGGTCGACGGGTTGTGGGCGTACTCAACCCACGGGAGGTGGTCGCTCCAGGTCGACAGGTTGTGGGCTTTTTCAACCCACGGGAGGTGGTCACTCCAGGTCAACGCATTGTGGGCGTACTCAACCCACGGGAGGTGGTCACTCCAGGTCGACGGGTTGTGGGCGTTTTCAACCCACGGGAGGTGGTCACTCCAGGTCGACGGGTTGTGGGCGTTCTCAACCCACGGGAGGTGGTCACTCCAGGTCGACGGGTTGTGGGCGTTTTCAACCCACGGGAGGTGGTCACTCCAGGTCGACGGGTTGTGGGCGTTCTCAACCCAGGGGAGATGGTCGCTCCAGGTCGACGGGCTGTGGGCGTTTTCAACCCACGGGAGGTGGTCGCTCCAGGTCGACAGGTTGTGGGCGTTTTCAACCCACGGGAGGTGGTCACTCCAGGTCGACAGGTTGTGGGCGTTTTCAACCCACGGGAGGTGGTCACTCCAGGTCGACAGGTTGTGGGCGTTTTCAACCCACGGGAGATGGTCGCTCCAGGTCGACAGGTTGTGGGCGTTTTCAACCCATGGGAGGTGGTCGCTCCAGGTCGACTCATTGTGGGCGTTTTCAACCCACGGGAGGTGGTCACTCCAGGCCGACGGGTTGTGGGCGTTTTCAACCCACGGGAGATGGTCGCTCCAGGTCGACAGGTTGTGGGCGTTTTCAACCCACGGGAGGTGGTCGCTCCAGGTCGACAGGTTGTGGGCGTTTTCAACCCACGGGAGGTGGTCGCTCCAGGTCGACAGGTTGTGGGCGTTTTCAACCCACGGGAGATGGTCACTCCAGGTTGACGCATTGTGGGCGTACTCAACCCACAAGAGATGGTCACTCCAGGTCGACGCGTTGTTGGCGTACTCAACCCACGGGAGGTGGTCACTCCAGGTCGACGCGTTGTTGGCGTACTCAACCCACGGGAGGTGGTCACTCCAGGTCGACAGGTTGTGGGCGTACTCAACCCACGGGAGGTGGTCACTCCAGGTCGACGCGTTGTTGGCGTTTTCAACCCACGGGAGGAGGTCGCTCCAGGTCGATGGGTTGTGGACGTACTCAACCCACGGGAGGTGGTCACTCCAGGTCGACGCATTGTGGGCGTACACAACCCACGGGAGGTGGTCACTCCAGGTCGACGGGTTGTGGGCGTTTTCAACCCACGGGAGGTGGTCGCTCCAGGTCGATGGGTTGTGGACGTACTCAACCCACGGGAGGTGGTCACTCCAGGTCGACGCATTGTGGGCGTACACAACCCACGGGAGGTGGTCACTCCAGGTCGACGGGTTGTGGGTGTTTTCAACCCACGGGAGGTGGTCACTCCAGGTCGACACATTGTGGGCGTTCTCAACCCATGGGAGGTGGTCACTCCAGGTCGACTCATTGTGGGCGTTCTCAACCCATGGGAGGTGGTCACTCCAGGTCGACACATTGTGGGCGTTCTCAACCCACGGGAGGTGGTCACTCCAGGTCGACGGGTTGTGGGCGTTTTCAACCCACGGGAGGTGGTCACTCCAGGTCGACACATTGTGGGCGTTCTCAACCCACGGGAGGTGGTCACTCCAGGTCGACGCATTGTGGACGTACTCAACCCACGGGAGGTGGTCGCTCCAGGTCGACAGGTTGTGGGCGTACACAACCCACGGGAGGTGGTTGCTCCAGGTCGACACATTGTGGGCGTTTTCAACCCACGGGAGGTGGTCACTCCAGGTCGATGGGTTGTGGGCGTTTTCAACCCACTGGAGGTGGTCACTCCAGGTCGACACATTGTGGGCGTTTTCAACCCACGGGAGGTGGTCACTCCAGGTCGACTTGTTGTGGGCGTACACAACCCATGGGAGGTGGTCACTCCAGGTCGACGGGTTGTGGGCGTTTTCAACCCACGGGAGGTGGTCACTCCAGGTCGACGGGTTGTGGGCGTTTTCAAACCATGGGAGGTGGTCGCTCCAGGTCGACGGGTTGTGGGCGTTTTCAACCCACGGGAGGTGGTCACTCCAGGTCGACGGGTTGTGGGCGTACTCAACCCACGGGAGGTGGTCACTCCAGGTCGACAGGTTGTGGGCGTTTTCAACCCACGGGAGGTGGTCACTCCAGGTCGACGGGTTGTGGGTGTTTTCAACCCACGGGAGGTGGTCACTCCAGGTCGACAGGTTGTGGGCGTTTTCAACCCACGGGAGGTGGTCACTCCAGGTCGATGGGTTGTGGACGTACTCAACCCACGGGAGGTGGTCACTCCAGGTCGACGCATTGTGGGCGTACTCAACCCACGGGAGGTGGTCACTCCAGGTCGACAGGTTGTGGGCGTTTTCAACCCACGGGAGGTGGTCACTCCAGGTCGACACATTGTGGGCGTACACAACCCACGGGAGGTGGTCACTCCAGGTCGACGGGTTGTGGGCGTACTCAACCCACGGGAGGTGGTCACTCCAGGTCGACGGGTTGTGGGCGTACTCAACCCACGGGAGGTGGTCACTCCAGGTAGACGCATTGTGGGCGTTCTCAACCCACGGGAGTTGGTCACTCCAGGTCGACGCATTGTGGGCGTTCTCAACCCACGGGAGGTGGTCACTCCAGGTAGACGCGTTGTGGGCGTTCTCAACCCACGGGAGTTGGTCACTCCAGGTCGACGGGTTGTGGGCTTTTTCAACCCACGGGAGGTGGTCACTCCAGGTAGACGCGTTGTGGGCGTTCTCAACCCACGGGAGATGGTCGCTCCAGGTCGACAGGTTGTGGGCTTTTTCAACCCACGGGAGGTGGTCACTCCTGGTCGACGGGTTGTGGGCGTACACAACCCATGGGAGGTGGTCACTCCTGGTCGACAGGTTGTGGGCGTTTTCAACCCACGGGAGGTGGTCACTCCTGGTCGACGGGTTGTGGGCGTACACAACCCATGGGAGGTGGTCACTCCAGGTCGACGGGTTGTGGGCGTTTTCAACCCACGGGAGGTGGTCACTCCAGGTCGACGGGTTGTGGGCTTTTTCAACCCACGGGAGGTGGTCGCTCCAGGTCGACAGGTTGTGGGCGTTTTCAACCCACGGGAGATGGTCACTCCAGGTCGATGGGTTGTGGGCGTTCTCAACCCACGGGAGGTGGTCACTCCAGGTCGACAGGTTGTGGGCTTTTTCAACCCACGGGAGGTGGTCACTCCAGGTCGACAGGTTGTGGGCTTTTTCAACCCACGGGAGGTGGTCACTCCAGGTCGACGGGTTGTGGGCGTTTTCAACCCACGGGAGCTGGTCACTCCAGGTCGACGGGTTGTGGGCGTACTCAACCCACGGGAGTTGGTCGCTCCAGGTCGACAGGTTGTGGGCTTTTTCAACCCACGGGAGGTGGTCACTCCAGGTCAACGCATTGTGGGCGTACTCAACCCACGGGAGGTGGTCACTCCAGGTCGACGGGTTGTGGGCGTTTTCAACCCACGGGAGGTGGTCACTCCAGGTCGACGGGTTGTGGGCGTTCTCAACCCACGGGAGGTGGTCACTCCAGGTCGACGGGTTGTGGGCGTTTTCAACCCACGGGAGGTGGTCACTCCAGGTCGACGGGTTGTGGGCGTTCTCAACCCACGGGAGATGGTCGCTCCAGGTCGACGGGCTGTGGGCGTTTTCAACCCACGGGAGGTGGTCGCTCCAGGTCGATGGGTTGTGGGCGTTCTCAACCCACGGGAGATGGTCGCTCCAGGTCGACGGGCTGTGGGCGTTTTCAACCCACGGGAGATGGTCACTCCAGTTCGACAGGTTGTTTGCCGTTACACAACATAGCGTCACCTCCAGGTCTTGGTTGACCCGTTCCGTCTGCCCGTTCGTCTGTTGGTGGAAGCTGGATGACATGCTGACCGATGCACCTGAGGCTTGACAGAAGAGCTTCCATACCTGTGAGACAAACTGGGGACCTCGATCGGAGACGATGTCCACGGGGATTCCGTGGAGGCAGAAGACGTGGCGGTCGAGAAGATCTGCGGTCTCTTGCGTGGAAGGTAGTTTGGGGAGGGCTACAAAATGCACTGACTTGGAGAAACGATCCACCACTGTGAGTACAGCAGTGTTTCCATGTGAAGAGGGAAGACCGGTGATGAAATCTAAAGCGATGCGGGACCAGGGATGCGCAGGGACAGGTAGGGGACGGAGTAATCCCGCAGGTGGCCGATAGGAGGCTTTTCCATGGGCGCAGACGGAACATGCGGAAACATAGGAATGGGTGTCAGCGTCCATGGAGGGCCACCAGAAATGCCTCTTCAGGAGGGTCAGGGTCCGATTGACTCCGGGATGGCAGGCGAGGCGAGAAGTGTGCCCCCACTGGAGAACCTGTGATCGAACAGCGTCGGGTACAAAGTGGAGATTGGGAGGTCCGATGCCTGGGTCGGGTTGAGTCCATTGGGCCTCTTTGACACTGGACTCAATATCCCAGCTGAGGGCAGACACTACACAGGATGGTGGAAGAATGGTCTCGGGGTTGGGAAGATCCTCCTCGGAAACGTATTGACGGGAGAGGGCATTGGGCTTCCCGTTCTTGGACCCCGGACGATAGGTGAGGGAGAACCTGAACCAGTCAAAAAATAATGCCCAACGGGCCTGGCGGGAATTCAGGCGTTTGGCGGTCTGGATATATTCAAGTTTCTTGTGGTCTGTCCAGACAATGAGTGGGTGTTCCGCCCCCTCCAACCAATGCCTCCACTCTTCCAATGCCAGTTTGACTGCTAGTAGCTCCTGGTTCCCCACGTTGTAGTTTCGTTCAGCGGGAGACAGTTGGCGAGAGAAGAAGGCACAGGGATGTAGTTTCTGATCCGGGCCCGAATGTTGGGACAGTACCGCTCCCACCCCGGAGTCAGAGGCATCAACCTCCACAATGAACTGACAGGAGGGGTCCGGATGAATCAGAACGGGGGCAGACGTGAAACGCCTCTTTAGTTCGGCGAATGCTGAGTCTGCCTTTCCAAAGGAAAGGTGTGGCAGGTGAGGTAAGTCGGGTAAGGGGAGCCGCCACCTGACTGTAGTTTCTGATGAACCGGCGATAGAAGGTCGCAAACCCCAGGAACCGTTGGAGTTGCTTGCAGTCTGTGGATTTGGGCCACTCCGCCACAGCCCAGATCTTCTCGGGATCAGCTCTCACCTGTCCCCTCTCGATGATATAACCTAGGAAGCAGACTGAAGGGACGTGGAATTCATATTTCTCCGCCTTTACAAATAATTTATCCTCCCCCAGCCTCTGCAGGACTTGACAGACATGGTGCACGTGTTGCTGGGAACTGCTGGAAAAGATCAGGATATCATCTAGGTAGACAAACACAAAGCAGTTAATGAAGTCTCTTAGTACATCGTTAATTAAGGCTTGAAAAACTGCGGGGGCATTGGTGAGGCCGAAAGGCATGACTAAGTACTCGAAGTGGCCTAACGGGGTATTGAAAGCCATCTTCCACTCGTCCCCCTCCCTTATCCAGACCAAATGGTAGGCGTTTCGGAGGTCCAACTTCAGTAAGATGGTGGCTCCATGAAGTGGCTTGAACGCAGAACTTATAAGAGGCAGTGAGTCCTTGTTCTTAATGGTTATATGATTTAGGCCTCGGTAAATGATGCAGGGACGGAGAGAGCCATCCTTCTTCCCCACAAAGAAGAATCCATCGCCCACCAGGGAGGATGAGGGTTGAATAACGCCCGCCGCAAGAGACTCACTAATATATTTCTCCATGGCTTCTTTCTCAGGCCAGGACAAGTTATACAGGCGACTGGTAGGTAACGAGGCCCTGGGGAAAAGGTCGATAGCACAGTCATACAGGCGGTGTGGAGGCAGGGAAAGAGCAAGTTGCTTGCTGAATACCTGTCCCAGGTCGTGGTATTCTGTGGGAACTCTGGACAAGTCGAGGGTTTCAAAGACGGGCGAGATCCTCCCTAGGGGATAGGGCCGACTGCAGACAGGTGGCGTGGCAAAACGGGCTCCAGTTGGCTATCCTCCCGGTAGACCAATCAATGCAAGGATTATGGAGGCATAACCAGGGGTGTCCAAGTACTATCGGGGCTTGAGGAGAGGAGATTAGGTTAAATTGTACCTGCTCCCGATGATTCCCAGAGAGGATCAAAGACAGTGGTGGAGTACAGTGAGTGACTCGAGCCGGAAGACTTCCGTCCAGTGCCTGGGCTCCAGAGGGGTATTCAACGGCTCTCAAGGAATTCCGGCCTGGGAAGTTATGTCTTCATCCAACAGATTCCCCTCAGCTCCGGAGTCTATTAAGGTAGACAAGGACAGGGACTGTTGGTTGTAGGTTACAGTAGCTTGGATCTGCATCCGGGTTTGGGGAACTGAAGGGAGTGTCGTCTGATTCACCAGAACAGTTGGAGCGGGGGCTACACTAGGAGCGGACGGGGAAGAGAGGCTGGCCGAAGATGGTAAGGTGGGCTGTAGGATGACCCGAGGAGCGTGGTCTTTTCTCTCAGACGTTGTTGAAGTCAATTATCTACCCTGGTGGCTAGAGAGACCAAAGAGTCCAGGCTGTTCGTGTCATCCCCGGCCAATAATTCATCTTCTATCTTGTCAGAGAGACCCCGTTCGAAACACTTCCTGTAGTGCTTCGTCATTCCACCCAGAGTCGGCCGCTAATGTTCGGAACTCTACAGAGTATTTCACTACGCTTCGCGAGCCCTGACAGAGAGTCAGAAGGCGCCTAGCGGTGTCCTTCCCACGAATGGGCTGTTCAAAAACCTTCCTCATTTCGGAGACGAAGGTGGAGAAGGAGGAACAGACCTCTGGCCGGTTGTCCCAGATCGCGGTGGCCCATGACAAGGCATCCCCTCATAACAGCCCCATGATGTATGCAATTCTTGATCTGTCCGAGCTGTACGTACATGGCTGTTGCTCAAAAGCCAGAGAGCACTGCAGTAAGAAAGCCCGGCACTTCCCTAGGTCCCCAGCGTAGGGTTCTGGTTCGGGTACGTAAGGCTCTCGAAGTGATTGTGTTGCCGAGCCCAGGGGCGTACCCATCCCAGGCTGTGCGGTTTGGTCAGACTGAGTTCTTGGAAGGGACAGAGTAAGGGGAATGGATACCCAGTCAACCTGCTCACTGACCTTCTTACATCCTCGGATAGGGCACGAAGATCTTTCATGACTTCTCTGAGTAGTTGCTCCTGTATGCCCAGTAGGGAGCCCTGGCTAACGAGGGCCTGTTGCACCGGGTCCGTGTCCGCTGGGTTCATTCTGGCCAGTTCGTTCTGTTACACGGGGGTGATGGAGGAGCACCCTGGTGCGAGACACTGGCACGTCGACTCAGTTGGGGAGGCTGGCTTAGACCTGAACGTAGAGCAGGAAACCAGAGGGATCTTGACAAGGAGACGGGATTCACAGGGACTCTCTAGAACTAGAGCGGAACTTAGAACTACCGGTTCTAATCGGAACAGGGAACGAAGTATCACAGGAGAATTGACCAATGAACTGGCAACCTGTGAGAGAGTTGTCCTCATATTTATTTCCCAGTCTCTGATGAGAGTCAGATGTACGGTAATTGGGTAACTAGCAGCAACTGACTGAAATTGGGGCATAATCGGCGAGAAAGAAGTGTTAAAGGGGAACGGCCAACCGGAACCATGACTCCTTCAGGGAAAAAATGGGATCTGTTTTTTATATTTTCTTGCCATTGAGAAAGTAGTCAACCCTTTAATTTCTTTTACCAAAGTGCATAACCATACACTTCCTGACACTGTATTCCATCTGCCATTTCTTTCCCATTGTCCTAATCTGTCTAAGTCCTTCTGTAGCTTCTCTACTTCCTCAAAACTACCTGCCCCTCCACCTATCTTCATATTTGCTGCAAACTTTGCAACAAAGCCATCATCCAAATCATTAACATATAGCGTAAAAAGAAGTGGTCCCAACACAGACCCCTGTGGAACACCATTGGGCGCCATAGCTAACCAGAAAAGGCTCCCTTTATTCCACACTTAGCTTCCTACCAATCAAGCACAGCTTAATCCACACTAGAATCTTTCCTATAATACCATGGGCTCATAGCTTGTTAAGCAGCCTCACATGTGGCACCTTGTCAAAGGCCTTCTGAAAATCCAAGTACACAACATCAACTGATTCTTCTTTGTCTATCCTGCTTAGTGTTTCTTCAAAGAATTCCAACAGGTTTGTCAAACAAGATTGAGGAAACCATGCTGACTACAGCCTACTTTATCATGTGCCTCCAAGTACCCTGACACCTCATCCTTGATAATCGACTCCAACATTTTTCCAACCACTGAGGTCAGACTAACTGGCCTATAGTTTCCTTTCTTCTGCCTCTCTCCCTTCTTGAAGAGTGGAGAGACATTTGTAATTTTGCGGTCTTCCGGAACCATTCCAGAAACTAGTGAATCTTGAAAGATCATTGCTAATGCCTCCACAATTTCTTAAGCCACCTCTTTCAGAACCCTGGGGTGCACACCATCTGATTCAGGTGACTTATCTACCTTCAGACCTTTCAGTTTCCCAAGAATGTTCTCTCTAGTAATGATAACTTAACACACTTCATGACCCCTGACACCTGGAACCTCCACCAAACTGCTAGTGTCTTCCACAGTGAAGATAGATGCAAAATACTTACTGTATTCAGTTTGCCTGCTATTTCCCTATTCCCCCATTACTACCTCTCCAACATCATTTTTCCAGTAGTCTGATATCCACTCTCACCTTTCTTTTACACTTTATGTATATGAAGAAATTTCTGGTATCCTCTTTAATATTGTTGTCTAGCTTACTTTCATATTGCATCTTTACCTTCTTAATTACTTTTTAATTGTCTTCTGTTGGTTTTAAAAGCTTCCCAATCTTCTAACTTCCTACTAATGTTTGCTCTATTATATGCCCTCTCTTAGCCTTTTATACGGGCTTTGACTTCTCTTGTTGTGTCATCTTTCCTTTAGAATACTTCTTCTTCATTGCGATGTATATATCCTGGGCCTTTCTAATTGCTTCCAGAAATTCCAGACATTGTTGCTCTGCCGTCATCCCTGCCAGTGTTCTTTTTCAAATAATTCTGGTCAACTCCTCTCTCAGGCCTCTGTGATTTCCTTTACTTCACTGTAATACTGATACATCTGACTTTAATTTTCCTTCTCAACCTGATTTTCCCAATCTGCCTGCATATTGAAATCCCCCATGACTATTGCCCTTTTGGCTTGCCTTTTCTATCTCCCACTCTGAATTGTAGACCACACCCTTATTACTGTTTAGGGGTCTGTATACGTCTCACATCAGAGTCTTTTAACCCTTATAGTTCCTTAGCTCTCTCCACAATGATTCAACACCATCCAAGCCTAGTCACCTCTTTCTAATGATTTGATTTCATTTTTTATCAGCAGAGCATCGCTGCCCCTCTGTCTTCCTGCCTCTCCTTTCGATACCATGTGTATCCTTAAACATTAAGCTCCCAGCAATAGTCTTTCAGCCGTGATTCAGAGATGGCTACAACATCATATCTGCCAATCTACAACTGTGCTTCAAGTTCATCTACCTTATTCCATATACTGTGTGCATTCAAATGTCACACCTTTAGTCCTGTATATACTCTTTTCGATTTTGTCTGCCTTTTACGTTGCAAAACATCCTGTTGACTGCAATCTTGCCCTATCAACGGCCCCTCCTCACTACACACTGCCTCTGTTTGTAAACCAGCTACCTCATCTTCAGCACCTTTCCTTCGATGCTTCTTGGATTTGAAAATACACAGCTCATGATGCTACTCACACCAGCTCAACCTTTACATTCCTTACTTTGTCTGAGGTCTTACCAACATCTGCCTCCACAACCTCCCCACTATCTATTCTGGCACTCTGGTTCCCATCTGTCTGCAACTCTAGTTTAAACCCCAACATGCAGCATTAACAAACCTTCCCAATAGGATATCAGTCCCCCAGTTCAGATGCAAACTGTCCCTTCTGTACAGATCCCACCTTCCCAGGAAGAGAGCCCAATATGCCCTCCCCCCCCCCACACCAACTCCTTAGTCATGCATTAAACTGTATCATCTTCCTAGTTCAGGCCTCAGTAGGAGGTGGCACAGGTAGCAATCCTGAGATCACAACTCTGGAGTCCCTCCCTTTAACTCAGCACCTAACTCCTTGAACTCTCTATGCAGAACCTTGTCACTCACCCTACTCGTGTCATTGGTACCTAAATGGATCACGACTTCTGGCTGTTCACCCTTACACTTAAGAAAGCCGAGGACTTGATCCAAGATACCCTGGACTCTGGCGCTCGGGAGGCAACATACCATCCAGGAATTTTGTTCTCGCCCACAGACCTCCTGTTATCTAAAGGTGAAGGACATGGGTTTAATGTAATGGTTTGAAGGGTGTCTGAGGAAGAACCTTTCACTCTGAGGAGGGCAGAATCTGGGCACACAACTGGAAGCAAGGACTCACAACAGTTCGGAAATACCTAAATAAATGCCTGGATCACAAAGGCATGGATGACCTTGAACCAAGTGCTGGTAAAAGGATTTCATGAGACTTCAATGGTCAGGATGGGCTGAGAGTTCTGCCTCTGTGCCGTATGCCTCTATAACTATAAAAATGACTGTTACACTCAGCGATTATTCTCAATGAAGTCCTCATTTATTGCTCTTGGTAAATAAAATAACACTGTCAATAATGCATCTCCGTATGTATAAAATGGTATAATTTTATACTTCTGAGCTAATTTGGTTCATGCACTTCTGTCTGGAAAGGCAACACCAGTGTTAATTGAAGTTTCACTGGAGCACCAGAGGACCCAGTACATTTGACCAGAACGATAATACCATCAAGAATGCCTGCTGTTTTGGGAAATCTGACCATCTCTGTGTTCTCCTCCTAGGCAGAGATTAAAGAGCAGGGCACTAGAGGTAAGAATGACAAAGAGATTGTCATGAAAGGCGAAGGAGCGGCTGTGGGACTGCTTCAAATTGGTGGACTGGACCATTTTCAAGCATTTATCCGAAGGATCTGAATGAATTCGCTACAGTTGTCACATAGTTTATAAAGACACTTGCAGATGAGTGTGTCCCTAAATAATCATTCAGAATCTTCCCCGACGAGAACCAAAAACTTCAAAATCTATTAAGGGCTAGATTGATGGTTTCAGGACTGGGTATCCAGGAAAGTACAAAAGGTCCAGAGAAACGGCCTCCAGAAATCCACCTCATATGCAAAGTGGCAAATCCAGAGCAACACAAACAAAATGCCAGAGTTAGGCAGCACCTATGGAAATGAAAAAGCAGTTGATGATTCAGGCGGAGACTCTTCACTAGGAAGACACCAAAATAACCAGGTGGGGGAGGGGAAGCAGGACGAGCTAGGCGACAGGTGAAGCCTGGTTGGTGGGAAAGGTCGAAGGCTGGAGAAGAAGGAATCTGATCGGAGAGGAGAGTGGACCATGAGAGAAGGGGAAGAAGGAAGCTGACCAGAGGGATGTGATAGGCAGGTGAGGAGAGGTAGGAGGCCAGAATGAGGACAGAGTGAGGAATAGAAGAAGGAAGGGATACAAAAAAAAGAAAAAATGAGAAAAAATAATACCAGAAGGAAAAATCAAAGATCATGCCATCAGGTTGGAGACTACCAAGACGGAATATGAGGTGTTGCTCCTCCACCCTGAGGGTGGCCTCATTGCAGGAGAAGAGGAGGCTGTGGATCAACATGCTGCAATGGGAATAGGGATAGGATTTGAAATGGTAGGCAGATGGAACGGAGGTCGTTGACAAAGTGGTTCTCCAATATACGTTGGGTCTCACCAGTGAAGAGGAGGCTGTGGATCAACATGCTGCAATGGGAATAGGGATAGGATTTGAAATGGTTGGCAGATGGAACGGAGGTCCTTGACAAAGTGGTTCTCCAATATACGTTGGGTCTCACCAGTGAAGAGGAGGCCACATTGGGACCATTGGATACAATAAACCCCAACAGATTCACAAATGAAGTATTGTCTTGCCTGGAAGGTTTGTTTGTGGTCCTGAATGGAAGTGAGGGAGGAGGTGAATAGGCAAATGTAGCATTTATTTCGCATGTAGGGGTATGTGCCAGGAGGGAGATTAGTGTGGAGGGACAAATAGACAAAGGAAGTTTCATTGAATGATGTGTTGGGATGTGGAAGCTCATGGGGGGGGGGTAGGTGAGGACAAGAGGAACTCCATCACCATTAAGGTAGCGGGAAGATGGGGAGAGCGCAGATGTCTGGGAAATGCAGGCGATGTGGGTGAGGGCAGCATCAATGATGGAGGAAGGAGAAGCCTGTTCTTTGAAGAAGGAGGATATCGCTCACGTCCTGAAAGGAAAAGCTTCATCCTGGGAACAGATGTGACAGATTCAAAGGACCTGAGAAATAGGAATAGCATTTTAAAGGAGACAGGGTGGGAAGAGGTATAGTCAAGATAGCTGTGGGAATTGGTAAGATTATAAACAATGTCAGTAGAGAGTTTGTCTCCAGAGATGGAGACAGAGACATTCAGAAAGGGAGAGAGGTGTCAGAAATGGGCCAAGTGGAATTTGAGGCAAAGTTGATGACATTAGCAAGCCCTGAATGGGTGCAGTTATCAGTGCAACACAGTAAAGCATTACCAGGTAAGGGTTGGAACGTTGTCTGTTCCACATAGTCCATGCAAAGGCAAGCATCGCTGGGCTCCATGCAGGTGCCCATGGCTACCCCTTGAGTCTGGAGAAAGTATGAGGAGCTGAAGGAGAATGTTGAGGCTGCAAAAATCTCTTGTCTTTATAATTCCAGACCAAGCTTGAATTACAGAGAGATGCTTGGTAACTATAGCAGGGCAGAAATTCTATCATCTCCTACAAAGCAAAACCAAGCAACATAAATGACAATAAGGTTTTGCTCCCAGATGACTCAATGTCATCTCCTCCATTATCATTATCAACACAAGTGCACCACAAGGCTGTGTGCTTAAGCATCTCCTTTACTCACTTTATACCTATGGTTGTGTGGCTAAGTACAGCTCTAATGCTGCATTTAATTTGCTGATGACACCTCTGTTGTTGGTCATAAATCAGTATGTAGGAGGGAGATTGAAAATCTGGTTGAGCGGTGCCATAACAACAACCTCTCACTCAACATCGGCAAAACCAAGCAGATGATCAGTGACTACAGCGGAAAGAAGTTGAAGTACAAGAACCAGTTCTCATTAAGGGTTCAGAGGTGGAGAGGGTCAGTAATTCCTCGGTATTAACATACAACATCTTAGGCATCTCATACTTGGACCACATCACCAACGAGCAGGTCTGCAAGACCATCCAGCACCACATGAAGACCCTCTCACAACGGTGAAGAAGAGAAAGCTGGGAGATGGTGTGGCCACGTAACAAGATCCAGTGGCCTTGCAAAGACCGTTCTACAAGGAACTGTGGAGGGGAGAAGAAGGAGAGGCAGACAGAAGAAAAGATGGACGGATAACATTAAAGAATGGACAGGGAAAACATTTGCAGTGACCCAGGCTCTGGTACACAACTGTGACAGATGGAACAGACTAGTGCAAAGCTTGTCATGACGGTGTCCGGACGACTCCACCAGGAGTTAAGGGCGCAAGAAGGAGAAGACCATACAAGAGGATTTGTCTGGGACCAGCACATAAGTGCCCACACTAATCAGACACAGCAGTGCCTCATGTGTCTTCAAAGTTTATGAAGATTTGGCATATTACCAAAAACTTTGATAAACTTCTACAGATGCACAATGGAGAGTATCCTGACTGGTTGCATCATGGCCTGGTAAGGAAACACCAATGCCCAGGAATGGAAAAGACTACCGAAGTGCTGGGTACAGCCCAGTCCATCACAGGCAAAGCCCTCCCCACCACTGAGCACATTTACAAGGAGTGTTGCTACAAGAAAGCAGCACACATCACCAAGGACCCCCACCATACTCCTCTTGCAGTGAACACTGGGCAGAGGATACATGATTAGTTCCCACAGCACCAGGTTCAGGAACAGTCATTACCCTACAACCATCAGGCTCCCGAACCCACTACAGTGAACTGATTCCACAATCTACAGACTCACTTTCAAGGACTCTTTACAACTCATATTCTTAGTATTATTTTATTTGCTCAATTTGTCTTCTTTTGCACATTGATTGTCCATTTTTAATATGTAGTTTTTCATAAATTCTATTGTATTTCTTTATTTTCTTGTAACTGTCTGCAAACAAATAAATTTCAATATAGCAACATATACAATATGTAGTTTGATAATATGTTTTACTTTGTACTTTGTTCACCCTCTTGCTGAGCGATCTGCTCTTTAGAAAAGATTCTCAAACTATTTGCCTCATATTTAATCACAAACATTGCTTTCTGAAGTAATATTACCTTTTGAATCCTTTATCCTTATGTCTTTTAATCAGTGTTCTTACCCTACTTGTTTCTAGGAAGTCAAGTCAAGCCAAATTTATTGTCACATGTACAAACATGGTGAGGTATAGGTACAGTGATAAACTTGCTTGCAGCACTGTGGTAGGAACCTAGTTTCAGAGACCACACTGAACATGCACTTCACATGACATTGAGGTAGAAGACTGTGCAAAGAAAGACGTAAGTACAAAAAAGCACAATCAGAGACAATCAATCCAAAAAGTCAAGAGGTCACCTGTAGTGACATGTTGCTGAAGTAGGATTAGGGGTGCCTGATGGTTGTAGGGAAATAGCTGTCCCTGAACATGGTGGTGTGGGACTTCAGGTTTCTGTACCTCCTACCTGACAGTAACATCGAGAAGAGGGCAAGACCCAGATGTTAGGTGTCCTTGATGATAGATGCTGCCTTTTTGAGGCAGCACCTCACACAGATGCTTTATTAGCAAGTTTGTAGTTGATTTAAAGTATTTGTTCTGACATAGGCTTACCAGTATAGCACCAGTATCTAAGCGGAGCACTGACTTTCACATTCTGAAACTCCTGATCAGAAACAGTCTTGCACATCCTTCACACTTAAAACTATTTTTTAGTTAGATGAATATCATGTTTTGCTTCTTGACCTCACACCAATTTAATACAGTCAATTCATGCTGTCTGTTCTTTGACAACATTTATCTTAATGGTAACAATCCTGAGTGCATGTTCAGTTGTACCAAGAATATTAAAACACCGAGATGCATCAGGAACGGCCTACACATTTAAAGGATGTTCAGCTATATTTTATCTGGAGCAATTGGCTTTACAATAATCAGAAAGAGTTGCCAATTATTGTTTTAATGTAATTATGTGATAGAGGGAAATATAAGCGAGCTTGCTGCTGTTGATTATTGAATAGTTACTATTACTTTGTCAGAAATTTGTCTCCTGACCCTTGCCCATTTGGCTTTGGCTAGCAGGGCTCTTTTGCAAAATCATTGCTGAAGTGCTCCAAGAAACTCATTAAGAGAGCAGTTAAAATGTTTGCCCAATTCCTGGTTCTATGAATGAAACTCTATCCCTGTTTGCTCCCCAAGATGCTGGTGAATGGAACAAGTACCATGCAGAGATAATGAGAAGCTGGACTTCTTCATAGCAATTCATGCAGAGAAGCTGTTCCACTTTCACTGAAACCAGCCAACGCTGGCTACCTTCATCTTCAATACACGCCCCAGTACTGACATTAATAGTAATTGGTGTTGGGGCTGAGAGGAGATGAGGGAATGATTAAATGAGTGAGCATTGGGTTGAGTTGGTGAGTGAGTGAAGGAACAGGGGAAAATACAAACTCTACCTTCCATTCTTCCCCAGACTCTGCTGTGGATTAAGGTCGTATACTCAGAATGAGTACCTTCTAATTTTTGCTTCCTGAGGAGGTTGGTCTGCGCATTGAGGAGGGAGGGGTAATTCCCAGACGGGATAGTGGCAAGTTCTATGTGTCATACGCTGGAGAAAGGCAACAAAGGTGAGTGGCAGTAACAGGTGAATGTGTCAGAGCTCTCCGGCCATCAGAGGGAAAGCACATTTGTGACTGGAGTTAAGGTGAGACAGGGAAGATGTGTGTCCTTTGTCTTCCCAATCCTACCCGCAATATATGGGTTATCTAACTTGACTGATGATGACTTACCTCCTGGTCACAGAGACTACTGGCACCATAACCTCAAAATTACTCAGCCTAGATCTTTGTGATAGAACTTTCCACATCACCTGACTCTTCCTCAGATGAAGGCTGTGACCAAGCCTTTGCTGATCATAGTCTGGCTGATCAGTGTCATTCTGGTTGCAGTAAATTCAAAGGCATCTGTAGCCCTACTGCCCATGCTGCCTCCTCTTTGCCTGTCACTACTGTGCTTTCTAGGCTGCACTGACTTTAATACTATTATTTTTAATTTCCTTTATCTCGCTGTCACTGGAATACTCTGAGCTATCCACGTCTCTAGCTCCTTGACACCATCCCTGCTTCAATCCATTGCAGCTGGGCCATCAATTTCTGACACTCTGAGCTCCTGAATTCTCTTCCTAGATATTTTCAGTTCTCCACTTCCCTTTCCTTACTTTCGACTTCCTAAAAACTGTCTATATGGTTACCTCACCAGCAATGCATGTGTGTGTGTGTGTGTTTTTTATCAGACTTGTGTAAATAATACACCTTTGATAGCTTTTGGACCTTCCAACCATATTCAACCTGCCATACAAATGTTACTTGAATTGAGGAAGACTGCTCAGTATTTAATATGATCATCTTATTGATTATTATCATCATGTGACTACTAGCAAGGAGAGGCTGTTGATAGGGCAACAGTGCAGGCAACAGGATGAGTTGCAATGTAAAAGACACAATTGAAAAGAGTGAATACAGAACTGAAGGTGTTATATTTGAATGATCACAGTATACGGAGTAACGTGGATGAAGCTGTAACACAGTTAGAGACTGTCATGTATGACCCGTTGTGGGAATCACTGAAACTTGGCTGTAAGAAGATTACGGCTGGGAGCTTAACATCCGAGGATGCACATTGTATCAAAACAACAGGAGGTACACAGAGAGAGTGCTGTGTCTCTGTTGGTAAAATGATATCAAATCATTAGAAGGAGCTGAAATAGGGCCGAAAGATGTTGAATCATTGTGGGTAGAGCTAAGGAACTGCATGGGTTAAAAGATGAAAGTTTTATAGAAACCCCAAACAATAGTAAGGATGTACTTTACAAGTTACAATGGGAGATAGAAAATGCAAGTCGTAAGAGCAACAATATAATAGTCATGGGGCTTTCAATACCCAGGCAGATTGGGAAATCATGCTGGTGCTGGATCCCAAGAGGGAGAATTTCTAGAATACCCATGAGATGGCTTTTTAGAACAGCTCACGGTTGAGCCCACTAGGGGATCAGGTATTCCAGACTGGATGTTGTGCAATGAACTGGAATTGATTAGAGGGTAAAGGAACCCTTGCGACCAGTGATCAAAATATGATAGAATTCACCCTGCAAATTGAGAAGGAGAAGTTAAAGTCAGATGTATCAGTATTACACTGGAGTGAAGGGAATTATAGAGGCATGAGAGGGGAGCTCACCAAAATTAATTGGAAAAGAACACTGGCAAGGATGATGGCAGAGTAGCAATGGCTGGAATTTCTGAAAGCAATTTGGAAGGTGAAGGATATATACATTCCAAAGAAGAAGTAGCATTCTAAAGGCAAGGTGACACCAACGTGCCTGCAAGAGAAGTCAAAGAGAGGGCATATAATAGAGAAGACAACTTAAAAACTCATTAAGAAGGAAAAGATGGAATATGAAAGTAAGCTAGCCAATAATATAAAGGAGGATTTCTTCAGATACACCAAGTGTAAAAGTGAAGTGAGAGTGGATATTGGACTGTTAGAAAATGATGCTGGAGAGGTAGTAATGGGGTAAAAGGAAAAGGTCAATTAAATTATTTTGCATCAGTCTTCATTGTGGAAGACACTAGCAGTATGCTGAAAGTTCAAGACTGTTGGGGGCAGAAGTGTGCACAGTTGCCATGACTAGGGAGAAGATTCTTGGGAAACTGAAAGGTCTGAAGGTAGATAAGTCACCTGGCCTGGATGGTGTGCACCCCAGGGTTCTGAAAGTGATGACTGAAGAGAATGTGGATGTATTAGTAATGATCTTTCAAGAATCACTAGATTCTGGAATGGTTCCAGAAGACTGGAAAATTGCAAATGTCACTCCACTCTTCAAGAAGGTAGAAGAAAGGAAATTATAGGCCAGTTAGGCAGGGGTTGGGAAGACGTTGGAGTTGATTGTAATGGATGAGGTTTTGGGGTACTTGGAGGCATATGATAAAATATGCTGCAGTCAGCACGGTTTTTTTAAAGTAAAATCTTGCTTGACAAATCTATTGGCATTCTTTGAAGAAATAACAAGCAGGACAGACAAAGGAGAATTGGTTGATGTTGTGTTGGTTGAGGAAGTAGAGAGGCTGCAGAAGGAATTATACAGATTAGGAAAAATGAACAAAGAGATGCAGATGGAATGCAGTGTAGGGGAGTGTATTGTCATACACTGTGATAGAAGAAACAGAAGTGTAACACCTGTGTAGCACTTGTCTTATCTCGTGTGACTGGTCACCATGCCGTTTATAAGAAAAATCAAAATAAATAGTACCACACTAGGTGCTAGTAGGTTATCAGAAGCTCTAGATTTCAGAAGAAGGCAGTGAATAGAAAACACACACTTCTGGAGGTAAGTTTTGTTTATAAAAAAGAGATATAAAAATATTTACATGAGTAAGAAAGGTTCAAAATTCCGACATTTCAAATCTCAGATATCAACAAAAACCAAATTCCTGTTTAGTTAGAATCAGTGATATTCATTATAATAACCTTTATTACTCCAATTTCTCTAACTAATTAAATCTATTGTTATTTCTATTTATAGGTTTACAGACTAACCTTTACTTTTTGTATTTATCCCTAGTTAGAAAACGAATTGAATTCCTATTCTTAAGTATTACGGTTAACTTCAGTTTCAGTTCAAGTCATTATGTCTACAAATTGAAATTCAAATTCAAAAATGGTATATCTATACAGCTTAACTTCTTCCACGACAATTCTCCAACATCACAACTTTTAAACAAAGGAAATCTCATCCAGTAACTTATCAAAGCCTTTGCAGAAGTATCCAGTTCTTCCAGAAAATCAAATTCAGATGCTTTGAATGAAAATAAACTTATATATCCAATCATATTAAATCCTCTACATCATTAAACATTCTGTTCCCACGTTGATTCTCCATTGTGCTGGCTCGCCATCTTGTTTCTTGTTTTGTAGGATGAAAAAGAGGATCATCCACAGAAAGTCGATTCACAAACTTACACAAAAAACAACCTGACCTGCAAACAACAGGATTGCAACCCGAAACTTTTTATACACATTCTATTTTCCTTGGTGTGATTTAATAGAACTAATTCCTTGTTACATTGTAGAGATATTGGACACTCGTCTCTGCCGATATTGTCTCGTTACAGCTGCTGCTCGTTATAGCTGTAGCTTCAATAGATCTTTTAACACTATCGTCTGTCCTCCAGGGGTTTCACCCTGAGATTTTCAAATAAGTAAAGTGGAGATACTCACTACTAATTTCACTTCCAACAGTTTATATCTTTGATTTCAGGTAGTTTGCTGCACCAGCCATGCTTTGTTCTTGCATAGCCTTTCTTCCCCCAAGTTCTTTTTTTAATTCGGTAAACCTTGTTTTCATCGCTCCACAGGTGGAGCTTTCTAACATTACATCTTTGTAATTACATCTTTAGCCTGGGTTGAGGGTTGATTATTTTCTAAATGGAGAGAAAATACAAAAAACTGAGATGCAAAGGAGACCTTGTGCAGGATTTCCTGATGGTGAGAAAGGCAAATGCAATGTTTCATTACAAGAGGACTAGAATATAAAAGCAAGGATGTAATGTTGAATCTTTATAAAGCTGACATTGGAGAAGGTTCAAAGGAGGTTCAAGAAAATGATTCCAGGATTTAAACTCTTGTCGCATGAAGAGCGTCTGATGGCTCTGGGCCTGTACTCACTGGAAATCAGAAGAATGAGGGGTGACCTAATCGAATGGTGAAAAGCCTTGATAGAGTGGATGTGGAGAGGATGTTTCCTATAGTGGGGGAGTCTGGGACCAGAGGGCACAGATAGAGTGGATGTGGAGAGGATGTTTCCTATAGTGGGGGAGTCTGGGACCAGAGGACACAGATAGAGTGGATGTGGAGAGGATGTTTCCTATAGTGGGGAGTCTGGGACCAGAGGACACAGATAGAGTGGATGTGGAGAGGATGTTTCCTATAGTAGGGGAGTCTGGGACCAGAGGACACAGATAGAGTGGATGTGGAGAGGATGTTTCCTATAGTGGGGGAGTCTCGGACCAGAGGACACAGCCTCAGAATAGAGGGGCATCCTCTTAGAATGGACATAAGGAATTTCTTTCTCCAGCGAGTGGTAAATCTGTGGAATTCGTTGCCACAGATGGCATTGGAGGCCAAGTCATTGGGTATATTTAAGGCAGAGGTTGATAGATTCTTGATTAGTCAGGGCATGAAGCGATACAGGAAGAATGCAGGAGACTGGGGCAAACTTGATGGGCCAAATTGCCTAACTCTGGTCCTATAACTTATGGTTTTATTATTCATACTGCTTTCTAAAAACAATGAGTTTGAAAATAAAAACATTATTAAAATCAAACCTTAGAGAACTGAACACCTTTAGTAAATGTGTGAGTGTTGGAATTGTCTCTTCAATTTTCTGATTGATGGAGTGTTTCTTTCTGGCAGACTTTTTATCAATTTAACCTCTCCTGTTTGTCACGGTAGTTTGAGAACTGGTGATACTTCCTCTAGACTCAGAACTGAATGGCAAATTGCTCCTCATCCCTGTTTATCATTCAGGACAGGACACGTCTGCTGCTTCTGTAACTCCTGGAGGGTGTTGAGTTTGTACGGCTGCACTGTACTGTGTTGTATCATGATATGAACCAAAGACCCATTATCTCTTAGGCTTAAAACTAGCAGGGATTGCAACTTGCTTGTGTAATCCTCCTCTTGTTTAACCCTTAGTGTCAAGCTGTAAATCTATACTAACCCTATACAACACTGACCCAGAGCTGATTCCAGTGCTCCAGGGGTGGGACCAGGAGCTGATTTCAGTGCTCCAGGGGTGGGACCAGGAGCTGCTTCCAGTGCTCCAGGGGTGGGACCAGGAGCTGATTCCAGTGCTCCAGGAGTGGGACCAGGAGCTGATTCCAGTGCTCCAGGAGTGGGACCAGGAGCTGATTCCAGTGCTCCAGGGGTGGGACCAGGAGCTGATTCCAGTGCTCCAGGGGTGGGACCAGGAGCTGATTCCAGTGCTCCAGGGGTGGGACCAGGAGCTGCTTCCAGTGCTCCAGGAGTGGGACCAGGAGCTGATTCCAGTGCTCCAGGGGTGGGACCAGGAGCTGATTCCAGTGCTCCAGGAGTGGGACCAGGAGCTGATTCCAGTGCTCCAGGGGTGGGACCAGGAGCTGATTCCAGTGCTCCAGGAGTGGGACCAGAAGCTGATTCCAGTGCTCCAGGAGCTGATTCCAGTGCTCCAGGGGTGGGACCAGGAGCTGATTCCAGTGCTCCAGGAGTGGGACCAGGAGCTGATTCCAGTGCTCCAGGAGTGGGACCAGGAGCTGATTCCAGTGCTCCAGGAGTGGGAACAGGAGCTGATTCCAGTTCTCCAGGAGTGGGACCAGGAGCTGATTCCAGTGCTCCAGGAGTGGGAACAGGAGCTGATTCCAGTGCTCCAGGAGTGGGACCAGGAGCTGATTCCAGTGCTCCAGGAGCTGATTCCAGTGCTCCAGGGGTGGGACCAGGAGCTGATTCCAGTGCTCCAGGAGTGGGACCAGGAGCTGATTCCAGTGCTCCAGGGGTGGGACCAGGAGCTGATTCCAGTGCTCCAGGAGCTGATTCCAGTTCTCCAGGAGTGGGACCAGGAGCTGATTCCAGTGCTCCAGGAGCTGATTCCAGTGCTCCAGGGCTGGGACCAGGAGCTGTTTCCAGTGCTCCAGGAGTGGGACCAGGAGCTGATTCCAGTGCTCCAGGATCTGATTCCAGTGCTCCAGGAGTGGGACCAGGAGCTGATTCCAGTGCTCCAGGGGTGGGACCAGGAGCTGATTCCAGTGCTCCTGGAGTGGACCAGGAGCTGATTCCAGTGCTCCAGGAGTGAACCAGGAGCTGATTCCAGTGCTCCAGGAGTGGGACCAGGAGCTGATTCCAGTGTTCCAGGAGTGGGACCAGGAGCTGATTCCAGTGTTCCAGGAGTGGGACCAGGAGCTGATTCCAGTGTTCCAGGAGTGGGACCAGGAGCTGATTCCAGTGCTCCAGGAGTGGACCAGGAGCTGATTCCCAGTGTTTCAGGGGTGGACCACAGTGATTTATCTGGCTAGAGTTTGAGTTTGACCTCTAACCTTTTGACTCAGTCTTAGATATCAAGTCCATTTTGTGATCAATGGGTTGCTTCTCACTTTTGCCCACTTACCTCATTTGGATTTTGAATGAATGTCAAACTAAATAATTTTAATGACGAATGAGTTTCTCCTCCATCTCTCTAATGCTTGCTCACAAGCAGAGTGGTATTACTGCAGCTTCACTGAGCGTTGGCACAGGAATAACTGTTCTCAGAAATGATTAAGGTCAAAATCACATTGATTAAATGTAGATTTTTCACTCCTGTTCCCACAGGAAATGATTTAAAGAGCACAGCATGGAAGAGTACTTCAGTTCTTCTCTCTTCCATAGGGTTTCCCAGCCTAGGGTCCATGGACTCCTTGGTTAGGAACCCTGCTCTACCATAAGACCATGCTCTTTGTAGGGAGCTGAACTTTCCTGATTGATACAGAAAATCTGAATGTTTCCACAAACAACTGTGTGAGCAGTGGCTTCGGTATATAATCACCGCTTGTGCGTTCAGATTCATGGAGTAATGACCTGCATATGGTCTATACTCCTCCACTTCTTGCCTGTTCATGTGTCTGTTTAAATGTCTCTGAAACATTGCTATCACATCTGCTTCCTCCCTCTTCCAGCAGTATGTTCCAATAACCCACTATTCACCCTCATTTTCCTCTGTTCCAAGGAATAAGCACTGAGTTTGACTAACCTCTCCCTATAACTTAGGCCTCTAGGCCTGGTAGCATCCTTGTAAATCTTGTCTCCGCTCTTTTGAGTTTAACCAGATCATTCCTGTGAACAGGGTGACTAAGACTACACAACATTCCAAATGAAGCTTCACTGGCTACTAATACAACTAATGTCCCAGTCCTACGTTCAGTCCCTGATTGGTGAAGGCCAGCATACTAAGTGCTTTTTTCACCATCTTGTCCACATGTAATGCTGCTTTCAGCGAGCTATATGCTAGTACGCCCAGGTCACTTGGCTCATTATACTCTGTAATGCTCTACCTGCGTACCAGTCCTACTTTGGTTTGACTTTGCAAAATATACCTGTATTGAAATCCATTAGTTATTACTTGGCCCACTTTCCTAACTGATCAAGATCCTTCTGTAATCTATGATAATCTTCATTATTAACAACACCTTCTAATTGTATGTCACCTGCAAACTTACTGATTAAGTCTTGTACATTCACATCCAAATCTTCCAGAAATAAGAGGATTCGCAACATTGACCGCTGCGGCACACAACCAGTTGCCTGCCTCCATTCCAAGGAAACCCAAACCCCTACCTCCTATCTCCAAGCCAATTTAGGATCTACCAAACTAGTTCTTCTTTGATTCAATGGGATCAATCCAAACCAGCCTGCCATATGTGACCATGTCAAACTCCTTGTTAGAGTCCAACTCAACAAAGATCCACTGCCCTACCCTTCCTACTCTTTTGGTACCTCTTCAAAGAACACCAGAAGATTCGACAAACATGATTTCCCATGCACAAAGCCATGTATCTCCTTCTAATTAGACTTTGTCTACCTAGATGCTGGTAGATCCTGTCCCTCAGAATATTCTCCACTAACTTACCCACCACTGATGTCAGGCTGACTGGCCTGTAGTCCCCTGGCTTGTTCTTGCCTCCCTTCTTGAACAGTGAAACATTAGACACATTTCCATCTTCTGGAGCTTCACCAGGGCTAATGATGAAGGAAAGGCCTTTGCAAATTTTTCTCTAGTCTCCCAGAAGGTCTGATGATGTACTCTGTTAGGCCCTAAGAATTTATCTAATTAATGCCAATCCGCCCTTCCTGGGAATATGAATGTTCTCTAAAATATCACCACATTTCCCTCATCAATTCTATAACAATGATTTTCTCCTCAGTAAGCACCAAGGAGAAATGTTTGTTTAAAAAAAATCCCAACCTTCTCCTGTGGTTTGAGACATAGGTGGCCCTACTGATCTCAAAGGGAACCTACTCTCTCCCTAGCCTACCTTTTATTTTTAATATGTTTTTTAAAAAAAACCTCCTGGAATTTTCCTTACCTTTACCTGCCAGATCCATTGCAGATCCTCTCTTTGTCCTCCTTATTTTATTCTTAAGGGTACACCTAATCATTTCATACTCATCCAGGAATTCACTGGGCCCAACCTCCTCCACCTGATATATGCGTATTCTTTGTCCATGAACAATTGTGCTTGCGATGGGCCTAACTGAGTCCACAACCCTTTGCAGCCTCTTTTGTAATCCTGCGCATGGATCCCTCCTTTCTAAGCCATGATGTAACCAGTCAGAATGTTCCTCACTGCCTATCCATGGGACTTTGTAAGATCCTTTGGTGACATAGTTGAATCTCCTCAAAGCAGAAACTCCAGAGTGCATCCCTCTGTTGAGCAGGACTGGATGATTACAATCCACATTCTGCAATGACACTTGTACTGCAGCTTTAAAGCTTCAGTGGGAGAGGATTGACTTGTGAAAGGATAATATTAATGCATTTCACAACACAATGCCAAAAGCAAATGTTTTCTGTGGCAGCTGAGTAGCTGCTGTTAAACCTAACAGTTGGTGTGTGGGATCATTACTCTTTTTGACATAGACAGTTTAATTTCAGTGATACTGCATTTGAAGATTGCTTTATTGTTCTTCCTACAACCACAATCTATTCTTACCATCTTGTTGTGGTAAATTCTTTCAGTGTCACAACACAACAAAATCCACACACAATGATGTTGAACATATCCAAGAGTTTAGACCAATTTTGGATGAGAAATGAATAGAGGTTTATAACAGTATGTGTTTATAGCAGGGAGTGTTTTGACAACAGAGAAAAACAAGCCACAGCTGTAGTACAGGGTGTGTGGGGGAGGGCTGGTGATGGAGAAGCCCCAAAAGGCAAATGGATTCATTTCAGAAGGCTGCAGATCAGGAAGGAATGAAACAACCTCAAAGACATTAAGTTGATGAATTACTGGACTCTGTAAATGCATAAAAGTATTCTGTTTTGAGCTGTAAGATCAAAGCTACCTACTGATGCCTTAACATATGGAGGTAGACTTTCCCTTGCAAGTAATAAATGTGCTTAATATTTGATCCAGTCAGAGTCTGCCACTGTGTATTAGAAGATCCAGCTGAATGGTACCCAACTTTACTAACGTATGTCCATTGATATTCTATTAATAAAAAATATAACAAAGTCAGATTGAAACATATGAAGTATTTTAGAAAATGTTCAAAAATGATTAATCTTTCAAAGAGCCTGTGGTGAACTACATATACCTGTCTGGACACGCCCCTGCTGACTGCTCCTGTGGCTCCTCCCACAGACCCCTGTATAAAGGTGATGGAGGTCTGAGCCCGGCCTCTCTGTCTCCAGGATGTAGTATGGTGGTCACTCACTGCTTGTTCATTCTTCCAGTCAATAAAAGTCGATATCTCGCCTTTACGTCTCAGAGTGAGTTATTGATGATGCATCAGAGCCAATGAAAAATTGCGTAATTTCTAAGTAGTATTGTTATTGTACCTCGGATATAACGTAAAACATGTGAATATGAAATTCTAGGTTTTGGTTCTTATTCATAGAAGATCAAGGAAAGGAAAATAAACACACTTTACTCCCAGTGAGAGTTCTGTTGCTGCATATCCAGTTTGTGTTTGGCTGTTTTGAAAGCTATGCACATAGCAGTAAGCCTAGTCCTATAAGTCATCTCTGAAAACAATGACTCACATGAATATCCATGGAGGTGCCAAACTAATATAATATTTATTGTTATTGTCACTGAATATCAATTGTTTGCTCACAAACAACTGAAGAAAAAATATAAGCAGAGTGAAGCCAAAGCCAATTAGCCAAACTTTAACTATGCAAATACTGCTGTGGACACCAAATCTGCAAGGATTTAAAGACATATCATCAATGTCATGTGCTCTCCCAATTGTCCAGCTGGTGCTTAGCTGGTATGAGATGTTCCCAGTGAAAACACTTCACTGTTCTTGGGTTGTAAAAAAAGTCATCCACTGCTTTATTTGACAGTAAAGATAATCAAATATATATATATATATATATATCTCTTTTTTATATTAGGTGAGGCATAAAGATTTGAGAGGTAGTACTGCATGCTGCATGCCGACAAAAATTTTTGCAGATGCCATCTTGGATATGCAGTGCTATAGGTTCACCAACCCTGGTAGATCCTGGTAGATGTTGTTTCCAGCAACTTCTGAGCAGTGGTTCCAGATTCCAACCATCTCCTAAATGAAAATAGTATCCCCCAGATTGCTTCTACACCTCTTACCCCTTGCTCTTACTTTAGAACCTCTACTATTGAGAAAAAGTTCCTACTATGTCCCTTATCTATGCTTCTCATAATGTTGTATTTTTCTGCCCGGTTCCCCTATCCTCCTCTACTCCTGAAAAACCAAGCCCAGCCTATCCAGATTTTTCACAAAACTGAAATGTTCCATCGTTGTTAAATCTGTGTTATGCCTTTCCAATGCAATCATGGCCTTCCTATAGTGTGGCCGTCAGAACTGCACACATAACTCTAGCCTTTGCCTAACCAAAGTTTTACAAAGTTGTTCCATGGTCTCCATGCTCTAATGTTGTGTGACAGGCTAATAAAGACAAGAATCCTATCCAAATATCTTTACCGCCTTTTCCACCTCTCGGGGTCCAGAGAATTGTGTACCAAAGTCCATCTATTCCTCAATACTCCCTAGAGTCCTACCATTAAATGTGTGTATGCCTTCCTCATCTTACACTTCCTGGGATTAAATTATCTTCCATTTCTCCATTCAATTTACCAGCGATCCAGACCTATGCAAGAGGTCCAGGTATGACCTGTGAAAGGCTCTTTTAAGAGCAAAAAACACAATTCTGATTGAAGTTAGAGATGGAATCGGATGTCCGTCAGGGTTTGCAGGCCATTAATTCCTACAGGGCAAAACCTAACATCATGAATGGCTGTGACGCTTCACTCTCCTTTTATGCGTTCTTTGAAGGGAGAATAAAAACACAGCTGTGCGAATCCCTGCAGCATCTGGTGATGTAGTAATCTCTGCCTTGCAGGCCACAATCAGAACATTTTTGAAGAAGGTGAACCATCTTTATTTCTCCAGTCCTGCTGAAGGGTCTTGCTCCAAAACATCGACTGTAGTTTTTTCCATAGATGCTGCCTAGCCTGCTGAGTTCCTCCAGCATTTTGTGTGTGTTTCTTGGATTTCCAGCATCTGCAGATTTTCTCTTGTTAGTGCCCAAGAACAGCAGGGTGAGCTGCCTCATAGACTATCGTCCAGTTGCACTCACATCTACTGAGATAAAGTGCTTTGAGAGGTTGGTCATGGCCAGAGTCAACTTCTGCCTAATCACTGCAGCTTGCCTATCAGCACAATCTCACTGACTCTCCACTCAGCCTTTTATCACTCGGACAATAGCAATACCAACGTCGCGTTGCTGTTTATTGACTACCTCTCACCGTTCAACACCCTCGATTCTAATTCAAACAAGCTCCAAAACCTGGCCCACTGTACATCCTTCTGCAACTTCCTCACCGGGAGTCCACAGTCAGCACAGGTCTGAAATAACATCTCAACACTGGCGCACCTCAAGGACGGCTACTCCGGCCACTGTTCTACTCTCTCTACTCCGGCCACTGTTCTACTCTCTCTACTCCGGCCACTGTTCCACTCTCTCTACTCCGGCCACTGTTCCACTCTCTCTACTCCGGCCACTGTTCTACTCTCTCTACTCCGGCCACTGTTCCACTCTCTCTACTCCGGCCACTGTTCCACTCTCTCTACTCCGGCCACTGTTCTACTCTCTCTACTCCGGCCACTGTTCTACTCTCTCTACTCCAGCCACTGTTCTACTCTCTCTACACCTGCGACTAGGCACAGCTCAAATTTGCCAGTGACACAACCCTTCTGGACATACAGGAGTGAGCTAGATCAGCTACAGCAACCTGCACTCGAAGTCAGTGAGACCACGGAATTGATTGTGGACTTCAGGAAGGGGAAGCTGAGGGAACACAAACCAGTGGAAAGGGCGAGCTGTTTCACGTTCCTGGGTGTCAACATCTCTGAAGATCTATCTGGGGCCCAACGTATTGATGCAATTACAAAGAAGGCACGACAGCAGCTTTATTTTATTAGGAGTTTGAAGAGAATTGGGGGAGTCTCAAGATGGCGCTCATGGAGTAAACCGCATCTAGGCTTTGCTCCAAACCTTTTACGTTTTTTTAACCTACAAACACCCCTTAAACTTATTCTAAAGGGGTCTAAACATATAGAATTTTTCTTTTTAAACTATTTGAATTATTCTCAACTTGCTGAAATGTCTAAAGCAAAAGAACCGAAACAGACGAAAGAACCGATAACTTTAGAAGTAGTTGTGAAGTTTATAGAAGCTAAATTTGAAGATCTGGAGAAAAAATTATTCGCAAGATTTTCACAGTATGACGAACGTTTGAAATCACTCGAAGAAAAGTTCCTGACCCTTTCACTGGAATCACAAAAACAACAAGCAAGCATTTTGGTTCTTGAAGAAGCCGCTCGTAAGAAGGATCGTATAATCGAAAAAATACAAGAAGAGCAAACTTCGACGTTCCAACAGATGGATCGTTATAAAGTTAAAATTACTGATTTGGAAAATCGCTCTCGAAGACAAAATCTTCGGTTAATTGGGATCCCGGAAAAATTTGAAAGCGGTGATCTGACCGTTTTCTTCTCTAAATTTCTAGTGGATGTCCTGGGCGCAGAGGTCCTGGATAACCCCCCGATAATCGATCGGGCACATCGGGTATCACGATTTCAGGCAGATTCAAGTCTGAAACCGCGACACGTAATCCTCAGAATCCATTATCCTCATATCAAAGAACGTCTGATTCGTGCGGCTCGTAAAAAAGGCATGATAACCTATCAAAACTTCAATTTTCGCATTCTGGAGGACTATAGCCCGGAGGTATTACGGGCTAGGCTGGCTTTTAGATCGGTTATGTCGAATTTTCACCAGAAAGGCTACAAGCAAGCGTTGCTATTTCCAGCACACCTGAGAGTCACCCTCCAAGATGGAACTATTCGGCTGTTTAAATCGCCAGCGGATGCTCAAGGTTTCCTGGAACAATGACATTTTATCGGGCTGACCAATGTAATTTAGCCTATAGATTTGGATCTGTTATAGATTGACGTTTGGGTTTTTTTTTTGATACGGTTTACATGTATTTCTTACATACGGTTAAAGCTCTCTTTTTTTTTGCTGGGCTTATTCTGACTTTATATTTTTTCATATTATTAATCTATTAGCGTTGAAAATGACCTATTAGGGTTTTTTTCTTCTTTTTTGTTTTTCTTTTTTTAAAAATCATTATACGCTCTTTTTTACACTTTTAACATTTGAATATTAAGATTGGGAAAAAATAAAATGGCGTTTCTTCTTCCCGACAGACTCCAGTGTTTGCAGCGTCATAACTGTTTTGATGTGTTTGAAAGTTTTAAACTTTCATTTATTGTTTTAATTTTTTTTAACCCTTTTGTTTATATACATTTATAGCACTAATTTTATATTTTAACTTTTGTTATATCAACCCTTTTTTATAATGTGGGTTGTTTGTATTTTTTTTAGCTTTGTTATGTTCGAGTTGCCGTCTTGAGACAAGGGGGTAATTTTAGTATTAGATTGCTCGCTTGCCTCTTTTTGGCTTTTTTCCTGGGTTTTTGAGGGTGGTGGGAGGGGGATTTTTCTTTTTTTTCTTTTTTTCGCTTGCTTTTTGCTTAGTTTTATTTCATGGGCTTATATGAAACTACAAAAATGGCTGCAGTGCTGTGACTTCCGGTTTCCCTTTGAACTTACTTCCTTCTTCCGGGTTCATGAGTTCACTTTTCTTTTAAAACTATATGTTAACTGTAATATATATTGTCAATATGGATAAGACTATTAACTTTGTTTCTTGGAATACTAATGGTTTAAATCATCCAATCAAACGGAAAAAAGTATTCAAAGTATTCCATAGAATGAATGCTAATGTTATTTTTGTACAAGAGACTCATGTAAGGAAGGTGGATAGTCAGCGGTTGTTTAGGTTTTGGAAGGGCCAACAGTATCACTCAAATTCGCAAGCCAAAGTGAGAGGTGTTTCTATTTTTATAGGCTCATCAACTGCTTTTATACATCATGAAACAATTTCCGATCCGCAAGGTAGATTTTTGCTTATTACTGGTTTACTTTTTAATCAAAAAGTTGTTTTAGTTAATGTTTATGCTCCAAATACTGACTGTCCTGAATTTTTTAAATGCTTATTTACATCCTTTCCTAATCTGAATCAATATAGATTGATAATGGGCGGGGATTTTAATTGTTGTCTAAACCCTTTGATGGATAGATCCAAGCCCATTCAAACTTTTCCGAACAAATCGGCTTCTCTTATTAATTCTTTTATGATTGATTCAGCTATTTGTGAAATTTGGCGTTTTCTACACCCTAATGACAAAGAGTTCTCATACTTTTCCCATGTGCATCATAATTATTCAAGAATTGATTACTTTTTCATTGATCAGCATTTACTTATTGATGTTATGGATTGCAAATATGACTCTATTGCTATATCTGATCATGCACCTTTGAAGTTATCTATTAAGGTGACAGATTCATATATTAGTACTAAAGGTTGGAGGTTTAATCCTGTTTTACTGCAGGACTCTGACTTTGTTAACTTTATTAAACAGCAAATTGATTTGTTTTTCTCAATAAATTCTACAGCAGAGATCTCTAGTGGAATTTTGTGGGATACTTTTAAGGCATATATTCGTGGACAGATTATTTCATATTCTGCCGGAGTTAGGAAACGAACTAATTCTAAAATATTAACATTAGTTGATAAAATTAAGGCAATTGACAAGATCTACTCATTGACCCCTAGTAAAGAACTTTATAAAGAAAGGGTGAAACTTCAAATGGAGCATAGTTTATTATTAACCTCTTCGATTGAAAGTCAGTTAATTAAATCGAAAGCTCAATTCTATACATATGGAGATAAGTCTGGTAAACTACTAGCTAACCAATTGAAAATTGTTTCGGATAAGCGACAAATTACTAAGATTCGCAAACAAGATGGTACTTTGACGATTGATCATAAAGAGATAAATAAAGCCTTCCAAGATTTTTATAATTCTTTATATCAATCAGAATGTACTAAGGACTCTTCTATAATGAATGAATTCTTAAGGAAATTGAATATTCCAAAAGTAACTGTTGAGGATAGTGTATTTTTGGACACACCTATTACGGAGTCTGAAATAGAAAAGGCTATTTTCTTAATGAACTCGGGTAAAGCTTCGGGTCCAGATGGTTTTTCTGCAGAATTTTTTAAATCCTTTTCTTCTATACTTTCTCCTTGGCTTTGTAAAATTTTTAAAGATGCATTAAGTATAGGTAAACTACCACAATCTTTTTATGAAGCTTCTATTTCCTTAATTCTTAAAAAAGATAAAGACCCCACTGAATGTGCATCCTATCGGCCTATATCTTTGCTGAATACGGATTTTAAGATTTTTAGTAAAATTTTGGCTATTAGATTAGAAAATATATTGCCTCGGATTATTTCTGAGGATCAGACTGGATTTATTAAAAATCGCTATTCATCTTTTAACATTAGAAAATTAATTAATATTGTTTATACCTCTTCATCTAAAATCCCAGAATGTGTCATTTCTTTAGATGCCGAAAAAGCATTTGATAGAGTCGAACGGTCATATTTATTTAATACTTTGCAACATTTTAATTTTAGTTCAAAATTTATATCATGGATTAAATTAATATATCAGAAACCTTTAGCTTCGGTCTTTACCAATAATCAAAGATCCCCTTTTTTACAGTTATTTCGGGGCACAAGGCAAGGTTGTCCTTTAAGCCCTTTATTATTTGACATTGCTTTAGAACCCTTGGCTATAGCTATTCGTGAATCACCCAATATTTTAGGTATTACCCATGGGGAGACGATGTATAAGGTATCATTAAATGCGGATGATTTGTTATTATATATATCTGACCCTGAAAGATCTATTCCTGCTATTTCTTTGCTTGCTCAATTTAGTAATTTTTCTGGATATAAATTGAATTTTAATAAGAGTGAACTTTTTCCATTAAATATGCATACTTCAATTTATAATCAGGTACCATATAGAATTGTTACAGACTATTTTACTTATTTAGGTATTAAAATTACTAAAAAACATAAAGATTTATTTAAAACTAATTTTTTGCCTTTAATAGATCAAATTAAGCAACTTGCTAATAGGTGGTCCCCACTATCTTTGTCTTTGGTAGGTAGAATTAATGCCATTAAGATGATGATACTACCTAAATTTCTATATCTATTTCAAGCATTACCAATTTTTATTCCTAAATCTTTTTTTGATATAGTTGACTCTAAAATATCTTCGTATTTGTGGCAGAACAAAAATCCTAGGCTAGGTAAAAAATATTTACAGAAGCCTAAGAAGGAGGGCGGCTTGGCTCTACCAAATTTAAGATTTTACTATTGGGCAGTTAATATACGGTATTTGATATTTTGGACACAAGAATCGACTACAGTTGCTGGCCCACAATGGATAAATTTGGAATGTAAATCTGTGCAAGATTTCTCATTGATCTCAATCTTAGGATCTTCACTTCCTTTTTCGTTATTCAAAACGAATAAACAGAT
Source organism: Hemitrygon akajei (assembly GCF_048418815.1). Lineage (NCBI taxonomy): Eukaryota > Metazoa > Chordata > Chondrichthyes > Myliobatiformes > Dasyatidae > Hemitrygon > Hemitrygon akajei. The sequence continues at coordinate 6,673,029 of NC_133143.1, read as the reverse complement.
AACTAATCCTATAGTCAAGTATACATTACGAATCTGGTTTCAATTTCGTAAATTTTTTGGTTTGAATAAGTTTATGCTGTCAAGTCCTATAATATCTAACTACTTTTTCCGACCATCATCTAAGATCAAGCTTTTCTTTTATGGAAAACAAAAGGTATAACATGTTTTCGTGATTTGTTTTTGGATGATAACATTATGTCCTTTGAACAGTTATCTAATAAATATAATTTATCTAAAACCCATTTTTTTAGATATTTACAAGTTAGACATTTTTTATATAATGAACTAAAGTCTTTTTCGAAAGAATGTCCATTGGACATTACAGAAAGAATTTTAGCTCTTAATCCTTGTCAAAAGGGCTTAGTAGCTATCATTTATAATATGATTATGAATGTACAACCAGATATATCAGAAAAAATTAAGAAGGAATGGCAGGAAGAATTGCATTGCCCTATATCTACTGAGCAATGGGAAAAAATTTTATCATTGGTAAACTCATCCTCTATCTGTGCTAAACATGCTCTAATACATAAAGGTTGTACATAGAGCTCACATGTCTAAAGATAAACTTGCTCGATTTTATTCTTATGTTAATCCAACCTGTGATAGATGTCATTCTGATGTTGCTTCGTTGACCCATATGTTTTGGTCTTGTCCTTGTTTACAAAACTATTGGAAAGATATTTTTAATATTATTTCAAGAGTCTTAAATATTAATCTCCAACCACATCCTTTTACCGCAATTTTTGGTCTACCAATGATAGATAAGAAGCATTTATCCGCTTCATCTCAACGAATGATTGCATTTGTTACACTAATGGCTAGAAGATCTATTTTACTGAATTGGAAAGAAATTAACCCTCCAACTGTATTTCAGTGGTTTTCTCAAACTATTTCCTGTTTGAGTTTAGAAAAAATTAGAAGTGTGGTTTTTGATTCTTCAGTTAAATTTGAGGAAACTTGGAGACCATTTATTCAACATTTTCATATGAATTAAATGGTCTGATCCTGAACCTTATTGTTACTATCCTGAATTGTGTGGATGGAGGTTGGGAGTTATCGGCACTACTGTATGTATTTAACATTATGCAATTGCCCATGTTGGTTAGTTTTTTTTTAGTTGTTTTTTTTGGGGGGGGGGTTTCTTTTCTTTTTTTTCTTAATTCCTTTACATTATACTATGAGTTTGGGAGACTTTATGTATTGATTAATACATATTTGATTGTTAATTAATCTATTATGTACTCTCAAATGTTTTGTACTTATATTTTTCTTATGTTTTTCTTAAAAATTAATAAAAAGATTTGAAAAGAAAGGAGTTTGAAGAGAATTGGCATGTACCAAAGACTCATGTAAATTTCTACAGATGAACTGTGGAGAGCATTCTAACCGGTTGCATCACTCTCTGGTATGGCGGGGCCACTGCACAGGGTTGGAAAAAGCTGTAGCGAGTTGAAACTCAGCCTGCTCCAGCACGGGTACTATCCTCCACGGTACCGATGACATCTTCAAAAGGTGATGTCTCGAAAAGGCAGCATCCAGCACCGTCCTCTCTTGCTGCCGTTAAGGAGAAGACACACACTGGTTGTTTCAGGGACAGCTTCTTCCCACCTGCCATGGACAAGCTATCTCACTATCTCACTTCTTATTCTTTTTTTGCTCTCTTTTAGATAGATAGATAATTTATTGATCCCAAAGGAAATTACAGTGTCCCAGTAGCATTACAAGTGCACAGACATACAAATATCCAAATATTAGAAGATAAATAAGACAGAATTTTAAAAATAGGTTACCTTAAAAAATAAGATGTACAAGAATTACAAGTCAAAGATGACAAGATTTCCATGTTCACACTGATTAGATGAGAGTGCAAGAACTACCATGATATTACACACCAATGGGTGCCCATTCACACCGCCCAGTGATGGCAAAAATGTACTATATCACACAGGATGTCCGCAATAGCAGGGTGTGGTAAACAGACCTAAATAGAGCTTAAACAGAGCTCCGGTAAACAGAGGTTAATAACTGTCTAACAGGGATAGGTCATCACTTCCCCGGCTATAGGTTGACTCATTATAGATCGAGGGTAAGAATTACCTCATATTTCACTCTTTGGAGCAGCTCAGTTGACTTAGTCTATTACTGAAAGTGTTCCACTGTTAAGCCAAGGTGACCTGCAGAGGGTGAGAAATATTGTCCAGAATTGCTATGATTTTCCATAGGGCCCTTTATTCTACCAGAGCCTCCAGTGTGTCCAGTTTGACTCCTTTAACAGAGCCAGCCTTTCTAATCAGTTTATTGAGCCTCTTGGCATCACCCATGTTAAATCCATTGCCCCAGCACACCACCACATACAAGATTGTACCGGCAACAACAGACTGGTAGAACAGGTGAAGATGAGGCATGCATATTCTGAAGGAAGTAGAGGCAACTCTGGCCCTTGTACGCAGCCTCTGTATTGATGCCCCATTCAGGTCTGCAGTTCAAGTGCACTCCCAGGTACTTGTCATCCACATCCTCATCGTCCATTGTAACAGGGAGCAGTGCAGGCTTAGTACAGGCATAGGTACAAAATTACGGGAAGGAAGTTTAGGGAAGACATCAGGGGTAAGTTTTTTACACAGAGGATTGTGGGTGCCTGGAATGACTTGCCAGGGATGGTGGTGGAGGCTAAAACATTCGGGATATTTAAGAGCCTCCTGGACAGGCACATGGATGAAAGAAAAATGGAAGGTTATTGGGTAGTGTGGGTTTAGTACTTTTTTTTTAAGGATTATATGGGTCGGCACAACATGGAGGGCTGAAGGGCCTGTACTGTGCTGTAGTGTTCTATGGTTCTATAGTCTTCCTAAAGTCCATCACCATCTCCTTTGTCTTACTGATGTTGAGCTGCAGATGATTCAGCTTGCACCATTTGACAGAGTCCTCCACCAGGGCCCTGTGTTAATCCTCCCATCCTCCCTTTATACAGCCAGTCATTGCTGAGTCATCAGAGAATTTCTGCAGATGACGTGACTCAGTGTTGTATCTAAAGTCTGAGGCGTACAGGATAAACCGGATAGTTCCCTTTGAGGCCCCTGCGCTGCTAATAGCCATGTCTGACACACAGCTCAGAAGCCATGCTAACTGTGATCTGCCAGTCAGGTAGTCCATTATCCAGGATACAGTGGAAGTTCCAACTTGCACTGAATAAAGCTTTTCCCCCAGCAATGAGGGCTGTATGATATTGAAGATACCTGAGGAATCAAAATCATGATCCTCACAGTACGGCCCTGCTTACCCAAATGGGAGTGGGATCTGTTCAGCAGGTAGATGACAGCATTGTCGACTCCAGTGTAGGCAAACTGCAGGGGATCGAGGGCTGATCTGACCAGGGGTCGGAGGTGAGCCAGGACCAGCCTCCCTAGGGTCTTCATGATGTGTGAGGTCAGGGCCACTGGACGGTGGTCATTCAAGACATTTGGTCGTCACTTCTTGGAGACTGTAACCACACGTGTTGTTTTCCATACAGTCTGGACCCTTTCCAGGCTGAAACTCTGACTGAAAATGCACTGGAGAACTCCACACAGCTGCTCAGCACACTTCTTCAGGACCCTGGGGTTCACGCCATCCAGTCCCTGTCTGAGTTCCCCAGAGTTCATCTCACCTGAAGTGAAGACTGGGTCAATAGCAGTTTGTATGTGAGGTGCGGATGGTAGGTGTCAGGCAAGGAGGGGATGTAGACAGTGGTAGCCTGTGTTCATCTGTGTTGAATTGGAGGGGGAGGTGTTGGTTCTGGGGGAGCATTAGGTGCCTCTGCACTTGGACTGGGGTACTGAGGGTGTGAACAGGAGAGCAATTGTCAAAGCTATTGACGAAATGGTTTAACTCATTGGCCCACTCATGGCTGCATTCTGAGACTCTACCTCTAGGCTGATTGAAGCCAGTGATGTTCCTCATGCCTCTCCACACCTCCCTTGTGCTACTCTGCCCAAGCTTGTTCTCCAGCTCTCTCTTGTATTCTGCTTTAGCCTCATTTAGCTCCCTCTGCACATGTTTTAATTCCTCCCTGACTCCTGATCTAAAGGCTCTCTTGTTGTGGTTGAGAAGAGCTCTGCATATTTAATTTATTTGTAATATACAGTTTATTTCTTATTGGACTATAGTTTTTTGTTCCTTTGTATTGCATTGGACTGCTGCCTCAAAACAACAAATTTCACACCATATGCCCGTGATATTAAACCTGATTCTGACCATCAATATTGTTCTACGGGCAAAGTCTCCCTTGTCATTGTCAAAAGTAAAGTATGATGGAAAAATGGCCAGGGAACATTTAGTTAATGAGGCATAGCCAACACAATGATTGTTCTTATAAAAAGCACACATGTGGTTAGATAGTCAGAGCAACTATGTACCAGAAATATGAAAGCTTTAATACTTGTGAATCTCTCTGGCATTCAGGAACATTCAAAGAAGCAAAAATGACTGGAAGTTAATCCTGCTATGTTCTACAAATTACTAAAATTCAAAAAGAAAGGAAAATGTTTTTTTAAAAATTTAAGCAACTCAGCAAATTTAAATTGAGTGAAATTCTTGCAGCCATTTTGTCATTATTAGTGTGAATGAAGTAACTGGAGAATTGAGGAAGTTTGTGCTCCACTGCAGGATCATTGTCAGCAAAATTTTGTAAATACTTCTAAGAAAGTTCACAACATAGCATTCATGCTGCAGCAAAAATCTTCCAGACAGTTATGGGGGTAAATGTGGGCTGTTTCATAGGCAAACAATAATATGTCTACATGGGTCTGCTCGAAAAAATCTGTACTAACAATATTGTTCTTTACAAAATGCAAACTTTGACAGAATAATACCACTTACAATTGGGACTTTTCTGTAAGGCATGTGGAGTGAAGCTCACCATGTCAGCTGAAAACTCTGATAGTGATAACTTGGATCAAATACATACTATAGCTTGTAATCTTGGTTCCTTATTTGTCATTGATGTGCAATACATAGAACGGGCTGCAAAACTGTCATCTGAGGATGTGCTTCACTTCTCTTTTAAGTCAGATATATGCTGTGTGTTAGCCGGTTAAATTATGAGGCTAGGTTCCATTAACTTGGCCTGTGCTTGCCCAAGTTTAAAAAACAGACTTAAGCTATTTAATATAAAGATTGGGAAAAAAACTTACATGCTAAAAAAAGCATAATGAATCTTGAATTCTGTCCCCTAAAGGCAGAGGACACTATCACAATTGAAAGTTGAATAATTATGTGAGGGTTCCAAACTATGGTAAATAGATTTGAAACATCCCATTCCTGATCAGTCTGAATTGTGGAACAGGCACGAGACGCTGAGCGGTTTCTTTCTCTGTTCACTCTGGGAACAACCTGGATTGGGAATATCTATCTGCAGACTTCTCTCAGCAAGTTCAGAGAGTAGCCACTCCTAAATCCTGGAGATATTCACCACCGTACTCAATCGAGAAAAATGAACCCGTCTAGTACCAATATTTACACTGAATTGATATGCCTGGTTAATCTTTTGCTCTTAGAAAACATAGTTATGTCTAGTCATAGTTCGAAATCCACAGATTAACTAAATTGATTTGGCACAGGAGGGTTCAGCCCTATGGGCTCACACAATGAAGTGCTGCAGTATCAGTTACAATTGCTCTAGGTTTATTTCCTGTACTTGACCATTAACTTCCCGTGTTGGATTCTCGAACTGCCCATTGAAGTGATATTTCAGAACAGGGTCAAAAGTGTTATTGTTAGATTTTAATTCAAACCAGCAAACTATCAAAAAACACAAGAGATTCTACAGATGCTGGAAATACAGAGAAACACACTCAAAATGCTGGTGGAATTCAGCAGGGCAGGCAGCTTCTATGGAAATAATACACAGTCAACATTTCGGGCTTCGTTAGGACTGGAAAGGAAGGGGGAAGAAGCCTGAATGAGAAGGTGGGGGGGAGGAAAAGTACAAACTAGAAGGTGATGGGTGAGGCCAGGTGGTTTCGGGAGGGAGATTGAAGTATATAGCTAGGAGGTGGAAAAGGTAAAGAGCAGGAGAAGAAGGAATCTGATAAGAGAGTGAACTATAGAGAATGGGAAGGAGGAGGGCCACCAGGGACTGTGAAAGGCAGGTGAGGAGACGAGAAGAGTTAAGAGGGGCGCCAGTGTGGGGAATGGATAAAGGTGAAAGGGGAGTGGTAAAAATAACTGGAAGTTGGTGAAATTGACGTCAGATTGGAGGCTACCTAGATGAAATATGAGGTATTGCTCCTCCAACCTGAGAGTGGCCTGGTCAGTGTGGTAGAGGAGACCATGGACCAACATGGTCGAATGGGAATGGGGATTAATATTAAAATGGTTGGCACCGGGAAATCCTGCTTCTTGTGGATGGAGCAAAAGTGCTCAACAGAGCACTGAAAAACAGACAGGTGACGGGGTGGTGTGTATCAGTGCTCCACAGCACACAAAACCAGCAAGCACAATTGAATGCATCCTTGAATCAAGGTACACAGAATGTATCCTTAACAGATCTTATGTTGTTTGCTAGCTGTGGTGACATTCTTGCCCCTGAGTCAGAAACTGTAAGTGTTCCAGATATATGAATATCTGTTTGTGGGAAATTGCGAGTTGCAGGTTCATACTGAATTTCCCACATTGCAACAGTCACACTTCTTCAGAAGTAGGTCATTGGCTGCAAAGCAGCTTAGGTCTAAATGAAAGATGTTGTTCAAAGGAAAGTCATCCTTAATGCCTTTGTCCCTTAAATGCATCTTTGGTGTCACTTCCTCTGACTGTGTGCCTGAACTTTGACTATTTTGTACTGAACTCTGTGCTACTATGGAATATCAGATAAAAGTTGTTCTTTAGTTGCATCTGCCTTTAGAATACATTGAAGCCTGCGTCGGTCTGGTATCATCAGGAATCTTCTTCTCCTTCTAGCTCAGTGTTATAGAGAGCGCTGTTTGGTTTCTATGGGAACTCAGACTAAATGAATGACACTGAAGAAAGGTTGCACTACACAACTATAATAGCATAAAACAGAAAAAAATCTGTTTTTGTCTTTCATTTTGGTAAGTTGGCAACAAAAACTGGTCTTTTCAATTTCTACTTTTTCTTCATTCAAAATGTAATACTGAAGTTGGGATTATTATTCAAGACTGAAATTATAAGAGGTTCTGAAATGTGTTGGAGCTCCTTGGACTTTGGCCCGGCTCCTGCTCCTGTGTCATTGCAATGTGATTTCCTTCACAGTTATGCTTAGATAGGAGCATCACACACTGCTGTCAATGCACAGCAAGGCGCCTGACTGATGTTGGTTTCACTCTGCTGATTACAGGTGTTCCACATTCTCTCTACTGGATGTTGGTGAACAACACAGCCTACTTCATTTGCTGACTTTGTTTCTTTATTTCGACAATATTTGCACAAGAAGCAGAAGAAGGAGGAGGCCATTTGGCCCTTTGAGCCTGCTCTGTCATTCAACAATTCCTGGCTAACCTTTGACCTCAGTGCCACTTCCAGTGTTTTCTCCAGAATCCCTGTGACATGCAGAAATCTCTCAGTCTTGGTTTTGAATGTGATTAATGGCTGAGCCTCTATTGTTCTCCAGGGTAGAGAAATTCAAAAATTCACCACCCTGAATTTCTCTGCATTTCAGTCCTCAATGGTTTATCCATGCTCTATTACCTTTGCTGTCCGCCAGGGATCTCTCTATGATTCATTGCTGTTCCCCATCTGAATTCTACGCAATCAGTAACAATAACCGAAAGCTCACCTCAACCCTCTGTGCCATCAGACTGCCGGTGTGACTACCTGCGTCCTTGTCACAGAGAGGTATCATAGAACATAGAACATAGAACAATACAGCACATTACAGGCCCTTCGGCCCACAATGTTGTGCTGACCCTCAAACCCTGCCTCCCATATAACCCCCCACCTTAAATTCCTCCATATACCTGTCTAGTAGTCTCTTAAACTTCACCAGTGTATCTGCCTCCACCACTGACTCAGGCAGTGCATTCCACGCACCAACCACTCTCTGAGTGAGAAACCTTCCTCTAATATCCCCCTTGAACTTCCCTCCCCTTACCTTAAAGCCATGTCCTCTTATACTGAGCAGTGGTGCCCTGGGGAAGAGGCGCTGGCTGTCCACTCTGTCTATTCCTCTTAATATCTTGTACACCTCTATCATGTCTCCTCTCATCCTCCTTCTCTCCAAAGAGTAAAGCCCTAGCTCCCTTAATCTCTGATCATAATCCATACTCTCTAAACCAGGCAGCATCCTGGTAAATCTCCTCTGTACCCTTTCCAATGCTTCCACATCCTTCCTATAGTGAGACGATCAGAACTTGACACAGTACTCCAAGTGTGGCCTAACTAGAGTTTTATAGAGCTGCATCATTACATCGCGTCTCTTAAACACTATCCCTCGACTTATGAAAGCTAACACCCCATAAGCTTTCTTAACTACCCCATCTACCTGTGAGGCAACTTTCAGGGATCTGTGGACACGTTCCCCCAGATCTCTCTGCTCCTCCACACTACCAAGTATCCTGCCATTTACTTTGTACTCTGCCTTGGAGTTTGTCCTTCCAAAGTGTACCACCTCACACTTCTCCGGGTTGAACTCTATCAGCCACTTCTCAGCCCACTTCTGCATCCTATCAATGTCTCTCTGCAATCTTCGACAATCCTCTACACTATTTACAACACCACCAACCTTTGTGTCATCTGCAAACTTGCCAACCCACCCTTCTACCCCCACATCCAGGTCGTTAATAAAAATCACAAAAAGTAGAGGTCCCAGAACAGATACTTGTGGGACACCACTCATCACAACCCTCCAATCTGAATGTACTCCCTCCACCACGACCCTGTGCCTTCTGCAGGCAAGCCAGTTCTGAATCCACCTGGCCAAACATCCCTGGATCCCATGCCTTCTGACTTTCTGAATAAGCCTACCATGTGGAACCTTGTCAAATGCCTTATTAAAATCCATGTAGATCACATCCACTGCACTACCCTCATCTATATGCCTGGTCACCTCCTCAAAGAACTCTATCAGGCTTGTTAGGTACGATCTGCCCTTCACAAAGCCATGCTGACTGTCCCTGATCAGACCATGATTCTCTAAATGCCCATTAATCCTATCTCTAAGAATCTTTTCCAACAGCTTTCCCATCACACACATAAGGTTCACTGGTCTATAACTACCCGGACTATCCCTACTACCTTTTTTGAACAAGGGGACAACATTCGCCTCCATCCAATCCTCCGGTACCATTCCCATGGAGAACGAGGACATAAAGATCCTAGCCAGAGGCTCAGCAATCTCTTCCCTTGCCTCATGGAGCAGCCTGGGGAATATTCCGTCAGGCCCCAGGGACTTATCCGTCCTAATGTATTTTAACAACTCCAACACCTCCTCTCCCTTAATATCAACATGCTCCAGAACATCAACCTCACTCATATTGTGCTCACCATCATCAAGTTCCCTCTCAGTGGTGAATACCGAAGAGAAGTATTCATTGAGGACCTCGCTCACTTCCACAGCCTCCAGGCACATCTTCCCACTTTTATCTCTAATTGGTCCTACCTTCATTCCTGTCATCCTTTTGTTCTTCACATAATTGAAGAATGCCTTGGGGTTTTCCTTTACCCTCCTCGCCAAGACCTTCTCATGCCCCCTTCTTGCTCTTCTCAGCCCCTTCTTAAGCTCCTTTCTTGCTACCCTATATTCCTCAATAGACCCATCTGATCCTTGCTTCCTAAACCTCATGTATGCTGCCTTCTTCCATCTGACTAGATTTTCCACCTCACTTGTCACCCATGGTTCCTTCACCCTACCGTTCTTTATCTTCCTCACTGGGACAAATTTATCCCTAACATCCTGCAAGATATCCCTAAACATTGACCACATGTCCATAGTACATTTCCCTGCAAAAACATCATCCCAATTCACACCCGCAAGTTCTAGCCTTATAGCCTCATAATTTGCCCTTCCCCAATTAAAAATGTTTCTGTCCTCTCTGATTCTATCCTTTTCCATGATAATGCTAAAGGTCAGGGAGTGGTGATCACTGTCCCCCAGATGCTCACCCACTGACAGATCTGTGACCTGACCTGGTTCGTTACCTAATACTAGATCTAGTATGGCATTCCCCCTAGTCGGCCTGTCAACATACTGTGACAGGAATCCATCCTGGACACACTTAACAAACTCTGCCCCATCTAAACCATTGGAACTAATCAGGTGCCAATCAATATTAGGGAAGTTAAAGTCACCCATGATAACAACCCTATTATTTTTGCACCTTTCCAAAATCTGCCTCCCAATCTGCTCCTCGGTATCTCTGCTGCTACCAGGGGGCCTATAGAATACCCCCAGTAGAGTAACTGCTCCCTTCCTGTTCCTGACTTCCACCCATACTGACTCAAAAGAGGATCCTGCTACATTACCCACTCTTTCTGCAGCTGTAATAGTATCCCTGACCAGTAATGCCACCCCTCCTCCCCTTTTTCCCCCCTCTCTATCCCTTTTAAAGCACTGAAATCCAGGAATATTGAGAATCCATTCCTGCCCTGGTGCCAGCCAAGTCTCCATAATGGCCACTACATCATAATTCCATGTATGTATCCAAGCTCTCAGTTCATCACCTTTGTTCCTGGTGCTTCTTGCATTGAAGTACACACACTTTAGCCCTTCTACCTTACTACCTTTACACCCTTTATTCTGCTTCTCTTTCCTCAAAGCCTCTCTATATGTTAGATCTGGCTTTACTCCATGCACTTCTTTCACTGCTCTATAGCTCCGGGTCCCATCCCCCTTGTAAATTAGTTTAAACCCTCCCGAACCATGCTAGCAAACCTACCAGCAAGGGTATTGCTCCCCATCGAGTTCAGGTGCAACCCATCCAATCTGTACAGGTCCCACCTTCCCCAGAAGAGATCCCAATGGTCCAAAAATCTAAAACCCTGTCCCCTGCACCAACTCCTCAGCCACGCATTCAACTGCCATCTCCTCCAATTCTTACCATCACTATAACGTAGTACTGGCAGCAATCCTGAGAACGCCACCCTTGAGGTCCTGTTCTTCAGCCTTCTGCCTAGTTCCCGAAACTCACACTTCAGGACCTCATCCCTCTTCCTGCCTATGTCGTTGGTCCCAACATGTATCACAACTTCTGGTTGCTTTCCCTCTCGTACCAGGATGTCATGCACCCGGTCAGAGACATCCCAGACCCTGGCACCCGGGAGGCAACAAACCATGCGGGTGTCCTTCTCACGTCCACAAAATCTCCTGTCTGCTCCCCTGACTATAGAGTCTCCAATGATGACAGCTCTCCTCTTCTCCGTCCCATCCTTCTGCACCACAGGGTCAGACTCAGTGCCAGAGGCCCTGCCACCGTGGCTCACACCTGGTCAGTCGTCCTCACCAACAGTATCCAGGACGGTAAACTTATTATTCAGGGGAATGGCTACAGGGGTGCTCTGCACTACCTGTCTACTCTCCTTTGCTTCCCCCCACCTCGGACTGTCACCCAATGACCTGCTTCCAGCAGCCTAGGTGTGACTACCTCCCTGTAGCTCTCATCTATGACTGCCTCATTCTCCCTTATGAGTCGAAGGTCATCCAGCTGCTGCTCCAGATTCCTCACACGGTCTTCCAGATCGCCCAGCCGCAAGCACTTCTGGCAGATGTGACTCTGAGGGAGAGGGGAGTTCCCCCAAGACTGCCACATCTCACAGGAGAGGCACATCACCGACTCAGGAGGCATTATAAAGACTAACTGGGAACAAGGTCGTCCTCCGCCTCTTCTCGTCGAAGCCTCTCGAGTCAAAGCCTCAAATCTCCACTGCTTCACTGGCCCACTCACTCAATGGCTGCTTTCCACAGGCTGCTCCGCTAGAGGTAACCCTCTATTTATTTGTTTGAGCTTTTCAAACTGCTTGGTCATCTGACCTCGATTGCCCAATCATGCCACAGTCACATAACTGGGGTATGTGGTAGGACAGGGGCAGCTGGCTCCTATGCAGGCTAAGGTGCAGGCTATTTCTGAAGTTCCCGTCCTGACTGATAAGAGGGCACTGAGAAGGTTTCTGGGAATTGTGGGGTACTATCGGAAGTTTTGTAAGAACTTTGCGGATATTGCCGTCCCTCTTTCAATCAGTCACTCACTCACTCACATAGATGATTTAAATGGATTTCAGGCCTTCCTTTCTCAAGTAGAAACTACTGCTCCTTTCATGACAGGAACAATGTTTCTTGAAATAAATTGGCTAGGAGTAGACATTGTAGGCTCTTTGGATTGTTAACACTGAGTAATTGCACTGTCAAGCATTCTCTATTAGTTCCTCTTGCCATCATAGGGAAGCAACAAATGTGAACCATGGAAGGCATCTGTTATATTGATGCATCATGATTTGTTATGGCAACTGCTCTGCCGGAGATTGTAGAGAGTTGTGGACCATGGAAAAAATGGAAAATTGCAAGTGACACCCCACTCTGAGAGAGAGAGAGATATGAAAGGCAATTATAGCCCAGTTAGTCTGACTTCAGAGGTTGAGAAGATGTTGGAGTCAATTGTTAAGAAAGTGGTTTCGGGGTACTTGGAGGCACATGATATATTAGGCCATATCCACATGGTTTCCTTAAAGGAAAATCTTGCCTGATAAATCTGTTGGAATTCTTCAAAGAAATAACAAGCAGGATAGACAAAAGAGAATTGGTGAATGTGATGTACTTGGAATTTCAGAAGATCTTTGACCAAGATGACACACGTGAGGCTGCTGAACAAGCTATGAGCCGCTGGTATTACTGGAAAGATTCCAGCTTGGCTGATTGGCAGAAGGCAGAGAGTGGGAACAAAGGGGCCTTTTCTGATTGGCTGCCAGTGACTAGTGCTGTTCCAATTGTTTTTACACTATATTTCAATGATTTGGTTAATGGAGCTGATGGCTTTGATGAAAAGTTTGCAGACGATATGAAAATAGGTGGAGGGGCAGGTAGTTTTGAGGAAGTAGAAAGGCTACAGAAGAACTTACGATAGTTTAGGAGACTGGACAAAGAAGTGGCAGATGGAATACAGTATCAAGAAGTGTATGGTCATGCACTTTGGTAGAGGAAATGAAAGGGTTGACTATTTTCTAAATGGAGTGAGAGTACAAAAATCTGAGGTACAAAGGGATTTGGGAGTCCTTTTGCAGGATTCTGTGAAGGTTAATTTGCAGGTTGAGACTGTGGTGAGGAAGGCAAATGCAATGTTAGCACTCATTTCAAGAGGACTAGAATATAAAAACAAGGATGCAATGTTGAGAATTTGTAAAGCACTGGTAAAGCCTCACGGAGTATTGTGAGCAGTTTTGGGTCCCTTATCTTAGAAAGGATATGCTGAAACTGGAGAAGGTTCCAACGAGGTTCACGAAAATGATTCCAGGATTGAATGGCTTGCCATAAGAAGTGCATTTGATAACTCTGGGCCTGTATTCACTGGAATTCAGAAGTCTGAGGGGTAATCTAATTGAAAGCTATTGAATAGTGAAAGGCCTTGATAACATGGATATGGTGAGGATGTTTCCTATGTGGGAGAGTCTAAGACTAGAGGGCACAACCTCAGAATAGAGGGGTGTCCTTTTTGAGTGAAAATGAATAGGAATTTCTTTCACCAGTGAGTGGTGAATCGGTGGAATTCATTGCCATAGGCAGCCGTGGAGGCCAAGTTATTGGGGTATATTTAAGGCAGAGGCTGATAGATCCCTGATTGGTCAGGGCATGAATGGTTACAGGTGGAAGGCAGGAGATGGGGCTGAGAGAAAAAAATGGATCAGCCATGAACTGATGGAGCAGACTCCATGGGCCAAATGGCCCAATTCTGCTCCTATATCTGGTGGGTTTATGGAAACCACGTCTCTACCTACACTTCTTGCTGCCCTGGTAAAACAGTCAACTTAATCAAAGACCCCATCCACCCAAATATTCTCTCTTCTTCCCTTGTCCATCAGGCACAAATACCTGCAAACGTGTACTGCCAGGCTCAAGGATAACTTTTATTCCGCCTTTATAAGACTATTCAACAGTCCCCTTGTATGACAAAATGGAGTCTTTGCTTCACATTCGAACTGGTCAGAACCAGCCTGCACTGCACTTTCTCTGGAACTGTAACACTTTATTCTGCATTCTGTCATTGCTTTCCCTCAATGCACTGATTATCTAAACACGACATGTTAAACAATGATTTTTATTGCACCTTGGCACATGTGACAAAAGCACATTGTTAACCTCAAAGGATTTACAAAATCCTTGGGCCCCCATATTTACTCACTTTTGCATTAATCATGTTACATTCCTTAACTACCTTCAGATATTTTCAACTAGAATATCACAATATCAATGCAGCAATTATTGTGCTTGTAACAAAGACACAACAATTCAGTCCATTATCTGTGCTAACTCTTTCAAAGGAATATATCGTTAGAACCACTTTTCCCCACACCTTTACACATGTCTCTCCAAGTATTTATCTAATGCTGTTTTGAAAACCCTGTTGAATTTGTGATTACCATCTTCATGCCATGGTCATGCATCCTACACCCAGCTTGCCACACTGCATGAACTTAGAAGATCATCCAGTTCTTGCTGACCATTTTCCCTCTTGGGGCAAACGCTGTGTACCCTGCGCACCCATTCCCTCATGTCAATCACCTACTTTGGCTTCCCATCTTTCACCAGTTTGATTTAAAATTTCTTATCTGAGTATTTAAATCCATTCCCTTTGCTGTAATTTTCTCCAGCTCTGTCATCTTCCTGATTTCACATCTCCTATGATGCTATTAGGCAGGAACTTGGGAACATAAATTGGGAGCAGATGTTCTCAGGGAAATGCATGGCAGAAATGTAGCAAATGTTCAGAGAACACTTGCATGGCATTCTGCAGAGGTATTTTCCATTGAGGCAAGGAAAGGATGTTAGAGTAAAACAACCATGGTGTACAGAGGTACAGAAAATCTAGTTAAAACCATGGTGTAGAAAATCTAGTTAAAAGGAAAAGAAAAGCTTATGAAAGGTTTAAGAAACTAGGTACTGTTAGACCTCTAGAAAATTACAGGGGTGCCAGGACGGAGCTTAAGAATGAAATTAGGAGAGCCAGAAGGGGCCATGAGAAGGCCTTGGTGGACAGGATTAAGGAAAACCCCAAGGCATTCTACAAGTATGTGAAGAGTAAGAGGATGAACTGTGTGATTATAGGACCAATCAGGAGCGATAGTGGATGCACATGGATGGAGGAGGTAGCTGAGGTACTAAATGAATATTTTGCTTCAGTATTCATCAGGAAAAAGGACCTTGCCAATTGTGGGGACGACTTACAGTGACTGAAACACCTGAGTGTATAGACATTAAGAAAGAGGATATGCTGGAGATTTTGAAAGGTATTAAGTTAGATAAGTTGCCAGTGTTATGGATTCAGCAACAATAAATATATGAGTGAGGCAGGGGCTTTATAACAAACAAAACATTTATTAGACACTGAAAAACAAACCCCCAAAAGTAAACAAACCACTAACGTAACCGGAAATCAGCTGCTGTGCAGCAGCTTAAACAGTTCTTAAAGCGATGTTACAAAAACAGTTCTTCAAAGTAGTACTGCAAAAGTTCAAAATGCTTACAGTCCATTAAAGGAGAGACTTTTTAGACGATTTAAATTCTCTTTCACGTCGTGTCGCTGCGGTTCCCAGTCGAACTATACTTTTCCTACGAAGATGGAAATGAAACGGTTTAAAGGCACTGACCTTTCCTTTACAAAACTGTACCCAATCCTTTCTGCTACCATTTGCAGGGATTAACACAGGGACAGCCAACAAATTCCTTCCGAATGAGGATCAAACAAGGTCGAACCTGTTTCACCGTCAAAATCGACTTTCCTCGATCTCTTAGCTCCCGAACTCCGATCTTCTCTCTCCACTGATTTTTAACTGGCAGTATTATAAAGAAACTGCCAGCAATGACCTTTTAAACTTTAGGCATTAAATAAAACTCCAATTTTCAACCAAACTGCATCATAATATTGGACCACGCAGTGGCATGGAGTCAAAATGGCAAATCCAGCCACGAACTGCCCCTCCTCACAGGGAGGGGTCCTCCTTTTATACCCTGTTAAAAAACCTGTCACATGACCTCTACTGGCGGGAAAATGACGTCACTCCACCATCACAAGACCATTACCTTAAGTCCAGTATAGCTTCAACACCACTGTCACGTGACAAGTACACCACTGTCACGGGTACGTAACACCAGGACCGGACGAGATATACCCCAGGCTACTGTGGGAAATGAGAGAGGAGATTGCTGAGCCTCTGGTGATGATCTTTGCATCATCAATAGGGATGGGGGAAGTACCAGAGGATTGGAAGGTTGCAAGCATTGTTCCCTTGTTCAAGAAAGGGAGAAGAGGTAACCCAGGATTTTTTAAAAACTTTTCCTTAAATCTTCTTTGTCAAATCTTTTAATCATTTTTCCAAATATTTCCTTTTAATGGCTCAGTATTAAGATTTAGGGCAATTTGGTGAAATCTTAGAGTTGTTGTTGATGATATATTGTACAAAGTTAAATAATCAACCAAACTAAACTAACTATGACTGCTGTACAGAAACGGATCTTTCAATCCATCTCACCCACACCAACATTGCTACCTAATTCCATTTGCCCCCATTAGGCCCCTATCCTATTAAACCATCTACCTGCTTTAGTGCCTTTTAAATGTTGCAATGGTATATGTCCCCTCCCCCACCTCCTCTGATAAAAACCTCAATCCCATGTGTGAAAACTTTAAATTTCTCCCTTCGCATCATAAACCTGTGCCCTGCAGTAAGAATTATTCCAGTTTATCTAAATTATCATAGTTTAAATTGACCAGAATGGGCTGGAAATACTCAGTATGTGGTTGCTCTGTAAGAAGGTCAAAGAATCGAAGAGTTAGGCCACATGAAAGAGGCTCTTCAACAAACCTCGTCCTTGCTGATCATCAGGTAATTCAATTTTCCTTAAGCCCAGTGGCAGTAAAACAGAGGAGCTGGAATAGGCCATTCAGCCCATCAAGACTGCTCCACCGTTTGACCTTGGCTGATTTATTACCCTCACAACCACCTTCTCCTGCCTTCTCCCTGTATGCTTTAATTCCAGTCTTAATCAAGATCATTCAATATACCCAATGATACGATCTCCACAGCTATCTGTGGTAATGAATAACACAGATTCACCACACTCTGGCAAAAGAAATTCTTCCCCATCTCCATTCTAAAGGGATGTCCTTGTATTCAAAGACTGTGCCCTCTGGTCCTACACTACCCAAGTATTCTCTCCACATCCTCTCCGCATCCACTCTGTCTAGGCCTTTCAATATTTGATAGGTTTCAATGAGATTCCTCCCTCATTCGTCTAAACTCTAGTAAGTACAGAAGCAGGGCCATCAAATGGTTTTCACATGTTAACCCTTTCATTCCTGGGATCATCCTTGTGAACCTCCTCTGGACCCTCTCCAACACCAGCATATCTTTTCCTTTCCGAGATAAGAGGCCTAAAACTGCTCACAATATTCCATATGTGGTCTGACCAAGGCCTAATAAAACCTCAGCATTACATTCTTGCTTTCATATTCTAGTCCACTCAAAATGAATGCTAACATTGCATTTGCCTTCCTCACCACTGACTCAACCTGCAAATTAACCTTTAGGGAGTACTACACTAGGACCCCTAAGTCCCTTTGCACATCTGATTTTTGAATTTTCTCTCCATTTAGAAAATAGACTACACCTCTATTCCTTCTACCAAAGTGCATGACCATATATTCCCCACATTATATTCCATCTGCCACTTTGTCCATTCTCCTAATCTGTCCAAGTTTTCCTGCAGCCTCTCTGCTTCCTCAACACCCATCTTTGTATTGTTTGTAGTCAGTGATCTGTCATCCAGATCACTGACATAACGCTGCCAGTCAGCCAATCATCTTGTACCTTTCTTGTAATACCATGGACTCTTATCTTGTTCAGTAGCCTCATGAATGGCACCTTTTCAAAGGCCTTCTGAAAATCCAAGAAAATACATCCACTGACTCTTCTTTGTCTATCCTCAAAGAATTCCAAGAGATTTTTCAATTAAGATTTGCCCTGAAGGAACTATGCTGACTTCATCCTAGATTCTCTTGGGGTACTAGATGGAGTAAGTTATATTTTAGCTTTGCTCCGTTCATTTTTCAATTTTTTTTTACCACCCTTTCACTATTTATATTAAAGTGTTTATAACACTTTTATATGCCTGAACTTTGACTTTTAATCGCTGAAAATGAATACCAGAGGGCATCAGCCGAAGGCAAGGAAGCCGGAAATGAAAGTGGAGGGAAAGAAGGTGCTTCTAAAAAACCTAAACAGTCTCCACTCACTTTGGAAGCTATGTCGAAGCTCCTGGATGATAAATTTGATAAAACAATTTCTACTTTGGAGGTGCAAACATGAGGAAATCTGCAGATGCTGTAAATTCAAACAACACACACAAAATGCTGGTGGAACACAGCAGGCCAGGCAGCATCTATAAGGAGAAGCACTGTCGACGTTTCAGGCTCAGACCCTTCGTCAGGACTCTTAATGAAGGGTCTCGGCCCGAAACGTCGACAGCGCTTCTCCCTATAGATGCTGCCTGGCCTGCTGTGTTCTACCAGCATTTTGTGTGTGTTTTCTACTTTGGAAGTATTGTTAAAGGAGATCAAAAGTAGACTGGGAGCCCTTAAGCGGAAGAGTGAAAAACAACAGTGACAAATATCTGAACTCGATGAAGCTGGAAGACAGAGAGATTGCAGATTGGATGCGCTGGAAAAGAAATTAACTTCGACTACTCAGACACTGGAACAGTATAAACTCAAGATTATTGACCTGGAAGGTCGCAGTCGAAGACAGAAACTGCGAATAATAAGACTCCGTGAAGATGTTGAGAGTGATGAGCTTACTAAATTCTTTCTCAAGTTCTAATGGACGTGTTTGGCTCTGAAGCTTTTTCTACTACCCCTATACTTGATCATGCCCACCGCACTCTGAGAGCCAAACCCCCTAATGAGCTGAGGCCCCGATCTGCTATACTTTGATTCCACTGTGTGCAAACCAAGGAGCATATAGTTCGAATTGCCCATCGGAAAGGGGTTATTATACACGGGGACCTCAAGTTTCGACTAGTTGCAGACTAAGTCCCGAGGTGATGCGAGAAAGATCGCTTTTTAAACCGTTGATGTCCGAGCTTTATCAAAGAAAGATTCAACTGGCTCTGCTATTTCCAGCCCGTTTAAGAGTTGTTCTGCCTGACAAATCACGTAACTGGTTTAAATCCGTGGAAGAAGCTCAACAGTTCCTTGATGACCAATGTGATTGACTGTTTTTTTCCCTCTGAAATATTAATAATATTGTATTCTGTTTCATTTTTTGGGAGCTTACCTGTTAAAATGTTTTGCAAATGGCTGATCTTTTTTTTAACACTTGTTTGGTGTTGTTTATAGCATTCCCTTCTCAATATTTTGACTAAGGTGGAAGTTCGCATCTTTCTCAATTTTTTTCATGTCTGTATTCATTTAGCTTATAAATTAATAACCAGTTTATAATTCTGACTGTTAGAGTTTGAAGTTTTTTCTGATCTGGTGACTGATTGTTTTCATTCCTGAAATATCAAAAAGATTGTATTCTGTTTCACTTTTTAAGATTTCGCTTCTCCAAATGTTTTGCAAATATGACATTCCTTTTTCAGTGTTTTGACTGGGTGGTATTTTGCATCTTTTTCAATTTTGGAGACTTGCCATCAAGAGAGTGGGGGTAAAGGAGGTTCTAGTTAGCTTTCTGGCTGTCTATTGGCCAGTTTTCAAGTCTTTGTGGGTGGGGGTGGGGCTGTCCTTTGTTTAGTTTTTTTCATCTGGGCGGAACTGAAACTACAAGTATGTCTGAATTGTCATAACTTCCAGTTCCCCTTTAAACCCTTTTCCCTCTTCCTGATTCATGAGGTTCCTATGCAGGAAGGTTAACCCTTTACATACCGTATGGTTTATTTAAATAAAATGCATAATATTACTAACTTTGTCTCATGGAATATGAATGGTTTGAATCATCTGATTAAATGGAAGAAGACTTTTAAAGTTTTTCATAGTCTGAATGCTCAGATTATCTTTACCCAGGAAACTCATGTGAGGAAGGAGGATAAGCAGTGTTTCTTTAGGTTTTGGAAAGCAAAAAATTTCATTCTAACTCACAGTCTAAGGTGAAAGGTGTATCTATTTTTATAGACTCCTCAATTTCATTTGTTCACTATGAAACAATCTCAGACCTGAATAGTAGATTTCTATTAATTTCTGGTTTACTTTATAACCAAAAGTTGTTATGGTTGATAATTATGCACAAAATGCCAACTGCTGTGAATTCTTTAAACATTCATTTGCATCTCTTCCTAATTTAAAGGAATATATGTTGATAATGGGCGGAGATTGTAACTGTTGTCTGAATCCTTCAATGGACAGGTCTGCGTCCAGTCAGGTACCTTCAAACAAATCTGTTATTCTTATTAATTCCTTTTTAGTTGACTGTGGAATTTTAGATATTTGGAGGTTTTTACATCCTAACGATAAAGAGTTCTCATTCTTTTCTCATGTATATCATAATTATTCTAGAATTGATTACTTTTTTATCTACTCTCGATTAGTTCCGTCTGTTACTGCCTGTGAGTATGATGCAATCACCGTTTCCGATCATGCGCCCTTGAAATTATCAATCAAATTAACTGATGTAACTTTTAGCGCTAGGCAATGCTAGTTCAATTCTACTCTACTTCAGGACTTAAACTTTGTTATCCTTATTAAAGAACAGATTGCCTTTTTCTTTTCAACAAACTTTATGGAACAAATTTCCAGTGGGATATTATGAGATACTTTTAAAGTATACATCCGTGGTCAAATTATATCATATTCTGCTGAATTGAAAAAACAAATTAATAATGAAATACGTACATTGGTTGATAAGATTAAAGAAATTGATAAAAAATATTCTGTTGCTCCTAATCTGGAGTTTTATAAAAAGTGAGTTGAACCTCAGATGAAAATCAAATACTTCAAACTAAGAGTCAATTTTATATAATAAAATTGGGTAATAAATTGGGTAAAGTATTGGCCAACCAATTGAAAATTGCTTCGGCTAAACGTCAGATTATTAAAGTTCGTAAACAGGATGGTAGTTTGATGGTTGACCATGACAAAATTAATAAATCTTTTCAAGAATCCTATGCCTCTTTATACCAATCAGAATTTCCTGATGATTTTACCATGATGCATGAATATTTAAGGAAATTGAATATTCCAAAATTACCACTTAATGAACGTTTAGCATTAGATGCACCCATCATGGAAGAAGAAATAAAGAAAGCAATTTCTTTGATGAATTCTGGTAAAGCACCTGGTTTAGAGAATATACAGTAGAATTTTTCAAATCTTTTTCTAATCTACTTTCTCCTTGGTTATGTAGAATTTTTAAGGATGCCTTATTTGTAGGTAAATTACCACAATCCTTTTGTGAAGCAACTATTTCTTTAATTCCTAAAAAAGATAAAAACCCCACTGAATGTGCATCATATAGACTATATATCCTTGTTGAATGTGGACTCCACGATCTTTTCCAAAATATTGGCAATTAGATTGAAAAATGTATTGCCACAAATTGTCTCTGATGACCAGACAGGATTTATTAAAAATTGTTATTCGTATTTTAATGTTACAAGGTTAATGCATATTGTTTATACTCCTTCATCTAAAACTTAGAACGTGTTATTTCAATTTACGTCAAGAAGGCGTTTGATAGAGTTAAATGGGAATATTTATTTAATACGCTTCAGAAATTTAATTTTAGCCCGAAGTTTATATCTTGAATTAAATTGATATATCGTATACCTTTGGCTTCTGTACTTACCATTAATCAGAGATTTCCCTTTTTCAGGCTTTTTCAAGGTTCTAGACAGGGAATCACTTACTATTAAATCACTTACTATTTGATAATGCCTTGGAGCCCTTGGCAATCGCTCTTTGTGACTCACCCAATATATTTGGCATTATTTGTGGGAATGGGATGCATAAGGTATCACTATATGCAGATGACCTGTTACTATATATCTCTAACCCAGAGAAATCCATCCCTGCAATAATATCACTACTTGCTCAGTTTAGTACTTTTTCTGGTTATATATTGAATCTTAATAAGAGTGAGCTTTTCCCATTAAATATGCAAGCTCCAATCAATAGACAATCACCATTCAGACTGGTTACTGATTACTTGACTTATTTGGGCGTTAAAATTACTAAGAAGCATGAGGATCTATTTAAAGTTAACTTTTTACCCTTAATTGATCATGTTAAACAACTGCTTACTAAATGGTCCCCATTGTCCTTATCATTGATTGGTAGAATTAATACCATTTCTTTATCTATTTCAGGCAGTACCAATTTTCATTTCTAAATCCTTTTTTGAT
Organism: Hemitrygon akajei; assembly: GCF_048418815.1. Lineage (NCBI taxonomy): Eukaryota > Metazoa > Chordata > Chondrichthyes > Myliobatiformes > Dasyatidae > Hemitrygon > Hemitrygon akajei. The sequence goes on along the minus strand of NC_133143.1, from coordinate 6,650,498 downwards.
ATTATTGACTCCAAAATTTCTTCATATATATAGCAGAATAAAAATCCTAGATTAAGTAAGAAATATTTACAGAAATCAAAAAAGGAGGGAGGTTTGGCAATGCTGAATTTAAGATTCTATTATTGGGCAATCAATATTTGATATTTAACATTTTGGACACAAGATCTGGATGAAATTCATTGTCCACGATGGGTGAACCTCAAGCGTGAGTCTGTACAGGGGTTCTCATTGGATTTTATCTTAGGGGCCTCGCTTCCCTTTACTAAACTGAATAAACAAATGATTAATCCAATAACTAAGCATACAATACAAATATGGTTTCAATTTTGTAAATTATTTGGCTTGAATAAATTTATCCTATCGTCCTATTACAGGTGTATATCTATTTTTTTCTTCCAACATTCCAGAATTGATCAAGCTTTTCTTTTATGGAGAACGAAGGGAATAACATGTTTTTGTGACTTATTCATGGATAACTGTCTCATGTCTTTTGAACAGTTGTCTAATAAATATAGTTTGCCTAGATCATATTTTTTCAGATTTTACAGATTAGAAACTTTTTGAATATTATGTTACCTACTTTACCAGTATCACATCAAACTGAAATTACAGAAATTTTTTTAGGTTTAAACCCCTATCAGAAGAGTTTAATAGCAACTATTTATGATCTGATTACAAAAATATGTCTAGGTACATCTGATAAAATTAAGAATGAATGGGAAAGAGAACTTCAGGCATCTTTACCTATTAAGAAATGGGAGAAAATTCTCCAACTAGTTAACACTTCTTCAATGTGTGCTAGACACGCCTTGATGCAATTTAAGGTGTTTCATAGGGCCCATATGTCCAAGGTTAAGTTAGCTCGTTTTTATTGTCATATAAATTCTGTCTGTGACAGGTGTAAGTCTGAAGTAGCTTCCTTGACACATATGTTCTAGTCTTGTCCTCTTTTGGAAAAATATTGGAGAGATACTTTTGATATTATTTCAGCAGTTTTGCATATTGATTTACAACCTCATCCTATTACTGCAATTTTTGGATTACCAATGATGAACTCTAGTCAATTATCCCCTTCAGCTTGCCGTTTGATTGCATTTGTTACATTAATAGCCAGAAGATCTATTTTATTTTAATGGAAAGATACTAATCCCCCTACTACATTTCAATGGTTTTCCCAAACATTAACATGTTTAAACTTGGAAAAAATTAGGAGTGGCACTATCGACCCTTCGGTTAAATTTGAAGAAACTTGGAAACTTTTATTGAATCTTTCTCATGTTTAGTTACTAAGAGATTGGGAGGCTTAGATTGCATATGTTACTCAGAGGCTGTTTATGAATACATTAACCATTATTAATGTAATCCCCATCTCTTTGTATCACTATCATTATGTTTATCTATTTGAAGCTTAATAAAAAAATTGATTAAAAAATGATAATAATATACTTTAACATATTGCCAACCACTGAAGCCAGACTAACTAGCCTATAATTTTCTGTCTTTTGCCTTACTCCCTTCTTAAAGAGTGAAGTGACATTTGAAATTTTCCATGGAAAATTCCAGAATCTAGTGTTTATTGAAAGATCACTACTAATGCCTCCACAATCTTCCATCAGTCCTTCCAACTTTTCTTGAGTAATAGTGCCTGCCTTCACTTCTGCCCATCCTACTCTTGAATTTCTGGCATACTGCTGCTGTTTTCCAAAGTGAAAATTGACACCAAATACTCACTGGGTTCGTATGCTATTTCTTTGTCTCCCATTACTAACTTTCCAGCACCATTTCCAGTGTTCTGTTGTTCTTTCTTGCCTCTCTTTTACTTTTTATATATCTGAAAAAACTTTTGGTATCCTCTTTTGTATTACCAGCTAGCTTCAGATTTCATCTTTTATATCATTAATGCTTTTTAGTTGCCTTCTGTTGGTTTTTAAAAGATTCCCAATCCTCTAACCTCCCACTAAGTTTTGTTAAATTGCATGTCCTCTCTTTTGCTTTTATGCTGTCTTTGATTTCCCTTGTCAGGCACATTTGCCTCAATTCTTCTTTCCCATTTAGGCACCCAGCATTGTTCCTCGAGTCTGAATTCTTCCCAGTCCATGAGGAACTGTTGAACACCCCAAACAGTTTGTGAATCCAAAATGCTTCTCATGATGAGAACCTCATGATGATGAACAGGATCATCATTGATCTCAGTTGGCAGTGGGATTGATGATGCTGAGGCTAAAGGGTCAGTGTTCACAGGTTTTAATGTGGAAAGTGCAATTGATCTTGAGGGTCTTGGGAACTGGGTTTACTTTCCTGGGAAGCTTGAAGGGTCCAATGAACGTGTGTCGGTTTCCACTCTGAGAGGCAAATCCTGAGTTGACAGCCAGACCTGTTGCCCAGGCTGCAAAACTGGTCCCTGTCTTCTCCTTCAGTTAGCTTTTATTTCAGCCTTCTGGGTCGAGGCCAACAAAATCTCCCTTGCCCTAGTCCATTTCTCTTTGCAGCATCAGACAAGATCTTTGGCCACAGGATCACCAACCTCAGCCTCCTGCTTAGGGAAGAGGAGTAGAGAATGCCCAAATTGGCATTTGAAAGGGGACATGTGGTGTGCCAAATGCCATAAACTATTGTGGGTGACCTCTGCCCACATCAAATGGTTGCACCACTCCGTCTTTCAGAGGCCAGGCATCTTAAGGTTTGTTCTAAATCTTGATTCACCTGCTCCATCTGGCTGTTGGACTGTGGGTGAAATCCAGAGGAAGGACTCGTTGTTGCCCCAATCAGTTTACAGAACGTCCTCCAAATACATGATGTGAACTGTGGACTGCGATCCAACACAATATCCACCACAAAAATACGGATTCTGAAGACCTGGTGCAGGACAATTTTGATGTCTCCACTGCAGGTGGTAGTCCATCCAGGGTAATGAATTTGCATGCCTTTAAAAAATTATCCACATGTTAGCCGAAAGCCAGCGTGGGTTCAGAAAGGGGAATTCATGTTTTACTAATATGTTGGAGTTCTATGACAAGGCAACTAAAATTGATGGGAACAACAGAGCAGTTGATTTCATTTATTTGTACTTTCAGAAGGCTTTTGTCAAGGTATCCTACGAGAGATTAATAAACAAATTGAGGGAGGTAGGGATTCAGGATAAGCTGTCTGAATGGGTGCAGAACTGGTTATAAAACAGAAAACAATGAGTTATGGTGGGAGGATCATTTGCAGTCCTAGAAGATGTGGGAAGTTAGAGCGTCTAAAACCTGGAAGCTGGCATGGTTGGGTGTGTGTCGTAACTGTTCCCTTCCAACCAACTTTAGTCATCTCTTCTCTCATGCTTCTGTGGCTCCTATTACTCCACTGTATTACCAATACATACCTCTCAAATTGCAGGGTGAATTCTATCATATTATGATCATAGCCTCCTACAGGGTTCCCTTGCCTTAGGCTGGTTCATTACAAAAGCACCAAATCCACAATTCCCTTTTCCTTAGTGGTCTCGACCTCAAGCTGCTCTAGAAAGGCATCTTGTAGACATTCTATGAATTCCTTCTCTTGCGATCCAGCACCAACCCAAATTACCTGCATGTTGAAATCTCCAATGATCATCATAACATTGCATCTTACATGCCTTTTCTGTCTCCCTTTTGTAGCACCTAGCTTCTTGCAGTCTTTGCCTTGGCAATTGCAGTGTTTCTAAATAACTCTTAAATGTTGTGTACCTTCATCATGCCCTTAGATTTCACCCACAATTGAGGTGAAAAATATTCTTCCTCAACATACATCGAGGTACCAGCTCCATTCCCTGTGGTATACCACTGATCATAGTTTTCTAATCACAAAATAACCCTGTAACATCTCTCCTAAAAACGAGATGGTTATGGATCAATGTTCCTTCTAAAGTGTGCACATGTGTGCACACATCCGTCTTTTGCTGCTATCGCACAAAGGAAGTTAAACTCCACCCTCCACCTCGTTGGCATGTTACCTATACTATATTTCATGATCGTATACAATCACATTTCCTTTCTTGGTTTCTGATGCAGACGGTGTTGACAACGTGGAGTTTGCAATGATCTGCCTGCAGATTTTAGAACTGGCTTACTTATACAGTTTTGAAGAAATGATCGATTCACCGTGTCAAATTCCAAAGAAGCAAAGTGCTGAAGCGCAAAAGAGCCGCGGGTTCATTTAAAGAGGAACGGCTTAACGAAACAGCAGAAACTGCTACACCGAAAGCTCATGAGGTCAGGAACGTGCAGCTACGAGAAATATTAAAGTACAACACAGAAAGTGGTGTTACCTGCGTGTATTGTCATGATGCAAAGTTGCTGGAGAAATTGCAAGTAGGAAGAAGTGGAGTGATATTTGGAAACTTGACTTTCTAAATCATCACTTATCAAGCAAATCACACATGGACGGTGTGCAGAAGCTCAGGCTAAAAAATCTTTCATTACCCACTATAGGCCTGCTATGTATGTTTTGTGACAGTGCAGATGAACGAGAGCAAAATCCTTCAAACCAAGAGGAAATCAAAGGTCTTATTGACAGTGTTTTGCTAGCTGTTAAGATGAATATCTCAGAATATAAAATTCAGTGTGCGCATGTTGTTATCACTGGGCAAACAAGCTGCACAGCACAAGATTTTTGAGCACACTGGTCATTACAAATTAGAGGGAACTTTGGTTCAGATGTAATTGCCAAATTAGAATCTTTGAGTCACACAAGATGGAAACAGGCTGTTTGGTCTAACTGATCCATACTTCTATCTAAGCTAGTCACACTTACTAGTGTTGGGCCAATATTTCCCAAAATCAGGGGTTCCCAACCTGGGATCTATGGCTTAAAAAACCCCTGCTCTAAATGTTTCTTATCCATGTTGCTATCCAAATATCTCTTAAATGTTATTGTACCTGACTCAGATTCAGCCAGAGACTCATTCCATCCAGATGCAACACTGAGCGTCATAGGAAGTCATTCCTGCCTGTGGCCATCAAACTTTACAACTCCTCCCTCGGAGTGTCAGACACCCTGAGCCAATAGGCTGGTCCTGGACTTATTTCCACTTGGCATGATTAACTTATTATTATTTAATTATTTATGGTTTTATATTGCAATATTTCTTCACTATTCTTGGTGGTGTGGCTGTAACGAAACCCAATTTCCCTCGAGATCAATAAAGTATGTCTGTCTGTCTGTCTTCCTCTGGCAGCTCGTTCCATAGTGACACCACTGTCTTTATGTCATCCCTCGGGTCCATTTTAAATCGTTCCTTTCTTACGTTAAACCTGTGCCCTCTAGTTTTTGATCCCCGTTCTCTAGAGAAAGAAAACCTCTGTGCATTTCACCTATCTATGACCTTCATGACTTTATTCGTATTAATACGGTCACCCTTGGTCTCCAGCTCTCCAGTGAATGAAGTCTCAGCCTGCCCACCTCTCCCTGTAACCTCAGCTCTCAAGTTCTGCGACATTCTCATAAATCTTCTTTGTACTCTCTCCAGCTTACTGATGTCTTTCCTTCAACAACGTGACCAAAATGCACCCAGCACATAGAGTATGTGCTGTTGTTACTATATGTGCTGTGTGTAACTTATAGAAACATAGTAAACCTACAGCACAATACAGGCCCTTCGGCCCACAAAGCTGTGCTGAACATGTCCCTACCTTAGAAATTACTAGACTTACTTATAGCTCTCTATTTTACTAAGCTCCATGTACCAATCCAAAAGTCTCTTAAAAGACCTATCACATCCGCCTCCACCACCATTGCCGGCAGCCCATTCCACGCACTCACCACTCTCTGAGTAAAAAACTTACCCCTGACATCTCCTCTATACCTACTCCCAGCACCTTAAACCTGTGTCCTCTTGGGGAAAGCATTTCAGCCCTGGGAAAAAGCCTCTGACTATCCACATGATCAATGCCTCTCATCATCTTGTACACCTCTATCAGGTCACCTCTCATCCTCTGTCGCTCCAAGGAGAAAAGGCCAAGTTCACTCAACCTATTCTCATAAGGCATGCTCCCCAATCTAGGCAACATCCTTGTAAATCTCCTTTGCACCCTTTCTATGGTTTCCACATCCTTCCTGTAGTGAGGCCAACAGAACTGAGCACAGTACTCCCAAGTGGGGTCTGACCAGGGTCCTATACAGTTGCAACATTACCTCTTGGCTCCTAAATTCAATTCCATGATTGATAAAGGCCAATACTCTGTACGCCTTCTTAACCACAGAGTCAACCTGCGCAGCTGCTTTGAGCGTCCTATGGACTCAGACCCCAAGATCTCCCTGATCCTCCACACTGCCAAGAGTCTTACCATTAATACTATAGTCCGCCATCATATTTGACCTACCAAAATGAACCGCCTCACACTTATCTGGGTTGAACTCCATCTGCCACTTCTCAGCACAGTTTTGCATCCTATCAATGTCCCGCTGTAACCTCTGACAGGCCTCCACACTATCCACAACACCCCCAACCTTTGTGTCATCAGCAAATTTACTAATCCATCCCTCCACTTCCTCATCCAGGTCATTTATAAAAATCATGAAGAGAAAGGGTCCCAGATCAGATCCCTGAGGCACTCCACTGGTGACCGACCTCCATGCAGATTATGACATGTCTACAACCACTCTTTGTCTTCTGTGGGCAAGCCAGTTCTGGATCCACAAAGCAATGTCCCCTTGGATCCCATGCCTCTTTACTTTCTCAATAAGCCTTGCATGGGGTACCTTATCAAATGCCTTGCTGAAATCCATATACACTACATCTACTGCTGCATGTACCTATGTACTGTGTTTTGCACCTTGGTTCTGGAAGAATGTTGCTTCGTTCGGCTGTATACACATGTATGGTTGAATGACAATGAACAAATTTGAAAATTGTGCTGGATCCCATGTGCTCTAACCTGTGGGACTAGATTCCGACATGAAACCTTGTCCAAGACCTTACTGAAGTCCATGGAAACTCCTTTATATAGTACTGCCCTCATTAATGCACATGGTTAACTGCCTTAATGATTCCCATAGGTCAGATAGGATTTCACCATAACAAAGCTGAGCTGACTATACTTAATTAATCCCATTTTTTCAACTGCAGATTAATTCTCTCCCTTAGAAGTGCTTCAAATAAACCGATTTGAGACTTATGGCCTGGATTAACCTTGCTGCTGTTGGTGTCCTCCTGTCATCTGGTGCCTTTTTTGTGGCCGGAGAAGATTTGAGAAACTGCAGAAGACCCCCAGTATTCTTTCCTTTCCCCCATAGCAGGCTTGTGCTATTATGAATCATTAACCTTACTAAGATGCCTAATATCAGCTGCTTTTTAATGTTAACTTGCTTTAGAATTTCACTACTCTCATCCTTCATTTCTTCAATCACAATTCCCTTCTTAGTGAAAGCAGATGATAAATATTCATTTAATACTTCACCAAAAATCTTGGTGGTGATTGTGTAAGTAGGTCACATGATTCAGAAGGCATATTGCATACTGGTTTTCAGTAACTGGGGCACTGAATACAAGAGTAGGGAGTTTGTGTTCCAACCTTATAAAGCGTTGGTCATATCTGAACTGGAGTGCAGTGAGTAGTTTTGCTCACCACACTACAGGATATGATAGTGTAGAGGAGATTCATTTGGATGTTATTTGAGACGGACAGTCTCAGTTATGAGGAGTGACTGGAGGTGTTTGATCTGTTCTCCCTGGAGCAGAGGAGGTTAAGACGGAGCATGATTAACATATTTAATATGAAGAGTGGTAGAGATAGGATAGAGTGCAGGAAAACTTCCCCTTATTAGAAGTACATAAAGTTAGGGGACATAGATTTCGAGGGAATCTGAGGAGGAACTTTTCCACACAGAGTGGTGAATACTCTGCCGAAGAGAGTGCTGCGAGCAAAGCCACTGGCAGTGTTTAAGGAGTCTCTAGATAGGCACTCACCTCACCAAGGCATAAAGGCTACAGGCCAGGGGCTGAAATATAGATAGTGCTGCATCCGTAAGCCGAATAGTCTGACCCAATGACTGACTGATTTGTATCCTCTGATCCCACGTTCAGCTTGCTGTTTGGATTCTTAATAATTTCTGCTTTTTCCCTGGTTGTCCTCTTATCCTTACTAAACTAGTAAAATTCATTGGCATTACTGGACAATGAGATATCATGTCTGTTCAAGCTCTCTTAAAACCCTGGCTGACCCTTTACTCTATTCTCTTGTTGGCCCCTTTCACTCTTTTAATCTCTATACTTGCCTTTTGTTTATTTTTGAACTCCCTTGATATCCAGGGTTGCCTGCACCTATCGGTTTTACATTGCAACACAGTCAAAGGCCCCAGCCCCACCTCGGGGAGATACTCTCTTCTTCCTCCTTCCATCGGGCGGAAGATAAAGCAGCCTGAAAGCTCGAACACAGCCTGGACATTGATATACTGATGTGAAACAATGTTTTCCCTGTATCTCAGTGCGTGTGACAATAGTAAACCAACTACCAATCGGATTACAGAAACATGTTGATTCTCAAATCCTACGACTTCATTTTTGTGAGTTTCCCTCTCATCAGATATCAATAAACCTACAAGTACCTGCTCCTGGTTAACCTTTGTCAGACCGTGTGCACCAATATTAAAGCAATCAGTTCCTTATGTTCTAATCATTGAACTTTCCACCATAGTTACCTTAAGAGTTGCAGAATTACTATCACATTTCCTAAATTCTCCCCAGTTACGTTCACAGAGACTCGGTCCTTCATGAGCAGGACTGTCTATGTACTGACTCAAAAAGCTCTCTGTCTGCACTCAGAAACTTTCACCCACTCTGAGTCTTTCCTAATTAAATTTCGGAGTTGAAATCTCTGACTGATACTACCCTTTATTTTTCATACCTCTCGAGGACTGGTCTACAGCTTCTCTGTCTCTTAGTGAATGTTTGGAGACCAATAGTACACTCAAATGATCATCCCCTTTGTGCTTCAAGGCTCCACTCATATGACCTTATTTAGAATCATAGAGAGGTACAGCATAGAAACAGGCCCTTTGGCCCATCTAGTCCATGCCAAATCAATTTAAACTGCCTACTCCCATTGACCTGCACCTGGACCATATCCCTATGATCCATGTAGCTATCCAAACTTCTCTTAAATGTTGAAATTAAACTTGCAAGGACCACTTGTGCTGGCAGCTCATTCCACACTCTCACAACTCTTTGAATGAAGAAGTCTCCTATGTTTCCCTTAAATTTCTCACCTTTTACCCTTAACCCATGACCTCTGGTTGTATTCCCAGTGGAGGGAAAAAAGCTTCAAGTAACTTTGAGGATATCCCCCCTAATTTCTGTAGGAATGCATTTCTTGATTAATATTGTAATGCCTCTTCCTCTTCTACACATTAACTGTTGATGCCACAAGATTTGTATCCTGCAATGTTAGTTACCAGACCTGATCTCAATCATCGAACATAGAAATTTACAGCACATTACAGGCCCTTCGGCCCACAATATTGTGCCGACTATGAGAACTACTCTAGAAACTGTCTAGAATTTTCCTAGCGCATAGCCCTCGATTTTTCGAAGCTCCGTGTACCTATCTAAGAGTCTCTTAACAGACCCTGTTGTATCTGCTTCCACCACCGCCGCCGGCAGTGCATTCCACACACCCACCACTCTCTGTGTGAAAAACTTACCCCTGACGTCCCCTTGGTACCTATTTCCAAGCACCTTAAAACTATGACCCTTCGTGTTAGCCATTTCAGCCCTGGGAAAAAGCCTCTGACTATCCACAGGATCTGCGCCTCTCATCATCTTGTACACCTCTATCAGGTCACCTCTCATCCTCCGTCGCTCCAAGGAGAAAAGGCCAAGTACACTCAACCCATTCTCATAAGGTATGCCCTCCAATCCAAGTAACATCCTTGTAAATCTCCTCTGCATTCTCTATAGTATCCACATCCTTCCTGTAGTGAGGTGACCAGAACTGAACACAGTGCTCCAAGTGGGGTCTAACTAAGGTCTTATACAGCTGTGACATTACCTCACCGCTCTTTAATTCAATCCCATGGTTGATGAAAGGCAATACACCATATGCCTTCTTAACAACACTGTCAAGCTGCAGAGCAGCTTTGAATGTTCTATCAACACAGACCCAAGATCTCTCAGATCCTCCACACTGCCAAGAGTCTTACCATTTATATTATATTTTATCTTCAGATTGGACCTACCAAAATGAACCACTTCACACTTATCTGGGTTAAGTCCATCTGCCACTTCTCAGCCCAGTTCTGTATCCTATCAATGTCCCTCTGTAACCTCTGACAACATCCCTAACCTTTGTGTCATCAGCAGACTTACTAACCCACCCTTCTACTTCCTCATCCAGGTCATTTATAAAAATCACAAAGAGGAGGGGTCCCAGAACAGACCCCTGCAGAACACCACTGGTCACCAACCTCCATGCAGAATATGAACCACCCACAACCACCCTTTGCCTTCTGTGGGCAACCCAATTCTAGATCCACAAAGCAAGGCCTCCTCAGATCCCATGCCTCCTTACTTTCTGAAGGAGACTTGCATGAGAACCTTATCAAACATCTTACTGAAATCCATATACACCTCTTGCCTTTGACAAAGCCATGCTGACTATCCTTAATTAGATTATGTCTATCCAAATGCTCATAAATCCTGCCTCTCAGGATCTACAATTTGCCCACCTCTGAAGTCAGACTCACTGGTCTATAATTTCCTGGGTTCTCTCTACTATCTTTCTTAAACAAGGGAACAGCATTTGCAACCCTACAATCCTCCCACACTTCTCCCAACCCTATTGATGATGCAAAGATCATTGTAAGAGGCTCAGAAATCTCCTCCCTTGCCTCCATCAGTATCCTGGGGAATATCTCATCTGGTCCTAGTGACTTATCTATCTTGATGCTTTTCAAAAGCTCCAGTACATCCTCTTTCTTAATGTCTATATTCTCAAGCGTTTCAGTACGTTGTAATTCATTCCCACAATTGCCAAGGTCTTTTTCCCTGGTGAATACTGAAGCAAAGTATTCATTAAGGACCTGTGCTACCTCCTTCAACTCCATGCACATGTTTCCACTATCACATGTGATTGGTCCAATTCTCACTTGGCTTATCCTCTTGCTCTTCACATACTTGTAGAATGCCTTGGGGTTTATCTTAATCCTGCTTGCCAAGGCCTTCTCATGGCCCCTTCTGACTTTCTGAATTCCATTCCTAAGCTGCTTTCTAGCAACCTTGTAATTTTCTAGAGCTCTAACAGAACCTAGTTTCTTGAACTTTTCATAAGCTTTTCTTTTTTTCTTAACTAGATTTTCTACATACTTTGTACACCATAGTTCTTTAACTCTACCATCCTTTCACTCCCTCAATGGAACAAACCTATGCAGGACTCCATGCAAATGTTCCCTGAATATTTGCCACATTTCTGCCGTGCATTTCCTTGAGAGTATCTGCTCCCAATTTATGCTCCAAACCTCCTGCCGAATACCATCATATTTCCCTCTACCCCAATTAAATGTTTTCCCAATTTGTCTGTTCCTATCCCCCTCCAGCGTTATGCTAAAGGAGACAGAGTTGTGGTCACTACCTCCGAAATGCTCTCCCACTGAGAGATCTGACACCTGATCAGGTTCATTTGCCAATACCAGATCAAGTACAGCCTCTCCTCTAGTTGGCTTATTTACACATTGCATCAGCAAGCCTTCCTGAACACACCTAACAAACTCCACCCCCTCTAAACCCCTTGCGCTAAATCAATATTAGGGAAGTTAAAATCTCCAATCACAACAACCCTATTATTATTATGCCATTCCAGAGTCTGCCTCCCTATCTGCTCCTTGATATCTCTGTTACTATTGGGGGAGGGTCTATAAAAACACCCAGTAGAGTTATTACCCCTTTCCTGTTTCTAAATTCCACCCACACTGACTCAGTAGACCATCCCTCCATGCCTTCCTCCTTTTCTGCAGCCGTGACACTACCCCTGGTCAGCAGTGCCGCACCCCCACCTCTTTTGCCTCCCTCCCTGTCCTTTTTGAAACATCTAAAGCCTGGCACACTCAGCAGCCATTCCTGCTCCTGAGACATCCAAGTCTCTGTAATGGCCACAACGTCATAGTTCCACGTATTGATCCACGCTCTAAGTTCATCTGCCTTGTTTATGATTCTCCTTGCATTAAAATCTCAAACCATCAGGCTGAGTGCTTCTGCCTATCCTCCCTCACAAACTCCCTACAAGCTGTCTCTGCTTGTACCCCAACTGCCCCATCCTCTGCCTCTTCACTTCGGTTCCCACCCCTCTGCAAATACTCCCCAATAGCATTAGCAAACTTCCCCACCAGGATATTGGACCCCCTCAGATTCACATGCAACCTATCGTTTTTGTACAGGTCACACCTGCCCCAGAAGAGGCCCCAATGATTGGTAAATATGAATCCCTGCCCCTGCCCCCGCTCCAGCCATGCATTTATCCTCCACCTCATCCTATTCCCAGACTCGCTGTTGCACGGCACAGGCAGCAACGCCAGGATTACTACCGCTGAGGCCCTGCTTCTCAGCTTCTTTCCTAACTCCCAGTAGTCTGCTTTCAGGATCTCCACCCTTCTACTACCTATGTTGTTGGCACCAATATGTACCACAACCTCTGGCTGCTCACCCTCCTATTTCAGGACATTGTGGACATGTTCAGAAACATCACGAACCCTGGGCAAACTACCATCGTTGTTTCTTTCCTGCATCCACAGAATCACCTATCTGACCCCCTAACTATAGCATCCTGTCACTGCTGCCCTCCTCTTCCTTTCCCTACCCTTCTGAGCCACAGTGCCAGAGGCACAGCCACTGTTGTTTCCCTCAGGTAGGTCATCGCCCCCAACAGCACTCAAAATGGAGTACTTATTGTTAAGAGGGACAGTCACAGGGGTGCTCTCCACTACCCAACGCCTTCCCTTCCCTCCCCTGACGGTCACCTACTTATCTGTCTCTTGTGGCCCCAGGGTGACTACCTGCCTGCAGCCCCTGTCTGTCACCTCCTCACTCTCTCTCACAAGTCAAAGGTCATCGAGCTGCAGCTCCAGTTCCTTAACTCGGTCTCTGAGGAGCTGCAGCTCGATGCACCTGGCACAGATGTGGCCATGGGGGAGGCTGGAAGTCTCCCAGACATCCCACATCTGACACCCAGAACAGAAACTGGCCTCGCAGTCATACCCCCTGTTCTGTTGCGCCAATAGGAAGTCACCAATGTGATAATTCACTCAGTTGTTCTGCTCTACTTAGAACTGCAACAGGTCCTTAGCCCCACAATGTTCTGCCAAACTGATTCAACTAGTAACTAGATACCTAACTAAACTTGTCTTTTCTTTCTACAGAAATCAATATCTAGTCCCTTCCCCCCATTCACTGAACATTCATGTGTTTATCTAAGAGCTTCTTCAACACCTATAATGTCTCTGTCTCCGGTAGCGCATTCCAGGAACCCACCACTCCCTGTGTAAAAAAACTTCAAACCTACCCCCTCATTTAAAAGTCATGCCCTCTAGTATTAGACACTGGGAAAAAGATACTGGCTGTCTACTCTATGTATGCCTCCATAACTTGTATACTTCCATCAGGGCTCGTCCCAGCTTTCACTTTTCCAGAGAAAACAACACAAGTTTGCCTAGCCTGTTCTTCATACTGTGGGGAGTCAATTTCATGAGGCAGAATTCACCCGGACTGTTGAGGGTTAAGTTCACCGTGTATGTTACGTGCTATGTTGTACCTGATAACGTTTTGGGGACAGGGGTTTCTCTGATATGTATAAAAACATCGTCATTGGTTTGCTGAGCATTAAAGTAGAAGTAATTACACTCCTGCCGACACTCCTAAAATAACCCAGGCATCAACACGGTAAACCTTTTCTGCACTCGCTCTGAAACCTACACTGGGGAAACAAGAACTGAATGTCATACTCCAGAGGCAGAGTTTTATAAAGCCACAACGGGTGCAGTCCAACCAGGTGCCTGATCATGTCAATGTCTGCCCTGCCCACTGAGTGATTTCATTTCCCTTCTGTATTTGGTCTTCACTCACTTCTGTATGGGAATGAGTCTCAGAGAGACAGAGATAATGTGTCGTAAACACAAAGTACTCTGCAGATGCTGGGCTCAAAGCAACACATACAACACGCTGGAGGAACTCAGCAGGTCGGGCAGCATCCGTGGAAACGAGCAGTCAATGTTTCGGGCCGAGACCCTTCGTCAGGACTGAAGAGGGAGGGGACAGGGGCTCTATAAAGAAGGTGGGGGGAGGGTGGAAGGTGCCAGGTGAAAAACCAATCAGAGGAAAGATCAAGGGGTGGGGGAGGGGAAGCAGGGAGGGGATAGGCAGGAAAGGTGAAGAAGGAATCTAAGGGGAAAGCACTATGAAGAAGGTAGAATCATGAGGGAGGTGATAGGCAGCTGGAGGAGGAGGCAGAGTGAAACTGGGATGGGGGAAGGGAAAGGAAGGGAATTACCAGAAGTTGGAGTATTCAATGTTCATACCAAGGGGCTGGAGGCTACCCAGATGGTATATGAGGTGTTGTTCCTCCAACCTGAGTTTGGCCTCATCGTGGCAGTAGAGGAGGCCATGTATGGACATATCCGAGTGGGAATGTGAAGCAGAGCTGAAGTGAGTGGCAACCGGGAGATCCTGTCTGTAGGTGCTCGACGAAGCGGCCCCCCACCGATGTAGAGGAGGCCACACCGGGAGCACCGGATGCAACAGACTCACAAGTTGCCTCACCTGGAAGGACTGTTTGGCACCCTGAATGGTGGTAAGTGTGGAGGTGTAGAGACCGGTGTAGCTAGCAGGGATAAGTGCCAGGTGGGAGATCTGTGGGGAGGGATGTGTGGACCAGGGAGTCACGGAGGGAACGATCCCTGCAGAAAGTGGAGAGGGGTAGAGAGGGAAAGATGTGCTTAGTGGTGGGGTCCTGTTGGAGGTGGTGGAAGTTGTGGAGGATAATATGCTGGATCTGGAGGCTGGTGGGGTGGTAGGTGAGGACAAGGGGTACACGGTCCCTGTTGTGGTGATGGGAGGATGGGGTGAGGGCCGAAGGTCGGGAAATGGAGGAGATGTGGGTGAGGGCATTATTGATGACGGCAGAAGTGAAACCACGATCCTTAAAGAAAGAGGACAGATTGGGTGGGTCATTCGAGGACAGTTCTGCCTCTCTACTCCAGATACTGGCCAAGGAGACCATTCCCAGATCTGCACAGCAGGCTGTCAGAGGTCAATGTAGGGTGGCATCTCACCCTGTCTTTGCCATGGCATACATGTCCAAGTTATTCTGGAGAGGAAGGACCAGCTATCCACTGGCTCACTGCAGATATTTCAGGACAATAAGCATAGCAGGGGATGCAGAAACGCACTAATGTACAATTTTTTCCAATGCTTTAACAAAGTACGTTTTTAAAAAATCACTATCTCCCCAGAAATGCACACAAATTGAAAGTTTGCAGATATCAGTAAAAAAAACAGAGACCTCAGAGACTAGAAGGTCTTGTCCATGGAGACAGAGACTACATTTAGGAGGAGATATCAGGCTGGTTTGGGTGAGTAATCTCGGGATTCCTGCCTATACTACACGACAGTGAGAATAAGAATAGAATGAGGTGGAGGATAAATGTGTGGCTGAGGGATTGGAGCAGGGGGCAGGGATTCAGATTTCTGGATCATTGGGACCTCTTCTGGGGCAGGCACGACCTGTACATAAAAGGACAAGTTGCACTTGAATCCCAGGGGGACCGATATCCTGGCAGGGAGGTTTGCTAAGATGTTTAAACTAGAATTGCTGGGGGGTGGGAACCAAACTGAAGAGATGAAGGAAGAAGCGGTCGGCTCACAAATAGAGAAAGCTTGTAGACAGTGCGAGAGGGAGGATAGGCAGGTGATGGAGAAGGAATGAGCTCAGTCTGATGGTTTGAGATGTGTCTATTTTATTGCAAGGAGTATTGTGAACAAAGCGGATGAGCCTAGAGCGTGGATCAGTACTTGGAGCTACGATGTTGTGGCCATTACAGAGACTTGCATGGCTCAGGGGCAGGAATGGTAACTTCGAGTGCCTGACTTTAGATATTTCAGAAAGAACAGGGAGGGAGGCAAAAGAGGTGGGGGCATGGCACTGTTGATCAGAGATAGTGTCACAGCTGTAAAAAAGGAGGAAGACATGGAGGGATTGTCTACGGCATATATGTCAAACTCAAGGCCCGCGGGCCAAATCCAGCCCGCGGTGGAATTATCTTTGGCCCGCGAGATAATATCTAATTACTATTAAAGCTGGCCCCAGTAATCGAAGCGCCTATGGCGTATGATATGGCTAATGCTGAGTTTATTCAGGTACCAGGTTTTCAGGGTTTTTAGTGTTTATTTGGCAGTCTTGCTCGGCAGTCTTCTTCATAAGAAACGGAATTTGTAAAGTGAAACACTTTGTAGTTATAGCAGAGACTGAGACACATGAGAGCAGGCTGAAAAAACGGAGGCAACGGAAGCTGCGTTCGCACGCGTCCGACTGATCCGGCCCGCATGAAGCTGCATTTTGCTCAAACCGGCCCATGACCTAAAATGAGTTTGACACCCCTGGACTCTACGGGGTCTCTGTGGCTGGAAGTTAGGAACAAAAAGGGGTCAATAACTCTGTTTTTTATAGACCACCCAATAGTAACAGGGACTTTGAGGAGCAGATAGGGAGACAGATTCTGGAAAGGTGCAATAATAACAGGGTTGTAATGGTGGGAGATTTTATTTTCCCAAATATCGATTGGCATGTCCCTAGAGCAAGGGATTTAGATGGTGTGGAGTTTGTTAGGTGTGTTTAGGAAGGTTTCTTGACACAGTATGTAGATAAGCCAACAAGAGGAGAGCATGTACTTGATCTGGTATTGGGAAATGAACCTGTTCAGGTGTCAGATCTCTCAGCAGGAGAGCATTTTGGAGATAATAATCACAATTCTATCTCCTTTACTATAGCATTGGAGAGGAATAGGAACAGGTAAGCTATGAAAGCATTTCAACACGCTGGAGGAACTCAACAGGTCGGGCAGCATCCGTGGAAACAAACAGTCAACGTTTCGGGCCGAGACCCTTCATCAGGACTGAAGAGGGAGAAGGCAGGGGCCCTATAAAGAAGGTGGGGGGAGGGTGGAAAGGAGAAGGCTGGTAGGAATAGGGAATAGGGAATAGACCGAGAGATCGAGAAAGAGGAGAGAAGTGTCTGAGATGGACCAAGTCCTGCACCCATGCTGAGCTCGTCAATTTCATCAACTTTGCCTCTAACTTCCACCCAGCCCTCAAAGTCACTGGATCCATCTCGGACACTTCTCTCCCCTTTCTCAATCTCTCGGTCTCCATCTCTGGAGACAGACTGTCCACTGACATCTTCTACAAACCCAGTGACTCCCATAACTACCTCGATTATACCCCTTCCCACCCTGCCAAATGCAAAAATGCTATTCCCTATTCCCAGTTCCTCCGTCTCCGCCACATCTGCTCCCAGGATGAGGCTTTCCGTTCCAGGACATCTCAAATGTCCTCTTTCTTTAAGAATCGTGGTTTCCCTTCTGCCGTCATCAATGATGCCCTCACCCACATCTCCTCCATTTCCCACACTTCAGCCCTCACCCCACCCTCCTGTCACCACAACAGGGACTGAGAAGTGGCAGATGGAGTTCAACCTAGAAAAGTGTGAGGTGGTTCATTTTGGTAGGTCAAATATGATGGCAGAATATAGTATTAATGGTAAGACTCTTGGCAGTGTGGAAGATCAGAGGGATCTTGGGGTCCAAGTCCATAGGACACTCAAAGCTGCTGTGCAGGTTGACTCTGTGGTTAAGAAGGCATACGGTGCATTGGCCTTCATTAATCTTGGGATTATGTTTAAGAGCCGAGAGGTAATGTTGCAGCTATATAGGACCCTGGTCAGACACCACTTGGAGTACTGCATTCAATTCCGGTTTCCTCACTACAGGAAGGATGGGGAAACCATAGAAAGGGTGCAGAGGAGATTTACAAGGATGTTGCCTGGATTGGAGAGCATGCCTTATGAGAATAGGTTGAGTGAACTTGGCCTTTTCTCCTTGGAGCGATGGAGGATGAGAGGTGACCTGATAGAGGTGTATAGGATGATGAGAGGCATTGATCATGTGGATAGTCAGAGGCTTTTTCCCAGGACTGAAATGGCTAGCATACAAGGGCATAGTTTTAAGGTGCTTGGAAGTAGGTACAGAGGAGAGTGGTGAGTACGTGGAATGGACTGCCGGCGATGGTGGTGGAAGCAGATTCGATAGGGTTTTTTAAGAGAATCCTGGATAGGTACATGAAGTTTAGAAAAATTGAGGGCTATGGGTAACCCTGGGTAATTTCTAAAGTAAGGACGTGTTCTGCACAGCTTTGTGGGCCGAAAGGCCTGTACTGTGTTGTAGATTTCCTGTGTTTCTATGAGTAACTACACCTTTTTTAATTTCAAATTTCTAGCATCCTGAGTTTATTTTAAACAAGAATAGACATCAGGTCTTTCCTAAGGGCTACACATCAGGTCCCAATGACAATAATATTCTCCAAGAAAAATCCGTGAACTTCAGCAATGTCCTTGATAAGAATTAACACATCCGACAACAGAGACTCTGGACTTGATTAATGGTCTAATTACTCCACTCTGACATCCCATCTGTCTCTTTGATTCTTTTGTCAAATTCTTCATTCTATTGTGACATGTCTGCCAAGTTTTTAAATGACATTTTTATTTGCCACAGTGAAGTGCCCTGACTTTCTTCTCAAAGTCAATGCATTTAATGTTGAACTACAGAGTGTCAATGACTTGGCTTTTGAGTATCCTCAATTCCATTGAATTGACTTTATTAGTTACATCCTTCATATACACGAGGAGTAAAAATCTTTACGTTACGTTTCCGTCTAAATATGCCATGTGCAATTTATAGTAATTTATAATAAATAATATGTACAAAAGGGCAGTAAATATAATATAGAAACACAATTGTATCTGTGTGAGTTCATCAGACTGATGGCCTGGTGGAAGAAGCTGTCCTGGAGCCTGTTGGTCCTGGCTGTTATACTGCGGTACCGTTTCCTGGATGGTAGCAGATGGAACAGTTTGTGGTTGGGGTGACTCGGGTCCCCAGTGATCCTTCAGGCCCTTTTTACACACCTGTCCTTGTAAATGTCCTGAATAATGGGGAGTTCAAATCTACAGATGCGCTGGGCAGTCCACACCACTCTCTGCAGAGTTCTGCGATTAAGGGGGGTACAGTTTCCAACCAGGCAGTGATGCAGCCAGTGAGGATGCTCTCAGCTGTGCCCCTGAAGAAAGGATTTGGGACCCATACCAAACATCTTCAACCGTCTGAGGTGAAAGTGGTGCTGTTGTGCTTTTTTCACCACACAGCTGGTGTGTACAGACCACGTGAGATCCTCGGTGATGTTAATGCTGATTACCCTAAAGCTGTCACCCTCTCAACCCCAGATCCATTGATGTCAATAGGGGTTAGCCTGTCTCCATTCCTCCTGTAATCCACAACCAGCTCCTTTGTTTTTGTGACATTGAGGGAGAGGTTGTTTTCTTGCCACCAATGTGTCAGCAGGGTGGTGATTTCTTGCCTGTAGGCTGCCTCATTATTATTTGAGATAAGGGAAATCAATGCACTGTCATCTGCAAAATGTAATTAGCAGATTGGAGCTGTGGGTGGCGACACAGTCATGGGTATATAGGGAGTACAGGAGGGGACTTAGGACACAGTGGGGAGGGGATCTCCTGTACACATTCCAATAGGTCCCACCCTCATACCCATCATGGGGATCAATTCAGGAGTAAATCCTCACTGGGTGTATTCCTGTGTAACTACTGGAGATCTTGTTCTTGCTGAAACTCAGGGCAGTGTGTTCCTGTGTAAAACCACACTGATTGTGTCCCAGTGTAAATCCTCATTGAGGGTGTGTTGCTGTGCAAATCTCACTGAGTGTGTTCCTGTGTAAATCCACACTGGGTGTGTTCCTGCGTAAATCCTCACTGAGTGTGTTCCTGTGTAAATCCTCACAGACTGCGTCCCTGTGGAAATCCACACTGGGTGTGTCCCTGTGCAAATCTCACTGAGTGTGCTCCTATGTAAATCCTCACTGGGTTGTTCCTGTGTAAATCCACACTGAGTGTGTTCCTGTGTAAATCCACACTGAGTGTGTTCCTGTGTAAATTCTCACTGTGTGTGTTCCTGTGTAAATCCACACTGAGTGCGTTCCTGTGTAAATCCTCACTGAGTGTGTTCCTGTGTAAATCCTCACTGTTTGTGTTCCTGTGTAAATCCACACTGAGTGTCTTCCTGTGTAAATCCTCACTGACTGTGTTCCTGTGTAAATCCTCACTGGGTGTGTTCCTGTGTAAATCCTCACTGGGTGTGTTCCTGTGTAAACCCTCACTGGGTGTGTTCCTGTGTAAATCCTCACTGACTGTGTCCCTGTGTAAATCCTCACTGTTTGTGTTCCTGTGTAAATCCACACTGAGTGTCTTCCTGTGTAAATCCACACTGGGTGTGTTCGTGTGTAAATCCACACTGACTGTGTTCCTGTGTAAATCCTCACTGGGTGTGTTCCTGTGTAAATCCTCACTGGGTGTGTTCCTGTGTAAATCCACACTGAGTGTGTTCCTGTGTAAATCCTCACTGAGTGTGTTCCTGTGTAAATCCTCACTGAGTGTGTTCCTGTGTAAATCCTCACTGAGTGTGTTCCTGTGTAAATCCTCACTGAGTGTGTTCCTGTGTAAATCCTCACTGTTTGTGTTCCTGTGTAAATCCACACTGAGTGTGTTCCTGTGTAAATCCACACTGAGTGTCTTCCTGTGTAAATCTTCACTGACTGTGTTCCTGTGTAAATCCTCACTGTTTGTGTTCCTGTGTAAATCCACACTGAGTGTCTTCCTGTGTAAATCTTCACTGACTGTGTTCCTGTGTAAATCCTCACTGGGAGTGTTCCTGTGTAAATCCTCACTGACTGTGTTCCTGTGTAAATCCTCACTGGGTGTGTCCCTGTGTAAATCCTCACTGGGTGTGTTCCTGTGTAAATCCTCACTGGGTGTGTTCCTGTGTAAATCCTCACTGACTGTGTCCCTGTGTAAATCCTCACTGGGTGTGTTCCTGTGTAAATCCACACTGACTGTGTTCCTGTGTAAATCCTCACTGAGTGTGTTCCTTTGTAAATCCTCACTGACTGTGTTCCTGTGTAAATCCTCACTGACTGTGTTCCTGTGTAAATCCTCACTTGGTGTGTTCCTGTGTAAATCTACACTGAGTGTGTTCCTATGTAAATCCACACTGACTGTGTTCCTGTGTAAATCCTCACTGGGTGTGTTCCTGTGTAAATCCTCACTGAGTGTGTTCCTGTGTAAATCCTCACTGAGTGTGTTCCTGTGTAAATCCTCACTGACTGTGTTCCTGTGTAAATCCTCACTGAGTGTGTTCCTGTGTAAATCCTCACTGGGTGTGTTCCTGTGTAAATCCTTACTGACTGTGTTCCTGTGTAAATCCTCACTGACTGTGTTCCTGTGTAAATCCTCACTGAGTGTGTTCCTGTGTAAATCCTCACTGACTGTGTTCCTGTGTAAATCCTCACTGAGTGTGTTCCTGTGTCAATCCTCACTGGGTGTGTACCTGTGTAAATCCTCACTGACTGTGTTCCTGTGTAAATCCTCACTGGGTGTGTTCCTGTGTAAATTCTCACTTGGTGTGTTCCTGTGTAAATCCTCACTGAGTGTGTTCCTGTGTAAATCCTCACTGGGTGTGTTCCTGTGTCAATCCTCACTGTCTGTGTTCCTGTGTAAATCCTCACTGGGTGTGTTCCTGTGTCAATCCTCACTGGGTGTGTACCTGTGTAAATCCTCACTGACTGTGTTCCTGTGTAAATCCTCACTGGGTGTGTTCCTGTGTAAATTCTCACTTGGTGTGTTCCTGTGTAAATCCTCACTGAGTGTGTTCCTGTGTAAATCCTCACTGGGTGTGTTCCTGTGTCAATCCTCACTGTCTGTGTTCCTGTGTAAATCCTCACTGGGTGTGTTCCTGTGTAAATCCTCTCTGTCTGTGTTCCTGTGTAAATTCTCACTTGGTGTGTTCCTGTGTAAATCCTCACTGTCTGTGTTCCTGTGTAAATCCTCACTGGGTGTGTTCCTGTGTAAATCCTCACTGACTGTGTTCCTGTGTAAATCCTCACTGGGTGTGTTCCTGTGTAAATCCTCACTGACTGTGTTCCTGTGTAAATCCTCACTGGGTGTGTTCCTGTGTAAATCCTCACTGGGTGTGTTCCTGTGTAAATCCTCACTGAGTGTGTTCCTGTGTAAATCCTCACTGAGTGTGTCCCTGTGTAAATCCTCACTGGGTGTGTTCCTGTGTAAATCCACACTGAGTGTGTTCCTGTGTAAATCCTCACTGAGTGTGTTAATGTGTAAATACACACTGACTGTGTTCCTGTGTAAATCGTCACTGACTGTGTTCCTGTGTAAATCCTCACTGAGTGTGTTCCTGTGTAAATCCTCACTGTGTGTGTTCCTGTGTAAATCCACACTGACTGTGTTCCTGTGTAAATCCTCACTGAGTGTGTTCCTGTGTAAATCCTCACTGAGTGTGTTCCTGTGTAAATCCACACTGACTGTGTTCCTGTGTAAATCCTCACTGACTGTGTTCCTGTGTAAATCCTCACTGAGTGTGTTCCTGTGTAAATCCTCACTGAGTGTGTTCCTGTGTAAATCCACACTGACTGTGTTCCTGTGTAAATCGTCACTGACTGTGTTCCTGTGTAAATCCTCACTGAGTGTGTTCCTGTGTAAATCCTCACTGAGTGTGTTCCTGTGTAAATCCACACTGACTGTGTTCCTGTGTAAATCCTCACTGAGTGTGTTCCTGTGTAAATCCTCACTGACTGTGTTCCTGTGTCAATCCTCACTGACTGTGTTCCTGTGTAAATCCTCACTGGGTGTGTTCCTATGTAAATCCTCACTGGTTGTGTTCCTGTGTAAATCCTCACTGTGTTCCTGTGTAAATCCACACTGAGTGTGTTCCTCTGTAAATCCACACTGACTGTGTTCCTGTGTAAATCCACACTGAGTGTGTTCCTGTGTAAACCCTCACTGGGTGTGTTCCTGTGTAAATCCACACTGGTTGTGTTCCTGTGTAAATCCTCACTGGGTGTGTTCCTGTGTAAATCTTCACTGGTTGTGTTCCTGTGTAAATCCTCACTGGGTGTGTTCCTGTGTAAATCCTCACTGAGTGTGTTCCTGTGTAAATCCTCACTGAGTGTGTTCCTGTGTAAATCCACACTGACTGTGTTCCTGTGTAAATCGTCACTGACTGTGTTCCTGTGTAAATCCTCACTGAGTGTGTTCCTGTGTAAATCCTCACTGAGTGTGTTCCTGTGTAAATCCACACTGACTGTGTTCCTGTGTAAATCCTCACTGAGTGTGTTCCTGTGTAAATCCTCACTGACTGTGTTCCTGTGTCAATCCTCACTGAGTGTGTTCCTATGTAAATCCTCACTGGTTGTGTTCCTGTGTAAATCCTCACTGTGTTCCTGTGTAAATCCACACTGAGTGTGTTCCTGTGTAAATCCACACCGACTGTGTTCCTGTGTAAATCCACACTGAGTGTGTTCCTGTGTAAATCCTCACTGGGTGTGTTCCTGTGTAAACCCTCACTGGGTGTGTTCCTGTGTAAATCCACACTGGTTGTGTTCCTGTGTAAATCCTCACTGACTGTGTTCCTGTGTAAATCCTCACTGACTGTGTTCCTATGTAAATCCTCACTGGTTGTGTTCCTGTGTAAATCCTCACTGGGTGTGTTCCTGTGTAAATCCACACTGACTGTGTTCCTGTGTAAATCCTCACTGACTGTGTTCCTGTGTAAATCCTCACTGACTGTGTTCCTGTGTAAATCGTCACTGACTGTGTTCCTGTGTAAATCCTCACTGGGTGTGTTCCTGTGTAAATCCTCACTGACTGTGTTCCTGTGTAAATCCTCACTGGGTGTGTTCCTGTGTAAATCCTCACTGGGTGTGTTCCTGTGTAAATCCTCACTGACTGTGTCCCTGTGTAAATCCTCACTGGGTGTGTTCCTGTGTAAATCCTCACTGACTGTGTTCCTGTGTAAATCCTCACTGGGTGTGTTCCTGTGTAAATCCTCACTGACTGTGTTCCTGTGTAAATCCTCACTGGGTGTGTTCCTGTGTAAATCCTCACTGGGTGTGTTCCTGTGTAAACCCTCACTGGGTGTGTTCCTGTGTAAATCCTCACTGAGTGTGTTCCTGTGTAAATCCTCACTGACTGTGTTCCTGTGTAAATCCTCACTGAGTGTGTTCCTGTGTAAATCCTCACTGGGTGTGTTCCTGTGTAAATCCTCACTGACTGTGTTCCTGTGTAAATCCTCACTGACTGTGTCCCTGTGTAAATCCTCACTGACTGTGTTCCTGTGTAAATCCTCACTGACTGTGTTCCTGTGTAAATCCTCACTGAGTGTGTTCCTGTGTAAATCCTCACTGACTGTGTTCCTGTATAAATCCTCACTGACTGTGTTCCTGTGTAAATCCTCACTGACTGTGTCCCTGTGTAAATCCTCACTGGGTGTGTTCCTGTGTAAATCCACACTGACTGTGTTCCTGTGTAAATCCTCACTGAGTGTGTCCCTGTGTAAATCCTCACTGAGTGTGTTCCGGTGTAAATCCTCACTGAGTGTGTTCCTGTGTAAATCCTCACTGAGTGTGTCCCTGTGTAAATCCTCACTGGGTGTGTTCCTGTGTAAATCCTCACTGACTGTGTTCCTGTGTAAATCCTCACTGAGTGTGTCCCTGTGTAAATCCTCACTGAGTGTGTCCCTGTGTAAATCCTCACTGAGTGTGTTCCTGTGTAAATCCTCACTGACTGTGTTCCTGTGTAAATCCTCACTGAGTGTGTTCCTGTGTAAATCCTCACTGACTGTGTTCCTGTGTAAATCCTCACTGACTGTGTCCCTGTGTAAATCCTCACTGGGTGTGTTCCTGTGTAAATCCACACTGACTGTGTTCCTGTGTAAATCCTCACTGAGTGTGTCCCTGTGTAAATCCTCACTGGGTGTGTTCCTGTGTAAATCCTCACTGAGTGTGTCCCTGTGTAAATCCTCACTGGGTGTGTTCCTGTGTAAATCCACACTGAGTGTGTTCCTGTGTAAATCCTCACTGAGTGTGTTCCTGTGTAAATCCACACTGACTGTGTTCCTGTGTAAATCGTCACTGACTGTGTTCCTGTGTAAATCCTCACTGAGTGTGTTCCTGTGTAAATCCTCACTGTGTGTGTTCCTGTGTAAATCCACACTGACTGTGTTCCTGTGTAAATCCTCACTGAGTGTGTTCCTGTGTAAATCCTCACTGAGTGTGTTCCTGTGTAAATCCACACTGACTGTGTTCCTGTGTAAATCCTCACTGACTGTGTTCCTGTGTAAATCCTCACTGAGTGTGTTCCTGTGTAAATCCTCACTGAGTGTGTTCCTGTGTAAATCCACACTGACTGTGTTCCTGTGTAAATCCTCACTGAGTGTGTTCCTGTGTAAATCCTCACTGACTGTGTTCCTGTGTCAATCCTCACTGACTGTGTTCCTGTGTAAATCCTCACTGGGTGTGTTCTTATGTAAATCCTCACTGGTTGTGTTCCTGTGTAAATCCTCACTGTGTTCCTGTGTAAATCCACACTGAGTGTGTTCCTCTGTAAATCCACACTGACTGTGTTCCTGTGTAAATCCACACTGAGTGTGTTCCTGTGTAAGCCCTCACTGGGTGTGTTCCTGTGTAAATCCACACTGGTTGTGTTCCTGTGTAAATCCTCACTGGGTGTGTTCCTGTGTAAATCTTCACTGGTTGTGTTCCTGTGTAAATCCTCACTGGGTGTGTTCCTGTGTAAATCCTCACTGAGTGTGTTCCTGTGTAAATCCTCACTGAGTGTGTTCCTGTGTAAATCCTCACTGACTGTCTTCCTGTGTCAATCGTCACTGGGTGTGTTCCTGTGTAAATCCTCACTGAGTGTGTTCCTGTGTAAATCCTCACTGACTGTGTTCCTGTGTAAATCCACACTGACTGTGTTCCTGTGTAAATCCTCACTGAGTGTGTTCCTGTGTAAATCCTCACTGACTGTGTTCCTGTGTCAATCCTCACTGGTTGTGTTCCTGTGTAAATCCTCACTGTGTTCCTGTGTAAATCCACACTGAGTGTGTTCCTGTGTAAATCCACACCGACTGTGTTCCTGTGTAAATCCACACTGAGTGTGTTCCTGTGTAAATCCTCACTGGGTGTGTTCCTGTGTAAACCCTCACTGGGTGTGTTCCTGTGTAAATCCACACTGGTTGTGTTCCTGTGTAAATCCTCACTGACTGTGTTCCTGTGTAAATCCTCACTGACTGTGTTCCTATGTAAATCCTCACTGGTTGTGTTCCTGTGTAAATCCTCACTGGGTGTGTTCCTGTGTAAATCCACACTGACTGTGTTCCTGTGTAAATCCTCACTGACTGTGTTCCTGTGTAAATCCTCACTGACTGTGTTCCTGTGTAAATCGTCACTGACTGTGTTCCTGTGTAAATCCTCACTGGGTGTGTTCCTGTGTAAATCCTCACTGACTGTGTTCCTGTGTAAATCCTCACTGGGTGTGTTCCTGTGTAAATCCTCACTGGGTGTGTTCCTGTGTAAATCCTCACTGACTGTGTCCCTGTGTAAATCCTCACTGGGTGTGTTCCTGTGTAAATCCTCACTGACTGTGTTCCTGTGTAAATCCTCACTGGGTGTGTACCTGTGTAAATCCTCACTGACTGTGTTCCTGTGTAAATCCTCACTGACTGTGTTCCTGTGTAAATCCTCACTGGGTGTGTTCCTGTGTAAATCCTCACTGGGTGTGTTCCTGTGTAAACCCTCACTGGGTGTGTTCCTGTGTAAATCCTCACTGAGTGTGTTCCTGTGTAAATCCTCACTGGGTGTGTTCCTGTGTAAATCCTCACTGACTGTGTTCCTGTGTAAATCCTCACTGACTGTGTCCCTGTGTAAATCCTCACTGACTGTGTTCCTGTGTAAATCCTCACTGACTGTGTTCCTGTGTAAATCCTCACTGAGTGTGTTCCTGTGTAAATCCTCACTGACTGTGTTCCTGTGTAAATCCTCACTGACTGTGTTCCTGTGTAAATCCTCACTGACTGTGTCCCTGTGTAAATCCTCACTGGGTGTGTTCCTGTGTAAATCCACACTGACTGTGTTCCTGTGTAAATCCTCACTGAGTGTGTCCCTGTGTAAATCCTCACTGAGTGTGTTCCAGTGTAAATCCTCACTGAGTGTGTTCCTGTGTAAATCCTCACTGAGTGTGTCCCTGTGTAAATCCTCACTGGGTGTGTTCCTGTGTAAATCCTCACTGACTGTGTTCCTGTGTAAATCCTCACTGAGTGTGTCCCTGTGTAAATCCTCACTGAGTGTGTCCCTGTGTAAATCCTCACTGAGTGTGTTCCTGTGTAAATCCTCACTGACTGTGTTCCTGTGTAAATCCTCACTGAGTGTGTTCCTGTGTAAATCCTCACTGACAGTATTCCTGTGTAAATCCTCACTGACTGTGTCCCTGTGTAAATCCTCACTGGGTGTGTTCCTGTGTAAATCCACACTGACTGTGTTCCTGTGTAAATCCTCACTGAGTGTGTCCCTGTGTAAATCCTCACTGGGTGTGTTCCTGTGTAAATCCACACTGACTGTGTTCCTGTGTAAATCCTCACTGAGTGTGTCCCTGTGTAAATCCTCACTGAGTGTGTTCCTGTGTAAATCCTCACTGACTGTGTTCCTGTGTCAATCCTCACTGACTGTGTTCCTGTGTAAATCCTCACTGGGTGTGTTCCTATGTAAATCCTCACTGGTTGTGTTCCTGTGTAAATCCTCACTGTGTTCCTGTGTAAATCCACACTGAGTGTGTTCCTCTGTAAATCCACACTGACTGTGTTCCTGTGTAAATCCACACTGAGTGTGTTCCTGTGTAAACCCTCACTGGGTGTGTTCCTGTGTAAATCCACACTGGTTGTGTTCCTGTGTAAATCCTCACTGGGTGTGTTCCTGTGTAAATCTTCACTGGTTGTGTTCCTGTGTAAATCCTCACTGGGTGTGTTCCTGTGTAAATCCTCACTGAGTGTGTTCCTGTGTAAATCCTCACTGAGTGTGTTCCTGTGTAAATCCTCACTGACTGTCTTCCTGTGTCAATCGTCACTGGGTGTGTTCCTGTGTAAATCCTCACTGAGTGTGTTCCTGTGTAAATCCTCACTGACTGTGTTCCTGTGTAAATCCACACTGTGTCCCTGTGTAAATCCTCACTGAGTGTGTTCCAGTGTAAATCCTCACTGAGTGTGTTCCTGTGTAAATCCTCACTGACTGTATTCCTGTGTAAATCCTCACTGAGTGTGTCCCTGTGTAAATCCTCACTGGGTGTGTTCCTGTGTAAATCCACACTGACTGTGTTCCTGTGTAAATCCTCACTGAGTGTGTCCCTGTGTAAATCCTCACTGAGTGTGTTCCTGTGTCAATCCTCACTGACTGTGTTCCTGTGTAAATCCTCACTGGGTGTGTTCCTATGTAAATCCTCACTGGTTGTGTTCCTGTGTAAATCCTCACTGTGTCCCTGTGTAAATCCTCACTGAGTGTGTTCCAGTGTAAATCCTCACTGAGTGTGTTCCTGTGTAAATCCTCACTGAGTGTGTCCCTGTGTAAATCCTCACTGGGTGTGTTCCTGTGTAAATCCTCACTGACTGTGTTCCTGTGTAAATCCTCACTGAGTGTGTCCCTGTGTAAATCCTCACTGAGTGTGTCCCTGTGTAAATCCTCACTGAGTGTGTTCCTGTGTAAATCCTCACTGACTGTGTTCCTGTGTAAATCCTCACTGAGTGTGTTCCTGTGTAAATCCTCACTGACTGTATTCCTGTGTAAATCCTCACTGAGTGTGTCCCTGTGTAAATCCTCACTGACTGTGTTCCTGTGTAAATCCTCACTGACTGTGTTCCTATGTAAATCCTCACTGGTTGTGTTCCTGTGTAAATCCTCACTGGGTGTGTTCCTGTGTAAATCCACACTGACTGTGTTCCTGTGTAAATCCTCACTGACTGTGTTCCTGTGTAAATCCTCACTGACTGTGTTCCTGTGTAAATCGTCACTGACTGTGTTCCTGTGTAAATCCTCACTGGGTGTGTTCCTGTGTAAATCCTCACTGACTGTGTTCCTGTGTAAATCCTCACTGGGTGTGTTCCTGTGTAAATCCTCACTGGGTGTGTTCCTGTGTAAATCCTCACTGACTGTGTCCCTGTGTAAATCCTCACTGGGTGTGTTCCTGTGTAAATCCTCACTGACTGTGTTCCTGTGTAAATCCTCACTGGGTGTGTACCTGTGTAAATCCTCACTGACTGTGTTCCTGTGTAAATCCTCACTGACTGTGTTCCTGTGTAAATCCTCACTGGGTGTGTTCCTGTGTAAATCCTCACTGGGTGTGTTCCTGTGTAAACCCTCACTGGGTGTGTTCCTGTGTAAATCCTCACTGAGTGTGTTCCTGTGTAAATCCTCACTGACTGTGTTCCTGTGTAAATCCTCACTGAGTGTGTTCCTGTGTAAATCCTCACTGGGTGTGTTCCTGTGTAAATCCTCACTGACTGTGTTCCTGTGTAAATCCTCACTGACTGTGTCCCTGTGTAAATCCTCACTGACTGTGTTCCTGTGTAAATCCTCACTGACTGTGTTCCTGTGTAAATCCTCACTGAGTGTGTTCCTGTGT
The DNA here is from genome assembly GCF_048418815.1 of Hemitrygon akajei. Classification (NCBI taxonomy): domain Eukaryota; kingdom Metazoa; phylum Chordata; class Chondrichthyes; order Myliobatiformes; family Dasyatidae; genus Hemitrygon; species Hemitrygon akajei. The sequence continues at coordinate 6,620,697 of NC_133143.1, read as the reverse complement.
AAATCCTCACTGACTGTGTTCCTGTGTAAATCCTCACTGACTGTGTTCCTGTGTAAATCCTCACTGACTGTGTCCCTGTGTAAATCCTCACTGGGTGTGTACCTGTGTAAATCCTCACTGACTGTGTTCCTGTGTAAATCCTCACTGACTGTGTTCCTGTGTAAATCCTCACTGGGTGTGTTCCTGTGTAAATCCTCACTGGGTGTGTTCCTGTGTAAACCCTCACTGGGTGTGTTCCTGTGTAAATCCTCACTGAGTGTGTTCCTGTGTAAATCCTCACTGACTGTGTTCCTGTGTAAATCCTCACTGAGTGTGTTCCTGTGTAAATCCTCACTGGGTGTGTTCCTGTGTAAATCCTCACTGACTGTGTTCCTGTGTAAATCCTCACTGACTGTGTCCCTGTGTAAATCCTCACTGACTGTGTTCCTGTGTAAATCCTCACTGACTGTGTTCCTGTGTAAATCCTCACTGAGTGTGTTCCTGTGTAAATCCTCACTGACTGTGTTCCTGTGTAAATCCTCACTGACTGTGTTCCTGTGTAAATCCTCACTGACTGTGTCCCTGTGTAAATCCTCACTGGGTGTGTTCCTGTGTAAATCCACACTGACTGTGTTCCTGTGTAAATCCTCACTGAGTGTGTCCCTGTGTAAATCCTCACTGAGTGTGTTCCAGTGTAAATCCTCACTGAGTGTGTTCCTGTGTAAATCCTCACTGAGTGTGTCCCTGTGTAAATCCTCACTGGGTGTGTTCCTGTGTAAATCCTCACTGACTGTGTTCCTGTGTAAATCCTCACTGAGTGTGTCCCTGTGTAAATCCTCACTGAGTGTGTCCCTGTGTAAATCCTCACTGAGTGTGTTCCTGTGTAAATCCTCACTGACTGTGTTCCTGTGTAAATCCTCACTGAGTGTGTTCCTGTGTAAATCCTCACTGACTGTATTCCTGTGTAAATCCTCACTGAGTGTGTCCCTGTGTAAATCCTCACTGGGTGTGTTCCTGTGTAAATCCACACTGACTGTGTTCCTGTGTAAATCCTCACTGAGTGTGTCCCTGTGTAAATCCTCACTGAGTGTGTTCCTGTGTAAATCCTCACTGACTGTGTTCCTGTGTCAATCCTCACTGACTGTGTTCCTGTGTAAATCCTCACTGGGTGTGTTCCTATGTAAATCCTCACTGGTTGTGTTCCTGTGTAAATCCTCACTGGGTGTGTTCCTATGTAAATCCTCACTGGTTGTGTTCCTGTGTAAATCCTCACTGTGTCCCTGTGTAAATCCTCACTGAGTGTGTTCCAGTGTAAATCCTCACTGAGTGTGTTCCTGTGTAAATCCTCACTGAGTGTGTCCCTGTGTAAATCCTCACTGGGTGTGTTCCTGTGTAAATCCTCACTGACTGTGTTCCTGTGTAAATCCTCACTGAGTGTGTCCCTGTGTAAATCCTCACTGAGTGTGTCCCTGTGTAAATCCTCACTGAGTGTGTTCCTGTGTAAATCCTCACTGACTGTGTTCCTGTGTAAATCCTCACTGAGTGTGTTCCTGTGTAAATCCTCACTGACTGTATTCCTGTGTAAATCCTCACTGAGTGTGTCCCTGTGTAAATCCTCACTGACTGTGTTCCTGTGTAAATCCTCACTGACTGTGTTCCTATGTAAATCCTCACTGGTTGTGTTCCTGTGTAAATCCTCACTGGGTGTGTTCCTGTGTAAATCCACACTGACTGTGTTCCTGTGTAAATCCTCACTGACTGTGTTCCTGTGTAAATCCTCACTGACTGTGTTCCTGTGTAAATCGTCACTGACTGTGTTCCTGTGTAAATCCTCACTGGGTGTGTTCCTGTGTAAATCCTCACTGACTGTGTTCCTGTGTAAATCCTCACTGGGTGTGTTCCTGTGTAAATCCTCACTGGGTGTGTTCCTGTGTAAATCCTCACTGACTGTGTCCCTGTGTAAATCCTCACTGGGTGTGTTCCTGTGTAAATCCTCACTGACTGTGTTCCTGTGTAAATCCTCACTGGGTGTGTACCTGTGTAAATCCTCACTGACTGTGTTCCTGTGTAAATCCTCACTGACTGTGTTCCTGTGTAAATCCTCACTGGGTGTGTTCCTGTGTAAATCCTCACTGGGTGTGTTCCTGTGTAAACCCTCACTGGGTGTGTTCCTGTGTAAATCCTCACTGAGTGTGTTCCTGTGTAAATCCTCACTGACTGTGTTCCTGTGTAAATCCTCACTGAGTGTGTTCCTGTGTAAATCCTCACTGGGTGTGTTCCTGTGTAAATCCTCACTGACTGTGTTCCTGTGTAAATCCTCACTGACTGTGTCCCTGTGTAAATCCTCACTGACTGTGTTCCTGTGTAAATCCTCACTGACTGTGTTCCTGTGTAAATCCTCACTGAGTGTGTTCCTGTGTAAATCCTCACTGACTGTGTTCCTGTGTAAATCCTCACTGACTGTGTTCCTGTGTAAATCCTCACTGACTGTGTCCCTGTGTAAATCCTCACTGGGTGTGTTCCTGTGTAAATCCACACTGACTGTGTTCCTGTGTAAATCCTCACTGAGTGTGTCCCTGTGTAAATCCTCACTGAGTGTGTTCCAGTGTAAATCCTCACTGAGTGTGTTCCTGTGTAAATCCTCACTGAGTGTGTCCCTGTGTAAATCCTCACTGGGTGTGTTCCTGTGTAAATCCTCACTGACTGTGTTCCTGTGTAAATCCTCACTGAGTGTGTCCCTGTGTAAATCCTCACTGAGTGTGTCCCTGTGTAAATCCTCACTGAGTGTGTTCCTGTGTAAATCCTCACTGACTGTGTTCCTGTGTAAATCCTCACTGAGTGTGTTCCTGTGTAAATCCTCACTGACTGTATTCCTGTGTAAATCCTCACTGAGTGTGTCCCTGTGTAAATCCTCACTGGGTGTGTTCCTGTGTAAATCCACACTGACTGTGTTCCTGTGTAAATCCTCACTGAGTGTGTCCCTGTGTAAATCCTCACTGAGTGTGTTCCTGTGTAAATCCTCACTGACTGTGTTCCTGTGTCAATCCTCACTGACTGTGTTCCTGTGTAAATCCTCACTGGGTGTGTTCCTATGTAAATCCTCACTGGTTGTGTTCCTGTGTAAATCCTCACTGTGTTCCTGTGTAAATCCTCACTGAGTGTGTTCCAGTGTAAATCCTCACTGAGTGTGTTCCTGTGTAAATCCTCACTGAGTGTGTCCCTGTGTAAATCCTCACTGGGTGTGTTCCTGTGTAAATCCTCACTGACTGTGTTCCTGTGTAAATCCTCACTGAGTGTGTCCCTGTGTAAATCCTCACTGAGTGTGTCCCTGTGTAAATCCTCACTGAGTGTGTTCCTGTGTAAATCCTCACTGACTGTGTTCCTGTGTAAATCCTCACTGAGTGTGTTCCTGTGTAAATCCTCACTGACTGTATTCCTGTGTAAATCCTCACTGAGTGTGTCCCTGTGTAAATCCTCACTGGGTGTGTTCCTGTGTAAATCCACACTGACTGTGTTCCTGTGTAAATCCTCACTGAGTGTGTCCCTGTGTAAATCCTCACTGAGTGTGTTCCTGTGTAAATCCTCACTGACTGTGTTCCTGTGTAAATCCTCACTGGGTGTGTTCCTATGTAAATCCTCACTGGTTGTGTTCCTGTGTAAATCCTCACTGTGTCCCTGTGTAAATCCTCACTGAGTGTGTTCCAGTGTAAATCCTCACTGAGTGTGTTCCTGTGTAAATCCTCACTGACTGTATTCCTGTGTAAATCCTCACTGAGTGTGTCCCTGTGTAAATCCTCACTGGGTGTGTTCCTGTGTAAATCCACACTGACTGTGTTCCTGTGTAAATCCTCACTGAGTGTGTCCCTGTGTAAATCCTCACTGAGTGTGTTCCTGTGTCAATCCTCACTGACTGTGTTCCTGTGTAAATCCTCACTGGGTGTGTTCCTATGTAAATCCTCACTGGTTGTGTTCCTGTGTAAATCCTCACTGTGTCCCTGTGTAAATCCTCACTGAGTGTGTTCCAGTGTAAATCCTCACTGAGTGTGTTCCTGTGTAAATCCTCACTGAGTGTGTCCCTGTGTAAATCCTCACTGGGTGTGTTCCTGTGTAAATCCTCACTGACTGTGTTCCTGTGTAAATCCTCACTGAGTGTGTCCCTGTGTAAATCCTCACTGAGTGTGTCCCTGTGTAAATCCTCACTGAGTGTGTTCCTGTGTAAATCCTCACTGACTGTGTTCCTGTGTAAATCCTCACTGAGTGTGTTCCTGTGTAAATCCTCACTGACTGTATTCCTGTGTAAATCCTCACTGAGTGTGTCCCTGTGTAAATCCTCACTGGGTGTGTTCCTGTGTAAATCCACACTGACTGTGTTCCTGTGTAAATCCTCACTGAGTGTGTCCCTGTGTAAATCCTCACTGAGTGTGTTCCTGTGTAAATCCTCACTGACTGTGTTCCTGTGTCAATCCTCACTGACTGTGTTCCTGTGTAAATCCTCACTGGGTGTGTTCCTATGTAAATCCTCACTGGTTGTGTTCCTGTGTAAATCCTCACTGTGTTCCTGTGTAAATCCACACTGAGTGTGTTCCTCTGTAAATCCACACTGACTGTGTTCCTGTGTAAATCCACACTGAGTGTGTTCCTGTGTAAACCCTCACTGGGTGTGTTCCTGTGTAAATCCACACTGGTTGTGTTCCTGTGTAAATCCTCACTGGGTGTGTTCCTGTGTAAATCTTCACTGGTTGTGTTCCTGTGTAAATCCTCACTGGGTGTGTTCCTGTGTAAATCCTCACTGAGTGTGTTCCTGTGTAAATCCTCACTGAGTGTGTTCCTGTGTAAATCCTCACTGACTGTCTTCCTGTGTCAATCGTCACTGGGTGTGTTCCTGTGTAAATCCTCACTGAGTGTGTTCCTGTGTAAATCCTCACTGACTGTGTTCCTGTGTAAATCCACACTGACTGTGTTCCTGTGTAAATCCTCACTGAGTGTGTTCCTGTGTAAATCCTCACTGACTGTGTTCCTGTGTCAATCCTCACTGAGTGTGTTCCTATGTAAATCCTCACTGGTTGTGTTCCTGTGTAAATCCTCACTGTGTTCCTGTGTAAATCCACACTGAGTGTGTTCCTGTGTAAATCCACACCGACTGTGTTCCTGTGTAAATCCACACTGAGTGTGTTCCTGTGTAAATCCTCACTGGGTGTGTTCCTGTGTAAACCCTCACTGGGTGTGTTCCTGTGTAAATCCACACTGGTTGTGTTCCTGTGTAAATCCTCACTGACTGTGTTCCTGTGTAAATCCTCACTGACTGTGTTCCTATGTAAATCCTCACTGGTTGTGTTCCTGTGTAAATCCTCACTGGGTGTGTTCCTGTGTAAATCCACACTGACTGTGTTCCTGTGTAAATCCTCACTGACTGTGTTCCTGTGTAAATCCTCACTGACTGTGTTCCTGTGTAAATCGTCACTGACTGTGTTCCTGTGTAAATCCTCATTGACTGTGTTCCTGTGTAAATCCTCACTGACTGTGTCCCTGTGTAAATCCTCACTGGGTGTGTTCCTGTGTAAATCCACACTGACTGTGTTCCTGTGTAAATCCTCACTGAGTGTGTCCCTGTGTAAATCCTCACTGAGTGTGTTCCGGTGTAAATCCTCACTGAGTGTGTTCCTGTGTAAATCCTCACTGAGTGTGTCCCTGTGTAAATCCTCACTGGGTGTGTTCCTGTGTAAATCCTCACTGACTGTGTTCCTGTGTAAATCCTCACTGAGTGTGTCCCTGTGTAAATCCTCACTGACTGTGTTCCTATGTAAATCCTCACTGGTTGTGTTCCTGTGTAAATCCTCACTGGGTGTGTTCCTGTGTAAATCCTCACTGACTGTGTTCCTGTGTAAATCCTCACTGACTGTGTTCCTATGTAAATCCTCACTGGTTGTGTTCCTGTGTAAATCCTCACTGACTGTGTTCCTGTGTCAATCCTCACTGAGTGTGTTCCTATGTAAATCCTCACTGGTTGTGTTCCTGTGTAAACCCTCAGTGGGTGTGTTCCTGTGTAAATCCACACTGGTTGTGTTCCTGTGTAAATCCTCACTGACTGTGTTCCTGTGTAAATCCTCACTGACTGTGTTCCTATGTAAATCCTCACTGGTTGTGTTCCTGTGTAAATCCTCACTGGGTGTGTTCCTGTGTAAATCCACACTGACTGTGTTCCTGTGTAAATCCACACTGACTGTGTTCCTGTGTAAATCCTCACTGAGTGTGTTCCTGTGTAAATCCACACTGGTTGTGTTCCTGTGTAAACCCTCACTGGGTGTGTTCCTGTGTAAATCCACACTGGTTGTGTTCCTGTGTAAATCCTCACTGACTGTGTTCCTGTGTAAATCCTCACTGACTGTGTTCCTATGTAAATCCTCACTGGTTGTGTTCCTGTGTAAATCCTCACTGGGTGTGTTCCTGTGTAAATCCACACTGACTGTGTTCCTGTGTAAATCCACACTGACTGTGTTCCTGTGTAAATCCTCACTGAGTGTGTTCCTGTGTAAATCCTCACTGACTGTGTTCCTGTGTCAATCCACACTGAGTGTGTTCCTATGTAAATCCTCACTGGTTGTGTTCCTGTGTAAACCCTCACTGGGTGTGTTCCTGTGTAAATCCACACTGGTTGTGTTCCTGTGTAAATCCTCACTGACTGTGTTCCTGTGTAAATCCTCACTGACTGTGTTCCTATGTAAATCCTCACTGGTTGTGTTCCTGTGTAAATCCTCACTGGGTGTGTTCCTGTGTAAATCCACACTGACTGTGTTCCTGTGTAAATCCTCACTGACTGTGTTCCTGTGTAAATCCTCACTGACTGTGTTCCTGTGTAAATCGTCACTGACTGTGTTCCTGTGTAAATCCTCACTGGGTGTGTTCCTGTGTAAATCCTCACTGACTGTGTTCCTGTGTAAATCCTCACTGGGTGTGTTCCTGTGTAAATCCTCACTGGGTGTGTTCCTGTGTAAATCCTCACTGACTGTGTCCCTGTGTAAATCCTCACTGGGTGTGTTCCTGTGTAAATCCTCACTGACTGTGTTCCTGTGTAAATCCTCACTGGGTGTGTTCCTGTGTAAATCCTCACTGACTGTGTTCCTGTGTAAATCCTCACTGACTGTGTTCCTGTGTAAATCCTCACTGGGTGTGTTCCTGTGTAAATCCTCACTGGGTGTGTTCCTGTGTAAACCCTCACTGGGTGTGTTCCTGTGTAAATCCTCACTGAGTGTGTTCCTGTGTAAATCCTCACTGACTGTGTTCCTGTGTAAATCCTCACTGAGTGTGTTCCTGTGTAAATCCTCACTGGGTGTGTTCCTGTGTAAATCCTCACTGACTGTGTTCCTGTGTAAATCCTCACTGACTGTGTCCCTGTGTAAATCCTCACTGACTGTGTTCCTGTGTAAATCCTCACTGACTGTGTTCCTGTGTAAATCCTCACTGAGTGTGTTCCTGTGTAAATCCTCACTGACTGTGTTCCTGTGTAAATCCTCACTGACTGTGTTCCTGTGTAAATCCTCACTGACTGTGTCCCTGTGTAAATCCTCACTGGGTGTGTTCCTGTGTAAATCCACACTGACTGTGTTCCTGTGTAAATCCTCACTGAGTGTGTCCCTGTGTAAATCCTCACTGAGTGTGTTCCGGTGTAAATCCTCACTGAGTGTGTTCCTGTGTAAATCCTCACTGAGTGTGTCCCTGTGTAAATCCTCACTGGGTGTGTTCCTGTGTAAATCCTCACTGACTGTGTTCCTGTGTAAATCCTCACTGAGTGTGTCCCTGTGTAAATCCTCACTGAGTGTGTCCCTGTGTAAATCCTCACTGAGTGTGTTCCTGTGTAAATCCTCACTGACTGTGTTCCTGTGTAAATCCTCACTGAGTGTGTTCCTGTGTAACTCCTCACTGACTGTATTCCTGTGTAAATCCTCACTGACTGTGTCCCTGTGTAAATCCTCACTGGGTGTGTTCCTGTGTAAATCCACACTGACTGTGTTCCTGTGTAAATCCTCACTGAGTGTGTCCCTGTGTAAATCCTCACTGGGTGTGTTCCTGTGTAAATCCACACTGACTGTGTTCCTGTGTAAATCCTCACTGAGTGTGTCCCTGTGTAAATCCTCACTGAGTGTGTTCCTGTGTAAATCCTCACTGACTGTGTTCCTGTGTCAATCCTCACTGACTGTGTTCCTGTGTAAATCCTCACTGGGTGTGTTCCTATGTAAATCCTCACTGGTTGTGTTCCTGTGTAAATCCTCACTGTGTTCCTGTGTAAATCCACACTGAGTGTGTTCCTCTGTAAATCCACACTGACTGTGTTCCTGTGTAAATCCACACTGAGTGTGTTCCTGTGTAAACCCTCACTGGGTGTGTTCCTGTGTAAATCCACACTGGTTGTGTTCCTGTGTAAATCCTCACTGGGTGTGTTCCTGTGTAAATCTTCACTGGTGGTGTTCCTGTGTAAATCCTCACTGGGTGTGTTCCTGTGTAAATCCTCACTGAGTGTGTTCCTGTGTAAATCCTCACAGAGTGTGTTCCTGTGTAAATCCTCACTGACTGTCTTCCTGTGTCAATCGTCACTGGGTGTGTTCCTGTGTAAATCCTCACTGAGTGTGTTCCTGTGTAAATCCTCACTGACTGTGTTCCTGTGTAAATCCACACTGACTGTGTTCCTGTGTAAATCCTCACTGAGTGTGTTCCTGTGTAAATCCTCACTGACTGTGTTCCTGTGTCAATCCTCACTGAGTGTGTTCCTATGTAAATCCTCACTGGTTGTGTTCCTGTGTAAATCCTCACTGTGTTCCTGTGTAAATCCACACTGAGTGTGTTCCTGTGTAAATCCACACCGACTGTGTTCCTGTGTAAATCCACACTGAGTGTGTTCCTGTGTAAATCCTCACTGGGTGTGTTCCTGTGTAAACCCTCACTGGGTGTGTTCCTGTGTAAATCCACACTGGTTGTGTTCCTGTGTAAATCCTCACAGACTGTGTTCCTGTGTAAATCCTCACTGACTGTGTTCCTATGTAAATCCTCACTGGTTGTGTTCCTGTGTAAATCCTCACTGGGTGTGTTCCTGTGTAAATCCACACTGACTGTGTTCCTGTGTAAATCCTCACTGACTGTGTTCCTGTGTAAATCCTCACTGACTGTGTTCCTGTGTAAATCGTCACTGACTGTGTTCCTGTGTAAATCCTCACTGGGTGTGTTCCTGTGTAAATCCTCACTGACTGTGTTCCTGTGTAAATCCTCACTGGGTGTGTTCCTGTGTAAATCCTCACTGGGTGTGTTCCTGTGTAAATCCTCACTGACTGTGTCCCTGTGTAAATCCTCACTGGGTGTGTTCCTGTGTAAATCCTCACTGACTGTGTTCCTGTGTAAATCCTCACTGGGTGTGTTCCTGTGTAAATCCTCACTGACTGTGTTCCTGTGTAAATCCTCACTGACTGTGTTCCTGTGTAAATCCTCACTGGGTGTGTTCCTGTGTAAATCCTCACTGGGTGTGTTCCTGTGTAAACCCTCACTGGGTGTGTTCCTGTGTAAATCCTCACTGATTGTGTTCCTGTGTAAATCCTCACTGACTGTGTTCCTGTGTAAATCCTCACTGAGTGTGTTCCTGTGTAAATCCTCACTGGGTGTGTTCCTGTGTAAATCCTCACTGACTGTGTTCCTGTGTAAATCCTCACTGACTGTGTCCCTGTGTAAATCCTCACTGACTGTGTTCCTGTGTAAATCCTCACTGACTGTGTTCCTGTGTAAATCCTCACTGAGTGTGTTCCTGTGTAAATCCTCACTGACTGTGTTCCTGTGTAAATCCTCACTGACTGTGTTCCTGTGTAAATCCTCACTGACTGTGTCCCTGTGTAAATCCTCACTGGGTGTGTTCCTGTGTAAATCCACACTGACTGTGTTCCTGTGTAAATCCTCACTGAGTGTGTCCCTGTGTAAATCCTCACTGAGTGTGTTCCGGTGTAAATCCTCACTGAGTGTGTTCCTGTGTAAATCCTCACTGAGTGTGTCCCTGTGTAAATCCTCACTGGGTGTGTTCCTGTGTAAATCCTCACTGACAGTGTTCCTGTGTAAATCCTCACTGAGTGTGTCCCTGTGTAAATCCTCACTGAGTGTGTCCCTGTGTAAATCCTCACTGAGTGTGTTCCTGTGTAAATCCTCACTGACTGTGTTCCTGTGTAAATCCTCACTGAGTGTGTTCCTGTTTAAATCCTCACTGACTTTATTCCTGTGTAAATCCTCACTGACTGTGTCCCTGTGTAAATCCTCACTGGGTGTGTTCCTGTGTAAATCCACACTGACTGTGTTCCTGTGTAAATCCTCACTGAGTGTGTCCCTGTGTAAATCCTCACTGGGTGTGTTCCTGTGTAAATCCACACTGACTGTGTTCCTGTGTAAATCCTCACTGAGTGTGTCCCTGTGTAAATCCTCACTGAGTGTGTCCCTGTATAAATCCTCACTGAGTGTGTTCCTGTGTAAATCCTCACTGACTGTGTTCCTGTGTCAATCCTCACTGAGTGTGTTCCTGTGTAAATCCTCACTGACTGTGTTCCTGTGTAAATCCTCACTGACTGTGTCCCTGTGTAAATCCTCACTGGGTGTGTTCCTGTGTAAATCCACACTGACTGTGTTCCTGTGGAAATCCTCACTGACTGTGTTCCTGTGTCAATCCTCACTGACTGTGTTCCTGTGTAAATCCTCACTGGGTGTGTTCCTATGTAAATCCTCACTGGTTGTGTTCCTGTGTAAATCCTCACTGTGTTCCTGTGTAAATCCACACTGAGTGTGTTCCTCTGTAAATCCACACTGACTGTGTTCCTGTGTAAATCCACACTGAGTGTGTTCCTGTGTAAGCCCTCACTGGGTGTGTTCCTGTGTAAATCCACACTGGTTGTGTTCCTGTGTAAATCCTCACTGGGTGTGTTCCTGTGTAAATCTTCACTGGTTGTGTTCCTGTGTAAATCCTCACTGGGTGTGTTCCTGTGTAAATCCTCACTGAGTGTGTTCCTGTGTAAATCCTCACTGAGTGTGTTCCTGTGTAAATCCACACTGACTGTGTTCCTGTGTAAATCGTCACTGACTGTGTTCCTGCGTAAATCCTCACTGAGTGTGTTCCTGTGTAAATCCTCACTGAGTGTGTTCCTGTGTAAATCCACACTGGCTGTGTTCCTGTGTAAATCATCACTGAGTGTGTTCCTGTGTAAATCCTCACTGACTGTGTTCCTGTGTCAATCCTCACTGAGTGTGTTCCTATGTAAATCCTCACTGGTTGTGTTCCTGTGTAAATCCTCACTGTGTTCCTGTGTAAATCCACACTGAGTGTGTTCCTGTGTAAATCCACACTGACTGTGTTCCTGTGTAAATCCACACTGAGTGTGTTCCTGTGTAAATCCTCACTGGGTGTGTTCCTGTGTAAACCCTCACTGGGTGTGTTCCTGTGTAAATCCACACTGGTTGTGTTCCTGTGTAAATCCTCACTGACTGTGTTCCTGTGTAAATCCTCACTGACTGTGTTCCTATGTAAATCCTCACTGGTTGTGTTCCTGTGTAAATCCTCACTGGGTGTGTTCCTGTGTAAATCCACACTGACTGTGTTCCTGTGTAAATCCTCACTGACTGTGTTCCTGTGTAAATCCTCACTGACTGTGTTCCTGTGTAAATCGTCACTGACTGTGTTCCTGTGTAAATCCTCACTGGGTGTGTTCCTGTGTAAACCCTCACTGGGTGTGTTCCTGTGTAAATCCACACTGGTTGTGTTCCTGTGTAAATCCTCACTGACTGTGTTCCTGTGTAAATCCTCACTGACTGTGTTCCTATGTAAATCCTCACTGGTTGTGTTCCTGTGTAAATCCTCACTGGGTGTGTTCCTGTGTAAATCCTCACTGACTGTGTTCCTGTGTCAATCCTCACTGAGTGTGTTCCTATGTAAATCCTCACTGGTTGTGTTCCTGTGTAAACCCTCACTGGGTGTGTTCCTGTGTAAATCCACACTGGTTGTGTTCCTGTGTAAATCCTCACTGACTGTGTTCCTGTGTAAATCCTCACTGACTGTGTTCCTATGTAAATCCTCACTGGTTGTGTTCCTGTGTAAATCCTCACTGGGTGTGTTCCTGTGTAAATCCACACTGACTGTGTTCCTGTGTAAATCCACACTGACTGTGTTCCTGTGTAAATCCTCACTGAGTGTGTTCCTGTGTAAATCCACACTGGTTGTGTTCCTGTGTAAACCCTCACTGGGTGTGTTCCTGTGTAAATCCACACTGGTTGTGTTCCTGTGTAAATCCTCACTGACTGTGTTCCTGTGTAAATCCTCACTGACTGTGTTCCTATGTAAATCCTCACTGGTTGTGTTCCTGTGTAAATCCTCACTGGGTGTGTTCCTGTGTAAATCCACACTGACTGTGTTCCTGTGTAAATCCACACTGACTGTGTTCCTGTGTAAATCCTCACTGAGTGTGTTCCTGTGTAAATCCTCACTGACTGTGTTCCTGTGTCAATCCTCACTGAGTGTGTTCCTATGTAAATCCTCACTGGTTGTGTTCCTGTGTAAACCCTCACTGGGTGTGTTCCTGTGTAAATCCACACTGGTTGTGTTCCTGTGTAAATCCTCACTGACTGTGTTCCTGTGTAAATCCTCACTGACTGTGTTCCTATGTAAATCCTCACTGGTTGTGTTCCTGTGTAAATCCTCACTGGGTGTGTTCTTGTGTAAATCCACACTGACTGTGTTCCTGTGTAAATCCTCACTGACTGTGTTCCTGTGTAAATCCTCACTGACTGTGTTCCTGTGTAAATCGTCACTGCCTGTGTTCCTGTGTAAATCCTCACTGGGTGTGTTCCTGTGTAAATCCTCACTGACTGTGTTCCTGTGTAAATCCTCACTGGGTGTGTTCCTGTGTAAATCCTCACTGGGTGTGTTCCTGTGTAAATCCTCACTGACTGTGTCCCTGTGTAAATCCTCACTGGGTGTGTTCCTGTGTAAATCCTCACTGACTGTGTTCCTGTGTAAATCCTCACTGGGTGTGTTCCTGTGTAAATCCTCACTGACTGTGTTCCTGTGTAAATCCTCACTGGTTGTGTTCCTGTGTAAATCCTCACTGGGTGTGTTCCTGTGTAAATCCTCACTGGGTGTGTTCCTGTGTAAACCCTCACTGGGTGTGTTCCTGTGTAAATCCTCACTGAGTGTGTTCCTGTGTAAATCCTCACTGACTGTGTTCCTGTGTAAATCCTCACTGAGTGTGTTCCTGTGTAAATCCTCACTGGGTGTGTTCCTGTGTAAATCCTCACTGACTGTGTTCCTGTGTAAATCCTCACTGACTGTGTCCCTGTGTAAATCCTCACTGACTGTGTTCCTGTGTAAATCCTCACTGACTGTGTTCCTGTGTAAATCCTCACTGAGTGTGTTCCTGTGTAAATCCTCACTGACTGTGTTCCTGTGTAAATCCTCACTGACTGTGTTCCTGTGTAAATCCTCACTGACTGTGTCCCTGTGTAAATCCTCACTGGGTGTGTTCCTGTGTAAATCCACACTGACTGTGTTCCTGTGTAAATCCTCACTGAGTGTGTCCCTGTGTAAATCCTCACTGAGTGTGTTCCGGTGTAAATCCTCACTGAGTGTGTTCCTGTGTAAATCCTCACTGGGTGTGTTCCTGTGTAAATCCTCACTGACTGTGTTCCTGTGTAAATCCTCACTGAGTGTGTCCCTGTGTAAATCCTCACTGAGTGTGTCCCTGTGTAAATCCTCACTGAGTGTGTTCCTGTGTAAATCCTCACTGACTGTGTTCCTGTGTAAATCCTCACTGAGTGTGTTCCTGTGTAAATCCTCACTGACTGTATTCCTGTGTAAATCCTCACTGACTGTGTCCCTGTGTAAATCCTCACTGGGTGTGTTCCTGTGTAAATCCACACTGACTGTGTTCCTGTGTAAATCCTCACTGAGTGTGTCCCTGTGTAAATCCTCACTGGGTGTGTTCCTGTGTAAATCCACACTGACTGTGTTCCTGTGTAAATCCTCACTGAGTGTGTCCCTGTGTAAATCCTCACTGAGTGTGTTCCTGTGTAAATCCTCACTGACTGTGTTCCTGTGTCAATCCTCACTGACTGTGTTCCTGTGTAAATCTTCACTGGGTGTGTTCCTATGTAAATCCTCACTGGTTGTGTTCCTGTGTAAATCCTCACTGTGTTCCTGTGTAAATCCACACTGAGTGTGTTCCTCTGTAAATCCACACTGACTGTGTTCCTGTGTAAATCCACACTGAGTGTGTTCCTGTGTAAACCCTCACTGGGTGTGTTCCTGTGTAAATCCACACTGGTTGTGTTCCTGTGTAAATCCTCACTGGGTGTGTTCCTGTGTAAATCTTCACTGGTTGTGTTCCTGTGTAAATCCTCACTGGGTGTGTTCCTGTGTAAATCCTCACTGAGTGTGTTCCTGTGTAAATCCTCACTGAGTGTGTTCCTGTGTAAATCCTCACTGACTGTCTTCCTGTGTCAATCGTCACTGGGTGTGTTCCTGTGTAAATCCTCACTGAGTGTGTTCCTGTGTAAATCCTCACTGACTGTGTTCCTGTGTAAATCCACACTGACTGTGTTCCTGTGTAAATCCTCACTGAGTGTGTTCCTGTGTAAATCCTCACTGACTGTGTTCCTGTGTAAACCCTCACTGGGTGTGTTCCTGTGTAAATCCACACTGGTTGTGTTCCTGTGTAAATCCTCACTGACTGTGTTCCTGTGTAAATCCTCACTGACTGTGTTCCTATGTAAATCCTCACTGGTTGTGTTCCTGTGTAAATCCTCACTGGGTGTGTTCCTGTGTAAATCCACACTGACTGTGTTCCTGTGTAAATCCTCACTGACTGTGTTCCTGTGTAAATCGTCACTGACTGTGTTCCTGTGTAAATCCTCACTGGGTGTGTTCCTGTGTAAATCCTCACTGACTGTGTTCCTGTGTAAATCCTCACTGGGTGTGTTCCTGTGTAAATCCTCACTGGGTGTGTTCCTGTGTAAATCCTCACTGACTGTGTCCCTGTGTAAATCCTCACTGGGTGTGTTCCTGTGTAAATCCTCACTGACTGTGTTCCTGTGTAAATCCTCACTGGGTGTGTTCCTGTGTAAATCCTCACTGACTGTGTTCCTGTGTAAATCCTCACTGACTGTGTTCCTGTGTAAATCCTCACTGGGTGTGTTCCTGTGTAAATCCTCACTGGGTGTGTTCCTGTGTAAACCCTCACTGGGTGTGTTCCTGTGTAAATCCTCACTGATTGTGTTCCTGTGTAAATCCTCACTGACTGTGTTCCTGTGTAAATCCTCACTGAGTGTGTTCCTGTGTAAATCCTCACTGGGTGTGTTCCTGTGTAAATCCTCACTGACTGTGTTCCTGTGTAAATCCTCACTGACTGTGTCCCTGTGTAAATCCTCACTGACTGTGTTCCTGTGTAAATCCTCACTGACTGTGTTCCTGTGTAAATCCTCACTGAGTGTGTTCCTGTGTAAATCCTCACTGACTGTGTTCCTGTGTAAATCCTCACTGACTGTGTCCCTGTGTAAATCCTCACTGGGTGTGTTCCTGTGTAAATCCACACTGACTGTGTTCCTGTGTAAATCCTCACTGAGTGTGTCCCTGTGTAAATCCTCACTGAGTGTGTTCCGGTGTAAATCCTCACTGAGTGTGTTCCTGTGTAAATCCTCACTGAGTGTGTCCCTGTGTAAATCCTCACTGGGTGTGTTCCTGTGTAAATCCTCACTGACAGTGTTCCTGTGTAAATCCTCACTGAGTGTGTCCCTGTGTAAATCCTCACTGAGTGTGTCCCTGTGTAAATCCTCACTGAGTGTGTTCCTGTGTAAATCCTCACTGACTGTGTTCCTGTGTAAATCCTCACTGAGTGTGTTCCTGTGTAAATCCTCACTGACTTTATTCCTGTGTAAATCCTCACTGACTGTGTCCCTGTGTAAATCCTCACTGGGTGTGTTCCTGTGTAAATCCACACTGACTGTGTTCCTGTGTAAATCCTCACTGAGTGTGTCCCTGTGTAAATCCTCACTGGGTGTGTTCCTGTGTAAATCCACACTGACTGTGTTCCTGTGTAAATCCTCACTGAGTGTGTCCCTGTGTAAATCCTCACTGAGTGTGTCCCTGTATAAATCCTCACTGAGTGTGTTCCTGTGTAAATCCTCACTGACTGTGTTCCTGTGTCAATCCTCACTGAGTGTGTTCCTGTGTAAATCCTCACTGACTGTGTTCCTGTGTAAATCCTCACTGACTGTGTCCCTGTGTAAATCCTCACTGGGTGTGTTCCTGTGTAAATCCACACTGACTGTGTTCCTGTGGAAATCCTCACTGACTGTGTTCCTGTGTCAATCCTCACTGACTGTGTTCCTGTGTAAATCCTCACTGGGTGTGTTCCTATGTAAATCCTCACTGGTTGTGTTCCTGTGTAAATCCTCACTGTGTTCCTGTGTAAATCCACACTGAGTGTGTTCCTCTGTAAATCCACACTGACTGTGTTCCTGTGTAAATCCACACTGAGTGTGTTCCTGTGTAAGCCCTCACTGGGTGTGTTCCTGTGTAAATCCACACTGGTTGTGTTCCTGTGTAAATCCTCACTGGGTGTGTTCCTGTGTAAATCTTCACTGGTTGTGTTCCTGTGTAAATCCTCACTGGGTGTGTTCCTGTGTAAATCCTCACTGAGTGTGTTCCTGTGTAAATCCTCACTGAGTGTGTTCCTGTGTAAATCCACACTGACTGTGTTCCTGTGTAAATCGTCACTGACTGTGTTCCTGTGTAAATCCTCACTGAGTGTGTTCCTGTGTAAATCCTCACTGAGTGTGTTCCTGTGTAAATCCACACTGGCTGTGTTCCTGTGTAAATCATCACTGAGTGTGTTCCTGTGTAAATCCTCACTGACTGTGTTCCTGTGTCAATCCTCACTGAGTGTGTTCCTATGTAAATCCTCACTGACTGTGTTCCTGTGTAAATCCTCACTGTGTTCCTGTGTAAATCCACACTGAGTGTGTTCCTGTGTAAATCCACACAGACTGTGTTCCTGTGTAAATCCACACTGAGTGTGTTCCTGTGTAAATCCTCACTGGGTGTGTTCCTGTGTAAACCCTCACTGGGTGTGTTCCTGTGTAAATCCACACTGGTTGTGTTCCTGTGTAAATCCTCACTGACTGTGTTCCTGTGTAAATCCTCAATGACTGTGTTCCTATGTAAATCCTCACTGGTTGTGTTCCTGTGTAAATCCTCACTGGGTGTGTTCCTGTGTAAATCCACACTGACTGTGTTCCTGTGTAAATCCTCACTGACTGTGTTCCTGTGTAAATCCTCACTGACTGTGTTCCTGTGTAAATCGTCACTGACTGTGTTCCTGTGTAAATCCTCACTGGGTGTGTTCCTGTGTAAACCCTCACTGGGTGTGTTCCTGTGTAAATCC
Source organism: Hemitrygon akajei (assembly GCF_048418815.1). Classification (NCBI taxonomy): domain Eukaryota; kingdom Metazoa; phylum Chordata; class Chondrichthyes; order Myliobatiformes; family Dasyatidae; genus Hemitrygon; species Hemitrygon akajei. The sequence goes on along the minus strand of NC_133143.1, from coordinate 6,603,274 downwards.
ACACTGGTTGTGTTCCTGTGTAAATCCTCACTGACTGTGTTCCTGTGTAAATCCTCACTGACTGTGTTCCTATGTAAATCCTCACTGGTTGTGTTCCTGTGTAAATCCTCACTGGGTGTGTTCCTGTGTAAATCCACACTGACTGTGTTCCTGTGTAAATCCTCACTGACTGTGTTCCTGTGTAAATCCTCACTGACTGTGTTCCTGTGTAAATCGTCACTGACTGTGTTCCTGTGTAAATCCTCACTGGGTGTGTTCCTGTGTAAATCCTCACTGACTGTGTTCCTGTGTAAATCCTCACTGGGTGTGTTCCTGTGTAAATCCTCACTGGGTGTGTTCCTGTGTAAATCCTCACTGACTGTGTCCCTGTGTAAATCCTCACTGGGTGTGTTCCTGTGTAAATCCTCACTGACTGTGTTCCTGTGTAAATCCTCACTGGGTGTGTTCCTGTGTAAATCCTCACTGACTGTGTTCCTGTGTAAATCCTCACTGACTGTGTTCCTGTGTAAATCCTCACTGGGTGTGTTCCTGTGTAAATCCTCACTGGGTGTGTTCCTGTGTAAACCCTCACTGGGTGTGTTCCTGTGTAAATCCTCACTGAGTGTGTTCCTGTGTAAATCCTCACTGACTGTGTTCCTGTGTAAATCCTCACTGAGTGTGTTCCTGTGTAAATCCTCACTGGGTGTGTTCCTGTGTAAATCCTCACTGACTGTGTTCCTGTGTAAATCCTCACTGACTGTGTCCCTGTGTAAATCCTCACTGACTGTGTTCCTGTGTAAATCCTCACTGACTGTGTTCCTGTGTAAATCCTCACTGAGTGTGTTCCTGTGTAAATCCTCACTGACTGTGTTCCTGTGTAAATCCTCACTGACTGTGTTCCTGTGTAAATCCTCACTGACTGTGTCCCTGTGTAAATCCTCACTGGGTGTATTCCTGTGTAAATCCACACTGACTGTGTTCCTGTGTAAATCCTCACTGAGTGTGTCCCTGTGTAAATCCTCACTGAGTGTGTTCCGGTGTAAATCCTCACTGAGTGTGTTCCTGTGTAAATCCTCACTGAGTGTGTCCCTGTGTAAATCCTCACTGGGTGTGTTCCTGTGTAAATCCTCACTGACTGTGTTCCTGTGTAAATCCTCACTGAGTGTGTCCCTGTGTAAATCCTCACTGAGTGTGTCCCTGTGTAAATCCTCACTGAGTGTGTTCCTGTGTAAATCCTCACTGACTGTGTTCCTGTGTAAATCCTCACTGAGTGTGTTCCTGTGTAAATCCTCACTGACTGTATTCCTGTGTAAATCCTCACTGACTGTGTCCCTGTGTAAATCCTCACTGGGTGTGTTCCTGTGTAAATCCACACTGACTGTGTTCCTGTGTAAATCCTCACTGAGTGTGTCCCTGTGTAAATCCTCACTGGGTGTGTTCCTGTGTAAATCCACACTGACTGTGTTCCTGTGTAAATCCTCACTGAGTGTGTCCCTGTGTAAATCCTCACTGAGTGTGTCCCTATATAAATCCTCACTGAGTGTGTTCCTGTGTAAATCCTCACTGACTGTGTTCCTGTGTCAATCCTCACTGAGTGTGTTCCTGTGTAAATCCTCACTGACTGTGTTCCTGTGTAAATCCTCACTGACTGTGTCCCTGTGTAAATCCTCACTGGGTGTGTTCCTGTGTAAATCCACACTGACTGTGTTCCTGTGTAAATCCTCACTGACTGTGTTCCTGTGTCAATCCTCACTGACTGTGTTCCTGTGTAAATCCTCACTGGGTGTGTTCCTATGTAAATCCTCACTGGTTGTGTTCCTGTGTAAATCCTCACTGTGTTCCTGTGTAAATCCACACTGAGTGTGTTCCTCTGTAAATCCACACTGACTGTGTTCCTGTGTAAATCCACACTGAGTGTGTTCCTGTGTAAACCCTCACTGGGTGTGTTCCTGTGTAAATCCACACTGGTTGTGTTCCTGTGTAAATCCTCACTGGGTGTGTTCCTGTGTAAATCTTCACTGGTTGTGTTCCTGTGTAAATCCTCACTGGGTGTGTTCCTGTGTAAATCCTCACTGAGTGTGTTCCTGTGTAAATCCTCACTGAGTGTGTTCCTGTGTAAATCCACACTGACTGTGTTCCTGTGTAAATCGTCACTGACTGTGTTCCTGTGTAAATCCTCACTGAGTGTGTTCCTGTGTAAATCCTCACTGAGTGTGTTCCTGTGTAAATCCACACTGACTGTGTTCCTGTGTAAATCATCACTGAGTGTGTTCCTGTGTAAATCCTCACTGACTGTGTTCCTGTGTCAATCCTCACTGAGTGTGTTCCTATGTAAATCCTCACTGGTTGTGTTCCTGTGTAAATCCTCACTGTGTTCCTGTGTAAATCCACACTGAGTGTGTTCCTGTGTAAATCCACACTGACTGTGTTCCTGTGTAAATCCACACTGAGTGTGTTCCTGTGTAAATCCTCACTGGGTGTGTTCCTGTGTAAACCCTCACTGGGTGTGTTCCTGTGTAAATCCACACTGGTTGTGTTCCTGTGTAAATCCTCACTGACTGTGTTCCTGTGTAAATCCTCACTGACTGTGTTCCTATGTAAATCCTCACTGGTTGTGTTCCTGTGTAAATCCTCACTGGGTGTGTTCCTGTGTAAATCCACACTGACTGTGTTCCTGTGTAAATCCTCACTGACTGTGTTCCTGTGTAAATCCTCACTGACTGTGTTCCTGTGTAAATCGTCACTGACTGTGTTCCTGTGTAAATCCTCACTGGGTGTGTTCCTGTGTAAACCCTCACTGGGTGTGTTCCTGTGTAAATCCACACTGGTTGTGTTCCTGTGTAAATCCTCACTGGGTGTGTTCCTGTGTAAATCTTCACTGGTTGTGTTCCTGTGTAAATCCTCACTGGGTGTGTTCCTGTGTAAATCCTCACTGAGTGTGTTCCTGTGTAAATCCTCACTGAGTGTGTTCCTGTGTAAATCCACACTGACTGTGTTCCTGTGTAAATCATCACTGAGTGTGTTCCTGTGTAAATCCTCACTGACTGTGTTCCTGTGTCAATCCTCACTGAGTGTGTTCCTATGTAAATCCTCACTGGTTGTGTTCCTGTGTAAATCCTCACTGTGTTCCTGTGTAAATCCACACTGAGTGTGTTCCTGTGTAAATCCACACTGACTGTGTTCCTGTGTAAATCCACACTGAGTGTGTTCCTGTGTAAATCCTCACTGGGTGTGTTCCTGTGTAAACCCTCACTGGGTGTGTTCCTGTGTAAATCCACACTGGTTGTGTTCCTGTGTAAATCCTCACTGACTGTGTTCCTGTGTAAATCCTCACTGACTGTGTTCCTATGTAAATCCTCACTGGTTGTGTTCCTGTGTAAATCCACACTGACTGTGTTCCTGTGTAAATCCACACTGACTGTGTTCCTGTGTAAATCCTCACTGACTGTGTTCCTGTGTAAATCCTCACTGACTGTGTTCCTGTGTAAATCGTCACTGACTGTGTTCCTGTGTAAATCCTCACTGGGTGTGTTCCTGTGTAAACCCTCACTGGGTGTGTTCCTGTGTAAATCCACACTGGTTGTGTTCCTGTGTAAATCCTCACTGACTGTGTTCCTGTGTAAATCCTCACTGGGTGTGTTCCTGTGTAAATCCTCACTGGGTGTGTTCCTGTGTAAACCCTCACTGGGTGTGTTCCTGTGTAAATCCTCACTGAGTGTGTTCCTGTGTAAATCCTCACTGACTGTGTTCCTGTGTAAATCCTCACTGAGTGTGTTCCTGTGTAAATCCTCACTGGGTGTGTTCCTGTGTAAATCCTCACTGACTGTGTTCCTGTGTAAATCCTCACTGACTGTGTCCCTGTGTAAATCCTCACTGACTGTGTTCCTGTGTAAATCCTCACTGACTGTGTTCCTGTGTAAATCCTCACTGAGTGTGTTCCTGTGTAAATCCTCACTGACTGTGTTCCTGTGTAAATCCTCACTGACTGTGTTCCTGTGTAAATCCTCACTGACTGTGTCCCTGTGTAAATCCTCACTGGGTGTATTCCTGTGTAAATCCACACTGACTGTGTTCCTGTGTAAATCCTCACTGAGTGTGTCCCTGTGTAAATCCTCACTGAGTGTGTTCCGGTGTAAATCCTCACTGAGTGTGTTCCTGTGTAAATCCTCACTGAGTGTGTCCCTGTGTAAATCCTCACTGGGTGTGTTCCTGTGTAAATCCTCACTGACTGTGTTCCTGTGTAAATCCTCACTGAGTGTGTCCCTGTGTAAATCCTCACTGAGTGTGTCCCTGTGTAAATCCTCACTGAGTGTGTTCCTGTGTAAATCCTCACTGACTGTGTTCCTGTGTAAATCCTCACTGAGTGTGTTCCTGTGTAAATCCTCACTGACTGTATTCCTGTGTAAATCCTCACTGACTGTGTCCCTGTGTAAATCCTCACTGGGTGTGTTCCTGTGTAAATCCACACTGACTGTGTTCCTGTGTAAATCCTCACTGAGTGTGTCCCTGTGTAAATCCTCACTGGGTGTGTTCCTGTGTAAATCCACACTGACTGTGTTCCTGTGTAAATCCTCACTGAGTGTGTCCCTGTGTAAATCCTCACTGAGTGTGTCCCTATATAAATCCTCACTGAGTGTGTTCCTGTGTAAATCCTCACTGACTGTGTTCCTGTGTCAATCCTCACTGAGTGTGTTCCTGTGTAAATCCTCACTGACTGTGTTCCTGTGTAAATCCTCACTGACTGTGTCCCTGTGTAAATCCTCACTGGGTGTGTTCCTGTGTAAATCCACACTGACTGTGTTCCTGTGTAAATCCTCACTGACTGTGTTCCTGTGTCAATCCTCACTGACTGTGTTCCTGTGTAAATCCTCACTGGGTGTGTTCCTATGTAAATCCTCACTGGTTGTGTTCCTGTGTAAATCCTCACTGTGTTCCTGTGTAAATCCACACTGAGTGTGTTCCTCTGTAAATCCACACTGACTGTGTTCCTGTGTAAATCCACACTGAGTGTGTTCCTGTGTAAGCCCTCACTGGGTGTGTTCCTGTGTAAATCCACACTGGTTGTGTTCCTGTGTAAATCCTCACTGGGTGTGTTCCTGTGTAAATCTTCACTGGTTGTGTTCCTGTGTAAATCCTCACTGGGTGTGTTCCTGTGTAAATCCTCACTGAGTGTGTTCCTGTGTAAATCCTCACTGAGTGTGTTCCTGTGTAAATCCACACTGACTGTGTTCCTGTGTAAATCGTCACTGACTGTGTTCCTGTGTAAATCCTCACTGAGTGTGTTCCTGTGTAAATCCTCACTGAGTGTGTTCCTGTGTAAATCCACACTGACTGTGTTCCTGTGTAAATCATCACTGAGTGTGTTCCTGTGTAAATCCTCACTGACTGTGTTCCTGTGTCAATCCTCACTGAGTGTGTTCCTATGTAAATCCTCACTGGTTGTGTTCCTGTGTAAATCCTCACTGTGTTCCTGTGTAAATCCACACTGAGTGTGTTCCTGTGTAAATCCACACTGACTGTGTTCCTGTGTAAATCCACACTGAGTGTGTTCCTGTGTAAATCCTCACTGGGTGTGTTCCTGTGTAAACCCTCACTGGGTGTGTTCCTGTGTAAATCCACACTGGTTGTGTTCCTGTGTAAATCCTCACTGACTGTGTTCCTGTGTAAATCCTCACTGACTGTGTTCCTATGTAAATCCTCACTGGTTGTGTTCCTGTGTAAATCCTCACTGGGTGTGTTCCTGTGTAAATCCACACTGACTGTGTTCCTGTGTAAATCCTCACTGACTGTGTTCCTGTGTAAATCCTCACTGACTGTGTTCCTGTGTAAATCGTCACTGACTGTGTTCCTGTGTAAATCCTCACTGGGTGTGTTCCTGTGTAAACCCTCACTGGGTGTGTTCCTGTGTAAATCCACACTGGTTGTGTTCCTGTGTAAATCCTCACTGGGTGTGTTCCTGTGTAAATCTTCACTGGTTGTGTTCCTGTGTAAATCCTCACTGGGTGTGTTCCTGTGTAAATCCTCACTGAGTGTGTTCCTGTGTAAATCCTCACTGAGTGTGTTCCTGTGTAAATCCACACTGACTGTGTTCCTGTGTAAATCATCACTGAGTGTGTTCCTGTGTAAATCCTCACTGACTGTGTTCCTGTGTCAATCCTCACTGAGTGTGTTCCTATGTAAATCCTCACTGGTTGTGTTCCTGTGTAAATCCTCACTGTGTTCCTGTGTAAATCCACACTGAGTGTGTTCCTGTGTAAATCCACACTGACTGTGTTCCTGTGTAAATCCACACTGAGTGTGTTCCTGTGTAAATCCTCACTGGGTGTGTTCCTGTGTAAACCCTCACTGGGTGTGTTCCTGTGTAAATCCACACTGGTTGTGTTCCTGTGTAAATCCTCACTGACTGTGTTCCTGTGTAAATCCTCACTGACTGTGTTCCTATGTAAATCCTCACTGGTTGTGTTCCTGTGTAAATCCACACTGACTGTGTTCCTGTGTAAATCCACACTGACTGTGTTCCTGTGTAAATCCTCACTGACTGTGTTCCTGTGTAAATCCTCACTGACTGTGTTCCTGTGTAAATCGTCACTGACTGTGTTCCTGTGTAAATCCTCACTGGGTGTGTTCCTGTGTAAACCCTCACTGGGTGTGTTCCTGTGTAAATCCACACTGGTTGTGTTCCTGTGTAAATCCTCACTGACTGTGTTCCTGTGTAAATCCTCACTGACTGTGTTCCTATGTAAATCCTCACTGGTTGTGTTCCTGTGTAAATCCTCACTGGGTGTGTTCCTGTGTAAATCCACACTGACTGTGTTCCTGTGTAAATCCTCACTGACTGTGTTCCTGTGTAAATCCTCACTGACTGTGTTCCTGTGTAAATCGTCACTGACTGTGTTCCTGTGTAAATCCTCACTGGGTGTGTTCCTGTGTAAATCCTCACTGACTGTGTTCCTGTGTAAATCCTCACTGGGTGTGTTCCTGTGTAAATCCTCACTGGGTGTGTTCCTGTGTAAATCCTCACTGACTGTGTCCCTGTGTAAATCCTCACTGGGTGTGTTCCTGTGTAAATCCTCACTGACTGTGTTCCTGTGTAAATCCTCACTGGGTGTGTTCCTGTGTAAATCCTCACTGACTGTGTTCCTGTGTAAATCCTCACTGGGTGTGTTCCTGTGTAAATCCTCACTGGGTGTGTTCCTGTGTAAACCCTCACTGGGTGTGTTCCTGTGTAAATCCTCACTGAGTGTGTTCCTGTGTAAATCCTCACTGACTGTGTTCCTGTGTAAATCCTCACTGAGTGTGTTCCTGTGTAAATCCTCACTGGGTGTGTTCCTGTGTAAATCCTCACTGACTGTGTTCCTGTGTAAATCCTCACTGACTGTGTCCCTGTGTAAATCCTCACTGACTGTGTTCCTGTGTAAATCCTCACTGACTGTGTTCCTGTGTAAATCCTCACTGAGTGTGTTCCTGTGTAAATCCTCACTGACTGTGTTCCTGTGTAAATCCTCACTGAGTGTGTCCCTGTGTAAATCCTCACTGGGTGTGTTCCTGTGTAAATCCACACTGACTGTGTTCCTGTGTAAATCCTCACTGAGTGTGTCCCTGTGGAAATCCTCACTGAGTGTGTTCCGGTGTAAATCCTCACTGAGTGTGTTCCTGTGTAAATCCTCACTGAGTGTGTCCCTGTGTAAATCCTCACTGGGTGTGTTCCTGTGTAAATCCTCACTGACTGTGTTCCTGTGTAAATCCTCACTGAGTGTGTCCCTGTGTAAATCCTCACTGAGTGTGTCCCTGTGTAAATCCTCACTGAGTGTGTTCCTGTGTAAATCCTCACTGACTGTGTTCCTGTGTAAATCCTCACTGAGTGTGTTCCTGTGTAAATCCTCACTGACTGTGTTCCTGTGTAAATCCTCACTGACTGTGTCCCTGTGTAAATCCTCACTGGGTGTGTTCCTGTGTAAATCCACACTGACTGTGTTCCTGTGTAAATCCTCACTGAGTGTGTCCCTGTGTAAATCCTCACTGGGTGTGTTCCTGTGTAAATCCACACTGACTGTGTTCCTGTGTAAATCCTCACTGAGTGTGTCCCTGTGTAAATCCTCACTGAGTGTGTCCCTGTGTAAATCCTCACTGAGTGTGTTCCTGTGTAAATCCTCACTGACTGTGTTCCTGTGTCAATCCTCACTGAGTGTGTTCCTGTGTAAATCCTCACTGACTGTGTTCCTGTGTAAATCCTCACTGACTGTGTCCCTGTGTAAATCCTCACTGGGTGTGTTCCTGTGTAAATCCACACTGACTGTGTTCCTGTGTAAATCCTCACTGAGTGTGTCCCTGTGTAAATCCTCACTGGGTGTGTTCCTGTGTAAATCCACACTGACTGTGTTCCTGTGTAAATCCTCACTGAGTGTGTCCCTGTGTAAATCCTCACTGAGTGTGTTCCTATGTAAATCCACACTGACTGTGTTCCTGTGTAAATCCTCACTGAGTGTGTCCCTGTGTAAATCCTCACTGAGTGTGTCCCTGTGTAAATCCTCACTGGGTGTGTTCCTGTGTAAATCCAAACTGACTGTGTTCCTGTGTAAATCCTCACTGAGTGTGTCCCTGTGTAAATCCTCACTGGGTGTGTTCCTGTGTAAATCCACACTGACTGTGTTCCTGTGTAAATCCTCACTGAGTGTGTCCCTGTGTAAATCCTCACTGAGTGTGTCCCTGTGTAAATCCTCACTGAGTGTGTTCCTGTGTAAATCCTCACTGACTGTGTTCCTGTGTAAATCCTCACTGAGTGTGTTCCTGTGTAAATCCTCACTGACTGTGTTCCTGTGTAAATCCTCACTGACTGTGTCCCTGTGTAAATCCTCACTGGGTGTGTTCCTGTGTAAATCCACACTGACTGTGTTCCTGTGTAAATCCTCACTGAGTGTGTCCCTGTGTAAATCCTCACTGGGTGTGTTCCTGTGTAAATCCACACTGACTGTGTTCCTGTGTAAATCCTCACTGAGTGTGTTCCTGTGTAAATCCACACTGACTGTGTTCCTGTGTAAATCCTCACTGAGTGTGTCCCTGTGTAAATCCTCACTGGGTGTGTTCCTGTGTAAATCCACACTGACTGTGTTCCTGTGTAAATCCTCACTGAATGTGTCCCTGTGTAAATCCTCACTGAGTGTGTCCCTGTGTAAATCCTCACTGAGTGTGTTCCTGTGTAAATCCTCACTGACTGTGTTCCTGTGTCAATCCTCACTGAGTGTGTTCTTGTGTAAATCCTCACTGACTGTGTTCCTGTGTAAATCCTCACTGACTCTGTCCCTGTGTAAATCCTCACTGGGTGTGTTCCTGTGTAAATCCACACTGACTGTGTTCCTGTGTAAATCCTCACTGAGTGTGTCCCTGTGTAAATCCTCACTGGGTGTGTTCCTGTGTAAATCCACACTGACTGTGTTCCTGTGTAAATCCTCACTGAGTGTGTCCCTGTGTAAATCCTCACTGAGTGTGTTCCTATGTAAATCCACACTGAGTGTGTTCCTGTGTAAATCCTCACTGAGTGTGTCCCTGTGTAAATCTTCACTGAGTGTGTCCCTGTGTAAATCCTCACTGGGTGTGTTCCTGTGTAAATCCACACTGACTGTGTTCCTGTGTAAATCCTCACTGAGTGTGTCCCTGTGTAAATCCTCACTGGGTGTGTTCCTGTGTAAATCCACACTGACTGTGTTCCTGTGTAAATCCTCACTGAGTGTGTCCCTGTGTAAATCCTCACTGAGTGTGTTCCTGTGTAAATCCTCACTGACTGTGTTCCTGTGTCAATCCTCACTGAGTGTGTTCCTGTGTAAATCCTCACTGACTGTGTTCCTGTGTAAATCCTCACTGACTCTGACCCTGTGTAAATCCTCACTGGGTGTGTTCCTGTGTAAATCCTCACTGACTGTGTTCCTGTGTCAATCCTCACTGACTGTGTTCCTGTGTAAATCCTCACTGGGTGTGTCCCTGTGTAAATCCTCACTGGGTGTGTTCCTGTGTAAATCCACACTGACTGTGTTCCTGTGTAAATCCACACTGACTGTGTTCCTGTGTAAATCCTCACTGACTGTGTTCCTGTGTAAATCCTCACTGACTGTGTTCCTGTGTAAATCGTCACTGACTGTGTTCCTGTGTAAATCCTCACTGGGTGTGTTCCTGTGTAAACCCTCACTGGGTGTGTTCCTGTGTAAATCCACACTGGTTGTGTTCCTGTGTAAATCCTCACTGGGTGTGTTCCTGTGTAAATCTTCACTGGTTGTGTTCCTGTGTAAATCCTCACTGGGTGTGTTCCTGTGTAAATCCTCACTGAGTGTGTTCCTGTGTAAATCCTCACTGAGTGTGTTCCTGTGTAAATCCACACTGACTGTGTTCCTGTGTAAATCATCACTGAGTGTGTTCCTGTGTAAATCCTCACTGACTGTGTTCCTGTGTCAATCCTCACTGAGTGTGTTCCTATGTAAATCCTCACTGGTTGTGTTCCTGTGTAAATCCTCACTGTGTTCCTGTGTAAATCCACACTGAGTGTGTTCCTGTGTAAATCCACACTGACTGTGTTCCTGTGTAAATCCACACTGAGTGTGTTCCTGTGTAAATCCTCACTGGGTGTGTTCCTGTGTAAACCCTCACTGGGTGTGTTCCTGTGTAAATCCACACTGGTTGTGTTCCTGTGTAAATCCTCACTGACTGTGTTCCTGTGTAAATCCTCACTGACTGTGTTCCTATGTAAACCCTCACTGGGTGTGTTCCTGTGTAAATCCACACTGGTTGTGTTCCTGTGTAAATCCTCACTGACTGTGTTCCTGTGTAAATCCTCACTGACTGTGTTCCTATGTAAATCCTCACTGGTTGTGTTCCTGTGTAAATCCTCACTGGGTGTGTTCCTGTGTAAATCCACATTGACTGTGTTCCTGTGTAAATCCTCACTGACTGTGTTCCTGTGTAAATCCTCACTGACTGTGTTCCTGTGTAAATCGTCACTGACTGTGTTCCTGTGTAAATCCTCACTGGGTGTGTTCCTGTGTAAACCCTCACTGGGTGTGTTCCTGTGTAAATCCACACTGGTTGTGTTCCTGTGTAAATCCTCACTGACTGTGTTCCTGTGTAAATCCTCACTGACTGTGTTCCTATGTAAATCCTCACTGGTTGTGTTCCTGTGTAAATCCTCACTGGGTGTGTTCCTGTGTAAATCCACACTGACTGTGTTCCTGTGTAAATCCTCACTGACTGTGTTCCTGTGTAAATCCTCACTGACTGTGTTCCTGTGTAAATCGTCACTGACTGTGTTCCTGTGTAAATCCTCACTGGGTGTGTTCCTGTGTAAATCCTCACTGACTGTGTTCCTGTGTAAATCCTCACTGGGTGTGTTCCTGTGTAAATCCTCACTGGGTGTGTTCCTGTGTAAATCCTCACTGACTGTGTCCCTGTGTAAATCCTCACTGGGTGTGTTCCTGTGTAAATCCTCACTGACTGTGTTCCTGTGTAAATCCTCACTGGGTGTGTTCCTGTGTAAATCCTCACTGACTGTGTTCCTGTGTAAATCCTCACTGGGTGTGTTCCTGTGTAAATCCTCACTGGGTGTGTTCCTGTGTAAACCCTCACTGGGTGTGTTCCTGTGTAAATCCTCACTGAGTGTGTTCCTGTGTAAATCCTCACTGACTGTGTTCCTGTGTAAATCCTCACTGAGTGTGTTCCTGTGTAAATCCTCACTGGGTGTGTTCCTGTGTAAATCCTCACTGACTGTGTTCCTGTGTAAATCCTCACTGACTGTGTCCCTGTGTAAATCCTCACTGACTGTGTTCCTGTGTAAATCCTCACTGACTGTGTTCCTGTGTAAATCCTCACTGAGTGTGTTCCTGTGTAAATCCTCACTGACTGTGTTCCTGTGTAAATCCTCACTGAGTGTGTCCCTGTGTAAATCCTCACTGGGTGTGTTCCTGTGTAAATCCACACTGACTGTGTTCCTGTGTAAATCCTCACTGAGTGTGTCCCTGTGGAAATCCTCACTGAGTGTGTTCCGGTGTAAATCCTCACTGAGTGTGTTCCTGTGTAAATCCTCACTGAGTGTGTCCCTGTGTAAATCCTCACTGGGTGTGTTCCTGTGTAAATCCTCACTGACTGTGTTCCTGTGTAAATCCTCACTGAGTGTGTCCCTGTGTAAATCCTCACTGAGTGTGTCCCTGTGTAAATCCTCACTGAGTGTGTTCCTGTGTAAATCCTCACTGACTGTGTTCCTGTGTAAATCCTCACTGAGTGTGTTCCTGTGTAAATCCTCACTGACTGTGTTCCTGTGTAAATCCTCACTGACTGTGTCCCTGTGTAAATCCTCACTGGGTGTGTTCCTGTGTAAATCCACACTGACTGTGTTCCTGTGTAAATCCTCACTGAGTGTGTCCCTGTGTAAATCCTCACTGGGTGTGTTCCTGTGTAAATCCACACTGACTGTGTTCCTGTGTAAATCCTCACTGAGTGTGTCCCTGTGTAAATCCTCACTGAGTGTGTCCCTGTGTAAATCCTCACTGAGTGTGTTCCTGTGTAAATCCTCACTGACTGTGTTCCTGTGTCAATCCTCACTGAGTGTGTTCCTGTGTAAATCCTCACTGACTGTGTTCCTGTGTAAATCCTCACTGACTGTGTCCCTGTGTAAATCCTCACTGGGTGTGTTCCTGTGTAAATCCACACTGACTGTGTTCCTGTGTAAATCCTCACTGAGTGTGTCCCTGTGTAAATCCTCACTGGGTGTGTTCCTGTGTAAATCCACACTGACTGTGTTCCTGTGTAAATCCTCACTGAGTGTGTCCCTGTGTAAATCCTCACTGAGTGTGTTCCTATGTAAATCCACACTGACTGTGTTCCTGTGTAAATCCTCACTGAGTGTGTCCCTGTGTAAATCCTCACTGAGTGTGTCCCTGTGTAAATCCTCACTGGGTGTGTTCCTGTGTAAATCCAAACTGACTGTGTTCCTGTATAAATCCTCACTGAGTGTGTCCCTGTGTAAATCCTCACTGGGTGTGTTCCTGTGTAAATCCACACTGACTGTGTTCCTGTGTAAATCCTCACTGAGTGTGTCCCTGTGTAAATCCTCACTGAGTGTGTCCCTGTGTAAATCCTCACTGAGTGTGTTCCTGTGTAAATCCTCACTGACTGTGTTCCTGTGTAAATCCTCACTGAGTGTGTTCCTGTGTAAATCCTCACTGACTGTGTTCCTGTGTAAATCCTCACTGACTGTGTCCCTGTGTAAATCCTCACTGGGTGTGTTCCTGTGTAAATCCACACTGACTGTGTTCCTGTGTAAATCCTCACTGAGTGTGTCCCTGTGTAAATCCTCACTGGGTGTGTTCCTGTGTAAATCCACACTGACTGTGTTCCTGTGTAAATCCTCACTGAGTGTGTTCCTGTGTAAATCCACACTGACTGTGTTCCTGTGTAAATCCTCACTGAGTGTGTCCCTGTGTAAATCCTCACTGGGTGTGTTCCTGTGTAAATCCACACTGACTGTGTTCCTGTGTAAATCCTCACTGAATGTGTCCCTGTGTAAATCCTCACTGAGTGTGTCCCTGTGTAAATCCTCACTGAGTGTGTTCCTGTGTAAATCCTCACTGACTGTGTTCCTGTGTCAATCCTCACTGAGTGTGTTCTTGTGTAAATCCTCACTGACTGTGTTCCTGTGTAAATCCTCACTGACTCTGTCCCTGTGTAAATCCTCACTGGGTGTGTTCCTGTGTAAATCCACACTGACTGTGTTCCTGTGTAAATCCTCACTGAGTGTGTCCCTGTGTAAATCCTCACTGGGTGTGTTCCTGTGTAAATCCACACTGACTGTGTTCCTGTGTAAATCCTCACTGAGTGTGTCCCTGTGTAAATCCTCACTGAGTGTGTTCCTATGTAAATCCACACTGAGTGTGTTCCTGTGTAAATCCTCACTGAGTGTGTCCCTGTGTAAATCTTCACTGAGTGTGTCCCTGTGTAAATCCTCACTGGGTGTGTTCCTGTGTAAATCCACACTGACTGTGTTCCTGTGTAAATCCTCACTGAGTGTGTCCCTGTGTAAATCCTCACTGGGTGTGTTCCTGTGTAAATCCACACTGACTGTGTTCCTGTGTAAATCCTCACTGAGTGTGTCCCTGTGTAAATCCTCACTGAGTGTGTTCCTGTGTAAATCCTCACTGACTGTGTTCCTGTGTCAATCCTCACTGAGTGTGTTCCTGTGTAAATCCTCACTGACTGTGTTCCTGTGTAAATCCTCACTGACTCTGACCCTGTGTAAATCCTCACTGGGTGTGTTCCTGTGTAAATCCACACTGACTGTGTTCCTGTGTAAATCCTCACTGAGTGTGTCCCTGTGTAAATCCTCACTGGGTGTGTTCCTGTGTAAATCCACACTGACTGTGTTCCTGTGTAAATCCTCACTGAGTGTGTCCCTGTGTAAATCCTCACTGAGTGTGTTCCTATGTAAATCCACACTGAGTGTGTTCCTGTGTAAATCCTCACTGAGTGTGTCCCTGTGTAAATCTTCACTGAGTGTGTCCCTGTGTAAATCCTCACTGGGTGTGTTCCTGTGTAAATCCACACTGACTGTGTTCCTGTGTAAATCCTCACTGAGTGTGTCCCTGTGTAAATCCTCACTGGGTGTGTTCCTGTGTAAATCCACACTGACTGTGTTCCTGTGTAAATCCTCACTGAGTGTGTCCCTGTGTAAATCCTCACTGAGTGTGTCCCTGTGTAAATCCTCACTGAGTGTGTTCCTGTGTAAATCCTCACTGACTGTGTTCCTGTGTAAATCCTCACTGAGTGTGTTCCTGTGTAAATCCTCACTGACTGTGTTCCTGTGTAAATCCTCACTGACTGTGTCCCTGTGTAAATCCTCACTGGGTGTGTTCCTGTGTAAATCCACACTGACTGTGTTCCTGTGTAAATCCTCACTGAGTGTGTCCCTGTGTAAATCCTCACTGGGTGTGTTCCTGTGTAAATCCACACTGACTGTGTTCCTGTGTAAATCCTCACTGAGTGTGTCCCTGTGTAAATCCTCACTGAGTGTGTTCCTATGTAAATCCACACTGAGTGTGTTCCTGTGTAAATCCTCACTGAGTGTGTCCCTGTGTAAATCCTCACTGAGTGTGTCCCTGTGTAAATCCTCACTGGGTGTGTTCCTGTGTAAATCCTCACTGACTGTGTTCCTGTGTAAATCCTCACTGGGTGTGTTCCTGTGTAAACCCTCACTGACAGTGTTCCTGTGTAAATCCTCACTGAGTGTGTTCCTGTGTAAATCCACACTGAGTGTGTTCCTGTGTAAATCCACACTGACTGTGTTCCTATCTAAATCCTCACTGGGTGTGTTCCTGTGTAAATCCTCACTGGGTGTGTTCCTGTGTAAATCCACACTGAGTGTGTTCCTGTGTAAATCCTTACTGAGTGTGTTCCTGTGTAAATCCTCACTGACTGTGTTCCTGTGTAAATCCTCACTGAGTGTGTTCCTGTGTAAATCCTCACTGACTGTGTTCCTGTTTAAATCCTCACTGACTGTGTTCCTGTGTAAATCCTCACTGACTGTGTCCCTGTGTAAATCCTCACTGGGTGTGTTCCTGTGTAAATCCACACTGACTGTGTTCCTGTGTAAATCCTCACTGAGTGTGTCCCTGTGTAAATCCTCACTGAGTGTGTTCCGGTGTAAATCCTCACTGAGTGTGTTCCTGTGTAAATCCTCACTGAGTGTGTCCCTGTGTAAATCCTCACTGGGTGTGTTCCTGTATAATCCTCACTGACTGTGTTCCTGTGTAAATCCTCACTGAGTGTGTCCCTGTGTAAATCCTCACTGAGTGTGTCCCTGTGTAAATCCTCACTGAGTGTGTTCCTGTGTAAATCCTCACTGACTGTGTTCCTGTGTAAATCCTCACTGAGTGTGTTCCTGTGTAAATCCTCACTGACTGTGTTCCTGTGTAAATCCTCACTGACTGTGTCCCTGTGTAAATCCTCACTGGGTGTGTTCCTGTGTAAATCCACACTGACTGTGTTCCTGTGTAAATCCTCACTGAGTGTGTCCCTGTGTAAATCCTCACTGGGTGTGTTCCTGTGTAAATCCACACTGACTGTGTTCCTGTGTAAATCCTCACTGAGTGTGTCCCTGTGTAAATCCTCACTGAGTGTGTCCCTGTGTAAATCCTCACTGAGTGTGTTCCTGTGTAAATCCTCACTGACTGTGTTCCTGTGTCAATCCTCACTGAGTGTGTTCCTGTGTAAATCCTCACTGACTGTGTTCCTGTGTAAATCCTCACTGACTGTGTCCCTGTGTTAATCCTCACTGGGTGTGTTCCTGTGTAAATCCACACTGACTGTGTTCCTGTGTAAATCCTCACTGAGTGTGTCCCTGTGTAAATCCTCACTGGGTGTGTTCCTGTGTAAATCCACACTGACTGTGTTCCTGTGTAAATCCTCACTGAGTGTGTCCCTGTGTAAATCCTCACTGAGTGTGTTCCTATGTAAATCCACACTGAGTGTGTTCCTGTGTAAATCCTCACTGAGTGTGTCCCTGTGTAAATCCTCACTGAGTGTGTCCCTGTGTAAATCCTCACTGGGTGTGTTCCTGTGTAAATCCACACTGACTGTGTTCCTGTGTAAATCCTCACTGAGTGTGTCCCTGTGTAAATCCTCACTGGGTGTGTTCCTGTGTAAATCCACACTGACTGTGTTCCTGTGTAAATCCTCACTGAGTGTGTCCCTGTATAAATCCTCACTGAGTGTGTCCCTGTGTAAATCCTCACTGAGTGTGTTCCTGTGTAAATCCTCACTGACTGTGTTCCTGTGTAAATCCACACTGAGTGTGTTCCTGTGTAAATCCTCACTGACTGTGTTCCTGTGTAAATCCTCACTGACTGTGTCCCTGTGTAAATCCTCACTGGGTGTGTTCCTGTGTAAATCCACACTGACTGTGTTCCTGTGTAAATCCTCACTGAGTGTGTCCCTGTGTAAATCCTCACTGGGTGTGTTCCTGTGTAAATCCACACTGACTGTGTTCCTGTGTAAATCCTCACTGAGTGTGTTCCTGTGTAAATCCACACTGACTGTGTTCCTGTGTAAATCCTCACTGAGTGTGTCCCTGTGTAAATCCTCACTGGGTGTGTTCCTGTGTAAATCCACACTGACTGTGTTCCTGTGTAAATCCTCACTGAGTGTGTCCCTGTGTAAATCCTCACTGAGTGTGTCCCTGTGTAAATCCTCACTGAGTGTGTTCCTCTGTAAATCCTCACTGACTGTGTTCCTGTGTCAATCCTCACTGAGTGTGTTCCTGTGTAAATCCTCACTGACTGTGTTCCTGTGTAAATCCTCACTGAGTGTGTCCCTGTGTAAATCCTCACTGAGTGTGTCCCTGTGTAAATCCTCACTGAGTGTGTTCCTGTGTAAATCCTCACTGACTGTGTTCCTGTGTCAATCCTCACTGAGTGTGTTCTTGTGTAAATCCTCACTGACTGTGTTCCTGTGTAAATCCTCACTGACTCTGTCCCTGTGTAAATCCTCACTGGGTGTGTTCCTGTGTAAATCCACACTGACTGTGTTCCTGTGTAAATCCTCACTGAGTGTGTCCCTGTGTAAATCCTCACTGGGTGTGTTCCTGTGTAAATCCACACTGACTGTGTTCCTGTGTAAATCCTCACTGAGTGTGTCCCTGTGTAAATCCTCACTGAGTGTGTTCCTATGTAAATCCACACTGAGTGTGTTCCTGTGTAAATCCTCACTGAGTGTGTCCCTGTGTAAATCTTCACTGAGTGTGTCCCTGTGTAAATCCTCACTGGGTGTGTTCCTGTGTAAATCCACACTGACTGTGTTCCTGTGTAAATCCTCACTGAGTGTGTCCCTGTGTAAATCCTCACTGGGTGTGTTCCTGTGTAAATCCACACTGACTGTGTTCCTGTGTAAATCCTCACTGAGTGTGTCCCTGTGTAAATCCTCACTGAGTGTGTTCCTGTGTAAATCCTCACTGACTGTGTTCCTGTGTCAATCCTCACTGAGTGTGTTCCTGTGTAAATCCTCACTGACTGTGTTCCTGTGTAAATCCTCACTGACTCTGACCCTGTGTAAATCCTCACTGGGTGTGTTCCTGTGTAAATCCACACTGACTGTGTTCCTGTGTAAATCCTCACTGAGTGTGTCCCTGTGTAAATCCTCACTGGGTGTGTTCCTGTGTAAATCCACACTGACTGTGTTCCTGTGTAAATCCTCACTGAGTGTGTCCCTGTGTAAATCCTCACTGAGTGTGTTCCTATGTAAATCCACACTGAGTGTGTTCCTGTGTAAATCCTCACTGAGTGTGTCCCTGTGTAAATCTTCACTGAGTGTGTCCCTGTGTAAATCCTCACTGGGTGTGTTCCTGTGTAAATCCACACTGACTGTGTTCCTGTGTAAATCCTCACTGAGTGTGTCCCTGTGTAAATCCTCACTGGGTGTGTTCCTGTGTAAATCCACACTGACTGTGTTCCTGTGTAAATCCTCACTGAGTGTGTCCCTGTGTAAATCCTCACTGAGTGTGTCCCTGTGTAAATCCTCACTGAGTGTGTTCCTGTGTAAATCCTCACTGACTGTGTTCCTGTGTAAATCCTCACTGAGTGTGTTCCTGTGTAAATCCTCACTGACTGTGTTCCTGTGTAAATCCTCACTGACTGTGTCCCTGTGTAAATACTCACTGGGTGTGTTCCTGTGTAAATCCACACTGACTGTGTTCCTGTGTAAATCCTCACTGAGTGTGTCCCTGTGTAAATCCTCACTGGGTGTGTTCCTGTGTAAATCCACACTGACTGTGTTCCTGTGTAAATCCTCACTGAGTGTGTCCCTGTGTAAATCCTCACTGAGTGTGTTCCTATGTAAATCCACACTGAGTGTGTTCCTGTGTAAATCCTCACTGAGTGTGTCCCTGTGTAAATCCTCACTGAGTGTGTCCCTGTGTAAATCCTCACTGGGTGTGTTCCTGTGTAAATCCTCACTGACTGTGTTCCTGTGTAAATCCTCACTGGGTGTGTTCCTGTGTAAACCCTCACTGACAGTGTTCCTGTGTAAATCCTCACTGAGTGTGTTCCTGTGTAAATCCACACTGAGTGTGTTCCTGTGTAAATCCACACTGACTGTGTTCCTATCTAAATCCTCACTGGGTGTGTTCCTGTGTAAATCCTCACTGGGTGTGTTCCTGTGTAAATCCACACTGAGTGTGTTCCTGTGTAAATCCTTACTGAGTGTGTTCCTGTGTAAATCCTCACTGACTGTGTTCCTGTGTAAATCCTCACTGAGTGTGTTCCTGTGTAAATCCTCACTGACTGTGTTCCTGTTTAAATCCTCACTGACTGTGTTCCTGTGTAAATCCTCACTGACTGTGTCCCTGTGTAAATCCTCACTGGGTGTGTTCCTGTGTAAATCCACACTGACTGTGTTCCTGTGTAAATCCTCACTGAGTGTGTCCCTGTGTAAATCCTCACTGAGTGTGTTCCGGTGTAAATCCTCACTGAGTGTGTTCCTGTGTAAATCCTCACTGAGTGTGTCCCTGTGTAAATCCTCACTGGGTGTGTTCCTGTATAATCCTCACTGACTGTGTTCCTGTGTAAATCCTCACTGAGTGTGTCCCTGTGTAAATCCTCACTGAGTGTGTCCCTGTGTAAATCCTCACTGAGTGTGTTCCTGTGTAAATCCTCACTGACTGTGTTCCTGTGTAAATCCTCACTGAGTGTGTTCCTGTGTAAATCCTCACTGACTGTGTTCCTGTGTAAATCCTCACTGACTGTGTCCCTGTGTAAATCCTCACTGGGTGTGTTCCTGTGTAAATCCACACTGACTGTGTTCCTGTGTAAATCCTCACTGAGTGTGTCCCTGTGTAAATCCTCACTGGGTGTGTTCCTGTGTAAATCCACACTGACTGTGTTCCTGTGTAAATCCTCACTGAGTGTGTCCCTGTGTAAATCCTCACTGAGTGTGTCCCTGTGTAAATCCTCACTGAGTGTGTTCCTGTGTAAATCCTCACTGACTGTGTTCCTGTGTCAATCCTCACTGAGTGTGTTCCTGTGTAAATCCTCACTGACTGTGTTCCTGTGTAAATCCTCACTGACTGTGTCCCTGTGTTAATCCTCACTGGGTGTGTTCCTGTGTAAATCCACACTGACTGTGTTCCTGTGTAAATCCTCACTGAGTGTGTCCCTGTGTAAATCCTCACTGGGTGTGTTCCTGTGTAAATCCACACTGACTGTGTTCCTGTGTAAATCCTCACTGAGTGTGTCCCTGTGTAAATCCTCACTGAGTGTGTTCCTATGTAAATCCACACTGAGTGTGTTCCTGTGTAAATCCTCACTGAGTGTGTCCCTGTGTAAATCCTCACTGAGTGTGTCCCTGTGTAAATCCTCACTGGGTGTGTTCCTGTGTAAATCCACACTGACTGTGTTCCTGTGTAAATCCTCACTGAGTGTGTCCCTGTGTAAATCCTCACTGGGTGTGTTCCTGTGTAAATCCACACTGACTGTGTTCCTGTGTAAATCCTCACTGAGTGTGTCCCTGTGTAAATCCTCACTGAGTGTGTCCCTGTGTAAATCCTCACTGAGTGTGTTCCTGTGTAAATCCTCACTGACTGTGTTCCTGTGTAAATCCACACTGAGTGTGTTCCTGTGTAAATCCTCACTGACTGTGTTCCTGTGTAAATCCTCACTGACTGTGTCCCTGTGTAAATCCTCACTGGGTGTGTTCCTGTGTAAATCCACACTGACTGTGTTCCTGTGTAAATCCTCACTGAGTGTGTCCCTGTGTAAATCCTCACTGGGTGTGTTCCTGTGTAAATCCACACTGACTGTGTTCCTGTGTAAATCCTCACTGAGTGTGTTCCTGTGTAAATCCACACTGACTGTGTTCCTGTGTAAATCCTCACTGAGTGTGTCCCTGTGTAAATCCTCACTGGGTGTGTTCCTGTGTAAATCCACACTGACTGTGTTCCTGTGTAAATCCTCACTGAGTGTGTCCCTGTGTAAATCCTCACTGAGTGTGTCCCTGTGTAAATCCTCACTGAGTGTGTTCCTCTGTAAATCCTCACTGACTGTGTTCCTGTGTCAATCCTCACTGAGTGTGTTCCTGTGTAAATCCTCACTGACTGTGTTCCTGTGTAAATCCTCACTGACTGTGTCCCTGTGTAAATCCACACTGGGTGTGTTCCTGTGTAAATCCACACTGACTGTGTTCCTGTGTAAATCCTCACTGAGTGTGTCCCTGTGTAAATCCTCACTGGGTGTGTTCCTGTGTAAATCCACACTGACTGTGTTCCTGTGTAAATCCTCACTGACTGTGTTCCTGTGTAAATCCTCACTGGGAGTGTTCCTGTGTCAATCCACACTGACTGTGTTCCTGTGTCAATCCTCACTGACTGTGTTCCTGTGTAAATCCTCACTGGGTGTGTTCCTGTGTCAATCCTCACTGACTGTGTTCCTGTGTAAATCCTCACTGGGTGTGTTCCTGTGTAAATCCTCACTGGGTGTGTTCCTGTGTCAATCCTCACTGACTGTGTTCCTGTGTCAATCCTCACTGACTGTGTTCCTGTGTAAATCCTCACTGGGTGTGTTCCTGTGTCAATCCTCACTGAGTGTGTTCCTGTGTCAATCCTCACTGACTGTGTTCCTGTGTAAATCCTCACTGGGTGTGTTCCTGTGTCAATCCTCACTGACTGTGTTCCTGTGTAAATCCTCACTGACTGTGTTCCTGTGTAAATCCTCACTGGTGTGTCCCTGTGTAAATCCTCACTGGGTGTGTTCCTGTGTAAATCCTCACTGACTGAGTTCCTGTGTAAATCCTCACTGACTGTGTTCCTGTGTAAATCCTCCCTGACTGTGTTCCTGTGTAAATCCTCACTGACTGTGTCCCTGTGTAAATCTTCACTGGGTGTGTTCCTGTGTAAATCCACACTGACTGTGTTCCTGTGTAAATCCTCACTGAGTGTGTCCCTGTGTAAATCCTCACTGAGTGTGTTCCTATGTAAATCCACACTGAGTGTGTTCCTGTGTAAATCCTCACTGAGTGTGTCCCTGTGTAAATCCTCACTGAGTGTGTCCCTGTGTAAATCCTCACTGGGTGTGTTCCTGTGTAAATCCTCACTGACTGTGTTCCTGTGTAAATCCTCACTGGGTGTGTTCCTGTGTAAACCCTCACTGACAGTGTTCCTGTGTAAATCCTCACTGAGTGTGTTCCTGTGTAAATCCACACTGAGTGTGTTCCTGTGTAAATCCACACTGACTGTGTTCCTATCTAAATCCTCACTGGGTGTGTTCCTGTGTAAATCCTCACTGGGTGTGTTCCTGTGTAAATCCACACTGAGTGTGTTCCTGTGTAAATCCTTACTGAGTGTGTTCCTGTGTAAATCCTCACTGACTGTGTTCCTGTGTAAATCCTCACTGAGTGTGTTCCTGTGTAAATCCACACTGACTGTGTTCCTGTGTAAACCCTCACTGAGTGTGTTCCTGTGTAAATCCTCACTGTGTGTGTCCCTGTGTAAATCCACACTGACTGTGTTCATGTGTAAACCCTCACTGAGTGTGTTCCTGTGTAAACCCTCACTGAGTGTGTTCCTGTGTAAATCTTCACTGAGTGTGTTCCATTGTAAATCCTCACCGTGTGTGTCCCTGTGTAAATCCACACTGGGTGTGTTCGTGTGCAAATCCACACTGACTGTGTTCCTGTGTAAACCCTCATTGGGTGTGTTCCTGTGTAAATCCTCACTGGGTGTGTTACTGTGTAAATCCACAGTGACTGTGATCCTGTGTAAACCCTCACTGAGTGTGTTCCTGTGTAAATCCTCACTGACTGTGTTCCTGTGTAAATCCACACTGAGTGTGTTCCTATGTAAATCCTCACTGACTGTGTTCCTATCTAAATCCTCACTGGGTGTGTACCTGTGTAAATCCTCACTGGGTGTGTTCCTGTGTAAATCCACACTGAGTGTGTTCCTGTGTAAATCCTTACTGAGTGTGTTCCTGTGTAAATCCTCACTGACTGTGTTCCTGTGTAAATCCTCACTGACTGTGTTCCTGTGTCAATCCTCACTGACTGTGTTCCTGTGTAAATCCTCACTGGGAGTGTTCCTGTGTCAATCCACACTGACTGTGTTCCTGTGTCAATCCTCACTGACTGTGTTCCTGTGTAAATCCTCACTGGGTGTGTTCCTGTGTAAATCCTCACTGGGTGTGTTCCTGTGTCAATCCTCACTGACTGTGTTCCTGTGTCAATCCTCACTGACTGTGTTCCTGTGTAAATCCTCACTGGGTGTGTTCCTGTGTCAATCCTCACTGAGTGTGTTCCTGTGTCAATCCTCACTGACTGTGTTCCTGTGTAAATCCTCACTGGGTGTGTTCCTGTGTCAATCCTCACTGACTGTGTTCCTGTGTCAATCCTCACTGACTGTGTTCCTGTGTAAATCCTCACTGGTGTGTCCCTGTGTAAATCCTCACTGGGTGTGTTCCTGTGTAAATCCTCACTGACTGAGTTCCTGTGTAAATCCTCACTGACTGTGTTCCTGTGTAAATCCTCCCTGACTGTGTTCCTGTGTAAATCCTCACTGACTGTGTCCCTGTGTAAATCTTCACTGGGTGTGTTCCTGTGTAAATCCACACTGACTGTGTTCCTGTGTAAATCCTCACTGAGTGTGTCCCTGTGTAAATCCTCACTGAGTGTATTCCTATGTAAATCCACACTGAGTGTGTTCCTGTGTAAATCCTCACTGAGTGTGTCCCTGTGTAAATCCTCACTGAGTGTGTCCCTGTGTAAATCCTCACTGGGTGTGTTCCTGTGTAAATCCTCACTGACTGTGTTCCTGTGTAAATCCTCACTGGGTGTGTTCCTGTGTAAACCCTCACTGACAGTGTTCCTGTGTAAATCCTCACTGAGTGTGTTCCTGTGTAAATCCTCACTGGGTGTGTTCCTGTGTAAATCCACACTGAGTGTGTTCCTGTGTAAATCCTTACTGAGTGTGTTCCTGTGTAAATCCTCACTGACTGTGTTCCTGTGTAAATCCTCACTGAGTGTGTTCCTGTGTAAATCCACACTGACTGTGTTCCTGTGTAAACCCTCACTGAGTGTGTTCCTGTGTAAATCCTCACTGTGTGTGTCCCTGTGTAAATCCACACTGACTGTGTTCCTGTGTAAACCCTCACTGAGTGTGTTCCTGTGTAAACCCTCACTGAGTGTGTTCCTGTGTAAATCTTCACTGAGTGTGTTCCTTTGTAAATCCTCACTGTGTGTGTCCCTGTGTAAATCCACACTCGTTGTGTTCGTGTGTAAATCCACACTGACTGTGTTCCTGTGTAAACCCTCACTGGGTGTGTTCCTGTGTAAATCCTCACTGGGTGTGTTACTGTGTAAATCCACACTGACTGTGATCCTGTGTAAACCCTCACTGAGTGTGTTCCTGTGTAAATCCTCACTGACTGTGTTCCTGTGTAAATCCACACTGAGTGTGTTCCTATGTAAATCCTCACTGACTGTGTTCCTATCTAAATCCTCACTGGGTGTGTTCCTGTGTAAATCCTCACTGGGTGTGTTCCTGTGTAAATCCACACTGAGTGTGTTCCTGTGTAAATCCTTACTGAGTGTGTTCCTGTGTAAATCCTCACTGACTGTGTTCCTGTGTAAATCCTCACTGACTGTGTTCCTGTGTCAATCCTCACTGACTGTGTTCCTGTGTAAATCCTCACTGGGAGTGTTCCTGTGTCAATCCACACTGACTGTGTTCCTGTGTCAATCCTCACTGACTGTGTTCCTGTGTAAATCCTCACTGGGTGTGTTCCTGTGTAAATCCTCACTGGGTGTGTTCCTGTGTCAATCCTCACTGACTGTGTTCCTGTGTCAATCCTCACTGACTGTGTACCTGTGTAAATCCTCACTGGGTGTGTTCCTGTGTCAATCCTCACTGAGTGTGTTCCTGTGTCAATCCTCACTGACTGTGTTCCTGTGTAAATCCTCACTGGGTGTGTTCCTGTGTCAATCCTCACTGACTGTGTTCCTGTGTCAATCCTCACTGACTGTGTTCCTGTGTAAATCCTCACTGGTGTGTCCCTGTGTAAATCCTCACTGGGTGTGTTCCTGTGTAAATCCTCACTGAGTGTGTTCCTGTGTAAATCCTCACTGACTGTGTTCCTGTGTAAATCCTCACTGACTGTGTTCCTGTGTAAATCCTCACTGGGTGTGTTCCTGTGTAAACCCTCACTGGGTGTGTTCCTGTGTAAATCCTCACTGGGTGTGTTCCTGTGTAAATCCTCACTGATTGTGTTCCTGTGTAAATCCTCACTGGGTGTGTTCCTGTGTAAATCCTCACTGACTGTGTTCCTGTGTAAATCCTCACTGGGTGTGTTCCTGTGTAAATCCTCACTGACTGTGTCCCTGTGTAAATCCTCACTGGGTGTGTTCCTGTGTAAATCCACACTGACTGTGTTCCTGTGTAAATCCACACTGACTGTGTTCCTGTGTAAATCCTCACTGACTGTGTTCCTGTGTAAATCCTCACTGACTCTGTTCCTGTGTCAATCCTCACTGGGTGTGTTCCTGTGTAAATCCTCACTGACTGTGTTCCTGTGTAAATCCTCACTGACTGTGTTCCTGTGTAAATCGTCACTGACTGTGTTCCTATGTAAATCCTCACTGGGTGTGTTCCTGTGTAAATCCTTACTGAGTGTGTTCCTGTGTAAATCCTCACTGACTGTGTTCCTGTGTAAATCCTCACTGACTGTGTCCCTGTGTAAATCCTCACTGGGTGTGTTCCTGTGTAAATCCACACTGACTGTGTTCCTGTGTAAATCCACACTGACTGTGTTCCTTTGTAAATCCTCACTGACTGTGTTCCTGTGTAAATCCTCACTGACTGTGTTCCTGTGTAAATCCTCACTGACTGTGTTCCTGTGTCAATCCTCACTGGGTGTGTTCCTGTGTAAATCCTCACTGAATGTGTTCCTGTGTCAATCCTCACTGGGTGTGTTCCTGTGTAAATCCTCACTGAGTGTGTTCCTGTGTAAATCCTCACTGATTGTGTTCCTGTGTAAATCCTCACTGACTGTGTACCTGTGTAAATCGTCACTGACTGTGTTCCTATGTAAATCCTCACTGAGTGTGTTCCTGTGTAAATCCTCACTGACTGTGTTCCTGTGTAAATCCTCACTGAGTGTGTTCCTGTGTAAATCCTCACTGACTGTGTTCCTGTGTAAATCCTCACTGAGTGTGTTCCTGTGTAAATCCTCACTGGGTGTGTTCCTGTGTAAATCCTCACTGAGTGTGTTCCTGTGTAAATCCTCACTGACTGTGTTACTGTGTAAATCGTCACTGACTGTGTTCCTATGTAAATCCTCACTGGTTGTGTTCCTGTGTAAATCCACACTGACTGTGTTCCTGTGTAATTCCTCACTGACTGTGTTCCTGTGTAAATCCTTACTGAGTGTGTTCCTGTGTAAATCCTCACTGACTGTGTTCCTGTGTAAATCGTCACTGACTGTGTTCCTGTGTAAATCCTCACTGGGTGTGTTCCTGTGTAAATCCTCACTTACTGTGTTCCTGTGTAAATCCTCACTGAGTGTGTCCCTGTGTAAATCCTCACTGAGTGTGTCCCTGTGTAAATCCTCACTGAGTGTGTTCCTGTGTAAATCCTCACTGACTGTGTTCCTGTGTAAATCCTCACTGAGTGTGTTCCTGTGTAAATCCTCACTGACTGTGTTCCTGTGTAAATCCTCACTGAGTGTGTCCCTGTGTAAATCCTCATTGAGTGTGTCCCTGTGTAAATCCTCACTGACTGTGTTCCTGTGTAAATCCTCACTGAGTGTGTTCCTGTGTAAATCCCAACTGAGTGTGTTCCTGTGTAAATCCTCACTGGGTGTGTTCCTGTGTAAATCCTCACTGAGTGTGTTCCTGTGTAAATCCTCACTGGGTGTGTTCCTGTGTAAATCCTCACTGACTGTGTTCCTGTGTAAATCCTCACTGACTGTGTTCCTGTGTAAATCGTCACTGACTGTGTTCCTATGTAAATCCTCACTGGGTGTGTTCCTGTGTAAATCCTTACTGAGTGTGTTCCTGTGTCAATCCTCACTGACTGTGTTCCTGTGTAAATCCTCACTGGGTGTGTTCCTGTGTCAATCCTCACTGAGTGTGTTCCTGTGTCAATCCTCACTGACTGTGTTCCTGTGTAAATCCTCACTGGGTGTGTTCCTGTGTCAATCCTCACTGACTGTGTTCCTGTGTCAATCCTCACTGACTGTGTTCCTGTGTAAATCCTCACTGGTGTGTCCCTGTGTAAATCCTCACTGGGTGTGTTCCTGTGTAAATCCTCACTGACTGTGTTCCTGTGTAAATCCTCACTGACTGTGTTCCTGTGTAAATCCTCACTGGGTGTGTTCCTGTGTCAATCCTCACTGAGTGTGTTCCTGTGTCAATCCTCACTGACTGTGTTCCTGTGTAAATCCTCACTGGGTGTGTTCCTGTGTCAATCCTCACTGACTGTGTTCCTGTGTCAATCCTCACTGACTGTGTTCCTGTGTAAATCCTCACTGGTGTGTCCCTGTGTAAATCCTCACTGGGTGTGTTCCTGTGTAAATCCTCACTGACTGTGTTCCTGTGTAAATCCTCACTGACTCTGTTCCTGTGTAAATCCTCCCTGACTGTGTTCCTGTGTAAATCCTCACTGACTGTGTCCCTGTGTAAATCTTCACTGGGTGTGTTCCTGTGTAAATCCACACTGACTGTGTTCCTGTGTAAATCCTCACTGAGTGTGTCCCTGTGTAAATCCTCACTGAGTGTATTCCTATGTAAATCCACACTGAGTGTGTTCCTGTGTAAATCCTCACTGAGTGTGTCCCTGTGTAAATCCTCACTGAGTGTGTCCCTGTGTAAATCCTCACTGGGTGTGTTCCTGTGTAAATCCTCACTGACTGTGTTCCTGTGTAAATCCTCACTGGGTGTGTTCCTGTGTAAACCCTCACTGACAGTGTTCCTGTGTAAATCCTCACTGAGTGTGTTCCTGTGTAAATCCTCACTGGGTGTGTTCCTGTATAAATCCACACTGAGTGTGTTCCTGTGTAAATCCTTACTGAGTGTGTTCCTGTGTAAATCCTCACTGACTGTGTTCCTGTGTAAATCCTCACTGAGTGTGTTCCTGTGTAAATCCTCACTGTGTGTGTCCCTGTGTAAATCCACACTGACTGTGTTCCTGTGTAAACCCTCACTGAGTGTGTTCCTGTGTAAACCCTCACTGAGTGTGTTCCTGTGTAAATCTTCACTGAGTGTGTTCCTTTGTAAATCCTCACTGTGTGTGTCCCTGTGTAAATCCACACTGGGTGTGTTCGTGTGTAAATCCACACTGACTGTGTTCCTGTGTAAACCCTCACTGGGTGTGTTCCTGTGTAAATCCTCACTGGGTGTGTTACTGTGTAAATCCACACTGACTGTGATCCTGTGTAAACCCTCACTGAGTGTGTTCCTGTGTAAATCCTCACTGACTGTGTTCCTGTGTAAATCCACACTGAGTGTGTTCCTATGTAAATCCTCACTGACTGTGTTCCTATCTAAATCCTCACTGGGTGTGTTCCTGTGTAAATCCTCACTGGGTGTGTTCCTGTGTAAATCCACACTGAGTGTGTTCCTGTGTAAATCCTTACTGAGTGTGTTCCTGTGTAAATCCTCACTGACTGTGTTCCTGTGTAAATCCTCACTGACTGTGTTCCTGTGTCAATCCTCACTGACTGTGTTCCTGTGTAAATCCTCACTGGGAGTGTTCCTGTGTCAATCCACACTGACTGTGTTCCTGTGTCAATCCTCACTGACTGTGTTCCTGTGTAAATCCTCACTGGGTGTGTTCCTGTGTAAATCCTCACTGGGTGTGTTCCTGTGTCAATCCTCACTGACTGTGTTCCTGTGTCAATCCTCACTGACTGTGTTCCTGTGTAAATCCTCACTGGGTGTGTTCCTGTGTCAATCCTCACTGAGTGTGTTCCTGTGTCAATCCTCACTGACTGTGTTCCTGTGTAAATCCTCACTGGGTGTGTTCCTGTGTCAATCCTCACTGACTGTGTTCCTGTGTCAATCCTCACTGACTGTGTTCCTGTGTAAATCCTCACTGGTGTGTCCCTGTGTAAATCCTCACTGGGTGTGTTCCTGTGTAAATCCTCACTGAGTGTGTTCCTGTGTAAATCTTCACTGACTGTGTTCCTGTGTAAATCCTCACTGACTGTGTTCCTGTGTAAATCCTCACTGGGTGTGTTCCTGTGTAAACCCTCACTGGGTGTGTTCCTGTGTAAATCCTCACTGGGTGTGTTCCTGTGTAAATCCTCACTGATTGTGTTCCTGTGTAAATCCTCACTGGGTGTGTTCCTGTGTAAATCCTCACTGACTGTGTTCCTGTGTAAATCCTCACTGGGTGTGTTCCTGTGTAAATCCTCACTGACTGTGTCCCTGTGTAAATCCTCACTGGGTGTGTTCCTGTGTAAATCCACACTGACTGTGTTCCTGTGTAAATCCACACTGACTGTGTTCCTGTGTAAATCCTCACTGACTGTGTTCCTGTGTAAATCCTCACTGACTCTGTTCCTGTGTCAATCCTCACTGGGTGTGTTCCTGTGTAAATCCTCACTGACTGTGTTCCTGTGTAAATCCTCACTGACTGTGTTCCTGTGTAAATCGTCACTGACTGTGTTCCTATGTAAATCCTCACTGGGTGTGTTCCTGTGTAAATCCTTACTGAGTGTGTTCCTGTGTAAATCCTCACTGACTGTGTTCCTGTGTAAATCCTCACTGACTGTGTCCCTGTGTAAATCCTCACTGGGTGTGTTCCTGTGTAAATCCACACTGACTGTGTTCCTGTGTAAATCCACAGTGACTGTGTTCCTTTGTAAATCCTCACTGACTGTGTTCCTGTGTAAATCCTCACTGACTGTGTTCCTGTGTAAATCCTCACTGACTGTGTTCCTGTGTCAATCCTCACTGGGTGTGTTCCTGTGTAAATCCTCACTGAGTGTGTTCCTGTGTCAATCCTCGCTGGGTGTGTTCCTGTGTAAATCCTCACTGAGTGTGTTCCTGTGTAAATCCTCACTGATTGTGTTCCTGTGTAAATCCTCACTGACTGTGTACCTGTGTAAATCGTCACTGACTGTGTTCCTATGTAAATCCTCACTGAGTGTGTTCCTGTGTAAATCCTCACTGACTGTGTTCCTGTGTAAATCCTCACTGAGTGTGTTCCTGTGTAAATCCTCACTGACTGTGTTCCTGTGTAAATCCTCACTGAGTGTGTTCCTGTGTAAATCCTCACTGGGTGTGTTCCTGTGTAAATCCTCACTGAGTGTGTTCCTGTGTAAATCCTCACTGACTGTGTTCCTGTGTAAATCGTCACTGACTGTGTTCCTATGTAAATCCTCACTGGTTGTGTTCCTGTGTAAATCCACACTGACTGTGTTCCTGTGTAATTCCTCACTGACTGTGTTCCTGTGTAAATCCTTACTGAGTGTGTTCCTGTGTAAATCCTCACTGACTGTGTTCCTGTGTAAATCGTCACTGACTGTGTTCCTGTGTAAATCCTCACTGGGTGTGTTCCTGTGTAAATCCTCACTTACTGTGTTCCTGTGTAAATCCTCACTGAGTGTGTCCCTGTGTAAATCCTCACTGAGTGTGTCCCTGTGTAAATCCTCACTGAGTGTGTTCCTGTGTAAATCCTCACTGACTGTGTTCCTGTGTAAATCCTCACTGAGTGTGTTCCTGTGTAAATCCTCACTGACTGTGTTCCTGTGTAAATCCTCACTGAGTGTGTCCCTGTGTAAATCCTCATTGAGTGTGTCCCTGTGTAAATCCTCACTGACTGTGTTCCTGTGTAAATCCTCACTGAGTGTGTTCCTGTGTAAATCCTCACTGAGTGTGTTCCTGTGTAAATCCTCACTGGGTGTGTTCCTGTGTAAATCCTCACTGACTGTGTTCCTGTGTAAATCCTCACTGACTGTGTTCCTGTGTAAATCGTCAATGACTGTGTTCCTATGTAAATCCTCACTGGGTGTGTTCCTGTGTAAATCCACACTGACTGTGTTCCTGTGTAAACCCTCACTGGGTGTGTTCCTGTGTAAATCCTCACTGGGTGTGTTACTGTGTAAATCCACACTGACTGTGATCCTGTGTAAACCCTCACTGAGTGTGTTCCTGTGTAAATCCTCACTGACTGTGTTCCTGTGTAAATCCACTCTGAGTGTGTTCCTATGTAAATCCTCACTGACTGTGTTCCTATCTAAATCCTCACTGGGTGTGTTCCTGTGTAAATCCTCACTGGGTGTGTTCCTGTGTAAATCCACACTGAGTGTGTTCCTGTGTAAATCCTTACTGAGTGTGTTCCTGTGTAAATCCTCACTGACTGTGTTCCTGTGTAAATCCTCACTGACTGTGTTCCTGTGTCAATCCTCACTGACTGTGTTCCTGTGTAAATCCTCACTGGGAGTGTTCCTGTGTCAATCCACACTGACTGTGTTCCTGTGTCAATCCTCACTGACTGTGTTCCTGTGTAAATCCTCACTGGGTGTGTTCCTGTGTAAATCCTCACTGGGTGTGTTCCTGTGTCAATCCTCACTGACTGTGTTCCTGTGTCAATCCTCACTGACTGTGTTCCTGTGTAAATCCTCACTGGGTGTGTTCCTGTGTCAATCCTCACTGAGTGTGTTCCTGTGTCAATCCTCTGACTGTGTTCCTGTGTAAATCCTCACTGGGTGTGTTCCTGTGTCAATCCTCACTGACTGTGTTCCTGTGTCAATCCTCACTGACTGTGTTCCTGTGTAAATCCTCACTGGTGTGTCCCTGTGTAAATCCTCACTGAGTGTGTTCCTGTGTAAATCCTCACTGACTGTGTTCCTGTGTAAATCCTCACTGGGTGTGTTCCTGTGTAAACCCTCACTGGGTGTGTTCCTGTGTAAATCCTCACTGGGTGTGTTCCTGTGTAAATCCTCACTGATTGTGTTCCTGTGTAAATCCTCACTGGGTGTGTTCCTGTGTAAATCCTCACTGACTGTGTTCCTGTGTAAATCCTCACTGGGTGTGTTCCTGTGTAAATCCTCACTGACTGTGTCCCTGTGTAAATCCTCACTGGGTGTGTTCCTGTGTAAATCCACACTGACTGTGTTCCTGTGTAAATCCACACTGACTGTGTTCCTGTGTAAATCCTCACTGACTGTGTTCCTGTGTAAATCCTCACTGACTCTGTTCCTGTGTCAATCCTCACTGGGTGTGTTCCTGTGTAAATCCTCACTGACTGTGTTCCTGTGTAAATCCTCACTGACTGTGTTCCTGTGTAAATCGTCACTGACTGTGTTCCTATGTAAATCCTCACTGGGTGTGTTCCTGTGTAAATCCTTACTGAGTGTGTTCCTGTGTAAATCCTCACTGACTGTGTTCCTGTGTAAATCCTCACTGACTGTGTCCCTGTGTAAATCCTCACTGGATGTGTTCCTGTGTAAATCCACACTGACTGTGTTCCTGTGTAAATCCACACTGACTGTGTTCCTTTGTAAATCCTCACTGACTGTGTTCCTGTGTAAATCCTCACTGACTGTGTTCCTGTGTAAATCCTCACTGACTGTGTTCCTGTGTCAATCCTCACTGGGTGTGTTCCTGTGTAAATCCTCACTGAGTGTGTTCCTGTGTCAATCCTCACTGGGTGTGTTCCTGTTTAAATCCTCACTGAGTGTGTTCCTGTGTAAATCCTCACTGATTGTGTTCCTGTGTAAATCCACACTGACTGTGTTCCTGTGTAATTCCTCACTGACTGTGTTCCTGTGTAAATCCTTACTGAGTGTGTTCCTGTGTAAATCCTCACTGACTGTGTTCCTGTGTAAATCGTCACTGACTGTGTTCCTGTGTAAATCCTCACTGGGTGTGTTCCTGTGTAAATCCTCACTTACTGTGTTCCTGTGTAAATCCTCACTGAGTGTGTCCCTGTGTAAATCCTCACTGAGTGTGTTCCTGTGTAAATCCTCACTGACTGTGTTCCTGTGTAAATCCTCACTGAGTGTGTTCCTGTGTAAATCCTCACTGACTGTGTCCCTGTGTAAATCCTCATTGAGTGTGTCCCTGTGTAAATCCTCACTGACTGTGTTCCTGTGTAAATCCTCACTGAGTGTGTTCCTGTGTAAATCCTCACTGAGTGTGTTCCTGTGTAAATCCTCACTGGGTGTGTTCCTGTGTAAATCCTCACTGACTGTGTTCCTGTGTAAATCCTCACTGACTGTGTTCCTGTGTAAATCGTCACTGACTGTGTTCCTATGTAAATCCTCACTGGGTGTGTTCCTGTGTAAATCCTTACTGAGTGTGTTCCTGTGTAAATCCTCACTGACTGTGTTCCTGTGTAAATCGTCACTGACTGTGTTCCTGTGTAAATCCTCACTGGGTGTGTTCCTGTGTATATCCTCAATGACTGTGTTCCTGTGTAAATCCTCACTGAGTGTGTCCCTGTGTAAATCCTCACTGGGTGTGTTCCTGTGTAAATCCTTACTGAGTGTGTTCCTGTGTAAATCCTCACTGACTGTGTTCCTGTGTAAATCCTCACTGACTGTGTCCCTGTGTAAATCCTCACTGGATGTGTTCCTGTGTAAATCCACACTGACTGTGTTCCTGTGTAAATCCACACTGACTGTGTTCCTTTGTAAATCCTCACTGACTGTGTTCCTGTGTAAATCCTCACTGACTGTGTTCCTGTGTAAATCCTCACTGACTGTGTTCCTGTGTCAATCCTCACTGGGTGTGTTCCTGTGTAAATCCTCACTGAGTGTGTTCCTGTGTCAATCCTCACTGGGTGTGTTCCTGTGTAAATCCTCACTGAGTGTGTTCCTGTGTAAATCCTCACTGATTGTGTTCCTGTGTAAATCCTCACTGACTGTGTACCTGTGTAAATCGTCACTGACTGTGTTCCTATGTAAATCCTCACTGAGTGTGTTCCTGTGTAAATCCTCACTGACTGTGTTCCTGTGTAAATCCTCACTGAGTGTGTTCCTGTGTAAATCCTCACTGACTGTGTTCCTGTGTAAATCCTCACTGAGTGTGTTCCTGTGTAAATCCTCACTGGGTGTGTTCCTGTGTAAATCCTCACTGAGTGTGTTCCTGTGTAAATCCTCACTGACTGTGTTCCTGTGTAAATCGTCACTGACTGTGTTCCTATGTAAATCCTCACTGGTTGTGTTCCTGTGTAAATCCACACTGACTGTGTTCCTGTGTAATTCCTCACTGACTGTGTTCCTGTGTAAATCCTTACTGAGTGTGTTCCTGTGTAAATCCTCACCGACTGTGTTCCTGTGTAAATCGTCACTGACTGTGTTCCTGTGTAAATCCTCACTGGGTGTGTTCCTGTGTAAATCCTCACTTACTGTGTTCCTGTGTAAATCCTCACTGAGTGTGTCCCTGTGTAAATCCTCACTGAGTGTGTTCCTGTGTAAATCCTCACTGACTGTGTTCCTGTGTAAATCCTCACTGAGTGTGTTCCTGTGTAAATCCTCACTGACTGTGTCCCTGTGTAAATCCTCATTGAGTGTGTCCCTGTGTAAATCCTCACTGACTGTGTTCCTGTGTAAATCCTCACTGAGTGTGTTCCTGTGTAAATCCTCACTGAGTGTGTTCCTGTGTAAATCCTCACTGGGTGTGTTCCTGTGTAAATCCTCACTGACTGTGTTCCTGTGTAAATCCTCACTGACTGTGTTCCTGTGTAAATCGTCACTGACTGTGTTCCTATGTAAATCCTCACTGGGTGTGTTCCTGTGTAAATCCTTACTGAGTGTGTTCCTGTGTAAATCCTCACTGACTGTGTTCCTGTGTAAATCGTCACTGACTGTGTTCCTGTGTAAATCCTCACTGGGTGTGTTCCTGTGTATATCCTCAATGACTGTGTTCCTGTGTAAATCCTCACTGAGTGTGTCCCTGTGTAAATCCTCACTGAGTGTGTCCCTGTGTAAATCCTCACTGAGTGTGTTCCTGTGTAAATCCTCACTGACTGAGTTCCTGTGTAAATCCTCACTGACTGTGTTCCTGTGTAAATCCTCCCTGACTGTGTTCCTGTGTAAATCCTCACTGACTGTGTCCCTGTGTAAATCTTCACTGGGTGTGTTCCTGTGTAAATCCACACTGACTGTGTTCCTGTGTAAATCCTCACTGAGTGTGTTCCTGTGTAAATCCTCACTGAGTGTGTCCCTGTGTAAATCCTCACTGAGTGTGTCCCTGTGTAAATCCTCACTGAGTGTGTTCCTGTGTAAATCCTCACTGACTGTGTCCCTGTGTAAATCTTCACTGGGTGTGTTCCTGTGTAAATCCACACTGACTGTGTTCCTGTGTAAATCCTCACTGAGTGTGTTCCTGTGTAAATCCTCACTGAGTGTCCCTGTGTAAATCCTCACTGAGTGTGTCCCTGTGTAAATCCTCACTGAGTGTGTTCCTGTGTAAATCCTCACTGACTGTGTTCCTGTGTCAATCCTCACTGAGTGTGTTCCTGTGTAAATCCTCACTGACTGTGTTCCTGTGTAAATCCTCACTGACTGTGTCCCTGTGTAAATCCTCACTGGGTGTGTTCCTGTGTAAATCCACACTGACTGTGTTCCTGTGTAAATCCTCACTGAGTGTGTCCCTGTGTAAATCCTCACTGGGTGTGTTCCTGTGTAAAGCAACACTGACTGTGTTCCTGTGTAAATCCTCACTGAGTGTGTTCCTATGTAAATCCACACTGAGTGTGTTCCTGTGTAAATCCTCACTGAGTGTGTCCTTGTGTAAATCCTCACTGAGTGTGTCCCTGTGTAAATCCTCACTGGGTGTGTTCCTGTGTAAATCCACACTGACTGTGTTCCTGTGTAAATCCTCACTGAGTGTGTCCCTGTGTAAATCCTCACTGAGTGTGTTCCTATGTAAATCCACACTGACTGTGTTCCTGTGTAAATCCTCACTGAGTGTGTCCCTGTGTAAATCCTCACTGAGTGTGTCCCTGTGTAAATCCTCACTGGGTGTGTTCCTGTGTAAATACTCACTGACTGTGTTCCTGTGTAAATCCTCACTGGGTGTGTTCCTGTGTAAACCCTCACTGACTGTGTTCCTGTGTAAATCCACACTGACTGTGTTCCTATCTAAATCCTCACTGGGTGTGTTCCTGTGTAAATCCTCACTGGGTGTGTTCCTGTGTAAATCCTTACTGAGTGTGTTCCTGTGTAAATCCTCACTGACTGTGTTCTTGTGTAAATCCTCACTGAGTGTGTTCCTGTGTAAATCCACACTGACTGTGTTCCTGTGTAAACCCTCACTGACTGTGTTCCTGTGTAAATCCTCACTGTGTGTGTCCCTGTGTAAATCCACACTGACTGTGTTCCTGTGTAAACCCTCACTGAGTGTGTTCCTGTGTAAATCTTCACTGAGTGTGTTCCTTTGTAAATCCTCACTGTGTGTGTCCCTGTGTAAATCCACACTGGGTGTGTTCCTGTGTAAATCCTCACTGAGTGTGTTCCTGTGTAAATCCTCACTGACTGAGTTCCTGTGTAAATCCTCACTGACTGTGTTCCTGTGTAAATCCTCCCTGACTGTGTTCCTGTGTAAATCCTCACTGACTGTGTCCCTGTGTAAATCTTCACTGGGTGTGTTCCTGTGTAAATCCACACTGACTGTGTTCCTGTGTAAATCCTCACTGAGTGTGTTCCTGTGTAAATCCTCACTGGGTGTGTTCCTGTGTAAATCCACACTGACTGTGTTCCTGTGTAAATCCTCACTGAGTGTGTCCCTGTGTAAATCCTCACTGAGTGTGTCCCTGTGTAAATCCTCACTGAGTGTGTTCCTGTGTAAATCCTCACTGACTGTGTTCCTGTGTCAATCCTCACTGAGTGTGTTCCTGTGTAAATCCTCACTGACTGTGTTCCTGTGTAAATCCTCACTGACTGTGTCCCTGTGTAAATCCTCACTGGGTGTGTTCCTGTGTAAATCCACACTGACTGTGTTCCTGTGTAAATCCTCACTGAGTGTGTCCCTGTGTAAATCCTCACTGGGTGTGTTCCTGTGTAAAGCAACACTGACTGTGTTCCTGTGTAAATCCTCACTGAGTGTGTCCCTGTGTAAATCCTCACTGAGTGTGTTCCTATGTAAATCCACACTGAGTGTGTTCCTGTGTAAATCCTCACTGAGTATGTCCTTGTGTAAATCCTCACTGAGTGTGTCCCTGTGTAAATCCTCACTGGGTGTGTTCCTGTGTAAATCCACACTGACTGTGTTCCTGTGTAAATCCTCACTGAGTGTGTCCCTGTGTAAATCCTCACTGAGTGTGTTCCTATGTAAATCCACACTGACTGTGTTCCTGTGTAAATCCTCACTGAGTGTGTCCCTGTGTAAATCCTCACTGAGTGTGTCCCTGTGTAAATCCTCACTGGGTGTGTTCCTGTGTAAATACTCACTGACTGTGTTCCTGTGTAAATCCTCACTGGGTGTGTTCCTGTGTAAACCCTCACTGACTGTGTTCCTGTGTAAATCCACACTGACTGTGTTCCTATCTAAATCCTCACTGGGTGTGTTCCTGTGTAAATCCTCACTGGGTGTGTTACTGTGTAAATCCACACTGAGTGTGTTCCTGTGTAAATCCTTACTGAGTGTGTTCCTGTGTAAATCCTCACTGACTGTGTTCCTGTGTAAATCCTCACTGAGTGTGTTCCTGTGTAAATCCACACTGACTGTGTTCCTGTGTAAACCCTCACTGAGTGTGTTCCTGTGTAAATCCTCACTGTGTGTGTCCCTGTGTAAATCCACACTGACGGTGTTCCTGTGTAAACCCTCACTGAGAGTGTTCCTGTGTAAATCTTCACTGAGTGTGTTCCTTTGTAAATCCTCACTGTGTGTGTCCCTGTGTAAATCCACACTGGGTGTGTTCATGTGTAAATCCACACTGACTGTGTTCCTGTGTAAACCCTCACTGGGTGTGTTCCTGTGTAAATCCTCACTGGGTGTATTCCTGTGTAAATCCACACTGACTGTGATCCTGTGTAAACCCTCACTGAGTGTGTTCCTGTGTAAATCCTCACTGACTGTGTTCCTGTGTAAATCCTCACTGAGTGTGTTCCTATGTAAATCCTCACTGACTCTGTTCCTATCTAATTCCTCACTGGGTGTGTTCCTGTGTAAATCCTCACTGGGTGTGTTCCTGTGTAATCCCTCACTGGGTGTGTTCCTGTGTAAATCCTCACTGGGTGTGTTCCTGTGTAAATCCTCACTGATTGTGTTCCTGTGTAAATCCTCACTGGGTGTGTTCCTGTGTAAATCCTCACTGACTGTGTTCCTGTGTAAATCCTCACTGGGTGTGTTCCTGTGTAAATCCTCACTGACTGTGTCCCTGTGTAAATCCTCACTGGGTGTGTTCCTGTGTAAATCCACACTGACTGTGTTCCTGTGTAAATCCACACTGACTGTGTTCCTGTGTAAATCCACACTGACTGTGTTCATGTGTAAATCCTCACTGACTCTGTTCCTGTGTCAATCCTCACTGGGTGTGTTCCTGTGTAAATCCTCACTGACTGTGTTCCTGTGTAAATCCTCACTGACTGTGTTCCTGTGTAAATCGTCACTGACTGTGTTCCTATGTAAATCCTCACTGGGTGTGTTCCTGTGTAAATCCTTACTGAGTGTGTTCCTGTGTAAATCCTCACTGACTGTGTTCCTGTGTAAATCCTCACTGACTGTGTCCCTGTGTAAATCCTCACTGGGTGTGTTCCTGTGTAAATCCACACTGACTGTGTTCCTGTGTAAATCCACACTGACTGTGTTCCTTTGTAAATCCTCACTGACTGTGTTCCTGTGTAAATCCTCACTGACTGTGTTCCTGTGTAAATCCTCACTGACTGTGTTCCTGTGTCAATCCTCACTGGGTGTGTTCCTGTGTAAATCCTCACTGAGTGTGTTCCTGTGTCAATCATCACTGGGTGTGTTGCTGTGTAAATCCTCACTGAGTGTGTTCCTGTGTAAATCCTCACTGACTGTGTTCCTGTGTAAATCCTCACTGGGTGTGTTCCTGTGTAAATCCTCACTGAGTGTGTTCCTGTGTAAATCCTCACTGACTGTGTTCCTGTGTAAATCCTTACTGAGTGTGTTCCTGTGTAAATCCTCACTGACTGTGGTCCTGTGTAAATCGTCATTGACTGTGTTCCTGTGTAAATTCTCACTGGGTGTGTTCCTGTGTAAATCCTCACTGACTGTGTTCCTGTGTAAATCCTCACTGAGTGTGTCCCTGTGTAAATCCTCACTGAGTGTGTCCCTGTGTAAATCCTCACTGAGTGTGTTCCTGTGTAAATCCTCACTGAGTGTGTTCCTGTGTAAATCCTCACTGACTGTGTTCCTGTGTAAATCCTCACTGAGTGTGTCCCTGTGTAAATCCTCACTGAGTGTGTCCCTGTGTAAATCCTCACTGAGTGTGTTCCTGTGTAAATCCTCACTGAGTGTGTTCCTGTGTAAATCCTCACTGACTGTGTTCCTGTGTAAATCCTCACTGAGTGTGTCCCTGTGTAAATCCTCACTGAGTGTGTCCCTGTGTAAATCCTCACTGACTGTGTTCCTGTGTAAATCCTCACTGGGTGTGTTCCTGTGTAAATCCTCACTGACTGTGTCCCTGTGTAAATCCTCACTGGGTGTGTTCCTGTGTAAATCCACACTGACTGTGTTCCTGTGTAAATCCACACTGACTGTGTTCCTGTGTAAATCCTCACTGACTGTGTTCCTGTGTAAATCCTCACTGACTCTGTTCCTGTGTCAATCCTCACTGGGTGTGTTCCTGTGTAAATCCTCACTGACTGTGTTCCTGTGTAAATCCTCACTGACTGTGTTCCTGTGTAAATCGTCACTGACTGTGTTCCTATGTAAATCCTCACTGGGTGTGTTCCTGTGTAAATCCTTACTGAGTGTGTTCCTGTGTAAATCCTCACTGACTGTGTTCCTGTGTAAATCCTCACTGACTGTGTCCCTGTGTAAATCCTCACTGGGTGTGTTCCTGTGTAAATCCACACTGACTGTGTTCCTGTGTAAATCCACACTGACTGTGTTCCTTTGTAAATCCTCACTGACTGTGTTCCTGTGTAAATCCTCACTGACTGTGTTCCTGTGTAAATCCTCACTGACTGTGTTCCTGTGTCAATCCTCACTGGGTGTGTTCCTGTGTAAATCCTCACTGAGTGTGTTCCTGTGTCAATCCTCACTGGGTGTGTTCCTGTGTAAATCCTCACTGAGTGTGTTCCTGTGTAAATCCTCACTGATTGTGTTCCTGTGTAAATCCTCACTGACTGTGTTCCTGTGTAAATCGTCACTGACTGTGTTCCTATGTAAATCCTCACTGAGTGTGTTCCTGTGTAAACCCTCACTGACTGTGTTCCTGTGTAAATCCTCACTGAGTGTGTTCCTGTGTAAATCCTCACTGACTGTGTTCCTGTGTAAATCCTCACTGAGTGTGTTCCTGTGTAAATCCTCACTGGGTGTGTTCCTGTGTAAATCCTCACTGAGTGTGTTCCTGTGTAAATCCTCACTGACTGTGTTCCTGTGTAAATCGTCACTGACTGTGTTCCTATGTAAATCCTCACTGGTTGTGTTCCTGTGTAAATCCACACTGACTGTGTTCCTGTGTAATTCCTCACTGACTGTGTTCCTGTGTAAATCCTTACTGAGTGTGTTCCTGTGTAAATCCTCACTGACTGTGTTCCTGTGTAAATCGTCACTGACTGTGTTCCTGTGTAAATCCTCACTGTGTGTGTTCCTGTGTAAATCCTCACTTACTGTGTTCCTGTGTAAATCCTCACCTAGTGTGTCCCTGTGTAAATCCTCACTGAGTGTGTCCCTGTGTAAATCCTCACTGAGTGTGTTCCTGTGTAAATCCTCACTGACTGTGTTCCTGTGTAAATCCTCACTGAGTGTGTTCCTGTGTAAATCCTCACTGACTGTGTTCCTGTGTAAATCCTCACTGAGTGTGTCCCTGTGTAAATCCTCATTGAGTGTGTCCCTGTGTAAATCCTCACTGACTGTGTTCCTGTGTAAATCCTCACTGAGTGTGTTCCTGTGTAAATCCTCACTGAGTGTGTTCCTGTGTAAATCCTCACTGGGTGTGTTCCTGTGTAAATCCTCACTGACTGTGTTCCTGTGTAAATCCTCACTGACTGTGTTCCTGTGTAAATCGTCACTGACTGTGTTCCTATGTAAATCCTCACTGGGTGTGTTCCTGTGTAAATCCTTACTGAGTGTGTTCCTGTGTAAATCCTCACTGACTGTGTTCCTGTGTAAATCGTCACTGACTGTGTTCCTGTGTAAATCCTCACTGGGTGTGTTCCTGTGTATATCCTCAATGACTGTGTTCCTGTGTAAATCCTCACTGAGTGTGTCCCTGTGTAAATCCTCACTGAGTGTGTCCCTGTGTAAATCCTCACTGAGTGTGTTCCTGTGTAAATCCTCACTGACTGAGTTCCTGTGTAAATCCTCACTGACTGTGTTCCTGTGTAAATCCTCCCTGACTGTGTTCCTGTGTAAATCCTCACTGACTGTGTCCCTGTGTAAATCTTCACTGGGTGTGTTCCTGTGTAAATCCACACTGACTGTGTTCCTGTGTAAATCCTCACTGAGTGTGTTCCTGTGTAAATCCTCACTGGGTGTGTTCCTGTGTAAATCCACACTGACTGTGTTCCTGTGTAAATCCTCACTGAGTGTGTCCCTGTGTAAATCCTCACTGAGTGTGTCCCTGTGTAAATCCTCACTGAGTGTGTTCCTGTGTAAATCCTCACTGACTGTGTTCCTGTGTCAATCCTCACTGAGTGTGTTCCTGTGTAAATCCTCACTGACTGTGTTCCTGTGTAAATCCTCACTGACTGTCTCCCTGTGTAAATCCTCACTGGGTGTGTTCCTGTGTA
Source organism: Hemitrygon akajei (assembly GCF_048418815.1). NCBI lineage: Eukaryota > Metazoa > Chordata > Chondrichthyes > Myliobatiformes > Dasyatidae > Hemitrygon > Hemitrygon akajei. The sequence continues at coordinate 6,561,416 of NC_133143.1, read as the reverse complement.
AATCCACACTGACTGTGTTCCTTTGTAAATCCTCACTGAGTGTGTCCCTGTGTAAATCCTCACTGGGTGTGTTCCTGTGTAAAGCAACACTGACTGTGTTCCTGTGTAAATCCTCACTGAGTGTGTCCCTGTGTAAATCCTCACTGAGTGTGTTCCTATGTAAATCCACACTGAGTGTGTTCCTGTGTAAATCCTCACTGAGTGTGTCCCTGTGTAAATCCTCACTGGGTGTGTTCCTGTGTAAATCCACACTGACTGTGTTCCTGTGTAAATCCTCACTGAGTGTGTCCCTGTGTAAATCCTCACTGAGTGTGTTCCTATGTAAATCCACACTGACTGTGTTCCTGTGTAAATCCTCACTGAGTGTGTCCCTGTGTAAATCCTCACTGAGTGTGTCCCTGTGTAAATCCTCACTGGGTGTGTTCCTGTGTAAATACTCACTGACTGTGTTCCTGTGTAAATCCTCACTGGGTGTGTTCCTGTGTAAACCCTCACTGACTGTGTTCCTGTGTAAATCCACACTGACTGTGTTCCTATCTAAATCCTCACTGGGTGTGTTCCTGTGTAAATCCTCACTGGGTGTGTTACTGTGTAAATCCACACTGAGTGTGTTCCTGTGTAAATCCTTACTGAGTGTGTTCCTGTGTAAATCCTCACTGACTGTGTTCCTGTGTAAATCCTCACTGAGTGTGTTCCTGTGTAAATCCACACTGACTGTGTTCCTGTGTAAACCCTCACTGAGTGTGTTCCTGTGTAAATCCTCACTGTGTGTGTCCCTGTGTAAATCCACACTGACTGTGTTCCTGTGTAAACCCTCACTGAGTGTGTTCCTGTGTAAATCTTCACTGAGTGTGTTCCTTTGTAAATCCTCACTGTGTGTGTCCCTGTGTAAATCCACACTGGGTGTGTTCATGTGTAAATCCACACTGACTGTGTTCCTGTGTAAACCCTCACTGGGTGTGTTCCTGTGTAAATCCTCAATGGGTGTATTCCTGTGTAAATCCACACTGACTGTGATCCTGTGTAAACCCTCACTGAGTGTGTTCCTGTTTAAATCCTCACTGACTGTGTTCCTGTGTAAATCCTCACTGAGTGTGTTCCTGTGTAAATCCACACTGAGTGTGTTCCTATGTAAATCCTCACTGACTCTGTTCCTATCTAATTCCTCACTGGGTGTGTTCCTGTGTAAATCCTCACTGGGTGTGTTCCTGTGTAATCCCTCACTGGGTGTGTTCCTGTGTAAATCCTCACTGGGTGTGTTCCTGTGTAAATCCTCACTGATTGTGTTCCTGTGTAAATCCTCACTGGGTGTGTTCCTGTGTAAATCCTCACTGACTGTGTTCCTGTGTAAATCCTCACTGGGTGTGTTCCTGTGTAAATCCTCACTGACTGTGTCCCTGTGTAAATCCTCACTGGGTGTGTTCCTGTGTAAATCCACACTGACTGTGTTCCTGTGTAAATCCACACTGACTGTGTTCCTGTGTAAATCCACACTGACTGTGTTCATGTGTAAATCCTCACTGACTCTGTTCCTGTGTCAATCCTCACTGGGTGTGTTCCTGTGTAAATCCTCACTGACTGTGTTCCTGTGTAAATCCTCACTGACTGTGTTCCTGTGTAAATCGTCACTGACTGTGTTCCTATGTAAATCCTCACTGGGTGTGTTCCTGTGTAAATCCTTACTGAGTGTGTTCCTGTGTAAATCCTCACTGACTGTGTTCCTGTGTAAATCCTCACTGACTGTGTCCCTGTGTAAATCCTCACTGGGTGTGTTCCTGTGTAAATCCACACTGACTGTGTTCCTGTGTAAATCCACACTGACTGTGTTCCTTTGTAAATCCTCACTGACTGTGTTCCTGTGTAAATCCTCACTGACTGTGTTCCTGTGTAAATCCTCACTGACTGTGTTCCTGTGTCAATCATCACTGGGTGTGTTCCTGTGTAAATCCTCACTGAGTGTGTTCCTGTGTCAATCATCACTGGGTGTGTTGCTGTGTAAATCCTCACTGAGTGTGTTCCTGTGTAAATCCTCACTGACTGTGTTCCTGTGTAAATCCTCACTGACTGTGTTCCTGTGTAAATCGTCACTGACTGTGTTCCTATGTAAATCCTCACTGAGTGTGTTCCTGTGTAAATCCTCACTGACTGTGTTCCTGTGTAAATCCTCACTGAGTGTGTTCCTGTGTAAATCCTCACTGACTGTGTTCCTGTGTAAATCCTCACTGAGTGTGTTCCTGTGTAAATCCTCACTGGGTGTGTTCCTGTGTAAATCCTCACTGAGTGTGTTCCTGTGTAAATCCTCACTGACTGTGTTCCTGTGTAAATCGTCACTGACTGTGTTCCTATGTAAATCCTCACTGGTTGTGTTCCTGTGTAAATCCACACTGACTGTGTTCCTGTGTAAATCCTCACTGACTGTGTTCCTGTGTAAATCCTTACTGAGTGTGTTCCTGTGTAAATCCTCACTGACTGTGTTCCTGTGTAAATCGTCATTGACTGTGTTCCTGTGTAAATTCTCACTGGGTGTGTTCCTGTGTAAATCCTCACTGACTGTGTTCCTGTGTAAATCCTCACTGAGTGTGTCCCTGTGTAAATCCTCACTGAGTGTGTTCCTCTGTAAATCCTCACTGACTGTGTTCCTGTGTCAATCCTCACTGAGTGTGTTCCTGTGTAAATCCTCACTGACTGTGTTCCTGTGTAAATCCTCACTGACTGTGTCCCTGTGTAAATCCACACTGGGTGTGTTCCTGTGTAAATCCACACTGACTGTGTTCCTGTGTAAATCCTCACTGAGTGTGTCCCTGTGTAAATCCTCACTGGGTGTGTTCCTGTGTAAATCCACACTGACTGTGTTCCTGTGTAAATCCTCACTGACTGTGTTCCTGTGTAAATCCTCACTGGGAGTGTTCCTGTGTCAATCCACACTGACTGTGTTCCTGTGTCAATCCTCACTGACTGTGTTCCTGTGTAAATCCTCACTGGGTGTGTTCCTGTGTCAATCCTCACTGACTGTGTTCCTGTGTAAATCCTCACTGGGTGTGTTCCTGTGTAAATCCTCACTGGGTGTGTTCCTGTGTCAATCCTCACTGACTGTGTTCCTGTGTCAATCCTCACTGACTGTGTTCCTGTGTAAATCCTCACTGGGTGTGTTCCTGTGTCAATCCTCACTGAGTGTGTTCCTGTGTCAATCCTCACTGACTGTGTTCCTGTGTAAATCCTCACTGGGTGTGTTCCTGTGTCAATCCTCACTGACTGTGTTCCTGTGTAAATCCTCACTGACTGTGTTCCTGTGTAAATCCTCACTGGTGTGTCCCTGTGTAAATCCTCACTGGGTGTGTTCCTGTGTAAATCCTCACTGACTGAGTTCCTGTGTAAATCCTCACTGACTGTGTTCCTGTGTAAATCCTCCCTGACTGTGTTCCTGTGTAAATCCTCACTGACTGTGTCCCTGTGTAAATCTTCACTGGGTGTGTTCCTGTGTAAATCCACACTGACTGTGTTCCTGTGTAAATCCTCACTGAGTGTGTCCCTGTGTAAATCCTCACTGAGTGTGTTCCTATGTAAATCCACACTGAGTGTGTTCCTGTGTAAATCCTCACTGAGTGTGTCCCTGTGTAAATCCTCACTGAGTGTGTCCCTGTGTAAATCCTCACTGGGTGTGTTCCTGTGTAAATCCTCACTGACTGTGTTCCTGTGTAAATCCTCACTGGGTGTGTTCCTGTGTAAACCCTCACTGACAGTGTTCCTGTGTAAATCCTCACTGAGTGTGTTCCTGTGTAAATCCACACTGAGTGTGTTCCTGTGTAAATCCACACTGACTGTGTTCCTATCTAAATCCTCACTGGGTGTGTTCCTGTGTAAATCCTCACTGGGTGTGTTCCTGTGTAAATCCACACTGAGTGTGTTCCTGTGTAAATCCTTACTGAGTGTGTTCCTGTGTAAATCCTCACTGACTGTGTTCCTGTGTAAATCCTCACTGAGTGTGTTCCTGTGTAAATCCACACTGACTGTGTTCCTGTGTAAACCCTCACTGAGTGTGTTCCTGTGTAAATCCTCACTGTGTGTGTCCCTGTGTAAATCCACACTGACTGTGTTCATGTGTAAACCCTCACTGAGTGTGTTCCTGTGTAAACCCTCACTGAGTGTGTTCCTGTGTAAATCTTCACTGAGTGTGTTCCATTGTAAATCCTCACCGTGTGTGTCCCTGTGTAAATCCACACTGGGTGTGTTCGTGTGCAAATCCACACTGACTGTGTTCCTGTGTAAACCCTCATTGGGTGTGTTCCTGTGTAAATCCTCACTGGGTGTGTTACTGTGTAAATCCACACTGACTGTGATCCTGTGTAAACCCTCACTGAGTGTGTTCCTGTGTAAATCCTCACTGACTGTGTTCCTGTGTAAATCCACACTGAGTGTGTTCCTATGTAAATCCTCACTGACTGTGTTCCTATCTAAATCCTCACTGGGTGTGTACCTGTGTAAATCCTCACTGGGTGTGTTCCTGTGTAAATCCACACTGAGTGTGTTCCTGTGTAAATCCTTACTGAGTGTGTTCCTGTGTAAATCCTCACTGACTGTGTTCCTGTGTAAATCCTCACTGACTGTGTTCCTGTGTCAATCCTCACTGACTGTGTTCCTGTGTAAATCCTCACTGGGAGTGTTCCTGTGTCAATCCACACTGACTGTGTTCCTGTGTCAATCCTCACTGACTGTGTTCCTGTGTAAATCCTCACTGGGTGTGTTCCTGTGTAAATCCTCACTGGGTGTGTTCCTGTGTCAATCCTCACTGACTGTGTTCCTGTGTCAATCCTCACTGACTGTGTTCCTGTGTAAATCCTCACTGGGTGTGTTCCTGTGTCAATCCTCACTGAGTGTGTTCCTGTGTCAATCCTCACTGACTGTGTTCCTGTGTAAATCCTCACTGGGTGTGTTCCTGTGTCAATCCTCACTGACTGTGTTCCTGTGTCAATCCTCACTGACTGTGTTCCTGTGTAAATCCTAACTGGTGTGTCCCTGTGTAAATCCTCACTGGGTGTGTTCCTGTGTAAATCCTCACTGACTGAGTTCCTGTGTAAATCCTCACTGACTGTGTTCCTGTGTAAATCCTCCCTGACTGTGTTCCTGTGTAAATCCTCACTGACTGTGTCCCTGTGTAAATCTTCACTGGGTGTGTTCCTGTGTAAATCCACACTGACTGTGTTCCTGTGTAAATCCTCACTGAGTGTGTCCCTGTGTAAATCCTCACTGAGTGTATTCCTATGTAAATCCACACTGAGTGTGTTCCTGTGTAAATCCTCACTGAGTGTGTCCCTGTGTAAATCCTCACTGAGTGTGTCCCTGTGTAAATCCTCACTGGGTGTGTTCCTGTGTAAATCCTCACTGACTGTGTTCCTGTGTAAATCCTCACTGGGTGTGTTCCTGTGTAAACCCTCACTGACAGTGTTCCTGTGTAAATCCTCACTGAGTGTGTTCCTGTGTAAATCCTCACTGGGTGTGTTCCTGTGTAAATCCACACTGAGTGTGTTCCTGTGTAAATCCTTACTGAGTGTGTTCCTGTGTAAATCCTCACTGACTGTGTTCCTGTGTAAATCCTCACTGAGTGTGTTCCTGTGTAAATCCACACTGACTGTGTTCCTGTGTAAACCCTCACTGAGTGTGTTCCTGTGTAAATCCTCACTGTGTGTGTCCCTGTGTAAATCCACACTGACTGTGTTCCTGTGTAAACCCTCACTGAGTGTGTTCCTGTGTAAACCCTCACTGAGTGTGTTCCTGTGTAAATCTTCACTGAGTGTGTTCCTTTGTAAATCCTCACTGTGTGTGTCCCTGTGTAAATCCACACTGGGTGTGTTCGTGTGTAAATCCACACTGACTGTGTTCCTGTGTAAACCCTCACTGGGTGTGTTCCTGTGTAAATCCTCACTGGGTGTGTTACTGTGTAAATCCACACTGACTGTGATCCTGTGTAAACCCTCACTGAGTGTGTTCCTGTGTAAATCCTCACTGACTGTGTTCCTGTGTAAATCCACACTGAGTGTGTTCCTATGTAAATCCTCACTGACTGTGTTCCTATCTAAATCCTCACTGGGTGTGTTCCTGTGTAAATCCTCACTGGGTGTGTTCCTGTGTAAATCCACACTGAGTGTGTTCCTGTGTAAATCCTTACTGAGTGTGTTCCTGTGTAAATCCTCACTGACTGTGTTCCTGTGTAAATCCTCACTGACTGTGTTCCTGTGTCAATCCTCACTGACTGTGTTCCTGTGTAAATCCTCACTGGGAGTGTTCCTGTGTCAATCCACACTGACTGTGTTCCTGTGTCAATCCTCACTGACTGTGTTCCTGTGTAAATCCTCACTGGGTGTGTTCCTGTGTAAATCCTCACTGGGTGTGTTCCTGTGTCAATCCTCACTGACTGTGTTCCTGTGTCAATCCTCACTGACTGTGTACCTGTGTAAATCCTCACTGGGTGTGTTCCTGTGTCAATCCTCACTGAGTGTGTTCCTGTGTCAATCCTCACTGACTGTGTTCCTGTGTAAATCCTCACTGGGTGTGTTCCTGTGTCAATCCTCACTGACTGTGTTCCTGTGTCAATCCTCACTGACTGTGTTCCTGTGTAAATCCTCACTGGTGTGTCCCTGTGTAAATCCTCACTGGGTGTGTTCCTGTGTAAATCCTCACTGAGTGTGTTCCTGTGTAAATCCTCACTGACTGTGTTCCTGTGTAAATCCTCACTGACTGTGTTCCTGTGTAAATCCTCACTGGGTGTGTTCCTGTGTAAACCCTCACTGGGTGTGTTCCTGTGTAAATCCTCACTGGGTGTGTTCCTGTGTAAATCCTCACTGATTGTGTTCCTGTGTAAATCCTCACTGGGTGTGTTCCTGTGTAAATCCTCACTGACTGTGTTCCTGTGTAAATCCTCACTGGGTGTGTTCCTGTGTAAATCCTCACTGACTGTGTCCCTGTGTAAATCCTCACTGGGTGTGTTCCTGTGTAAATCCACACTGACTGTGTTCCTGTGTAAATCCACACTGACTGTGTTCCTGTGTAAATCCTCACTGACTGTGTTCCTGTGTAAATCCTCACTGACTCTGTTCCTGTGTCAATCCTCACTGGGTGTGTTCCTGTGTAAATCCTCACTGACTGTGTTCCTGTGTAAATCCTCACTGACTGTGTTCCTGTGTAAATCGTCACTGACTGTGTTCCTATGTAAATCCTCACTGGGTGTGTTCCTGTGTAAATCCTTACTGAGTGTGTTCCTGTGTAAATCCTCACTGACTGTGTTCCTGTGTAAATCCTCACTGACTGTGTCCCTGTGTAAATCCTCACTGGGTGTGTTCCTGTGTAAATCCACACTGACTGTGTTCCTGTGTAAATCCACACTGACTGTGTTCCTTTGTAAATCCTCACTGACTGTGTTCCTGTGTAAATCCTCACTGACTGTGTTCCTGTGTAAATCCTCACTGACTGTGTTCCTGTGTCAATCCTCACTGGGTGTGTTCCTGTGTAAATCCTCACTGAATGTGTTCCTGTGTCAATCCTCACTGGGTGTGTTCCTGTGTAAATCCTCACTGAGTGTGTTCCTGTGTAAATCCTCACTGATTGTGTTCCTGTGTAAATCCTCACTGACTGTGTACCTGTGTAAATCGTCACTGACTGTGTTCCTATGTAAATCCTCACTGAGTGTGTTCCTGTGTAAATCCTCACTGACTGTGTTCCTGTGTAAATCCTCACTGAGTGTGTTCCTGTGTAAATCCTCACTGACTGTGTTCCTGTGTAAATCCTCACTGAGTGTGTTCCTGTGTAAATCCTCACTGGGTGTGTTCCTGTGTAAATCCTCACTGAGTGTGTTCCTGTGTAAATCCTCACTGACTGTGTTACTGTGTAAATCGTCACTGACTGTGTTCCTATGTAAATCCTCACTGGTTGTGTTCCTGTGTAAATCCACACTGACTGTGTTCCTGTGTAATTCCTCACTGACTGTGTTCCTGTGTAAATCCTTACTGAGTGTGTTCCTGTGTAAATCCTCACTGACTGTGTTCCTGTGTAAATCGTCACTGACTGTGTTCCTGTGTAAATCCTCACTGGGTGTGTTCCTGTGTAAATCCTCACTTACTGTGTTCCTGTGTAAATCCTCACTGAGTGTGTCCCTGTGTAAATCCTCACTGAGTGTGTCCCTGTGTAAATCCTCACTGAGTGTGTTCCTGTGTAAATCCTCACTGACTGTGTTCCTGTGTAAATCCTCACTGAGTGTGTTCCTGTGTAAATCCTCACTGACTGTGTTCCTGTGTAAATCCTCACTGAGTGTGTCCCTGTGTAAATCCTCATTGAGTGTGTCCCTGTGTAAATCCTCACTGACTGTGTTCCTGTGTAAATCCTCACTGAGTGTGTTCCTGTGTAAATCCCAACTGAGTGTGTTCCTGTGTAAATCCTCACTGGGTGTGTTCCTGTGTAAATCCTCACTGAGTGTGTTCCTGTGTAAATCCTCACTGGGTGTGTTCCTGTGTAAATCCTCACTGACTGTGTTCCCTTGTAAATCCTCACTGACTGTGTTCCTGTGTAAATCGTCACTGACTGTGTTCCTATGTAAATCCTCACTGGGTGTGTTCCTGTGTAAATCCTTACTGAGTGTGTTCCTGTGTCAATCCTCACTGACTGTGTTCCTGTGTAAATCCTCACTGGGTGTGTTCCTGTGTCAATCCTCACTGAGTGTGTTCCTGTGTCAATCCTCACTGACTGTGTTCCTGTGTAAATCCTCACTGGGTGTGTTCCTGTGTCAATCCTCACTGACTGTGTTCCTGTGTCAATCCTCACTGACTGTGTTCCTGTGTAAATCCTCACTGGTGTGTCCCTGTGTAAATCCTCACTGGGTGTGTTCCTGTGTAAATCCTCACTGACTGTGTTCCTGTGTAAATCCTCACTGACTGTGTTCCTGTGTAAATCCTCACTGGGTGTGTTCCTGTGTCAATCCTCACTGAGTGTGTTCCTGTGTCAATCCTCACTGACTGTGTTCCTGTGTAAATCCTCACTGGGTGTGTTCCTGTGTCAATCCTCACTGACTGTGTTCCTGTGTCAATCCTCACTGACTGTGTTCCTGTGTAAATCCTCACTGGTGTGTCCCTGTGTAAATCCTCACTGGGTGTGTTCCTGTGTAAATCCTCACTGACTGTGTTCCTGTGTAAATCCTCACTGACTCTGTTCCTGTGTAAATCCTCCCTGACTGTGTTCCTGTGTAAATCCTCACTGACTGTGTCCCTGTGTAAATCTTCACTGGGTGTGTTCCTGTGTAAATCCACACTGACTGTGTTCCTGTGTAAATCCTCACTGAGTGTGTCCCTGTGTAAATCCTCACTGAGTGTATTCCTATGTAAATCCACACTGAGTGTGTTCCTGTGTAAATCCTCACTGAGTGTGTCCCTGTGTAAATCCTCACTGAGTGTGTCCCTGTGTAAATCCTCACTGGGTGTGTTCCTGTGTAAATCCTCACTGACTGTGTTCCTGTGTAAATCCTCACTGGGTGTGTTCCTGTGTAAACCCTCACTGACAGTGTTCCTGTGTAAATCCTCACTGAGTGTGTTCCTGTGTAAATCCTCACTGGGTGTGTTCCTGTGTAAATCCACACTGAGTGTGTTCCTGTGTAAATCCTTACTGAGTGTGTTCCTGTGTAAATCCTCACTGACTGTGTTCCTGTGTAAATCCTCACTGAGTGTGTTCCTGTGTAAATCCTCACTGTGTGTGTCCCTGTGTAAATCCACACTGACTGTGTTCCTGTGTAAACCCTCACTGAGTGTGTTCCTGTGTAAACCCTCACTGAGTGTGTTCCTGTGTAAATCTTCACTGAGTGTGTTCCTTTGTAAATCCTCACTGTGTGTCTCCCTGTGTAAATCCACACTGGGTGTGTTCGTGTGTAAATCCACACTGACTGTGTTCCTGTGTAAACCCTCACTGGGTGTGTTCCTGTGTAAATCCTCACTGGGTGTGTTACTGTGTAAATCCACACTGACTGTGATCCTGTGTAAACCCTCACTGAGTGTGTTCCTGTGTAAATCCTCACTGACTGTGTTCCTGTGTAAATCCACACTGAGTGTGTTCCTATGTAAATCCTCACTGACTGTGTTCCTATCTAAATCCTCACTGGGTGTGTTCCTGTGTAAATCCTCACTGGGTGTGTTCCTGTGTAAATCCACACTGAGTGTGTTCCTGTGTAAATCCTTACTGAGTGTGTTCCTGTGTAAATCCTCACTGACTGTGTTCCTGTGTAAATCCTCACTGACTGTGTTCCTGTGTCAATCCTCACTGACTGTGTTCCTGTGTAAATCCTCACTGGGAGTGTTCCTGTGTCAATCCACACTGACTGTGTTCCTGTGTCAATCCTCACTGACTGTGTTCCTGTGTAAATCCTCACTGGGTGTGTTCCTGTGTAAATCCTCACTGGGTGTGTTCCTGTGTCAATCCTCACTGACTGTGTTCCTGTGTCAATCCTCACTGACTGTGTTCCTGTGTAAATCCTCACTGGGTGTGTTCCTGTGTCAATCCTCACTGAGTGTGTTCCTGTGTCAATCCTCACTGACTGTGTTCCTGTGTAAATCCTCACTGGGTGTGTTCCTGTGTCAATCCTCACTGACTGTGTTCCTGTGTCAATCCTCACTGACTGTGTTCCTGTGTAAATCCTCACTGGTGTGTCCCTGTGTAAATCCTCACTGGGTGTGTTCCTGTGTAAATCCTCACTGAGTGTGTTCCTGTGTAAATCCTCACTGACTGTGTTCCTGTGTAAATCCTCACTGACTGTGTTCCTGTGTAAATCCTCACTGGGTGTGTTCCTGTGTAAACCCTCACTGGGTGTGTTCCTGTGTAAATCCTCACTGGGTGTGTTCCTGTGTAAATCCTCACTGATTGTGTTCCTGTGTAAATCCTCACTGGGTGTGTTCCTGTGTAAATCCTCACTGACTGTGTTCCTGTGTAAATCCTCACTGGGTGTGTTCCTGTGTAAATCCTCACTGACTGTGTCCCTGTGTAAATCCTCACTGGGTGTGTTCCTGTGTAAATCCACACTGACTGTGTTCCTGTGTAAATCCACACTGACTGTGTTCCTGTGTAAATCCTCACTGACTGTGTTCCTGTGTAAATCCTCACTGACTCTGTTCCTGTGTCAATCCTCACTGGGTGTGTTCCTGTGTAAATCCTCACTGACTGTGTTCCTGTGTAAATCCTCACTGACTGTGTTCCTGTGTAAATCGTCACTGACTGTGTTCCTATGTAAATCCTCACTGGGTGTGTTCCTGTGTAAATCCTTACTGAGTGTGTTCCTGTGTAAATCCTCACTGACTGTGTTCCTGTGTAAATCCTCACTGACTGTGTCCCTGTGTAAATCCTCACTGGGTGTGTTCCTGTGTAAATCCACACTGACTGTGTTCCTGTGTAAATCCACACTGACTGTGTTCCTTTGTAAATCCTCACTGACTGTGTTCCTGTGTAAATCCTCACTGACTGTGTTCCTGTGTAAATCCTCACTGACTGTGTTCCTGTGTCAATCCTCACTGGGTGTGTTCCTGTGTAAATCCTCACTGAGTGTGTTCCTGTGTCAATCCTCGCTGGGTGTGTTCCTGTGTAAATCCTCACTGAGTGTGTTCCTGTGTAAATCCTCACTGATTGTGTTCCTGTGTAAATCCTCACTGACTGTGTACCTGTGTAAATCGTCACTGACTGTGTTCCTATGTAAATCCTCACTGAGTGTGTTCCTGTGTAAATCCTCACTGACTGTGTTCCTGTGTAAATCCTCACTGAGTGTGTTCCTGTGTAAATCCTCACTGACTGTGTTCCTGTGTAAATCCTCACTGAGTGTGTTCCTGTGTAAATCCTCACTGGGTGTGTTCCTGTGTAAATCCTCACTGAGTGTGTTCCTGTGTAAATCCTCACTGACTGTGTTCCTGTGTAAATCGTCACTGACTGTGTTCCTATGTAAATCCTCACTGGTTGTGTTCCTGTGTAAATCCACACTGACTGTGTTCCTGTGTAATTCCTCACTGACTGTGTTCCTGTGTAAATCCTTACTGAGTGTGTTCCTGTGTAAATCCTCACTGACTGTGTTCCTGTGTAAATCGTCACTGACTGTGTTCCTGTGTAAATCCTCACTGGGTGTGTTCCTGTGTAAATCCTCACTTACTGTGTTCCTGTGTAAATCCTCACTGAGTGTGTCCCTGTGTAAATCCTCACTGAGTGTGTCCCTGTGTAAATCCTCACTGAGTGTGTTCCTGTGTAAATCCTCACTGACTGTGTTCCTGTGTAAATCCTCACTGAGTGTGTTCCTGTGTAAATCCTCACTGACTGTGTTCCTGTGTAAATCCTCACTGAGTGTGTCCCTGTGTAAATCCTCATTGAGTGTGTCCCTGTGTAAATCCTCACTGACTGTGTTCCTGTGTAAATCCTCACTGAGTGTGTTCCTGTGTAAATCCTCACTGAGTGTGTTCCTGTGTAAATCCTCACTGGGTGTGTTCCTGTGTAAATCCTCACTGACTGTGTTCCTGTGTAAATCCTCACTGACTGTGTTCCTGTGTAAATCGTCAATGACTGTGTTCCTATGTAAATCCTCACTGGGTGTGTTCCTGTGTAAATCCACACTGACTGTGTTCCTGTGTAAACCCTCACTGGGTGTGTTCCTGTGTAAATCCTCACTGGGTGTGTTACTGTGTAAATCCACACTGACTGTGATCCTGTGTAAACCCTCACTGAGTGTGTTCCTGTGTAAATCCTCACTGACTGTGTTCCTGTGTAAATCCACTCTGAGTGTGTTCCTATGTAAATCCTCACTGACTGTGTTCCTATCTAAATCCTCACTGGGTGTGTTCCTGTGTAAATCCTCACTGGGTGTGTTCCTGTGTAAATCCACACTGAGTGTGTTCCTGTGTAAATCCTTACTGAGTGTGTTCCTGTGTAAATCCTCACTGACTGTGTTCCTGTGTAAATCCTCACTGACTGTGTTCCTGTGTCAATCCTCACTGACTGTGTTCCTGTGTAAATCCTCACTGGGAGTGTTCCTGTGTCAATCCACACTGACTGTGTTCCTGTGTCAATCCTCACTGACTGTGTTCCTGTGTAAATCCTCACTGGGTGTGTTCCTGTGTAAATCCTCACTGGGTGTGTTCCTGTGTCAATCCTCACTGACTGTGTTCCTGTGTCAATCCTCACTGACTGTGTTCCTGTGTAAATCCTCACTGGGTGTGTTCCTGTGTCAATCCTCACTGAGTGTGTTCCTGTGTCAATCCTCTGACTGTGTTCCTGTGTAAATCCTCACTGGGTGTGTTCCTGTGTCAATCCTCACTGACTGTGTTCCTGTGTCAATCCTCACTGACTGTGTTCCTGTGTAAATCCTCACTGGTGTGTCCCTGTGTAAATCCTCACTGAGTGTGTTCCTGTGTAAATCCTCACTGACTGTGTTCCTGTGTAAATCCTCACTGGGTGTGTTCCTGTGTAAACCCTCACTGGGTGTGTTCCTGTGTAAATCCTCACTGGGTGTGTTCCTGTGTAAATCCTCACTGATTGTGTTCCTGTGTAAATCCTCACTGGGTGTGTTCCTGTGTAAATCCTCACTGACTGTGTTCCTGTGTAAATCCTCACTGGGTGTGTTCCTGTGTAAATCCTCACTGACTGTGTCCCTGTGTAAATCCTCACTGGGTGTGTTCCTGTGTAAATCCACACTGACTGTGTTCCTGTGTAAATCCTCACTGACTGTGTTCCTGTGTAAATCCTCACTGACTCTGTTCCTGTGTCAATCCTCACTGGGTGTGTTCCTGTGTAAATCCTCACTGACTGTGTTCCTGTGTAAATCCTCACTGACTGTGTTCCTGTGTAAATCGTCACTGACTGTGTTCCTATGTAAATCCTCACTGGGTGTGTTCCTGTGTAAATCCTTACTGAGTGTGTTCCTGTGTAAATCCTCACTGACTGTGTTCCTGTGTAAATCCTCACTGACTGTGTCCCTGTGTAAATCCTCACTGGATGTGTTCCTGTGTAAATCCACACTGACTGTGTTCCTGTGTAAATCCACACTGACTGTGTTCCTTTGTAAATCCTCACTGACTGTGTTCCTGTGTAAATCCTCACTGACTGTGTTCCTGTGTAAATCCTCACTGACTGTGTTCCTGTGTCAATCCTCACTGGGTGTGTTCCTGTGTAAATCCTCACTGAGTGTGTTCCTGTGTCAATCCTCACTGGGTGTGTTCCTGTTTAAATCCTCACTGAGTGTGTTCCTGTGTAAATCCTCACTGATTGTGTTCCTGTGTAAATCCTCACTGACTGTGTACCTGTGTAAATCGTCACTGACTGTGTTCCTATGTAAATCCTCACTGAGTGTGTTCCTGTGTAAATCCTCACTGACTGTGTTCCTGTGTAAATCCTCACTGAGTGTGTTCCTGTGTAAATCCTCACTGACTGTGTTCCTGTGTAAATCCTCACTGAGTGTGTTCCTGTGTAAATCCTCACTGGGTGTGTTCCTGTGTAAATCCTCACTGACTGTGTTCCTGTGTAAATCGTCACTGACTGTGTTCCTATGTAAATCCTCACTGGTTGTGTTCCTGTGTAAATCCACACTGACTGTGTTCCTGTGTAATTCCTCACTGACTGTGTTCCTGTGTAAATCCTTACTGAGTGTGTTCCTGTGTAAATCCTCACTGACTGTGTTCCTGTGTAAATCGTCACTGACTGTGTTCCTGTGTAAATCCTCACTGGGTGTGTTCCTGTGTAAATCCTCACTTACTGTGTTCCTGTGTAAATCCTCACTGAGTGTGTCCCTGTGTAAATCCTCACTGAGTGTGTTCCTGTGTAAATCCTCACTGACTGTGTTCCTGTGTAAATCCTCACTGAGTGTGTTCCTGTGTAAATCCTCACTGACTGTGTCCCTGTGTAAATCCTCATTGAGTGTGTCCCTGTGTAAATCCTCACTGACTGTGTTCCTGTGTAAATCCTCACTGAGTGTGTTCCTGTGTAAATCCTCACTGAGTGTGTTCCTGTGTAAATCCTCACTGGGTGTGTTCCTGTGTAAATCCTCACTGACTGTGTTCCTGTGTAAATCCTCACTGACTGTGTTCCTGTGTAAATCGTCACTGACTGTGTTCCTATGTAAATCCTCACTGGGTGTGTTCCTGTGTAAATCCTTACTGAGTGTGTTCCTGTGTAAATCCTCACTGACTGTGTTCCTGTGTAAATCGTCACTGACTGTGTTCCTGTGTAAATCCTCACTGGGTGTGTTCCTGTGTATATCCTCAATGACTGTGTTCCTGTGTAAATCCTCACTGAGTGTGTCCCTGTGTAAATCCTCACTGGGTGTGTTCCTGTGTAAATCCTTACTGAGTGTGTTCCTGTGTAAATCCTCACTGACTGTGTTCCTGTGTAAATCCTCACTGACTGTGTCCCTGTGTAAATCCTCACTGGATGTGTTCCTGTGTAAATCCACACTGACTGTGTTCCTGTGTAAATCCACACTGACTGTGTTCCTTTGTAAATCCTCACTGACTGTGTTCCTGTGTAAATCCTCACTGACTGTGTTCCTGTGTAAATCCTCACTGACTGTGTTCCTGTGTCAATCCTCACTGGGTGTGTTCCTGTGTAAATCCTCACTGAGTGTGTTCCTGTGTCAATCCTCACTGGGTGTGTTCCTGTGTAAATCCTCACTGAGTGTGTTCCTGTGTAAATCCTCACTGATTGTGTTCCTGTGTAAATCCTCACTGACTGTGTACCTGTGTAAATCGTCACTGACTGTGTTCCTATGTAAATCCTCACTGAGTGTGTTCCTGTGTAAATCCTCACTGACTGTGTTCCTGTGTAAATCCTCACTGAGTGTGTTCCTGTGTAAATCCTCACTGACTGTGTTCCTGTGTAAATCCTCACTGAGTGTGTTCCTGTGTAAATCCTCACTGGGTGTGTTCCTGTGTAAATCCTCACTGAGTGTGTTCCTGTGTAAATCCTCACTGACTGTGTTCCTGTGTAAATCGTCACTGACTGTGTTCCTATGTAAATCCTCACTGGTTGTGTTCCTGTGTAAATCCACACTGACTGTGTTCCTGTGTAATTCCTCACTGACTGTGTTCCTGTGTAAATCCTTACTGAGTGTGTTCCTGTGTAAATCCTCACTGACTGTGTTCCTGTGTAAATCGTCACTGACTGTGTTCCTGTGTAAATCCTCACTGGGTGTGTTCCTGTGTAAATCCTCACTTACTGTGTTCCTGTGTAAATCCTCACTGAGTGTGTCCCTGTGTAAATCCTCACTGAGTGTGTTCCTGTGTAAATCCTCACTGACTGTGTTCCTGTGTAAATCCTCACTGAGTGTGTTCCTGTGTAAATCCTCACTGACTGTGTCCCTGTGTAAATCCTCATTGAGTGTGTCCCTGTGTAAATCCTCACTGACTGTGTTCCTGTGTAAATCCTCACTGAGTGTGTTCCTGTGTAAATCCTCACTGAGTGTGTTCCTGTGTAAATCCTCACTGGGTGTGTTCCTGTGTAAATCCTCACTGACTGTGTTCCTGTGTAAATCCTCACTGACTGTGTTCCTGTGTAAATCGTCACTGACTGTGTTCCTATGTAAATCCTCACTGGGTGTGTTCCTGTGTAAATCCTTACTGAGTGTGTTCCTGTGTAAATCCTCACTGACTGTGTTCCTGTGTAAATCGTCACTGACTGTGTTCCTGTGTAAATCCTCACTGGGTGTGTTCCTGTGTATATCCTCAATGACTGTGTTCCTGTGTAAATCCTCACTGAGTGTGTCCCTGTGTAAATCCTCACTGAGTGTGTCCCTGTGTAAATCCTCACTGAGTGTGTTCCTGTGTAAATCCTCACTGACTGAGTTCCTGTGTAAATCCTCACTGACTGTGTTCCTGTGTAAATCCTCCCTGACTGTGTTCCTGTGTAAATCCTCACTGACTGTGTCCCTGTGTAAATCTTCACTGGGTGTGTTCCTGTGTAAATCCACACTGACTGTGTTCCTGTGTAAATCCTCACTGAGTGTGTTCCTGTGTAAATCCTCACTGAGTGTGTCCCTGTGTAAATCCTCACTGAGTGTGTCCCTGTGTAAATCCTCACTGAGTGTGTTCCTGTGTAAATCCTCACTGACTGTGTCCCTGTGTAAATCTTCACTGGGTGTGTTCCTGTGTAAATCCACACTGACTGTGTTCCTGTGTAAATCCTCACTGAGTGTGTTCCTGTGTAAATCCTCACTGAGTGTCCCTGTGTAAATCCTCACTGAGTGTGTCCCTGTGTAAATCCTCACTGAGTGTGTTCCTGTGTAAATCCTCACTGACTGTGTTCCTGTGTCAATCCTCACTGAGTGTGTTCCTGTGTAAATCCTCACTGACTGTGTTCCTGTGTAAATCCTCACTGACTGTGTCCCTGTGTAAATCCTCACTGGGTGTGTTCCTGTGTAAATCCACACTGACTGTGTTCCTGTGTAAATCCTCACTGAGTGTGTCCCTGTGTAAATCCTCACTGGGTGTGTTCCTGTGTAAAGCAACACTGACTGTGTTCCTGTGTAAATCCTCACTGAGTGTGTTCCTATGTAAATCCACACTGAGTGTGTTCCTGTGTAAATCCTCACTGAGTGTGTCCTTGTGTAAATCCTCACTGAGTGTGTCCCTGTGTAAATCCTCACTGGGTGTGTTCCTGTGTAAATCCACACTGACTGTGTTCCTGTGTAAATCCTCACTGAGTGTGTCCCTGTGTAAATCCTCACTGAGTGTGTTCCTATGTAAATCCACACTGACTGTGTTCCTGTGTAAATCCTCACTGAGTGTGTCCCTGTGTAAATCCTCACTGAGTGTGTCCCTGTGTAAATCCTCACTGGGTGTGTTCCTGTGTAAATACTCACTGACTGTGTTCCTGTGTAAATCCTCACTGGGTGTGTTCCTGTGTAAACCCTCACTGACTGTGTTCCTGTGTAAATCCACACTGACTGTGTTCCTATCTAAATCCTCACTGGGTGTGTTCCTGTGTAAATCCTCACTGGGTGTGTTCCTGTGTAAATCCTTACTGAGTGTGTTCCTGTGTAAATCCTCACTGACTGTGTTCTTGTGTAAATCCTCACTGGGTGTGTTCCTGTGTAAATCCACACTGACTGTGTTCCTGTGTAAACCCTCACTGACTGTGTTCCTGTGTAAATCCTCACTGTGTGTGTCCCTGTGTAAATCCACACTGACTGTGTTCCTGTGTAAACCCTCACTGAGTGTGTTCCTGTGTAAATCTTCACTGAGTGTGTTCCTTTGTAAATCCTCACTGTGTGTGTCCCTGTGTAAATCCACACTGGGTGTGTTCCTGTGTAAATCCTCACTGAGTGTGTTCCTGTGTAAATCCTCACTGACTGAGTTCCTGTGTAAATCCTCACTGACTGTGTTCCTGTGTAAATCCTCCCTGACTGTGTTCCTGTGTAAATCCTCACTGACTGTGTCCCTGTGTAAATCTTCACTGGGTGTGTTCCTGTGTAAATCCACACTGACTGTGTTCCTGTGTAAATCCTCACTGAGTGTGTTCCTGTGTAAATCCTCACTGGGTGTGTTCCTGTGTAAATCCACACTGACTGTGTTCCTGTGTAAATCCTCACTGAGTGTGTCCCTGTGTAAATCCTCACTGAGTGTGTCCCTGTGTAAATCCTCACTGAGTGTGTTCCTGTGTAAATCCTCACTGACTGTGTTCCTGTGTCAATCCTCACTGAGTGTGTTCCTGTGTAAATCCTCACTGACTGTGTTCCTGTGTAAATCCTCACTGACTGTGTCCCTGTGTAAATCCTCACTGGGTGTGTTCCTGTGTAAATCCACACTGACTGTGTTCCTGTGTAAATCCTCACTGAGTGTGTCCCTGTGTAAATCCTCACTGGGTGTGTTCCTGTGTAAAGCAACACTGACTGTGTTCCTGTGTAAATCCTCACTGAGTGTGTCCCTGTGTAAATCCTCACTGAGTGTGTTCCTATGTAAATCCACACTGAGTGTGTTCCTGTGTAAATCCTCACTGAGTATGTCCTTGTGTAAATCCTCACTGAGTGTGTCCCTGTGTAAATCCTCACTGGGTGTGTTCCTGTGTAAATCCACACTGACTGTGTTCCTGTGTAAATCCTCACTGAGTGTGTCCCTGTGTAAATCCTCACTGAGTGTGTTCCTATGTAAATCCACACTGACTGTGTTCCTGTGTAAATCCTCACTGAGTGTGTCCCTGTGTAAATCCTCACTGAGTGTGTCCCTGTGTAAATCCTCACTGGGTGTGTTCCTGTGTAAATACTCACTGACTGTGTTCCTGTGTAAATCCTCACTGGGTGTGTTCCTGTGTAAACCCTCACTGACTGTGTTCCTGTGTAAATCCACACTGACTGTGTTCCTATCTAAATCCTCACTGGGTGTGTTCCTGTGTAAATCCTCACTGGGTGTGTTACTGTGTAAATCCACACTGAGTGTGTTCCTGTGTAAATCCTTACTGAGTGTGTTCCTGTGTAAATCCTCACTGACTGTGTTCCTGTGTAAATCCTCACTGAGTGTGTTCCTGTGTAAATCCACACTGACTGTGTTCCTGTGTAAACCCTCACTGAGTGTGTTCCTGTGTAAATCCTCACTGTGTGTGTCCCTGTGTAAATCCACACTGACGGTGTTCCTGTGTAAACCCTCACTGAGAGTGTTCCTGTGTAAATCTTCACTGAGTGTGTTCCTTTGTAAATCCTCACTGTGTGTGTCCCTGTGTAAATCCACACTGGGTGTGTTCATGTGTAAATCCACACTGACTGTGTTCCTGTGTAAACCCTCACTGGGTGTGTTCCTGTGTAAATCCTCACTGGGTGTATTCCTGTGTAAATCCACACTGACTGTGATCCTGTGTAAACCCTCACTGAGTGTGTTCCTGTGTAAATCCTCACTGACTGTGTTCCTGTGTAAATCCTCACTGAGTGTGTTCCTATGTAAATCCTCACTGACTCTGTTCCTATCTAATTCCTCACTGGGTGTGTTCCTGTGTAAATCCTCACTGGGTGTGTTCCTGTGTAATCCCTCACTGGGTGTGTTCCTGTGTAAATCCTCACTGGGTGTGTTCCTGTGTAAATCCTCACTGATTGTGTTCCTGTGTAAATCCTCACTGGGTGTGTTCCTGTGTAAATCCTCACTGACTGTGTTCCTGTGTAAATCCTCACTGGGTGTGTTCCTGTGTAAATCCTCACTGACTGTGTCCCTGTGTAAATCCTCACTGGGTGTGTTCCTGTGTAAATCCACACTGACTGTGTTCCTGTGTAAATCCACACTGACTGTGTTCCTGTGTAAATCCACACTGACTGTGTTCATGTGTAAATCCTCACTGACTCTGTTCCTGTGTCAATCCTCACTGGGTGTGTTCCTGTGTAAATCCTCACTGACTGTGTTCCTGTGTAAATCCTCACTGACTGTGTTCCTGTGTAAATCGTCACTGACTGTGTTCCTATGTAAATCCTCACTGGGTGTGTTCCTGTGTAAATCCTTACTGAGTGTGTTCCTGTGTAAATCCTCACTGACTGTGTTCCTGTGTAAATCCTCACTGACTGTGTCCCTGTGTAAATCCTCACTGGGTGTGTTCCTGTGTAAATCCACACTGACTGTGTTCCAGTGTAAATCCACACTGACTGTGTTCCTTTGTAAATCCTCACTGACTGTGTTCCTGTGTAAATCCTCACTGACTGTGTTCCTGTGTAAATCCTCACTGACTGTGTTCCTGTGTCAATCCTCACTGGGTGTGTTCCTGTGTAAATCCTCACTGAGTGTGTTCCTGTGTCAATCATCACTGGGTGTGTTGCTGTGTAAATCCTCACTGAGTGTGTTCCTGTGTAAATCCTCACTGACTGTGTTCCTGTGTAAATCCTCACTGACTGTGTTCCTGTGTAAATCGTCACTGACTGTGTTCCTATGTAAATCCTCACTGAGTGTGTTCCTGTGTAAATCCTCACTGACTGTGTTCCTGTGTAAATCCTCACTGAGTGTGTTCCTGTGTAAATCCTCACTGACTGTGTTCCTGTGTAAATCCTCACTGGGTGTGTTCCTGTGTAAATCCTCACTGAGTGTGTTCCTGTGTAAATCCTCACTGACTGTGTTCCTGTGTAAATCCTTACTGAGTGTGTTCCTGTGTAAATCCTCACTGACTGTGGTCCTGTGTAAATCGTCATTGACTGTGTTCCTGTGTAAATTCTCACTGGGTGTGTTCCTGTGTAAATCCTCACTGACTGTGTTCCTGTGTAAATCCTCACTGAGTGTGTCCCTGTGTAAATCCTCACTGAGTGTGTCCCTGTGTAAATCCTCACTGAGTGTGTTCCTGTGTAAATCCTCACTGAGTGTGTTCCTGTGTAAATCCTCACTGACTGTGTTCCTGTGTAAATCCTCACTGAGTGTGTCCCTGTGTAAATCCTCACTGAGTGTGTCCCTGTGTAAATCCTCACTGAGTGTGTTCCTGTGTAAATCCTCACTGAGTGTGTTCCTGTGTAAATCCTCACTGACTGTGTTCCTGTGTAAATCCTCACTGAGTGTGTCCCTGTGTAAATCCTCACTGAGTGTGTCCCTGTGTAAATCCTCACTGACTGTGTTCCTGTGTAAATCCTCACTGGGTGTGTTCCTGTGTAAATCCTCACTGACTGTGTCCCTGTGTAAATCCTCACTGGGTGTGTTCCTGTGTAAATCCACACTGACTGTGTTCCTGTGTAAATCCACACTGACTGTGTTCCTGTGTAAATCCTCACTGACTGTGTTCCTGTGTAAATCCTCACTGACTCTGTTCCTGTGTCAATCCTCACTGGGTGTGTTCCTGTGTAAATCCTCACTGACTGTGTTCCTGTGTAAATCCTCACTGACTGTGTTCCTGTGTAAATCGTCACTGACTGTGTTCCTATGTAAATCCTCACTGGGTGTGTTCCTGTGTAAATCCTTACTGAGTGTGTTCCTGTGTAAATCCTCACTGACTGTGTTCCTGTGTAAATCCTCACTGACTGTGTCCCTGTGTAAATCCTCACTGGGTGTGTTCCTGTGTAAATCCACACTGACTGTGTTCCTGTGTAAATCCACACTGACTGTGTTCCTTTGTAAATCCTCACTGACTGTGTTCCTGTGTAAATCCTCACTGACTGTGTTCCTGTGTAAATCCTCACTGACTGTGTTCCTGTGTCAATCCTCACTGGGTGTGTTCCTGTGTAAATCCTCACTGAGTGTGTTCCTGTGTCAATCCTCACTGGGTGTGTTCCTGTGTAAATCCTCACTGAGTGTGTTCCTGTGTAAATCCTCACTGATTGTGTTCCTGTGTAAATCCTCACTGACTGTGTTCCTGTGTAAATCGTCACTGACTGTGTTCCTATGTAAATCCTCACTGAGTGTGTTCCTGTGTAAATCCTCACTGAGTGTGTTCCTGTGTAAATCCTCACTGACTGTGTTCCTGTGTAAATCCTCACTGAGTGTGTTCCTGTGTAAATCCTCACTGACTGTGTTCCTGTGTAAATCCTCACTGAGTGTGTCCCTGTGTAAATCCTCATTGAGTGTGTCCCTGTGTAAATCCTCACTGACTGTGTTCCTGTGTAAATCCTCACTGACTGTGTTCCTGTGTAAATCCTCACTGAGTGTGTTCCTGTGTAAATCCTCACTGGGTGTGTTCCTGTGTAAATCCTCACTGAGTGTGTTCCTGTGTAAATCCTCACTGACTGTGTTCCTGTGTAAATCGTCACTGACTGTGTTCCTATGTAAATCCTCACTGGTTGTGTTCCTGTGTAAATCCACACTGACTGTGTTCCTGTGTAATTCCTCACTGACTGTGTTCCTGTGTAAATCCTTACTGAGTGTGTTCCTGTGTAAATCCTCACTGACTGTGTTCCTGTGTAAATCGTCACTGACTGTGTTCCTGTGTAAATCCTCACTGTGTGTGTTCCTGTGTAAATCCTCACTTACTGTGTTCCTGTGTAAATCCTCACTGAGTGTGTCCCTGTGTAAATCCTCACTGAGTGTGTCCCTGTGTAAATCCTCACTGAGTGTGTTCCTGTGTAAATCCTCACTGACTGTGTTCCTGTGTAAATCCTCACTGAGTGTGTTCCTGTGTAAATCCTCACTGACTGTGTTCCTGTGTAAATCCTCACTGAGTGTGTCCCTGTGTAAATCCTCATTGAGTGTGTCCCTGTGTAAATCCTCACTGACTGTGTTCCTGTGTAAATCCTCACTGAGTGTGTTCCTGTGTAAATCCTCACTGAGTGTGTTCCTGTGTAAATCCTCACTGGGTGTGTTCCTGTGTAAATCCTCACTGACTGTGTTCCTGTGTAAATCCTCACTGACTGTGTTCCTGTGTAAATCGTCACTGACTGTGTTCCTATGTAAATCCTCACTGGGTGTGTTCCTGTGTAAATCCTTACTGAGTGTGTTCCTGTGTAAATCCTCACTGACTGTGTTCCTGTGTAAATCGTCACTGACTGTGTTCCTGTGTAAATCCTCACTGGGTGTGTTCCTGTGTATATCCTCAATGACTGTGTTCCTGTGTAAATCCTCACTGAGTGTGTCCCTGTGTAAATCCTCACTGAGTGTGTCCCTGTGTAAATCCTCATCTGAGTGTGTTCCTGTGTAAATCCTCACTGACTGAGTTCCTGTGTAAATCCTCACTGACTGTGTTCCTGTGTAAATCCTCCCTGACTGTGTTCCTGTGTAAATCCTCACTGACTGTGTCCCTGTGTAAATCTTCACTGGGTGTGTTCCTGTGTAAATCCACACTGACTGTGTTCCTGTGTAAATCCTCACTGAGTGTGTTCCTGTGTAAATCCTCACTGGGTGTGTTCCTGTGTAAATCCACACTGACTGTGTTCCTGTGTAAATCCTCACTGAGTGTGTCCCTGTGTAAATCCTCACTGAGTGTGTCCCTGTGTAAATCCTCACTGAGTGTGTTCCTGTGTAAATCCTCACTGACTGTGTTCCTGTGTCAATCCTCACTGAGTGTGTTCCTGTGTAAATCCTCACTGACTGTGTTCCTGTGTAAATCCTCACTGACTGTCTCCCTGTGTAAATCCTCACTGGGTGTGTTCCTGTGTAAATCCACACTGACTGTGTTCCTTTGTAAATCCTCACTGAGTGTGTCCCTGTGTAAATCCTCACTGGGTGTGTTCCTGTGTAAAGCAACACTGACTGTGTTCCTGTGTAAATCCTCACTGAGTGTGTCCCTGTGTAAATCCTCACTGAGTGTGTTCCTATGTAAATCCACACTGAGTGTGTTCCTGTGTAAATCCTCACTGAGTGTGTCCCTGTGTAAATCCTCACTGGGTGTGTTCCTGTGTAAATCCACACTGACTGTGTTCCTGTGTAAATCCTCACTGAGTGTGTCCCTGTGTAAATCCTCACTGAGTGTGTTCCTATGTAAATCCACACTGACTGTGTTCCTGTGTAAATCCTCACTGAGTGTGTCCCTGTGTAAATCCTCACTGAGTGTGTCCCTGTGTAAATCCTCACTGGGTGTGTTCCTGTGTAAATACTCACTGACTGTGTTCCTGTGTAAATCCTCACTGGGTGTGTTCCTGTGTAAACCCTCACTGACTGTGTTCCTGTGTAAATCCACACTGACTGTGTTCCTATCTAAATCCTCACTGGGTGTGTTCCTGTGTAAATCCTCACTGGGTGTGTTACTGTGTAAATCCACACTGAGTGTGTTCCTGTGTAAATCCTTACTGAGTGTGTTCCTGTGTAAATCCTCACTGACTGTGTTCCTGTGTAAATCCTCACTGAGTGTGTTCCTGTGTAAATCCACACTGACTGTGTTCCTGTGTAAACCCTCACTGAGTGTGTTCCTGTGTAAATCCTCACTGTGTGTGTCCCTGTGTAAATCCACACTGACTGTGTTCCTGTGTAAACCCTCACTGAGTGTGTTCCTGTGTAAATCTTCACTGAGTGTGTTCCTTTGTAAATCCTCACTGTGTGTGTCCCTGTGTAAATCCACACTGGGTGTGTTCATGTGTAAATCCACACTGACTGTGTTCCTGTGTAAACCCTCACTGGGTGTGTTCCTGTGTAAATCCTCAATGGGTGTATTCCTGTGTAAATCCACACTGACTGTGATCCTGTGTAAACCCTCACTGAGTGTGTTCCTGTTTAAATCCTCACTGACTGTGTTCCTGTGTAAATCCTCACTGAGTGTGTTCCTGTGTAAATCCACACTGAGTGTGTTCCTATGTAAATCCTCACTGACTCTGTTCCTATCTAATTCCTCACTGGGTGTGTTCCTGTGTAAATCCTCACTGGGTGTGTTCCTGTGTAATCCCTCACTGGGTGTGTTCCTGTGTAAATCCTCACTGGGTGTGTTCCTGTGTAAATCCTCACTGATTGTGTTCCTGTGTAAATCCTCACTGGGTGTGTTCCTGTGTAAATCCTCACTGACTGTGTTCCTGTGTAAATCCTCACTGGGTGTGTTCCTGTGTAAATCCTCACTGACTGTGTCCCTGTGTAAATCCTCACTGGGTGTGTTCCTGTGTAAATCCACACTGACTGTGTTCCTGTGTAAATCCACACTGACTGTGTTCCTGTGTAAATCCACACTGACTGTGTTCATGTGTAAATCCTCACTGACTCTGTTCCTGTGTCAATCCTCACTGGGTGTGTTCCTGTGTAAATCCTCACTGACTGTGTTCCTGTGTAAATCCTCACTGACTGTGTTCCTGTGTAAATCGTCACTGACTGTGTTCCTATGTAAATCCTCACTGGGTGTGTTCCTGTGTAAATCCTTACTGAGTGTGTTCCTGTGTAAATCCTCACTGACTGTGTTCCTGTGTAAATCCTCACTGACTGTGTCCCTGTGTAAATCCTCACTGGGTGTGTTCCTGTGTAAATCCACACTGACTGTGTTCCTGTGTAAATCCACACTGACTGTGTTCCTTTGTAAATCCTCACTGACTGTGTTCCTGTGTAAATCCTCACTGACTGTGTTCCTGTGTAAATCCTCACTGACTGTGTTCCTGTGTCAATCATCACTGGGTGTGTTCCTGTGTAAATCCTCACTGAGTGTGTTCCTGTGTCAATCATCACTGGGTGTGTTGCTGTGTAAATCCTCACTGAGTGTGTTCCTGTGTAAATCCTCACTGACTGTGTTCCTGTGTAAATCCTCACTGACTGTGTTCCTGTGTAAATCGTCACTGACTGTGTTCCTATGTAAATCCTCACTGAGTGTGTTCCTGTGTAAATCCTCACTGACTGTGTTCCTGTGTAAATCCTCACTGAGTGTGTTCCTGTGTAAATCCTCACTGACTGTGTTCCTGTGTAAATCCTCACTGAGTGTGTTCCTGTGTAAATCCTCACTGGGTGTGTTCCTGTGTAAATCCTCACTGAGTGTGTTCCTGTGTAAATCCTCACTGACTGTGTTCCTGTGTAAATCGTCACTGACTGTGTTCCTATGTAAATCCTCACTGGTTGTGTTCCTGTGTAAATCCACACTGACTGTGTTCCTGTGTAAATCCTCACTGACTGTGTTCCTGTGTAAATCCTTACTGAGTGTGTTCCTGTGTAAATCCTCACTGACTGTGTTCCTGTGTAAATCGTCATTGACTGTGTTCCTGTGTAAATTCTCACTGGGTGTGTTCCTGTGTAAATCCTCACTGACTGTGTTCCTGTGTAAATCCTCACTGAGTGTGTCCCTGTGTAAATCCTCACTGAGTGTGTTCCTGTGTCAGTCCTCACTGGGTGTGTTCCTGTGTAAATCCTCACTGAGTGTGTTCCTGTGTAAATCCTCACTGATTGTGTTCCTGTGTAAATCCTCACTGACTGTGTTCCTGTGTAAATCGTCACTGACTGTGTTCCTATGTAAATCCTCACTGAGTGTGTTCCTGTGTAAATCCTCACTGACTGTGTTCCTGTGTAAATCCTCACTGAGTGTGTTCCTGTGTAAATCCTCACTGACTGTGTTCCTGTGTAAATCCTCACTGAGTGTGTTCCTGTGTAAATCCTCACTGGGTGTGTTCCTGTGTAAATCCTCACTGAGTGTGTTCCTGTGTAAATCTTCACTGACTGTGTTCCTGTGTAAATCGTCACTGACTGTGTTCCTATGTAAATCCTCACTGGTTGTGTTCCTGTGTAAATCCACACTGACTGTGTTCCTGTGTAATTCCTCACTGACTGTGTTCCTGTGTAAATCCTTACTGAGTGTGTTCCTGTGTAAATCCTCACTGACTGTGTTCCTGTGTAAATCGTCACTGACTGTGTTCCTGTGTAAATCCTCACTGGGTGTGTTCCTGTGTAAATCCTCACTTACTGTGTTCCTGTGTAAATCCTCACTGAGTGTGTCCCTGTGTAAATCCTCACTGAGTGTGTCCCTGTGTAAATCCTCACTGAGTGTGTTCCTGTGTAAATCCTCACTGACTGTGTTCCTGTGTAAATCCTCACTGAGTGTGTTCCTGTGTAAATCCTCACTGACTGTGTTCCTGTGTAAATCCTCACTGAGTGTGTCCCTGTGTAAATCCTCATTGAGTGTGTCCCTGTGTAAATCCTCACTGACTGTGTTCCTGTGTAAATCCTCACTGAGTGTGTTCCTGTGTAAATCCTCACTGAGTGTGTTCCTGTGTAAATCCTCACTGGGTGTGTTCCTGTGTAAATCCTCACTGACTGTGTTCCTGTGTAAATCCTCACTGACTGTGTTCCTGTGTAAATCGTCACTGACTGTGTTCCTATGTAAATCCTCACTGGGTGTGTTCCTGTGTAAATCCTTACTGAGTGTGTTCCTGTGTAAATCCTCACTGACTGTGTTCCTGTGTAAATCCTCACTGAGTGTGTTCCTGTGTAAATCCTCACTGACTGTGTTCCTGTGTAAATCCTCACTGACTGTGTTCCTGTGTAAATCGTCACTGACTGTGTTCCTATGTAAATCCTCACTGAGTGTGTTCCTGTGTAAATCCTCACTGACTGTGTTCCTGTGTAAATCCTCACTGAGTGTGTTCCTGTGTAAATCCTCACTGACTGTGTTCCTGTGTAAATCCTCACTGAGTGTGTTCCTGTGTAAATCCTCACTGGGTGTGTTCCTGTGTAAATCCTCACTGAGTGTGTTCCTGTGTAAATCCTCACTGACTGTGTTCCTGTGTAAATCGTCACTGACTGTGTTCCTATGTAAATCCTCACTGGTTGTGTTCCTGTGTAAATCCACACTGACTGTGTTCCTGTGTAAATCCTCACTGACTGTGTTCCTGTGTAAATCCTTACTGAGTGTGTTCCTGTGTAAATCCTCACTGACTGTGTTCCTGTGTAAATCGTCATTGACTGTGTTCCTGTGTAAATTCTCACTGGGTGTGTTCCTGTGTAAATCCTCACTGGCTGTGTTCCTGTGTAAATCCTCACTGAGTGTGTCCCTGTGTAAATCCTCACTGAGTGTGTTCCTGTGTCAGTCCTCACTGGGTGTGTTCCTGTGTAAATCCTCACTGAGTGTGTTCCTGTGTAAATCCTCACTGATTGTGTTCCTGTGTAAATCCTCACTGACTGTGTTCCTGTGTAAATCGTCACTGACTGTGTTCCTATGTAAATCCTCACTGAGTGTGTTCCTGTGTAAATCCTCACTGACTGTGTTCCTGTGTAAATCCTCACTGAGTGTGTTCCTGTGTAAATCCTCACTGACTGTGTTCCTGTGTAAATCCTCACTGAGTGTGTTCCTGTGTAAATCCTCACTGGGTGTGTTCCTGTGTAAATCCTCACTGAGTGTGTTCCTGTGTAAATCCTCACTGACTGTGTTCCTGTGTAAATCGTCACTGACTGTGTTCCTATGTAAATCCTCACTGGTTGTGTTCCTGTGTAAATCCACACTGACTGTGTTCCTGTGTAATTCCTCACTGACTGTGTTCCTGTGTAAATCCTTACTGAGTGTGTTCCTGTGTAAATCCTCACTGACTGTGTTCCTGTGTAAATCGTCACTGACTGTGTTCCTGTGTAAATCCTCACTGGGTGTGTTCCTGTGTAAATCCTCACTTACTGTGTTCCTGTGTAAATCCTCACTGAGTGTGTCCCTGTGTAAATCCTCACTGACTGTGTTCCTGTGTAAATCCTCACTGGGTGTGTTCCTGTGTATATCCTCAATGACTGTGTTCCTGTGTAAATCCTCACTGAGTGTGTCCCTGTGTAAATCCTCACTGAGTGTGTTCCTGTGTAAATCCTCACTGACTGTGTTCCTGTGTAAATCCTCACTGAGTGTGTTCCTGTGTAAATCCTCACTGACTGTGTTCCTGTGTAAATCCTCACTGAGTGTGTTCCTGTGTAAATCCTCACTGGGTGTGTTCCTGTGTAAATCCTCACTGAGTGTGTTCCTGTGTAAATCCTCACTGACTGTGTTCCTGTGTAAATCGTCACTGACTGTGTTCCTATGTAAATCCTCACTGGTTGTGTTCCTGTGTAAATCCACACTGACTGTGTTCCTGTGTAATTCCTCACTGACTGTGTTCCTGTGTAAATCCTTACTGAGTGTGTTCCTGTGTAAATCCTCACTGACTGTGTTCCTGTGTAAATCGTCACTGACTGTGTTCCTGTGTAAATCCTCACTGGGTGTGTTCCTGTGTAAATCCTCACTTACTGTGTTCCTGTGTAAATCCTCACTGAGTGTGTCCCTGTGTAAATCCTCACTGACTGTGTTCCTGTGTAAATCCTCACTGGGTGTGTTCCTGTGTATATCCTCAATGACTGTGTTCCTGTGTAAATCCTCACTGAGTGTGTCCCTGTGTAAATCCTCACTGAGTGTGTCCCTGTGTAAATCCTCATCTGAGTGTGTTCCTGTGTAAATCCTCACTGACTGAGTTCCTGTGTAAATCCTCACTGACTGTGTTCCTGTGTAAATCCTCCCTGACTGTGTTCCTGTGTAAATCCTCACTGACTGTGTCCCTGTGTAAATCTTCACTGGGTGTGTTCCTGTGTAAATCCACACTGACTGTGTTCCTGTGTAAATCCTCACTGAGTGTGTTCCTGTGTAAATCCTCACTGGGTGTGTTCCTGTGTAAATCCACACTGACTGTGTTCCTGTGTAAATCCTCACTGAGTGTGTCCCTGTGTAAATCCTCACTGAGTGTGTCCCTGTGTAAATCCTCACTGAGTGTGTTCCTGTGTAAATCCTCACTGACTGTGTTCCTGTGTCAATCCTCACTGAGTGTGTTCCTGTGTAAATCCTCACTGACTGTGTTCCTGTGTAAATCCTCACTGACTGTCTCCCTGTGTAAATCCTCACTGGGTGTGTTCCTGTGTAAATCCACACTGACTGTGTTCCTTTGTAAATCCTCACTGAGTGTGTCCCTGTGTAAATCCTCACTGGGTGTGTTCCTGTGTAAAGCAACACTGACTGTGTTCCTGTGTAAATCCTCACTGAGTGTGTCCCTGTGTAAATCCTCACTGAGTGTGTTCCTATGTAAATCCACACTGAGTGTGTTCCTGTGTAAATCGTCACTGACTGTGTCCCTGTGTAAATCCTCACTGGGTGTGTTCCTGTGTAAATCCACACTGACTGTGTTCCTGTGTAAATCCTCACTGAGTGTGTCCCTGTGTAAATCCTCACTGAGTGTGTTCCTATGTAAATCCACACTGACTGTGTTCCTGTGTAAATCCTCACTGAGTGTGTCCCTGTGTAAATCCTCACTGAGTGTGTCCCTGTGTAAATCCTCACTGGGTGTGTTCCTGTGTAAATACTCACTGACTGTGTTCCTGTGTAAATCCTCACTGGGTGTGTTCCTGTGTAAACCCTCACTGACTGTGTTCCTGTGTAAATCCACACTGACTGTGTTCCTATCTAAATCCTCACTGGGTGTGTTCCTGTGTAAATCCTCACTGGGTGTGTTACTGTGTAAATCCACACTGAGTGTGTTCCTGTGTAAATCCTTACTGAGTGTGTTCCTGTGTAAATCCTCACTGACTGTGTTCCTGTGTAAATCCTCACTGAGTGTGTTCCTGTGTAAATCCACACTGACTGTGTTCCTGTGTAAACCCTCACTGAGTGTGTTCCTGTGTAAATCCTCACTGTGTGTGTCCCTGTGTAAATCCACACTGACTGTGTTCCTGTGTAAACCCTCACTGAGTGTGTTCCTGTGTAAATCTTCACTGAGTGTGTTCCTTTGTAAATCCTCACTGTGTGTGTCCCTGTGTAAATCCACACTGGGTGTGTTCATGTGTAAATCCACACTGACTGTGTTCCTGTGTAAACCCTCACTGGGTGTGTTCCTGTGTAAATCCTCAATGGGTGTATTCCTGTGTAAATCCACACTGACTGTGATCCTGTGTAAACCCTCACTGAGTGTGTTCCTGTTTAAATCCTCACTGACTGTGTTCCTGTGTAAATCCTCACTGAGTGTGTTCCTGTGTAAATCCACACTGAGTGTGTTCCTATGTAAATCCTCACTGACTCTGTTCCTATCTAATTCCTCACTGGGTGTGTTCCTGTGTAAATCCTCACTGGGTGTGTTCCTGTGTAATCCCTCACTGGGTGTGTTCCTGTGTAAATCCTCACTGGGTGTGTTCCTGTGTAAATCCTCACTGATTGTGTTCCTGTGTAAATCCTCACTGGGTGTGTTCCTGTGTAAATCCTCACTGACTGTGTTCCTGTGTAAATCCTCACTGGGTGTGTTCCTGTGTAAATCCTCACTGACTGTGTCCCTGTGTAAATCCTCACTGGGTGTGTTCCTGTGTAAATCCACACTGACTGTGTTCCTGTGTAAATCCACACTGACTGTGTTCCTGTGTAAATCCACACTGACTGTGTTCATGTGTAAATCCTCACTGACTCTGTTCCTGTGTCAATCCTCACTGGGTGTGTTCCTGTGTAAATCCTCACTGACTGTGTTCCTGTGTAAATCCTCACTGACTGTGTTCCTGTGTAAATCGTCACTGACTGTGTTCCTATGTAAATCCTCACTGGGTGTGTTCCTGTGTAAATCCTTACTGAGTGTGTTCCTGTGTAAATCCTCACTGACTGTGTTCCTGTGTAAATCCTCACTGACTGTGTCCCTGTGTAAATCCTCACTGGGTGTGTTCCTGTGTAAATCCACACTGACTGTGTTCCTGTGTAAATCCACACTGACTGTGTTCCTTTGTAAATCCTCACTGACTGTGTTCCTGTGTAAATCCTCACTGACTGTGTTCCTGTGTAAATCCTCACTGGGTGTGTTCCTGTGTATATCCTCAATGACTGTGTTCCTGTGTAAATCCTCACTGAGTGTGTCCCTGTGTAAATCCTCACTGAGTGTGTTCCTGTGTAAATCCTCACTGACTGTGTTCCTGTGTAAATCCTCACTGAGTGTGTTCCTGTGTAAATCCTCACTGACTGTGTTCCTGTGTAAATCCTCACTGAGTGTGTTCCTGTGTAAATCCTCACTGGGTGTGTTCCTGTGTAAATCCTCACTGAGTGTGTTCCTGTGTAAATCCTCACTGACTGTGTTCCTGTGTAAATCGTCACTGACTGTGTTCCTATGTAAATCCTCACTGGTTGTGTTCCTGTGTAAATCCACACTGACTGTGTTCCTGTGTAATTCCTCACTGACTGTGTTCCTGTGTAAATCCTTACTGAGTGTGTTCCTGTGTAAATCCTCACTGACTGTGTTCCTGTGTAAATCGTCACTGACTGTGTTCCTGTGTAAATCCTCACTGGGTGTGTTCCTGTGTAAATCCTCACTTACTGTGTTCCTGTGTAAATCCTCACTGAGTGTGTCCCTGTGTAAATCCTCACTGACTGTGTTCCTGTGTAAATCCTCACTGGGTGTGTTCCTGTGTATATCCTCAATGACTGTGTTCCTGTGTAAATCCTCACTGAGTGTGTCCCTGTGTAAATCCTCACTGAGTGTGTCCCTGTGTAAATCCTCATCTGAGTGTGTTCCTGTGTAAATCCTCACTGACTGAGTTCCTGTGTAAATCCTCACTGACTGTGTTCCTGTGTAAATCCTCCCTGACTGTGTTCCTGTGTAAATCCTCACTGACTGTGTCCCTGTGTAAATCTTCACTGGGTGTGTTCCTGTGTAAATCCACACTGACTGTGTTCCTGTGTAAATCCTCACTGAGTGTGTTCCTGTGTAAATCCTCACTGGGTGTGTTCCTGTGTAAATCCACACTGACTGTGTTCCTGTGTAAATCCTCACTGAGTGTGTCCCTGTGTAAATCCTCACTGAGTGTGTCCCTGTGTAAATCCTCACTGAGTGTGTTCCTGTGTAAATCCTCACTGACTGTGTTCCTGTGTCAATCCTCACTGAGTGTGTTCCTGTGTAAATCCTCACTGACTGTGTTCCTGTGTAAATCCTCACTGACTGTCTCCCTGTGTAAATCCTCACTGGGTGTGTTCCTGTGTAAATCCACACTGACTGTGTTCCTTTGTAAATCCTCACTGAGTGTGTCCCTGTGTAAATCCTCACTGGGTGTGTTCCTGTGTAAAGCAACACTGACTGTGTTCCTGTGTAAATCCTCACTGAGTGTGTCCCTGTGTAAATCCTCACTGAGTGTGTTCCTATGTAAATCCACACTGAGTGTGTTCCTGTGTAAATCGTCACTGACTGTGTCCCTGTGTAAATCCTCACTGGGTGTGTTCCTGTGTAAATCCACACTGACTGTGTTCCTGTGTAAATCCTCACTGAGTGTGTCCCTGTGTAAATCCTCACTGAGTGTGTTCCTATGTAAATCCACACTGACTGTGTTCCTGTGTAAATCCTCACTGAGTGTGTCCCTGTGTAAATCCTCACTGAGTGTGTCCCTGTGTAAATCCTCACTGGGTGTGTTCCTGTGTAAATACTCACTGACTGTGTTCCTGTGTAAATCCTCACTGGGTGTGTTCCTGTGTAAACCCTCACTGACTGTGTTCCTGTGTAAATCCACACTGACTGTGTTCCTATCTAAATCCTCACTGGGTGTGTTCCTGTGTAAATCCTCACTGGGTGTGTTACTGTGTAAATCCACACTGAGTGTGTTCCTGTGTAAATCCTTACTGAGTGTGTTCCTGTGTAAATCCTCACTGACTGTGTTCCTGTGTAAATCCTCACTGAGTGTGTTCCTGTGTAAATCCACACTGAGTGTGTTCCTGTGTAAACCCTCACTGAGTGTGTTCCTGTGTAAATCCTCACTGTGTGTGTCCCTGTGTAAATCCACACTGACTGTGTTCCTGTGTAAACCCTCACTGAGTGTGTTCCTGTGTAAATCTTCACTGAGTGTGTTCCTTTGTAAATCCTCACTGTGTGTGTCCCTGTGTAAATCCACACTGGGTGTGTTCATGTGTAAATCCACACTGACTGTGTTCCTGTGTAAACCCTCACTGGGTGTGTTCCTGTGTAAATCCTCAATGGGTGTATTCCTGTGTAAATCCACACTGACTGTGATCCTGTGTAAACCCTCACTGAGTGTGTTCCTGTTTAAATCCTCACTGACTGTGTTCCTGTGTAAATCCTCACTGAGTGTGTTCCTGTGTAAATCCACACTGAGTGTGTTCCTATGTAAATCCTCACTGACTCTGTTCCTATCTAATTCCTCACTGGGTGTGTTCCTGTGTAAATCCTCACTGGGTGTGTTCCTGTGTAATCCCTCACTGGGTGTGTTCCTGTGTAAATCCTCACTGGGTGTGTTCCTGTGTAAATCCTCACTGATTGTGTTCCTGTGTAAATCCTCACTGGGTGTGTTCCTGTGTAAATCCTCACTGACTGTGTTCCTGTGTAAATCCTCACTGGGTGTGTTCCTGTGTAAATCCTCACTGACTGTGTCCCTGTGTAAATCCTCACTGGGTGTGTTCCTGTGTAAATCCACACTGACTGTGTTCCTGTGTAAATCCACACTGACTGTGTTCCTGTGTAAATCCACACTGACTGTGTTCATGTGTAAATCCTCACTGACTCTGTTCCTGTGTCAATCCTCACTGGGTGTGTTCCTGTGTAAATCCTCACTGACTGTGTTCCTGTGTAAATCCTCACTGACTGTGTTCCTGTGTAAATCGTCACTGACTGTGTTCCTATGTAAATCCTCACTGGGTGTGTTCCTGTGTAAATCCTTACTGAGTGTGTTCCTGTGTAAATCCTCACTGACTGTGTTCCTGTGTAAATCCTCACTGACTGTGTCCCTGTGTAAATCCTCACTGGGTGTGTTCCTGTGTAAATCCACACTGACTGTGTTCCTGTGTAAATCCACACTGACTGTGTTCCTTTGTAAATCCTCACTGACTGTGTTCCTGTGTAAATCCTCACTGACTGTGTTCCTGTGTAAATCCTCACTGACTGTGTTCCTGTGTCAATCATCACTGGGTGTGTTCCTGTGTAAATCCTCACTGAGTGTGTTCCTGTGTCAATCATCACTGGGTGTGTTGCTGTGTAAATCCTCACTGACTGTGTTCCTATGTAAATCCTCACTGAGTGTGTTCCTGTGTAAATCCTCACTGACTGTGTTCCTGTGTAAATCCTCACTGAGTGTGTTCCTGTGTAAATCCTCACTGACTGTGTTCCTGTGTAAATCCTCACTGAGTGTGTTCCTGTGTAAATCCTCACTGGGTGTGTTCCTGTGTAAATCCTCACTGAGTGTGTTCCTGTGTAAATCCTCACTGACTGTGTTCCTGTGTAAATCGTCACTGACTGTGTTCCTATGTAAATCCTCACTGGTTGTGTTCCTGTGTAAATCCACACTGACTGTGTTCCTGTGTAAATCCTCACTGACTGTGTTCCTGTGTAAATCCTTACTGAGTGTGTTCCTGTGTAAATCCTCACTGACTGTGTTCCTGTGTAAATCGTCATTGACTGTGTTCCTGTGTAAATTCTCACTGGGTGTGTTCCTGTGTAAATCCTCACTGACTGTGTTCCTGTGTAAATCCTCACTGAGTGTGTCCCTGTGTAAATCCTCACTGAGTGTGTTCCTGTGTCAGTCCTCACTGGGTGTGTTCCTGTGTAAATCCTCACTGAGTGTGTTCCTGTGTAAATCCTCACTGATTGTGTTCCTGTGTAAATCCTCACTGACTGTGTTCCTGTGTAAATCGTCACTGACTGTGTTCCTATGTAAATCCTCACTGAGTGTGTTCCTGTGTAAATCCTCACTGACTGTGTTCCTGTGTAAATCCTCACTGAGTGTGTTCCTGTGTAAATCCTCACTGACTGTGTTCCTGTGTAAATCCTCACTGAGTGTGTTCCTGTGTAAATCCTCACTGGGTGTGTTCCTGTGTAAATCCTCACTGAGTGTGTTCCTGTGTAAATCCTCACTGACTGTGTTCCTGTGTAAATCGTCACTGACTGTGTTCCTATGTAAATCCTCACTGGTTGTGTTCCTGTGTAAATCCACACTGACTGTGTTCCTGTGTAATTCCTCACTGACTGTGTTCCTGTGTAAATCCTTACTGAGTGTGTTCCTGTGTAAATCCTCACTGACTGTGTTCCTGTGTAAATCGTCACTGACTGTGTTCCTGTGTAAATCCTCACCGGGTGTGTTCCTGTGTAAATCCTCACTTACTGTGTTCCTGTGTAAATCCTCACTGAGTGTGTCCCTGTGTAAATCCTCACTGACTGTGTTCCTGTGTAAATCCTCACTGGGTGTGTTCCTGTGTATATCCTCAATGACTGTGTTCCTGTGTAAATCCTCACTGAGTGTGTCCCTGTGTAAATCCTCACTGAGTGTGTTCCTGTGTAAATCCTCACTGACTGTGTTCCTGTGTAAATCCTCACTGAGTGTGTTCCTGTGTAAATCCTCACTGACTGTGTTCCTGTGTAAATCCTCACTGAGTGTGTTCCTGTGTAAATCCTCACTGGGTGTGTTCCTGTGTAAATCCTCACTGAGTGTGTTCCTGTGTAAATCCTCACTGACTGTGTTCCTGTGTAAATCGTCACTGACTGTGTTCCTATGTAAATCCTCACTGGTTGTGTTCCTGTGTAAATCCACACTGACTGTGTTCCTGTGTAATTCCTCACTGACTGTGTTCCTGTGTAAATCCTTACTGAGTGTGTTCCTGTGTAAATCCTCACTGACTGTGTTCCTGTGTAAATCGTCACTGACTGTGTTCCTGTGTAAATCCTCACTGGGTGTGTTCCTGTGTAAATCCTCACTTACTGTGTTCCTGTGTAAATCCTCACTGAGTGTGTCCCTGTGTAAATCCTCACTGACTGTGTTCCTGTGTAAATCCTCACTGGGTGTGTTCCTGTGTATATCCTCAATGACTGTGTTCCTGTGTAAATCCTCACTGAGTGTGTCCCTGTGTAAATCCTCACTGAGTGTGTCCCTGTGTAAATCCTCATCTGAGTGTGTTCCTGTGTAAATCCTCACTGACTGAGTTCCTGTGTAAATCCTCACTGACTGTGTTCCTGTGTAAATCCTCCCTGACTGTGTTCCTGTGTAAATCCTCACTGACTGTGTCCCTGTGTAAATCTTCACTGGGTGTGTTCCTGTGTAAATCCACACTGACTGTGTTCCTGTGTAAATCCTCACTGAGTGTGTTCCTGTGTAAATCCTCACTGGGTGTGTTCCTGTGTAAATCCACACTGACTGTGTTCCTGTGTAAATCCTCACTGAGTGTGTCCCTGTGTAAATCCTCACTGAGTGTGTCCCTGTGTAAATCCTCACTGAGTGTGTTCCTGTGTAAATCCTCACTGACTGTGTTCCTGTGTCAATCCTCACTGAGTGTGTTCCTGTGTAAATCCTCACTGACTGTGTTCCTGTGTAAATCCTCACTGACTGTCTCCCTGTGTAAATCCTCACTGGGTGTGTTCCTGTGTAAATCCACACTGACTGTGTTCCTTTGTAAATCCTCACTGAGTGTGTCCCTGTGTAAATCCTCACTGGGTGTGTTCCTGTGTAAAGCAACACTGACTGTGTTCCTGTGTAAATCCTCACTGAGTGTGTCCCTGTGTAAATCCTCACTGAGTGTGTTCCTATGTAAATCCACACTGAGTGTGTTCCTGTGTAAATCGTCACTGACTGTGTCCCTGTGTAAATCCTCACTGGGTGTGTTCCTGTGTAAATCCACACTGACTGTGTTCCTGTGTAAATCCTCACTGAGTGTGTCCCTGTGTAAATCCTCACTGAGTGTGTTCCTATGTAAATCCACACTGACTGTGTTCCTGTGTAAATCCTCACTGAGTGTGTCCCTGTGTAAATCCTCACTGAGTGTGTCCCTGTGTAAATCCTCACTGGGTGTGTTCCTGTGTAAATACTCACTGACTGTGTTCCTGTGTAAATCCTCACTGGGTGTGTTCCTGTGTAAACCCTCACTGACTGTGTTCCTGTGTAAATCCACACTGACTGTGTTCCTATCTAAATCCTCACTGGGTGTGTTCCTGTGTAAATCCTCACTGGGTGTGTTACTGTGTAAATCCACACTGAGTGTGTTCCTGTGTAAATCCTTACTGAGTGTGTTCCTGTGTAAATCCTCACTGACTGTGTTCCTGTGTAAATCCTCACTGAGTGTGTTCCTGTGTAAATCCACACTGACTGTGTTCCTGTGTAAACCCTCACTGAGTGTGTTCCTGTGTAAATCCTCACTGTGTGTGTCCCTGTGTAAATCCACACTGACTGTGTTCCTGTGTAAACCCTCACTGAGTGTGTTCCTGTGTAAATCTTCACTGAGTGTGTTCCTTTGTAAATCCTCACTGTGTGTGTCCCTGTGTAAATCCACACTGGGTGTGTTCATGTGTAAATCCACACTGACTGTGTTCCTGTGTAAACCCTCACTGGGTGTGTTCCTGTGTAAATCCTCAATGGGTGTATTCCTGTGTAAATCCACACTGACTGTGATCCTGTGTAAACCCTCACTGAGTGTGTTCCTGTTTAAATCCTCACTGACTGTGTTCCTGTGTAAATCCTCACTGAGTGTGTTCCTGTGTAAATCCACACTGAGTGTGTTCCTATGTAAATCCTCACTGACTCTGTTCCTATCTAATTCCTCACTGGGTGTGTTCCTGTGTAAATCCTCACTGGGTGTGTTCCTGTGTAATCCCTCACTGGGTGTGTTCCTGTGTAAATCCTCACTGGGTGTGTTCCTGTGTAAATCCTCACTGATTGTGTTCCTGTGTAAATCCTCACTGGGTGT
This sequence comes from Hemitrygon akajei, assembly GCF_048418815.1. Classification (NCBI taxonomy): domain Eukaryota; kingdom Metazoa; phylum Chordata; class Chondrichthyes; order Myliobatiformes; family Dasyatidae; genus Hemitrygon; species Hemitrygon akajei. The sequence continues at coordinate 6,522,473 of NC_133143.1, read as the reverse complement.
GTTCCTGTGTAAATCCTCACTGACTGTGTTCCTGTGTAAATCCTCACTGGGTGTGTTCCTGTGTAAATCCTCACTGACTGTGTCCCTGTGTAAATCCTCACTGGGTGTGTTCCTGTGTAAATCCACACTGACTGTGTTCCTGTGTAAATCCACACTGACTGTGTTCCTGTGTAAATCCACACTGACTGTGTTCATGTGTAAATCCTCACTGACTCTGTTCCTGTGTCAATCCTCACTGGGTGTGTTCCTGTGTAAATCCTCACTGACTGTGTTCCTGTGTAAATCCTCACTGACTGTGTTCCTGTGTAAATCGTCACTGACTGTGTTCCTATGTAAATCCTCACTGGGTGTGTTCCTGTGTAAATCCTTACTGAGTGTGTTCCTGTGTAAATCCTCACTGACTGTGTTCCTGTGTAAATCCTCACTGACTGTGTCCCTGTGTAAATCCTCACTGGGTGTGTTCCTGTGTAAATCCACACTGACTGTGTTCCTGTGTAAATCCACACTGACTGTGTTCCTTTGTAAATCCTCACTGACTGTGTTCCTGTGTAAATCCTCACTGACTGTGTTCCTGTGTAAATCCTCACTGACTGTGTTCCTGTGTCAATCATCACTGGGTGTGTTCCTGTGTAAATCCTCACTGAGTGTGTTCCTGTGTCAATCATCACTGGGTGTGTTGCTGTGTAAATCCTCACTGAGTGTGTTCCTGTGTAAATCCTCACTGACTGTGTTCCTGTGTAAATCCTCACTGACTGTGTTCCTGTGTAAATCGTCACTGACTGTGTTCCTATGTAAATCCTCACTGAGTGTGTTCCTGTGTAAATCCTCACTGACTGTGTTCCTGTGTAAATCCTCACTGAGTGTGTTCCTGTGTAAATCCTCACTGACTGTGTTCCTGTGTAAATCCTCACTGAGTGTGTTCCTGTGTAAATCCTCACTGGGTGTGTTCCTGTGTAAATCCTCACTGAGTGTGTTCCTGTGTAAATCCTCACTGACTGTGTTCCTGTGTAAATCGTCACTGACTGTGTTCCTATGTAAATCCTCACTGGTTGTGTTCCTGTGTAAATCCACACTGACTGTGTTCCTGTGTAAATCCTCACTGACTGTGTTCCTGTGTAAATCCTTACTGAGTGTGTTCCTGTGTAAATCCTCACTGACTGTGTTCCTGTGTAAATCGTCATTGACTGTGTTCCTGTGTAAATTCTCACTGGGTGTGTTCCTGTGTAAATCCTCACTGACTGTGTTCCTGTGTAAATCCTCACTGAGTGTGTCCCTGTGTAAATCCTCACTGAGTGTGTTCCTGTGTCAGTCCTCACTGGGTGTGTTCCTGTGTAAATCCTCACTGAGTGTGTTCCTGTGTAAATCCTCACTGATTGTGTTCCTGTGTAAATCCTCACTGACTGTGTTCCTGTGTAAATCGTCACTGACTGTGTTCCTATGTAAATCCTCACTGAGTGTGTTCCTGTGTAAATCCTCACTGACTGTGTTCCTGTGTAAATCCTCACTGAGTGTGTTCCTGTGTAAATCCTCACTGACTGTGTTCCTGTGTAAATCCTCACTGAGTGTGTTCCTGTGTAAATCCTCACTGGGTGTGTTCCTGTGTAAATCCTCACTGAGTGTGTTCCTGTGTAAATCCTCACTGACTGTGTTCCTGTGTAAATCGTCACTGACTGTGTTCCTATGTAAATCCTCACTGGTTGTGTTCCTGTGTAAATCCACACTGACTGTGTTCCTGTGTAATTCCTCACTGACTGTGTTCCTGTGTAAATCCTTACTGAGTGTGTTCCTGTGTAAATCCTCACTGACTGTGTTCCTGTGTAAATCGTCACTGACTGTGTTCCTGTGTAAATCCTCACTGGGTGTGTTCCTGTGTAAATCCTCACTTACTGTGTTCCTGTGTAAATCCTCACTGAGTGTGTCCCTGTGTAAATCCTCACTGAGTGTGTCCCTGTGTAAATCCTCACTGAGTGTGTTCCTGTGTAAATCCTCACTGACTGTGTTCCTGTGTAAATCCTCACTGAGTGTGTTCCTGTGTAAATCCTCACTGACTGTGTTCCTGTGTAAATCCTCACTGAGTGTGTCCCTGTGTAAATCCTCATTGAGTGTGTCCCTGTGTAAATCCTCACTGACTGTGTTCCTGTGTAAATCCTCACTGAGTGTGTTCCTGTGTAAATCCTCACTGAGTGTGTTCCTGTGTAAATCCTCACTGGGTGTGTTCCTGTGTAAATCCTCACTGACTGTGTTCCTGTGTAAATCCTCACTGACTGTGTTCCTGTGTAAATCGTCACTGACTGTGTTCCTATGTAAATCCTCACTGGGTGTGTTCCTGTGTAAATCCTTACTGAGTGTGTTCCTGTGTAAATCCTCACTGACTGTGTTCCTGTGTAAATCCTCACTGAGTGTGTTCCTGTGTAAATCCTCACTGACTGTGTTCCTGTGTAAATCCTCACTGACTGTGTTCCTGTGTAAATCGTCACTGACTGTGTTCCTATGTAAATCCTCACTGAGTGTGTTCCTGTGTAAATCCTCACTGACTGTGTTCCTGTGTAAATCCTCACTGAGTGTGTTCCTGTGTAAATCCTCACTGACTGTGTTCCTGTGTAAATCCTCACTGAGTGTGTTCCTGTGTAAATCCTCACTGGGTGTGTTCCTGTGTAAATCCTCACTGAGTGTGTTCCTGTGTAAATCCTCACTGACTGTGTTCCTGTGTAAATCGTCACTGACTGTGTTCCTATGTAAATCCTCACTGGTTGTGTTCCTGTGTAAATCCACACTGACTGTGTTCCTGTGTAAATCCTCACTGACTGTGTTCCTGTGTAAATCCTTACTGAGTGTGTTCCTGTGTAAATCCTCACTGACTGTGTTCCTGTGTAAATCGTCATTGACTGTGTTCCTGTGTAAATTCTCACTGGGTGTGTTCCTGTGTAAATCCTCACTGACTGTGTTCCTGTGTAAATCCTCACTGAGTGTGTCCCTGTGTAAATCCTCACTGAGTGTGTTCCTGTGTCAGTCCTCACTGGGTGTGTTCCTGTGTAAATCCTCACTGAGTGTGTTCCTGTGTAAATCCTGACTGATTGTGTTCCTGTGTAAATCCTCACTGACTGTGTTCCTGTGTAAATCGTCACTGACTGTGTTCCTATGTAAATCCTCACTGAGTGTGTTCCTGTGTAAATCCTCACTGACTGTGTTCCTGTGTAAATCCTCACTGAGTGTGTACCTGTGTAAATCCTCACTGACTGTGTTCCTGTGTAAATCCTCACTGAGTGTGTTCCTGTGTAAATCCTCACTGGGTGTGTTCCTGTGTAAATCCTCACTGAGTGTGTTCCTGTGTAAATCCTCACTGACTGTGTTCCTGTGTAAATCGTCACTGACTGTGTTCCTATGTAAATCCTCACTGGTTGTGTTCCTGTGTAAATCCACACTGACTGTGTTCCTGTGTAATTCCTCACTGACTGTGTTCCTGTGTAAATCCTTACTGAGTGTGTTCCTGTGTAAATCCTCACTGACTGTGTTCCTGTGTAAATCGTCACTGACTGTGTTCCTGTGTAAATCCTCACTGGGTGTGTTCCTGTGTAAATCCTCACTTACTGTGTTCCTGTGTAAATCCTCACTGAGTGTGTCCCTGTGTAAATCCTCACTGAGTGTGTCCCTGTGTAAATCCTCACTGAGTGTGTTCCTGTGTAAATCCTCACTGACTGTGTTCCTGTGTAAAGCCTCACTGAGTGTGTTCCTGTGTAAATCCTCACTGACTGTGTTCCTGTGTAAATCCTCACTGAGTGTGTCCCTGTGTAAATCCTCATTGAGTGTGTCCCTGTGTAAATCCTCACTGACTGTGTTCCTGTGTAAATCCTCACTGAGTGTGTTCCTGTGTAAATCCTCACTGAGTGTGTTCCTGTGTAAATCCTCACTGGGTGTGTTCCTGTGTAAATCCTCACTGACTGTGTTCCTGTGTAAATCCTCACTGACTGTGTTCCTGTGTAAATCGTCACTGACTGTGTTCCTATGTAAATCCTCACTGGGTGTGTTCCTGTGTAAATCCTTACTGAGTGTGTTCCTGTGTAAATCCTCACTGACTGTGTTCCTGTGTAAATCGTCACTGACTGTGTTCCTGTGTAAATCCTCACTGGGTGTGTTCCTGTGTATATCCTCAATGACTGTGTTCCTGTGTAAATCCTCACTGAGTGTGTCCCTGTGTAAATCCTCACTGAGTGTGTCCCTGTGTAAATCCTCACTGAGTGTGTTCCTGTGTAAATCCTCACTGACTGAGTTCCTGTGTAAATCCTCACTGACTGTGTTCCTGTGTAAATCCTCCCTGACTGTGTTCCTGTGTAAATCCTCACTGACTGTGTCCCTGTGTAAATCTTCACTGGGTGTGTTCCTGTGTAAATCCACACTGACTGTGTTCCTGTGTAAATCCTCACTGAGTGTGTTCCTGTGTAAATCCTCACTCGGTGTGTTCCTGTGTAAATCCACACTGACTGTGTTCCTGTGTAAATCCTCACTGAGTGTGTCCCTGTGTAAATCCTCACTGAGTGTGTCCCTGTGTAAATCCTCACTGAGTGTGTTCCTGTGTAAATCCTCACTGACTGTGTTCCTGTGTCAATCCTCACTGAGTGTGTTCCTGTGTAAATCCTCACTGACTGTGTTCCTGTGTAAATCCTCACTGACAGTGTCCCTGTGTAAATCCTCACTGGGTGTGTTCCTGTGTAAATCCACACTGACTGTGTTCCTTTGTAAATCCTCACTGAGTGTGTCCCTGTGTAAATCCTCACTGGGTGTGTTCCTGTGTAAAGCAACACTGACTGTGTCCCTGTGTAAATCCTCACTGAGTGTGTCCCTGTGTAAATCCTCACTGAGTGTGTTCCTGTGTAAATCCTCACTGACTGTGTTCCTGTGTAAATCCTCACTGAGTGTGTTCCTGTGTAAATCCTCACTGACTGTGTTCCTGTGTAAATCCTCACTGAGTGTGTCCCTGTGTAAATCCTCATTGAGTGTGTCCCTGTGTAAATCCTCACTGACTGTGTTCCTGTGTAAATCCTCACTGAGTGTGTTCCTGTGTAAATCCTCACTGAGTGTGTTCCTGTGTAAATCCTCACTGGGTGTGTTCCTGTGTAAATCCTCACTGACTGTGTTCCTGTGTAAATCCTCACTGACTGTGTTCCTGTGTAAATCGTCACTGACTGTGTTCCTATGTAAATCCTCACTGGGTGTGTTCCTGTGTAAATCCTTACTGAGTGTGTTCCTGTGTAAATCCTCACTGACTGTGTTCCTGTGTAAATCGTCACTGACTGTGTTCCTGTGTAAATCCTCACTGGGTGTGTTCCTGTGTATATCCTCAATGACTGTGTTCCTGTGTAAATCCTCACTGAGTGTGTCCCTGTGTAAATCCTCACTGAGTGTGTCCCTGTGTAAATCCTCACTGAGTGTGTTCCTGTGTAAATCCTCACTGACTGAGTTCCTGTGTAAATCCTCACTGACTGTGTTCCTGTGTAAATCCTCCCTGACTGTGTTCCTGTGTAAATCCTCACTGACTGTGTCCCTGTGTAAATCTTCACTGGGTGTGTTCCTGTGTAAATCCACACTGACTGTGTTCCTGTGTAAATCCTCACTGAGTGTGTTCCTGTGTAAATCCTCACTCGGTGTGTTCCTGTGTAAATCCACACTGACTGTGTTCCTGTGTAAATCCTCACTGAGTGTGTCCCTGTGTAAATCCTCACTGAGTGTGTCCCTGTGTAAATCCTCACTGAGTGTGTTCCTGTGTAAATCCTCACTGACTGTGTTCCTGTGTCAATCCTCACTGAGTGTGTTCCTGTGTAAATCCTCACTGACTGTGTTCCTGTGTAAATCCTCACTGACAGTGTCCCTGTGTAAATCCTCACTGGGTGTGTTCCTGTGTAAATCCACACTGACTGTGTTCCTTTGTAAATCCTCACTGAGTGTGTCCCTGTGTAAATCCTCACTGGGTGTGTTCCTGTGTAAAGCAACACTGACTGTGTTCCTGTGTAAATCCTCACTGAGTGTGTCCCTGTGTAAATCCTCACTGAGTGTGTTCCTATGTAAATCCACACTGAGTGTGTTCCTGTGTAAATCCTCACTGAGTGTGTCCCTGTGTAAATCCTCACTGGGTGTGTTCCTGTGTAAATCCACACTGACTGTGTTCCTGTGTAAATCCTCACTGAGTGTGTCCCTGTGTAAATCCTCACTGAGTGTGTTCCTATGTAAATCCACACTGACTGTGTTCCTGTGTAAATCCTCACTGAGTGTGTCCCTGTGTAAATCCTCACTGAGTGTGTCCCTGTGTAAATCCTCACTGGGTGTGTTCCTGTGTAAATACTCACTGACTGTGTTCCTGTGTAAATCCTCACTGGGTGTGTTCCCGTGTAAACCCTCACTGACTGTGTTCCTGTGTAAATCCACACTGACTGTGTTCCTATCTAAATCCTCACTGGGTGTGTTCCTGTGTAAATCCTCACTGGGTGTGTTACTGTGTAAATCCACACTGAGTGTGTTCCTGTGTAAATCCTTACTGAGTGTGTTCCTGTGTAAATCCTCACTGACTGTGTTCCTGTGTAAATCCTCACTGAGTGTGTTCCTGTGTAAATCCACACTGACTGTGTTCCTGTGTAAACCCTCACTGAGTGTGTTCCTGTGTAAATCCTCACTGTGTGTGTCCCTGTGTAAATCCACACTGACTGTGTTCCTGTGTAAACCCTCACTGAGTGTGTTCCTGTGTAAATCTTCACTGAGTGTGTTCCTTTGTAAATCCTCACTGTGTGTGTCCATGTGTAAATCCACACTGGGTGTGTTCATGTGTAAATCCACACTGACTGTGTTCCTGTGTAAACCCTCACTGGGTGTGTTCCTGTGTAAATCCTCAATGGGTGTATTCCTGTGTAAATCCACACTGACTGTGATCCTGTGTAAACCCTCACTGAGTGTGTTCCTGTTTAAATCCTCACTGACTGTGTTCCTGTGTAAATCCTCACTGAGTGTGTTCCTGTGTAAATCCACACTGAGTGTGTTCCTATGTAAATCCTCACTGACTCTGTTCCTATCTAATTCCTCACTGGGTGTGTTCCTGTGTAAATCCTCACTGGGTGTGTTCCTGTGTAATCCCTCACTGGGTGTGTTCCTGTGTAAATCCTCACTGGGTGTGTTCCTGTGTAAATCCTCACTGATTGTGTTCCTGTGTAAATCCTCACTGGGTGTGTTCCTGTGTAAATCCTCACTGACTGTGTTCCTGTGTAAATCCTCACTGGGTGTGTTCCTGTGTAAATCCTCACTGACTGTGTCCCTGTGTAAATCCTCACTGGGTGTGTTCCTGTGTAAATCCACACTGACTGTGTTCCTGTGTAAATCCACACTGACTGTGTTCCTGTGTAAATCCACACTGACTGTGTTCATGTGTAAATCCTCACTGACTCTGTTCCTGTGTCAATCCTCACTGGGTGTGTTCCTGTGTAAATCCTCACTGACTGTGTTCCTGTGTAAATCCTCACTGACTGTGTTCCTGTGTAAATCGTCACTGACTGTGTTCCTATGTAAATCCTCACTGGGTGTGTTCCTGTGTAAATCCTTACTGAGTGTGTTCCTGTGTAAATCCTCACTGACTGTGTTCCTGTGTAAATCCTCACTGACTGTGTCCCTGTGTAAATCCTCACTGGGTGTGTTCCTGTGTAAATCCACACTGACTGTGTTCCTGTGTAAATCCACACTGACTGTGTTCCTTTGTAAATCCTCACTGACTGTGTTCCTGTGTAAATCCTCACTGACTGTGTTCCTGTGTAAATCCTCACTGACTGTGTTCCTGTGTCAATCATCACTGGGTGTGTTCCTGTGTAAATCCTCACTGAGTGTGTTCCTGTGTCAATCATCACTGGGTGTGTTGCTGTGTAAATCCTCACTGAGTGTGTTCCTGTGTAAATCCTCACTGACTGTGTTCCTGTGTAAATCCTCACTGACTGTGTTCCTGTGTAAATCGTCACTGACTGTGTTCCTATGTAAATCCTCACTGAGTGTGTTCCTGTGTAAATCCTCACTGACTGTGTTCCTGTGTAAATCCTCAACGAGTGTGTTCCTGTGTAAATCCTCACTGACTGTGTTCCTGTGTAAATCCTCACTGAGTGTGTTCCTGTGTAAATCCTCACTGGGTGTGTTCCTGTGTAAATCCTCACTGAGTGTGTTCCTGTGTAAATCCTCACTGACTGTGTTCCTGTGTAAATCGTCACTGACTGTGTTCCTATGTAAATCCTCACAGGTTGTGTTCCTGTGTAAATCCACACTGACTGTGTTCCTGTGTAAAACCTCACTGACTGTGTTCCTGTGTAAATCCTTACTGAGTGTGTTCCTGTGTAAATCCTCACTGACTGTGTTCCTGTGTAAATCGTCATTGACTGTGTTCCTGTGTAAATTCTCACTGGGTGTGTTCCTGTGTAAATCCTCACTGACTGTGTTCCTGTGTAAATCCTCACTGAGTGTGTCCCTGTGTAAATCCTCACTGAGTGTGTCCCTGTGTAAATCCTCACTGAGTGTGTTCCTGTGTAAATCCTCACTGAGTGTGTTCCTGTGTAAATCCTCACTGACTGTGTTCCTGTGTAAATCCTCACTGAGTGTGTCCCTGTGTAAATCCTCACTGAGTGTGTCCCTGTGTAAATCCTCACTGACTGTGTTCCTGTGTAAATCCTCACTGGGTGTGTTCCTGTGTAAATCCTCACTGGGTGTGTTCCTGTGTAAATCCTCACTGACTGTGTCCCTGTGTAAATCCTCACTGGGTGTGTTCCTGTGTAAATCCACACTGACTGTGTTCCTGTGTAAATCCACACTGACTGTGTTCCTGTGTAAATCCTCACTGACTGTGTTCCTGTGTAAATCCTCACTGACTCTGTTCCTGTGTCAATCCTCACTGGGTGTGTTCCTGTGTAAATCCTCACTGACTGTGTTCCTGTGTAAATCCTCACTGACTGTGTTCCTGTGTAAATCGTCACTGACTGTGTTCCTATGTAAATCCTCACTGGGTGTGTTCCTGTGTAAATCCTTACTGAGTGTGTTCCTGTGTAAATCCTCACTGACTGTGTTCCTGTGTAAATCCTCACTGACTGTGTCCCTGTGTAAATCCTCACTGGGTGTGTTCCTGTGTAAATCCACACTGACTGTGTTCCTGTGTAAATCCACACTGACTGTGTTCCTTTGTAAATCCTCACTGACTGTGTTCCTGTGTAAATCCTCACTGACTGTGTTCCTGTGTAAATCCTCACTGACTGTGTTCCTGTGTAAATCCTCACTGAGTGTGTTCCTGTGTAAATCCTCACTGGGTGTGTTCCTGTGTAAATCCTCACTGAGTGTGTTCCTGTGTAAATCCTCACTGACTGTGTTCCTGTGTAAATCGTCACTGACTGTGTTCCTATGTAAATCCTCACTGGTTGTGTTCCTGTGTAAATCCACACTGACTGTGTTCCTGTGTAAATCCTCACTGACTGTGTTCCTGTGTAAATCCTTACTGAGTGTGTTCCTGTGTAAATCCTCACTGACTGTGTTCCTGTGTAAATCGTCATTGACTGTGTTCCTGTGTAAATTCTCACTGGGTGTGTTCCTGTGTAAATCCTCACTGACTGTGTTCCTGTGTAAATCCTCACTGAGTGTGTCCCTGTGTAAATCCTCACTGAGTGTGTCCCTGTGTAAATCCTCACTGAGTGTGTTCCTGTGTAAATCCTCACTGAGTGTGTTCCTGTGTAAATCCTCACTGACTGTGTTCCTGTGTAAATCCTCACTGAGTGTGTCCCTGTGTAAATCCTCACTGAGTGTGTCCCTGTGTAAATCCTCACTGACTGTGTTCCTGTGTAAATCCTCACTGGGTGTGTTCCTGTGTAAATCCTCACTGGGTGTGTTCCTGTGTAAATCCTCACTGACTGTGTCCCTGTGTAAATCCTCACTGGGTGTGTTCCTGTGTAAATCCACACTGACTGTGTTCCTGTGTAAATCCACACTGACTGTGTTCCTGTGTAAATCCTCACTGACTGTGTTCCTGTGTAAATCCTCACTGACTCTGTTCCTGTGTCAATCCTCACTGGGTGTGTTCCTGTGTAAATCCTCACTGACTGTGTTCCTGTGTAAATCCTCACTGACTGTGTTCCTGTGTAAATCGTCACTGACTGTGTTCCTATGTAAATCCTCACTGGGTGTGTTCCTGTGTAAATCCTTACTGAGTGTGTTCCTGTGTAAATCCTCACTGACTGTGTTCCTGTGTAAATCCTCACTGACTGTGTCCCTGTGTAAATCCTCACTGGGTGTGTTCCTGTGTAAATCCACACTGACTGTGTTCCTGTGTAAATCCACACTGACTGTGTTCCTTTGTAAATCCTCACTGACTGTGTTCCTGTGTAAATCCTCACTGACTGTGTTCCTGTGTAAATCCTCACTGACTGTGTTCCTGTGTCAATCCTCACTGGGTGTGTTCCTGTGTAAATCCTCACTGAGTGTGTTCCTGTGTCAATCCTCACTGGGTGTGTTCCTGTGTAAATCCTCACTGAGTGTGTTCCTGTGTAAATCCTCACTGATTGTGTTCCTGTGTAAATCCTCACTGACTGTGTTCCTGTGTAAATCGTCACTGACTGTGTTCCTATGTAAATCCTCACTGAGTGTGTTCCTGTGTAAATCCTCACTGACTGTGTTCCTGTGTAAATCCTCACAGAGTGTGTTCCTGTGTAAATCCTCACTGACTGTGTTCCTGTGTAAATCCTCACTGAGTGTGTTCCTGTGTAAATCCTCACTGGGTGTGTTCCTGTGTAAATCCTCACTGAGTGTGTTCCTGTGTAAATCCTCACTGACTGTGTTCCTGTGTAAATCGTCACTGACTGTGTTCCTATGTAAATCCTCACTGGTTGTGTTCCTGTGTAAATCCACACTGACTGTGTTCCTGTGTAATTCCTCACTGACTGTGTTCCTGTGTAAATCCTTACTGAGTGTGTTCCTGTGTAAATCCTCACTGACTGTGTTCCTGTGTAAATCGTCACTGACTGTGTTCCTGTGTAAATCCTCACTGGGTGTGTTCCTGTGTAAATCCTCACTTACTGTGTTCCTGTGTAAATCCTCACTGAGTGTGTCCCTGTGTAAATCCTCACTGAGTGTGTCCCTGTGTAAATCCTCACTGAGTGTGTTCCTGTGTAAATCCTCACTGACTGTGTTCCTGTGTAAATCCTCACTGAGTGTGTTCCTGTGTAAATCCTCACTGACTGTGTTCCTGTGTAAATCCTCACTGAGTGTGTCCCTGTGTAAATCCTCATTGAGTGTGTCCCTGTGTAAATCCTCACTGACTGTGTTCCTGTGTAAATCCTCACTGAGTGTGTTCCTGTGTAAATCCTCACTGACTGTGTTCCTGTGTAAATCGTCACTGACTGTGTTCCTATGTAAATCCTCACTGGGTGTGTTCCTGTGTAAATCCTTACTGAGTGTGTTCCTGTGTAAATCCTCACTGACTGTGTTCCTGTGTAAATCGTCACTGACTGTGTTCCTGTGTAAATCCTCACTGGGTGTGTTCCTGTGTATATCCTCAATGACTGTGTTCCTGTGTAAATCCTCACTGAGTGTGTCCCTGTGTAAATCCTCACTGAGTGTGTCCCTGTGTAAATCCTCACTGAGTGTGTTCCTGTGTAAATCCTCACTGACTGAGTTCCTGTGTAAATCCTCACTGACTGTGTTCCTGTGTAAATCCTCCCTGACTGTGTTCCTGTGTAAATCCTCACTGACTGTGTCCCTGTGTAAATCTTCACTGGGTGTGTTCCTGTGTAAATCCACACTGACTGTGTTCCTGTGTAAATCCTCACTGAGTGTGTTCCTGTGTAAATCCTCACTGGGTGTGTTCCTGTGTAAATCCACACTGACTGTGTTCCTGTGTAAATCCTCACTGAGTGTGTCCCTGTGTAAATCCTCACTGAGTGTGTCCCTGTGTAAATCCTCACTGAGTGTGTTCCTGTGTAAATCCTCACTGACTGTGTTCCTGTGTCAATCCTCACTGAGTGTGTTCCTGTGCAAATCCTCACTGACTGTGTTCCTGTGTAAATCCTCACTGACTGTGTCCCTGTGTAAATCCTCACTGGGTGTGTTCCTGTGTAAATCCACACTGACTGTGTTCCTGTGTAAATCCTCACTGAGTGTGTCCCTGTGTAAATCCTCACTGGGTGTGTTCCTGTGTAAAGCAACACTGACTGTGTTCCTGTGTAAATCCTCACTGAGTGTGTCCCTGTGTAAATCCTCACTGAGTGTGTTCCTATGTAAATCCACACTGAGTGTGTTCCTGTGTAAATCCTCACTGAGTGTGTCCTTGTGTAAATCCTCACTGAGTGTGTCCCTGTGTAAATCCTCACTGGGTGTGTTCCTGTGTAAATCCACACTGACTGTGTTCCTGTGTAAATCCTCACTGAGTGTGTCCCTGTGTAAATCCTCACTGAGTGTGTTCCTATGTAAATCCACACTGACTGTGTTCCTGTGTAAATCCTCACTGAGTGTGTCCCTGTGTAAATCCTCACTCAGTGTGTCCCTGTGTAAATCCTCACTGGGTGTGTTCCTGTGTAAATACTCACTGACTGTGTTCCTGTGTAAATCCTCACTGGGTGTGTTCCTGTGTAAACCCTCACTGACTGTGTTCCTGTGTAAATCCACACTGACTGTGTTCCTATCTAAATCCTCACTGGGTGTGTTCCTGTGTAAATCCTCACTGGGTGTGTTACTGTGTAAATCCACACTGAGTGTGTTCCTGTGTAAATCCTTACTGAGTGTGTTCCTGTGTAAATCCTCACTGACTGTGTTCCTGTGTAAATCCTCACTGAGTGTGTTCCTGTGTAAATCCACACTGACTGTGTTCCTGTGTAAACCCTCACTGAGTGTGTTCCTGTGTAAATCCTCACTGTGTGTGTCCCTGTGTAAATCCACACTGACTGTGTTCCTGTGTAAACCCTCACTGAGTGTGTTCCTGTGTAAATCTTCACTGAGTGTGTTCCTTTGTAAATCCTCACTGTGTGTGTCCCTGTGTAAATCCACACTGGGTGTGTTCATGTGTAAATCCACACTGACTGTGTTCCTGTGTAAACCCTCACTGGGTGTGTTCCTGTGTAAATCCTCACTGGGTGTATTCTTGTGTAAATCCACACTGACTGTGATCCTGTGTAAACCCTCACTGAGTGTGTTCCTGTGTAAATCCTCACTGACTGTGTTCCTGTGTAAATCCTCACTGAGTGTGTCCCTGTGTAAATCCTCACTGGGTGTGTTCCTGTGTAAATCCACACTGACTGTGTTCCTGTGTAAATCCACACTGACTGTGTTCCTTTGTAAATCCTCACTGACTGTGTTCCTGTGTAAATCCTCACTGAGTGTGTCCCTGTGTAAATCCTCACTGAGTGTGTCCCTGTGTAAATCCTCACTGAGTGTGTTCCTGTGTAAATCCTCACTGACTGTGTTCCTGTGTCAATCCTCACTGAGTGTGTTCCTGTGCAAATCCTCACTGACTGTGTTCCTGTGTAAATCCTCACTGACTGTGTTCCTGTGTAAATCCTCACTGGGTGTGTTCCTGTGTATATCCTCAATGACTGTGTTCCTGTGTAAATCCTCACTGAGTGTGTCCCTGTGTAAATCCTCACTGAGTGTGTCCCTGTGTAAATCCTCACTGAGTGTGTTCCTGTGTAAATCCTCACTGACTGAGTTCCTGTGTAAATCCTCACTGACTGTGTTCCTGTGTAAATCCTCCCTGACTGTGTTCCTGTGTAAATCCTCACTGACTGTGTCCCTGTGTAAATCTTCACTGGGTGTGTTCCTGTGTAAATCCACACTGACTGTGTTCCTGTGTAAATCCTCACTGAGTGTGTTCCTGTGTAAATCCTCACTGGGTGTGTTCCTGTGTAAATCCACACTGACTGTGTTCCTGTGTAAATCCTCACTGAGTGTGTCCCTGTGTAAATCCTCACTGAGTGTGTCCCTGTGTAAATCCTCACTGAGTGTGTTCCTGTGTAAATCCTCACTGACTGTGTTCCTGTGTCAATCCTCACTGAGTGTGTTCCTGTGCAAATCCTCACTGACTGTGTTCCTGTGTAAATCCTCACTGACTGTGTCCCTGTGTAAATCCTCACTGGGTGTGTTCCTGTGTAAATCCACACTGACTGTGTTCCTGTGTAAATCCTCACTGAGTGTGTCCCTGTGTAAATCCTCACTGGGTGTGTTCCTGTGTAAAGCAACACTGACTGTGTTCCTGTGTAAATCCTCACTGAGTGTGTCCCTGTGTAAATCCTCACTGAGTGTGTTCCTATGTAAATCCACACTGAGTGTGTTCCTGTGTAAATCCTCACTGAGTGTGTCCTTGTGTAAATCCTCACTGAGTGTGTCCCTGTGTAAATCCTCACTGGGTGTGTTCCTGTGTAAATCCACACTGACTGTGTTCCTGTGTAAATCCTCACTGAGTGTGTCCCTGTGTAAATCCTCACTGAGTGTGTTCCTATGTAAATCCACACTGACTGTGTTCCTGTGTAAATCCTCACTGAGTGTGTCCCTGTGTAAATCCTCACTCAGTGTGTCCCTGTGTAAATCCTCACTGGGTGTGTTCCTGTGTAAATACTCACTGACTGTGTTCCTGTGTAAATCCTCACTGGGTGTGTTCCTGTGTAAACCCTCACTGACTGTGTTCCTGTGTAAATCCACACTGACTGTGTTCCTATCTAAATCCTCACTGGGTGTGTTCCTGTGTAAATCCTCACTGGGTGTGTTACTGTGTAAATCCACACTGAGTGTGTTCCTGTGTAAATCCTTACTGAGTGTGTTCCTGTGTAAATCCTCACTGACTGTGTTCCTGTGTAAATCCTCACTGAGTGTGTTCCTGTGTAAATCCACACTGACTGTGTTCCTGTGTAAACCCTCACTGAGTGTGTTCCTGTGTAAATCCTCACTGTGTGTGTCCCTGTGTAAATCCACACTGACTGTGTTCCTGTGTAAACCCTCACTGAGTGTGTTCCTGTGTAAATCTTCACTGAGTGTGTTCCTTTGTAAATCCTCACTGTGTGTGTCCCTGTGTAAATCCACACTGGGTGTGTTCATGTGTAAATCCACACTGACTGTGTTCCTGTGTAAACCCTCACTGGGTGTGTTCCTGTGTAAATCCTCACTGGGTGTATTCTTGTGTAAATCCACACTGACTGTGATCCTGTGTAAACCCTCACTGAGTGTGTTCCTGTGTAAATCCTCACTGACTGTGTTCCTGTGTAAATCCTCACTGAGTGTGTTCCTGTGTAAATCCACACTGAGTGTGTTCCTATGTAAATCCTCACTGACTGTGTTCCTATCTAATTCCTCACTGGGTGTGTTCCTGTGTAAATCCTCACTGGGTGTGTTCCTGTGTAAACCCTCACTGGGTGTGTTCCTGTGTAAATCCTCACTGGGTGTGTTCCTGTGTAAATCCTCACTGATTGTGTTCCTGTGTAAATCCTCACTGGGTGTGTTCCTGTGTAAATCCTCACTGACTGTGTTCCTGTGTAAATCCTCACTGGGTGTGTTCCTGTGTAAATCCTCACTGACTGTGTCCCTGTGTAAATCCTCACTGGGTGTGTTCCTGTGTAAATCCACACTGACTGTGTTCCTGTGTAAATCCACACTGACTGTGTTCCTGTGTAAATCCTCACTGACTCTGTTCCTGTGTCAATCCTCACTGGGTGTGTTCCTGTGTAAATCCTCACTGACTGTGTTCCTGTGTAAATCCTCACTGACTGTGTTCCTGTGTAAATCGTCACTGACTGTGTTCCTATGTAAATCCTCACTGGGTGTGTTCCTGTGTAAATCCTTACTGAGTGTGTTCCTGTGTAAATCCTCACTGACTGTGTTCCTGTGTAAATCCTCACTGACTGTGTCCCTGTGTAAATCCTCACTGGGTGTGTTCCTGTGTAAATCCACACTGACTGTGTTCCTGTGTAAATCCACACTGACTGTGTTCCTTTGTAAATCCTCACTGACTGTGTTCCTGTGTAAATCCTCACTGACTGTGTTCCTGTGTAAATCCTCACTGACTGTGTTCCTGTGTCAATCCTCACTGGGTGTGTTCCTGTGTAAATCCTCACTGAGTGTGTTCCTGTGTCAATCCTCACTGGGTGTGTTGCTGTGAAAATCCTCACTGAGTGTGTTCCTGTGTAAATCCTCACTGACTGTGTTCCTGTGTAAATCCTCACTGACTGTGTTCCTGTGTAAATCGTCACTGACTGTGTTCCTATGTAAATCCTCACTGAGTGTGTTCCTGTGTAAATCCTCACTGACTGTGTTCCTGTGTAAATCCTCACTGAGTGTGTTCCTGTGTAAATCCTCACTGACTGTGTTCCTGTGTAAATCCTCACTGAGTGTGTTCCTGTGTAAATCCTCACTGGGTGTGTTCCTGTGTAAATCCTCACTGAGTGTGTTCCTGTGTAAATCCTCACTGACTGCGTTCCTGTGTAAATCGTCACTGACTGTGTTCCTATGTAAATCCTCACTGGTTGTGTTCCTGTGTAAATCCACACTGACTGTGTTCCTGTGTAAATCCTCACTGACTGTGTTCCTGTGTAAATCCTTACTGAGTGTGTTCCTGTGTAAATCCTCACTGACTGTGTTCCTGTGTAAATCGTCACTGACTGTGTTCCTGTGTAAATTGTCACTGGGTGTGTTCCTGTGTAAATCCTCACTGACTGTGTTCCTGTGTAAATCCTCACTGAGTGTGTCCCTGTGTAAATCCTCACTGAGTGTGTCCCTGTGTAAATCCTCACTGAGTGTGTTCCTGTGTAAATCCTCACTGACTGTGTTCCTGTGTAAATCCTCACTGAGTGTGTTCCTGTGTAAATCCTCACTGACTGTGTTCCTGTGTAAATCCTCACTGAGTGTGTCCCTGTGTAAATCCTCACTGAGTGTGTCCCTGTGTAAATCCTCACTGACTGTGTTCCTGTGTAAATCCTCACTGAGTGTGTTCCTGTGTAAATCCTCACTGACAGTGTTCCTGTGTAAATCCTCACTGAGTGTGTTCCTGTGTAAATCCTCACTGGGTGTGTTCCTGTGTAAATCCTCACTGACTGTGTTCCTGTGTAAATCCTCACTGAGTGTGTTCCTGTGTAAATCCACACTGACTGTGTTCCTGTGTAAACCCTCACAGTGTGTGTCCCTGTGTAAATCCTCACTGTGTGTGTCCCTGTGTAAATCCACACTGACTGTGTTCCTGTGTAAACCCTCACTGGGTGTGTTCCTGTGTAAATCCTCACTGGGTGTATTCCTGTGTAAATCCACACTGACTGTGATCCTGTGTAAACCCTCACTGAGTGTGTTCCTGTGTAAATCCTCACTGACTGTGTTCCTGTGTAAATCCTCACTGAGTGTGTCCCTGTGTAAATCCTCACTGAGTGTGTCCCTGTGTAAATCCTCACTGAGTGTGTTCCTGTGTAAATCCTCACTGACTGTGTTCCTGTGTAAATCCTCACTGAGTGTGTTCCTGTGTAAATCCTCACTGACTGTGTTCCTGTGTAAATCCTCACTGAGTGTGTCCCTGTGTAAATCCTCACTGAGTGTGTCCCTGTGTAAATACTCACTGACTGTGTTCCTGTGTAAATCCTCACTGAGTGTGTTCCTGTGTAAATCCTCACTGACAGTGTTCCTGTGTAAAGCCTCACTGAGTGTGTTCCTGTGTAAATCCTCACTGGGTGTGTTCCTGTGTAAATCCTCACTGACTGTGTTCCTGTGTAAATCCTCACTGAGTGTGTTCCTGTGTAAATCCACACTGACTGTGTTCCTGTGTAAACCCTCACTGTGTGTGTCCCTGTGTAAATCCACACTGGGTGTGTTCGTGTGTAAATCCACACTGACTGTGTTCCTGTGTAAACCCTCACTGGGTGTGTTCCTGTGTAAATCCTCACTGGGTGTATTCCTGTGTAAATCCACACTGACTGTGATCCTGTGTAAACCCTCACTGAGTGTGTTCCTGTGTAAATCCTCACTGACTGTGTTCCTGTGTAAATCCTCACTGAGTGTGTTCCTGTGTAAATCCACACTGAGTGTGTTCCTATGTAAATCCTCACTGACTGTGTTCCTATCTAAATCCTCACTGGGTGTGTTCCTGTGTAAATCCTCACTGGGTGTGTTCCTGTGTAAACCCTCACTGGGTGTGTTCCTGTGTAAATCCTCACTGGGTGTGTTCCTGTGTAAATCCTCACTGATTGTGTTCCTGTGTAAATCCTCACTGGGTGTGTTCCTGTGTAAATACTCACTGACTGTGTTCCTGTGTAAATCCTCACTGGGTGTGTTCCTGTGTAAATCCTCACTGACTGTGTCCATGTGTAAATCCTCACTGGGTGTGTTCCTGTGTAAATCCACACTGACTGTGTTCCTGTGTAAATCCACACTGACTGTGTTCCTGTGTAAATCCTCACTGACTCTGTTCCTGTGTCAATCCTCACTGGGTGTGTTCCTGTGTAAATCCTCACTGACTGTGTTCCTGTGTAAATCCTCACTGACTGTGTTCCTGTGTAAATCGTCACTGACTGTGTTCCTATGTAAATCCTCACTGGGTGTGTTCCTGTGTAAATCCTTACTGAGTGTGTTCCTGTGTAAATCCTCACTGACTGTGTTCCTGTGTAAATCCTCACTGACTGTGTCCCTGTGTAAATCCTCACTGGGTGTGTTCCTGTGTAAATCCACACTGACTGTGTTCCTGTGTAAATCCACAATGACTGTGTTCCTTTGTAAATCCTCACTGACAGTGTTCCTGTGTAAATCCTCACTGACTGTGTTCCTGTGTAAATCCTCTCTGACTGTGTTCCTTTGTAAATCCTCACTGACTGTGTTCCTGTGTAAATCCTCACTGACTGTGTTCCTGTGTAAATCCTCACTGACTGTGTTCCTGTGTCATTCCTCACTGGGTGTGTTCCTGTGTAAATCCTCACTGACTGTGTTCCTGTGTCAATCCTCACTAGGTGTGTTGCTGTGAAAATCCTCACTGAGTGTGTTCCTGTGTAAATCCTCACTGACTGTGTTCCTGTGTAAATCCTCACTGACTGTGTTCCTGTGTAAATCGTCACTGACTGTGTTCCTATGTAAATCCTCACTGAGTGTGTTCCTGTGTAAATCCTCACTGACTGTGTTCCTGTGTAAATCCTCACTGAGTGTGTTCCTGTGTAAATCCTCACTGACTGTGTTCCTGTGTAAATCCTCACTGAGTGTGTTCCTGTGTAAATCCTCACTGCGTGTGTTCCTGTGTAAATCCTCACTGAGTGTGTTCCTGTGTAAATCCTCACTGACTGCGTTCCTGTGTAAATCGTCACTGACTGTGTTCCTATGTAAATCCTCACTGGTTGTGTTCCTGTGTAAATCCACACTGACTGTGTTCCTGTGTAAATCCTCACTGACTGTGTTCCTGTGTAAATCCTTACTGAGTGTGTTCCTGTGTAAATCCTCACTGACTGTGTTCCTGTGTAAATCATCACTGACTGTGTTCCTGTGTAAATTCTCACTGGGTGTGTTCCTGTGTAAATCCTCACTGACTGTGTTCCTGTGTAAATCCTCACTGAGTGTGTCCCTGTGTAAATCCTCACTGAGTGTGTCCCTGTGTAAATCCTCACTGAGTGTGTTCCTGTGTAAATCCTCACTGACTGTGTTCCTGTGTAAATCCTCACTGAGTGTGTTCCTGTGTAAATCCTCACTGACTGTGTTCCTGTGTAAATCCTCACTGAGTGTGTCCCTGTGTAAATCCTCACTGAGTGTGTCCCTGTGTAAATCCTCACTGACTGTGTTCCTGTGTAAATCCTCACTGAGTGTGTTCCTGTGTAAATCCTCACTGACAGTGTTCCTGTGTAAATCCTCACTGAGTGTGTTCCTGTGTAAATCCTCACTGGGTGTGTTCCTGTGTAAATCCTCACTGACTGTGTTCCTGTGTAAATCCTCACTGAGTGTGTTCCTGTGTAAATCCACACTGACTGTGTTCCTGTGTAAACCCTCACTGTGTGTGTCCCTGTGTAAATCCTCACTGTGTGTGTCCCTGTGTAAATCCACACTGACTGTGTTCCTGTGTAAACCCTCACTGGGTGTGTTCCTGTGTAAATCCTCACTGGGTGTATTCCTGTGTAAATCCACACTGACTGTGATCCTGTGTAAACCCTCACTGAGTGTGTTCCTGTGTAAATCCTCACTGACTGTGTTCCTGTGTAAATCCTCACTGAGTGTGTCCCTGTGTAAATCCTCACTGAGTGTGTCCCTGTGTAAATCCTCACTGAGTGTGTTCCTGTGTAAATCCTCACTGACTGTGTTCCTGTGTAAATCCTCACTGAGTGTGTTCCTGTGTAAATCCTCACTGACTGTGTTCCTGTGTAAATCCTCACTGAGTGTGTCCCTGTGTAAATCCTCACTGAGTGTGTCCCTGTGTAAATACTCACTGACTGTCTTCCTGTGTAAATCCTCACTGAGTGTGTTCCTGTGTAAATCCTCACTGACAGTGTTCCTGTGTAAATCCTCACTGAGTGTGTTCCTGTGTAAATCCTCACTGACTGTGTTCCTGTGTAAATCCTCACTGGGTGTGTTCCTGTGTAAACCCTCACTGACTGTGTTCCTGTGTAAATCCACACTGACTGTGTTCCTATCTAAATCCTCACTGGGTGTGTTCCTGTGTAAATCCTCACTGGGTGTGTTACTGTGTAAATCCACACTGAGTGTGTTCCTGTGTAAATCCTTACTGAGTGTGTTCCTGTGTAAATCCTCACTGACTGTGTTCCTGTGTAAATCCTCACTGAGTGTGTTCCTGTGTAAATCCACACTGACTGTGTTCCTGTGTAAACCCCCACTGAGTGTGTTCCTGTGTAAATCCTCACTGTGTGTGTCCCTGTGTAAATCCACACTGACTGTGTTCCTGTGTAAACCCTCACTGAGTGTGTTCCTGTGTAAATCTTCACTGAGTGTGTTCCTTTGTAAATCCTCACTGTGTGTGTCCCTGTGTAAATCCACACTGGGTGTGTTCATGTGTAAATCCACACTGACTGTGTTCCTGTGTAAACCCTCACTGGGTGTGTTCCTGTGTAAATCCTCACTGGGTGTATTCCTGTGTAAATCCACACTGACTGTGATCCTGTGTAAACCCTCACTGAGTGTGTTCCTGTTTAAATCCTCACTGACTGTGTTCCTGTGTAAATCCTCACTGAGTGTGTTCCTGTGTAAATCCACACTGAGTGTGTTCCTATGTAAATCCTCACTGACTCTGTTCCTATCTAATTCCTCACTGGGTGTGTTCCTGTGTAAATCCTCACTGGGTGTGTTCCTGTGTAATCCCTCACTGGGTGTGTTCCTGTGTAAATCCTCACTGGGTGTGTTCCTGTGTAAATCCTCACTGATTGTGTTCCTGTGTAAATCCTCACTGGGTGTGTTCCTGTGTAAATCCTCACTGACTGTGTTCCTGTGTAAATCCTCACTGGGTGTGTTCCTGTGTAAATCCTCACTGACTGTGTCCCTGTGTAAATCCTCACTGGGTGTGTTCCTGTGTAAATCCACACTGACTGTGTTCCTGTGTAAATCCACACTGACTGTGTTCCTGTGTAAATCCACACTGACTGTGTTCATGTGTAAATCCTCACTGACTCTGTTCCTGTGTCAATCCTCACTGGGTGTGTTCCTGTGTAAATCCTCACTGACTGTGTTCCTGTGTAAATCCTCACTGACTGTGTTCCTGTGTAAATCGTCACTGACTGTGTTCCTATGTAAATCCTCACTGGGTGTGTTCCTGTGTAAATCCTTACTGAGTGTGTTCCTGTGTAAATCCTCACTGACTGTGTTCCTGTGTAAATCCTCACTGACTGGGTCCCTGTGTAAATCCTCACTGGGTGTGTTCCTGTGTAAATCCACACTGACTGTGTTCCTGTGTAAATCCACACTGACTGTGTTCCTTTGTAAATCCTCACTGACTGTGTTCCTGTGTAAATCCTCACTGACTGTGTTCCTGTGTAAATCCTCACTGACTGTGTTCCTGTGTCAATCCTCACTGGGTGTGTTCCTGTGTAAATCCTCACTGAGTGTGTTCCTGTGTCAATCATCACTGGGTGTGTTGCTGTGTAAATCCTCACTGAGTGTGTTCCTGTGTAAATCCTCACTGACTGTGTTCCTGTGTAAATCGTCACTGACTGTGTTCCTATGTAAATCCTCACTGAGTGTGTTCCTGTGTAAATCCTCACTGACTGTGTTCCTGTGTAAATCCTCACTGAGTGTGTTCCTGTGTAAATCCTCACTGACTGTGTTCCTGTGTAAATCCTCACTGAGTGTGTTCCTGTGTAAATCCTCACTGGGTGTGTTCCTGTGTAAATCCTCACTGAGTGTGTTCCTGTGTAAATCCTCACTGACTGTGTTCCTGTGTAAATCGTCACTGACTGTGTTCCTATGTAAATCCTCACTGGTTGTGTTCCTGTGTAAATCCACACTGACTGTGTTCCTGTGTAAATCCTCACTGACTGTGTTCCTGTGTAAATCCTTACTGAGTGTGTTCCTGTGTAAATCCTCACTGACTGTGTTCCTGTGTAAATCGTCATTGACTGTGTTCCTGTGTAAATTCTCACTGGGTGTGTTCCTGTGTAAATCCTCACTGACTGTGTTCCTGTGTAAATCCTCACTGAGTGTGTCCCTGTGTAAATCCTCACTGAGTGTGTCCCTGTGTAAATCCTCACTGAGTGTGTTCCTGTGTAAATCCTCACTGAGTGTGTTCCTGTGTAAATCCTCACTGACTGTGTTCCTGTGTAAATCCTCACTGAGTGTGTCCCTGTGTAAATCCTCACTGAGTGTGTCCCTGTGTAAATCCTCACTGACTGTGTTCCTGTGTAAATCCTCACTGGGTGTGTTCCTGTGTAAATCCTCACTGACTGTGTCCCTGTGTAAATCCTCACTGGGTGTGTTCCTGTGTAAATCCACACTGACTGTGTTCCTGTGTAAATCCACACTGACTGTGTTCCTGTGTAAATCCTCACTGACTGTGTTCCTGTGTAAATCCTCACTGACTCTGTTCCTGTGTCAATCCTCACTGGGTGTGTTCCTGTGTAAATCCTCACTCACTGTGTTCCTGTGTAAATCCTCACTGACTGTGTTCCTGTGTAAATCGTCACTGACTGTGTTCCTATGTAAATCCTCACTGGGTGTGTTCCTGTGTAAATCCTTACTGAGTGTGTTCCTGTGTAAATCCTCACTGACTGTGTTCCTGTGTAAATCCTCACTGACTGTGTCCCTGTGTAAATCCTCACTGGGTGTGTTCCTGTGTAAATCCACACTGACTGTGTTCCTGTGTAAATCCACACTGACTGTGTTCCTTTGTAAATCCTCACTGACTGTGTTCCTGTGTAAATCCTCACTGACTGTGTTCCTGTGTAAATCCTCACTGACTGTGTTCCTGTGTCAATCCTCACTGGGTGTGTTCCTGTGTAAATCCTCACTGAGTGTGTTCCTGTGTCAATCCTCACTGGGTGTGTTCCTGTGTAAATCCTCACTGAGTGTGTTCCTGTGTAAATCCTCACTGATTGTGTTCCTGTGTAAATCCTCACTGACTGTGTTCCTGTGTAAATCGTCACTGACTGTGTTCCTATGTAAATCCTCACTGAGTGTGTTCCTGTGTAAATCCTCACTGACTGTGTTCCTGTGTAAATCCTCACTGAGTGTGTTCCTGTGTAAATCCTCACTGACTGTGTTCCTGTGTAAATCCTCACTGAGTGTGTTCCTGTGTAAATCCTCACTGGGTGTGTTCCTGTGTAAATCCTCACTGAGTGTGTTCCTGTGTAAATCCTCACTGACTGTGTTCCTGTGTAAATCGTCACTGACTGTGTTCCTATGTAAATCCTCACTGGTTGTGTTCCTGTGTAAATCCACACTGACTGTGTTCCTGTGTAATTCCTCACTGACTGTGTTCCTGTGTAAATCCTTACTGAGTGTGTTCCTGTGTAAATCCTCACTGACTGTGTTCCTGTGTAAATCGTCACTGACTGTGTTCCTGTGTAAATCCTCACTGGGTGTGTTCCTGTGTAAATCCTCACTTACTGTGTTCCTGTGTAAATCCTCACTGAGTGTGTCCCTGTGTAAATCCTCACTGAGTGTGTCCCTGTGTAAATCCTCACTGAGTGTGTTCCTGTGTAAATCCTCACTGAGTGTGTTCCTGTGTAAATCCTCACTGACTGTGTTCCTGTGTAAATCCTCACTGAGTGTGTCCCTGTGTAAATCCTCATTGAGTGTGTCCCTGTGTAAATCCTCACTGACTGTGTTCCTGTGTAAATCCTCACTGAGTGTGTTCCTGTGTAAATCCTCACTGAGTGTGTTCCTGTGTAAATCCTCACTGGGTGTGTTCCTGTGTAAATCCTCACTGACTGTGTTCCTGTGTAAATCCTCACTGACTGTGTTCCTGTGTAAATCGTCACTGACTGTGTTCCTATGTAAATCCTCACTGGGTGTGTTCCTGTGTAAATCCTTACTGAGTGTGTTCCTGTGTAAATCCTCACTGACTGTGTTCCTGTGTAAATCGTCACTGACTGTGTTCCTGTGTAAATCCTCACTGGGTGTGTTCCTGTGTATATCCTCAATGACTGTGTTCCTGTGTAAATCCTCACTGAGTGTGTCCCTGTGTAAATCCTCACTGAGTGTGTCCCTGTGTAAATCCTCACTGAGTGTGTTCCTGTGTAAATCCTCACTGACTGAGTTCCTGTGTAAATCCTCACTGACTGTGTTCCTGTGTAAATCCTCCCTGACTGTGTTCCTGTGTAAATCCTCACTGACTGTGTCCCTGTGTAAATCTTCACTGGGTGTGTTCCTGTGTAAATCCACACTGACTGTGTTCCTGTGTAAATCCTCACTGAGTGTGTTCCTGTGTAAATCCTCACTGGGTGTGTTCCTGTGTAAATCCACACTGACTGTGTTCCTGTGTAAATCCTCACTGAGTGTGTCCCTGTGTAAATCCTCACTGAGTGTGTCCCTGTGTAAATCCTCACTGAGTGTGTTCCTGTGTAAATCCTCACTGACTGTGTTCCTGTGTCAATCCTCACTGAGTGTGTTCCTGTGCAAATCCTCACTGACTGTGTTCCTGTGTAAATCCTCACTGACTGTGTCCCTGTGTAAATCCTCACTGGGTGTGTTCCTGTGTAAATCCACACTGACTGTGTTCCTGTGTAAATCCTCACTGAGTGTGTCCCTGTGTAAATCCTCACTGGGTGTGTTCCTGTGTAAAGCAACACTGACTGTGTTCCTGTGTAAATCCTCACTGAGTGTGTCCCTGTGTAAATCCTCACTGAGTGTGTTCCTATGTAAATCCACACTGAGTGTGTTCCTGTGTAAATCCTCACTGAGTGTGTCCTTGTGTAAATCCTCACTGAGTGTGTCCCTGTGTAAATCCTCACTGGGTGTGTTCCTGTGTAAATCCACACTGACTGTGTTCCTGTGTAAATCCTCACTGAGTGTGTCCCTGTGTAAATCCTCACTGAGTGTGTTCCTATGTAAATCCACACTGACTGTGTTCCTGTGTAAATCCTCACTGAGTGTGTCCCTGTGTAAATCCTCACTGAGTGTGTCCCTGTGTAAATCCTCACTGGGTGTGTTCCTGTGTAAATACTCACTGACTGTGTTCCTGTGTAAATCCTCACTGGGTGTGTTCCCGTGTAAACCCTCACTGACTGTGTTCCTGTGTAAATCCACACTGACTGTGTTCCTATCTAAATCCTCACTGGGTGTGTTCCTGTGTAAATCCTCACTGGGTGTGTTACTGTGTAAATCCACACTGAGTGTGTTCCTGTGTAAATCCTTACTGAGTGTGTTCCTGTGTAAATCCTCACTGACTGTGTTCCTGTGTAAATCCTCACTGAGTGTGTTCCTGTGTAAATCCACACTGACTGTGTTCCTGTGTAAACCCTCACTGAGTGTGTTCCTGTGTAAATCCTCACTGTGTGTGTCCCTGTGTAAATCCACACTGACTGTGTTCCTGTGTAAACCCTCACTGAGTGTGTTCCTGTGTAAATCTTCACTGAGTGTGTTCCTTTGTAAATCCTCACTGTGTGTGTCCCTGTGTAAATCCACACTGGGTGTGTTCATGTGTAAATCCACACTGACTGTGTTCCTGTGTAAACCCTCACTGGGTGTGTTCCTGTGTAAATCCTCACTGGGTGTATTCCTGTGTAAATCCACACTGACTGTGATCCTGTGTAAACCCTCACTGAGTGTGTTCCTGTGTAAATCCTCACTGACTGTGTTCCTGTGTAAATCCTCACTGAGTGTGTTCCTGTGTAAATCCACACTGAGTGTGTTCCTATGTAAATCCTCACTGACTGTGTTCCTATCTAATTCCTCACTGGGTATGTTCCTCTGTAAATCCTCACTGGGTGTGTTCCTGTGTAAACCCTCACTGGGTGTGTTCCTGTGTAAATCCTCACTGGGTGTGTTCCTGTGTAAATCCTCACTGATTGTGTTCCTGTGTAAATCCTCACTGGGTGTGTTCCTGTGTAAATCCTCACTGACTGTGTTCCTGTGTAAATCCTCACTGGGTGTGTTCCTGTGTAAATCCTCACTGACTGTGTCCCTGTGTAAATCCTCACTGGGTGTGTTCCTGTGTAAATCCACACTGACTGTGTTCCTGTGTAAATCCACACTGACTGTGTTCCTGTGTAAATCCTCACTGACTCTGTTCCTGTGTCAATCCTCACTGGGTGTGTTCCTGTGTAAATCCTCACTGACTGTGTTCCTGTGTAAATCCTCACTGACTGTGTTCCTGTGTAAATCGTCACTGACTGTGTTCCTATGTAAATCCTCACTGGGTGTGTTCCTGTGTAAATCCTTACTGAGTGTGTTCCTGTGTAAATCCTCACTGACTGTGTTCCTGTGTAAATCCTCACTGACTGTGTCCCTGTGTAAATCCTCACTGGGTGTGTTCCTGTGTAAATCCACACTGACTGTGTTCCTGTGTAAATCCACACTGACAGTGTTCCTTTGTAAATCCTCACTGACTGTGTTCCTGTGTAAATCCTCACTGACTGTGTTCCTGTGTAAATCCTCACTGACTGTGTTCCTGTGTCAATCCTCACTGGGTGTGTTCCTGTGTAAATCCTCACTGAGTGTGTTCCTGTGTCAATCCTCACTGGGTGTGTTGCTGTGAAAATCCTCACTGAGTGTGTTCCTGTGTAAATCCTCACTGACTGTGTTCCTGTGTAAATCCTCACTGACTGTGTTCCTGTGTAAATCGTCACTGACTGTGTTCCTATGTAAATCCTCACTGAGTGTGTTCCTGTGTAAATCCTCACTGACTGTGTTCCTGTGTAAATCCTCACTGAGTGTGTTCCTGTGTAAATCCTCACTGACTGTGTTCCTGTGTAAATCCTCACTGAGTGTGTTCCTGTGTAAATCCTCACTGGGTGTGTTCCTGTGTAAATCCTCACTGAGTGTGTTCCTGTGTAAATCCTCACTGACTGCGTTCCTGTGTAAATCGTCACTGACTGTGTTCCTATGTAAATCCTCACTGGTTGTGTTCCTGTGTAAATCCACACTGACTGTGTTCCTGTGTAAATCCTCACTGACTGTGTTCCTGTGTAAATCCTTACTGAGTGTGTTCCTGTGTAAATCCTCACTGACTGTGTTCCTGTGTAAATCGTCACTGACTGTGTTCCTGTGTAAATTCTCACTGGGTGTGTTCCTGTGTAAATCCTCACTGACTGTGTTCCTGTGTAAATCCTCACTGAGTGTGTCCCTGTGTAAATCCTCACTGAGTGTGTCCCTGTGTAAATCCTCACTGAGTGTGTTCCTGTGTAAATCCTCACTGACTGTGTTCCTGTGTAAATCCTCACTGAGTGTGTTCCTGTGTAAATCCTCACTGACTGTGTTCCTGTGTAAATCCTCACTGAGTGTGTCCCTGTGTAAATCCTCACTGAGTGTGTCCCTGTGTAAATCCTCACTGACTGTGTTCCTGTGTAAATCCTCACTGAGTGTGTTCCTGTGTAAATCCTCACTGACAGTGTTCCTGTGTAAATCCTCACTGAGTGTGTTCCTGTGTAAATCCTCACTGGGTGTGTTCCTGTGTAAATCCTCACTGACTGTGTTCCTGTGTAAATCCTCACTGAGTGTGTTCCTGTGTAAATCCACACTGACTGTGTTCCTGTGTAAACCATCACTGTGTGTGTCCCTGTGTAAATCCTCACTGTGTGTGTCCCTGTGTAAATCCACACTGACTGTGTTCCTGTGTAAACCCTCACTGGGTGTGTTCCTGTGTAAATCCTCACTGGGTGTATTCCTGTGTAAATCCACACTGACTGTGATCCTGTGTAAACCCTCACTGAGTGTGTTCCTGTGTAAATCCTCACTGACTGTGTTCCTGTGTAAATCCTCACTGAGTGTGTCCCTGTGTAAATCCTCACTGAGTGTGTCCCTGTGTAAATCCTCACTGAGTGTGTTCCTGTGTAAATCCTCACTGACTGTGTTCCTGTGTAAATCCTCACTGAGTGTGTTCCTGTGTAAATCCTCACTGACTGTGTTCCTGTGTAAATCCTCACTGAGTGTGTCCCTGTGTAAATCCTCACTGGGTGTGTCCCTGTGTAAATACTCACTGACTGTGTTCCTGTGTAAATCCTCACTGAGTGTGTTCCTGTGTAAATCCTCACTGACAGTGTTCCTGTGTAAATCCTCACTGAGTGTGTTCCTGTGTAAATCCTCACTGGGTGTGTTCCTGTGTAAATCCTCACTGACTGTGTTCCTGTGTAAATCCTCACTGAGTGTGTTCCTGTGTAAATCCACACTGACTGTGTTCCTGTGTAAACCCTCACTGTGTGTGTCCCTGTGTAAATCCACACTGGGTGTGTTCGTGTGTAAATCCACACTGACTGTGTTCCTGTGTAAACCCTCACTGGGTGTGTTCCTGTGTAAATCCTCACTGGGTGTATTCCTGTGTAAATCCACACTGACTGTGATCCTGTGTAAACCCTCACTGAGTGTGTTCCTGTGTAAATCCTCACTGAATGTGTTCCTGTGTAAATCCTCACTGAGTGTGTTCCTGTGTAAATCCACACTGAGTGTGTTCCTATGTAAATCCTCACTGACTGTGTTCCTATCTAAATCCTCACTGGGTGTGTTCCTGTGTAAATCCTCACTGGGTGTGTTCCTGTGTAAACCCTCACTGGGTGTGTTCCTGTGTAAATCCTCACTGGGTGTGTTCCTGTGTAAATCCTCACTGATTGTGTTCCTGTGTAAATCCTCACTGGGTGTGTTCCTGTGTAAATCCTCACTGACTGTGTTCCTGTGTAAATCCTCACTGGGTGTGTTCCTGTGTAAATCCTCACTGACTGTGTCCCTGTGTAAATCCTCACTGGGTGTGTTCCTGTGTAAATCCACACTGACTGTGTTCCTGTGTAAATCCACACTGACTGTGTTCCTGTGTAAATCCTCACTGACTCTGTTCCTGTGTCAATCCTCACTGGGTGTGTTCCTGTGTAAATCCTCACTGACTGTGTTCCTGTGTAAATCCTCACTGACTGTGTTCCTGTGTAAATCGTCACTGACTGTGTTCCTATGTAAATCCTCACTGGGTGTGTTCCTGTGTAAATCCTTACTGAGTGTGTTCCTGTGTAAATCCTCACTGACTGTGTTCCTGTGTAAATCCTCACTGACTGTGTCCCTGTGTAAATCCTCACTGGGTGTGTTCCTGTGTAAATCCACACTGACTGTGTTCCTGTGTAAATCCACAATGACTGTGTTCCTTTGTAAATCCTCACTGACAGTGTTCCTGTGTAAATCCTCACTGACTGTGTTCCTGTGTAAATCCTCTCTGACTGTGTTCCTTTGTAAATCCTCACTGACTGTGTTCCTGTGTAAATCCTCACTGACTGTGTTCCTGTGTAAATCCTCACTGACTGTGTTCCTGTGTCAATCCTCACTGGGTGTGTTCCTGTGTAAATCCTCACTGACTGTGTTCCTGTGTCAATCCTCACTGGGTGTGATGCTGTGAAAATCCTCACTGAGTGTGTTCCTGTGTAAATCCTCACTGACTGTGTTCCTGTGTAAATCCTCACTGACTGTGTTCCTGTGTAAATCGTCACTGACTGTGTTCCTATGTAAATCCTCACTGAGTGTGTTCCTGTGTAAATCCTCACTGACTGTGTTCCTGTGTAAATCCTCACTGAGTGTGTTCCTGTGTAAATCCTCACTGACTGTGTTCCTGTGTAAATCCTCACTGAGTGTGTTCCTGTGTAAATCCTCACTGGGTGTGTTCCTGTGTAAATCCTCACTGAGTGTGTTCCTGTGTAAATCCTCACTGACTGCGTTCCTGTGTAAATCGTCACTGACTGTGTTCCTATGTAAATCCTCACTGGTTGTGTTCCTGTGTAAATCCACACTGACTGTGTTCCTGTGTAAATCCTCACTGACTGTGTTCCTGTGTAAATCCTTACTGAGTGTGTTCCTGTGTAAATCCTCACTGACTGTGTTCCTGTGTAAATCGTCACTGACTGTGTTCCTGTGTAAATTCTCACTGGGTGTGTTCCTGTGTAAATCCTCACTGACTGTGTTCCTGTGTAAATCCTCACTGAGTGTGTCCCTGTGTAAATCCTCACTGAGTGTGTCCCTGTGTAAATCCTCACTGAGTGTGTTCCTGTGTAAATCCTCACTGACTGTGCTCCTGTGTAAATCCTCACTGAGTGTGTTCCTGTGTAAATCCTCACTGACTGTGTTCCTGTGTAAATCCTCACTGAGTGTGTCCCTGTGTAAATCCTCACTGAGTGTGTCCCTGTGTAAATCCTCACTGACTGTGTTCCTGTGTAAATCCTCACTGAGTGTGTTCCTGTGTAAATCCTCACTGACAGTGTTCCTGTGTAAATCCTCACTGAGTGTGTTCCTGTGTAAATCCTCACTGGGTGTGTTCCTGTGTAAATCCTCACTGACTGTGTTCCTGTGTAAATCCTCACTGAGTGTGTTCCTGTGTAAATCCACACTGACTGTGTTCCTGTGTAAACCCTCACTGTGTGTGTCCCTGTGTAAATCCTCACTGTGTGTGTCCCTGTGTAAATCCACACTGACTGTGTTCCTGTGTAAACCCTCACTGGGTGTGTTCCTGTGTAAATCCTCACTGGGTGTATTCCTGTGTAAATCCACACTGACTGTGATCCTGTGTAAACCCTCACTGAGTGTGTTCCTGTGTAAATCCTCACTGACTGTGTTCCTGTGTAAATCCTCACTGAGTGTGTCCCTGTGTAAATCCTCACTGAGTGTGTCCCTGTGTAAATCCTCACTGAGTGTGTTCCTGTGTAAATCCTCACTGACTGTGTTCCTGTGTAAATCCTCACTGAGTGTGTTCCTGTGTAAATCCTCACTGACTGTGTTCCTGTGTAAATCCTCACTGAGTGTGTCCCTGTGTAAATCCTCACTGAGTGTGTCCCTGTGTAAATACTCACTGACTGTCTTCCTGTGTAAATCCTCACTGAGTGTGTTCCTGTGTAAATCCTCACTGACAGTGTTCCTGTGTAAATCCTCACTGAGTGTGTTCCTGTGTAAATCCTCACTGGGTGTGTTCCGGTGTAAATCCTCACTGACTGTGTTCCTGTGTAAATCCTCACTGAGTGTGTTCCTGTGTAAATCCACACTGACTGTGTTCCTGTGTAAACCCTCACTGTGTGTGTCCCTGTGTAAATCCACACTGGGTGTGTTCGTGTGTAAATCCACACTGACTGTGTTCCTGTGTAAACCCTCACTGGGTGTGTTCCTGTGTAAATCCTCACTGGGTTTGTTCCTGTGTAAACCCTCACTGGGTGTGTTCCTGTGTAAATCCTCACTGCGTATGTTCCTGTGTAAATCCTCACTGATTGTGTTCCTGTGTAAATCCTCACTGGGTGTGTTCCTGTGTAAATTCTCACTGACTGTGTTCCTGTGTAAATTCTCACTGGGTGTGTTCCTGTGTAAATCCTCACTGACTGTGTCCCTGTGTAAATCCTCACTGGGTGTGTTCCTGTGTAAATCCACACTGACTGTGTTCCTGTGTAAATCCACACTGACTGTGTTCCTGTGTAAATCCACACTGACTGTGTTCCTGTGTAAATCCTCACTGACTCTGTTCCTGTGTCAATCCTCACTGGGTGTGTTCCTGTGTAAATCCTCACTGACTGTGTTCCTGTGTAAATCCTCACTGACTGTGTTCCTGTGTAAATCGTCACTGACTGTGTTCCTATGTAAATCCTCACTGGGTGTGTTCCTGTGTAAATCCTTACTGAGTGTGTTCCTGTGTAAATCCTCACTGACTGTGTTCCTGTGTAAATCCTCACTGACTGTGTCCCTGTGTAAATCCTCACTGGGTGTGTTCCTGTGTAAATCCACACTGACTGTGTTCCTGTGTAAATCCACACTGACTGTGTTCCTTTGTAAATCCTCACTGACAGTGTTCCTGTGTAAATCCTCACGGACTGTGTTCCTGTGTAAATCCTCACTGACTGTGTTCCTGTGTCAATCCTCACTGGGTGTGTTCCTGTGTAAATCCTCACTGAGTGTGTTCCTGTGTCAATCCTCACTGGGTGTGTTGCTGTGTAAATCCTCACTGAATGTGTTCCTGTGTAAATCTTCACTGACTGTGTTCCTGTGTAAATCCTCACTGACTGTGTTCCTGTGTAAATCGTCACTGACTGTGTTCCTATGTAAATCCTCACTGAGTGTGTTCCTGTGTAAATCCTACTGACTGTGTTCCTGTGTAAATCCTCACTGAGTGTGTTCCTGTGTAAATCCTCACTGACTGTGTTCCTGTGTAAATCCTCACTGAGTGTGTTCCTGTGTAAATCGTCACTGGGTGTGTTCCTGTGTAAATCCTCACTGAGTGTGTTCCTGTGTAAATCCTCACTGACTGTGTTCCTGTGTAAATCGTCACTGACTGTGTTCCTATGTAAATCCTCACTGGTTGTGTTCCTGTGTAAATCCACACTGACTGTGTTCCTGTGTAAATCCTCACTGACTGTGTTCCTGTGCAAATCCTTACTGAGTGTGTTCCTGTGTAAATCCTCACTGACTGTGTTCCTGTGTAAATCGTCACTGACTGTGTTCCTGTGTAAATTCTCACTGGGTGTGTTCCTGTGTAAATCCTCACTGACTGTGTTCCTGTGTAAATCCTCACTGAGTGTGTCCCTGTGTAAATCCTCACTGAGTGTGTCCCTGTGTAAATCCTCACTGAGTGTGTTCCTGTGTAAATCCTCACTGACTGTGTTCCTGTGTAAATCCTCACTGAGTGTGTTCCTGTGTAAATCCTCACTGAGTGTGTCCCTGTGTAAATCCTCACTGAGTGTGTCCCTGTGTACATCCTCACTGACTGTGTTCCTGTGTAAATCCTCACTGAGTGTGTTCCTGTGTAAATCCTCACTGACAGTGTTCCTGTGTAAATCCTCACTGAGTGTGTTCCTGTGTAAATCCTCACTGGGTGTGTTATGTGTAAATCCTCACTGACTGTGTTCCTGTGTAAATCCTCACTGACTGTGTTCCTGTGTAAATCGTCACTGACTGTGTTCCTATGTAAATCCTCACTGGGTGTGTTCCTGTGTAAATCCTTACTGAGTGTGTTCCTGTGTAAATCCTCACTGACTGTGTTCCTGTGTAAATCGTCACTGACTGTGTTCCTGTGTAAATCCTCACTGGGTGTGTTCCTGTGTAAATCCTCACTGACTGTGTTCCTGTGTAAATCCTCCCTGAGTGTGTCCCTGTGTAAATCCTCACTGAGTGTGTCCCTGTGTAAATCCTCACTGAGTGTGTTCCTGTGTAAATCCTCACTGACTGTGTTCCTGTGTAAATCCTCACTGAGTGTGTTCCTGTGTAAATCCTCCCTGACTGTGTTCCTGTGTAAATCCTCACTGACTGTGTCCCTGTGTAAATCTTCACTGGGTGTGTTCCTGTGTAAATCCACACTGACTGTGTTCCTGTGTAAATCCTCACTGAGTGTGTCCCTGTGTAAATCCTCACTGGATGTGTTCCTGTGTAAATCCACACTGACTGTGTTCCTGTGTAAATCCTCACTGAGTGTGTCCCTGTGTAAATCCTCACTGAGTGTGTCCCTGTGTAAATCCTCACTGAGTGTGTTCCTGTGTAAATCCTCACTGACTGTGTTCCTGTGTCAATCCTCACTGAGTGTTTTCCTGTGTAAATCCTCACTGACTGTGTTCCTGTGTAAATCCTCACTGACTGTGTCCCTGTGTAAATCCTCACTGGGTGTGTTCCTGTGTAAATCCACACTGACTGTGTTCCTGTGTAAATCCTCACTGAGTGTGTCCCTGTGTAAATCCTCACTGGGTGTGTTCATGTGTAAATCCACACTGACTGTGTTCCTGTGTAAATCCTCACTGAGTGTGTCCCTGTGTAAATCCTCACTGAGTGTGTTCCTATGTAAATCCACACTGAGTGTGTTCCTGTGTAAATCCTCACTGAGTGTGTCCCTGTGTATATCCTCACTGAGTGTGTCCCTGTGTAAATCCTCACTGGGTGTATTCCTGTGTAAATCCACACTGACTGTGTTCCTGTGTAAATCCTCACTGAGTGTGTCCCTGTGTAAATCCTCACTGGGTGTGTTCCTGTGTAAATCAACACTGACTGTGTTCCTGTGTAAATCCTCACTGAGTGTGTCCCTGTGTAAATCCTCACTGAGTGTGTCCCTGTGTAAATTCTCACTGAGTGTGTTCCTGTGTAAATCCTCACTGACTGTGTTCCTGTGTAAATCCTCACTGAGTGTGTTCCTGTGTAAATCCTCACTGGGTGTGTTCCTGTGTATATCCACACTGACTGTGTTCCTGTGTAAATCCTCACTGAGTGTGTCCCTGTGTAAATCCTCACTGAGTGTGTTCCTATGTAAATCCACACTGAGTGTGTTCCTGTGTAAATCCTCACTGAGTGTGTCCCTGTGTAAATCCTCACTGAGTGTGTCCCTGTGTAAATCCTCACTGGGTGTGTTCCTGTGAAAATCCTCACTGACTGTGTTCCTGTGTAAATCCTCACTGGGTGTGTTCCTGTGTAAACCCTCACTGACTGTGTTCCTGTGTAAATCCACACTGACTGTGTTCCTATCTAAATCCTCACTGGGTGTGTTCCTGTGTAACTCCTCACTGGGTGTGTTACTGTGTAAATCCACACTGAGTGTGTTCCTGTGTAAATCCTTACTGAGTGTGTTCCTGTGTAAATCCTCACTGACTGTGTTCCTGTGTAAATCCTCACTGAGTGTGTCCCTGTGTACATCCTCACTGACTGTGTTCCTGTGTAAATCCTCACTGAGTGTGTTCCTGTGTAAATCCTCACTGACAGTGTTCCTGTGTAAATCCTCACTGAGTGTGTTCCTGTGTAAATCCTCACTGGGTGTGTTATGTGTAAATCCTCACTGACTGTGTTCCTGTGTAAATCCTCACTGACTGTGTTCCTGTGTAAATCGTCACTGACTGTGTTCCTATGTAAATCCTCACTGGGTGTGTTCCTGTGTAAATCCTTACTGAGTGTGTTCCTGTGTAAATCCTCACTGACTGTGTTCCTGTGTAAATCGTCACTGACTGTGTTCCTGTGTAAATCCTCACTGGGTGTGTTCCTGTGTAAATCCTCACTGACTGTGTTCCTGTGTAAATCCTCACTGAGTGTGTCCCTGTGTAAATCCTCACTGAGTGTGTCCCTGTGTAAATCCTCACTGAGTGTGTTCCTGTGTAAATCCTCACTGACTGTGTTCCTGTGTAAATCCTCACTGAGTGTGTTCCTGTGTAAATCCTCCCTGACTGTGTTCCTGTGTAAATCCTCACTGACTGTGTCCCTGTGTAAATCTTCACTGGGTGTGTTCCTGTGTAAATCCACACTGACTGTGTTCCTGTGTAAATCCTCACTGGGTGTGTTCCTGTGTAAACCCTCACTGACTGTGTTCCTGTGTAAATCCACACTGACTGTGTTCCTATCTAAATCCTCACTGGGTGTGTTCCTGTGTAACTCCTCACTGGGTGTGTTACTGTGTAAATCCACACTGAGTGTGTTCCTGTGTAAATCCTTACTGAGTGTGTTCCTGTGTAAATCCTCACTGACTGTGTTCCTGTGTAAATCCTCACTGAGTGTGTTCCTGTGTAAATCCACACTGACTGTGTTCCTGTGTAAACCCTCACTGAGTGTGTTCCTGTGTAAATCCTCACTGTGTGTGTCCCTGTGTAAATCCACACTGGGTGTGTTCGTGTGTAAGTCCACACTGACTGTGTTCCTGTGTAAACGATCACTGGGTGTGTTCCTGTGTAAATCCTCACTGGGTGTATTCCTGTGTAAATCCACACTGACTGTGATCCTGTGTAAACCCTCACTGAGTGTGTTCCTGTGTAAATCCTCACTGACTGTGTTCCTGTGTAAATCCTCACTGAGTGTGTTCCTGTGTTAATCCACACTGAGTGTGTTCCTATGTAAATCCTCACTGACTGTGTTCCTATCTAAATCCTCACTGGGTGTGTTCCTGCGTAAATCCTCACTGGGTGTGTTCCTGTGTAAATCCACACTGAGTGTGTTCCTGTGTAAATCCTTACTGAGTGTGTTCCTGTGTAAATCCTCACTGACTGTGTTCCTGTGTAAATCCTCACTGACTGTGTTCCTGTGTCAATCCTCACTGACTGTGTTCCTGTGTAAATCCTCACTGGGTGTGTTCCTGTGTCAATCCTCACTGACTGTGTTCCTGTGTCAATCCTCACTGACTGTGTTCCTGTGTAAATCCTCACTGGGTGTGTTCCTGTGTAAATCCTCACTGGGTGTGTTCCTGTGTCAATCCTCACTGACTGTGTTCCTGTGTCAATCCTCACTGACTGTGTTCCTGTGTAAATCCTCACTGGCTGTGTTCCTGTGTCAATCCTCACTGAGTGTGTTCCTGTGTCAATCCTCACTGACTGTGTTCCTGTGTAAATCCTCACTGGGTGTGTTCCTGTGTCAATCCTCACTGACTGTGTTCCTGTGTCAATCCTCACTGACTGTGTTCCTGTGTAAATCCTCACTGGGTGTGTCCCTGTGTAAATCCTCACTGGGTGTGTTCCTGTGTAAATCCTCACTGAGTGTGTTCCTGTGTAAATCCTCACTGACTGTGTTCCTGTGTAAATCCTCACTGACTGTGTTCCTGTGTAAATCCTCACTGGGTGTGTTCCTGTGTAAACCCTCACTGGGTGTGTTCCTGTGTAAATCCTCACTGGGTGTGTTCCTGTGTAAATCCTCCCTGACTGTGTTCCTGTGTAAATCCTCACTGGGTGTGTTCCTGTGTAAATCCTCACTGACTGTGTTCCTGTGTAAATCCTCACTGGGTGTGTTCCTGTGTAAATCCACACTGACTGTGTTCCTGTGTAAATCCACACTGACTGTGTTCCTGTGTAAATCCTCACTGACTGTGTTCCTGTGTAAATCCTCACTGACTGTGTTCCAGTGTCAATCCTCACTGAGTGTGTTCCTGTGTAAATCCTCACTGGGTGTGTTCCTGTGTAAATCCTCACTGACTGTGTTCCTGTGTAAATCCTCACTGACTGTGTTCCAGTGTCAATCCTCACTGAATGTGTTCCAGTGTCAATCCTCACTGAGTGTGTTCCTGTGTAAATCCTCACTGGGTGTGTTCCTGTGTAAATCCTCACTGACTGTGTTCCTGTGTAAATCCTCACTGACTGTGTTCCTGTGTAAATCGTCACTGACTGTGTTCCTATGTAAATCCTCACTGGGTGTGTTCCTGTGTAAATCCTTACTGAGTGTGTTCCTGTGTAAATCCTCACTGACTGTGTTCCTGTGTAAATCCTCACTGACTGTGTCCCTGTGTAAATCCTCACTGGGTGTGTTCCTGTGTAAATCCACACTGACTGTGTTCCTGTGTAAATCCACACTGACTGTGTTCCTTTGTAAATCCTCACTGACTGTGTTCCTGTGTAAATCTTCACTGACTGTGTTCCTGTGTAAATCCTCACTGACTGTGTTCCTGTGTCAATCCTCACTGGGTGTGTTCCTGTGTAAATCCTCACTGACTGTGTTCCTGTGTAAATCCTCACTGACTGTGTTCCTGTGTAAATCGTCACTGACTGTGTTCCTATGTAAATCCTCACTGGGTGTGTTCCTGTGTAAATCCTTACTGAGTGTGTTCCTGTGTAAATCCTCACTGACTGTGTTCCTGTGTAAATCGTCACTGACTGTGTTCCTGTGTAAATCCTCACTGGGTGTGTTCCTGTGTAAATCCTCACTGACTGTGTTCCTGTGTAAATCCTCACTGGGTGAGTTCCTGTGTAAATCCTCACTGACTGTGTTCCTGTGTAAATCCTCACTGACTGTGTTCCTATGTAAATACTCACTGGTTGTGTTCCTGTGTAAATCCTCACTGGGTGTGTTCCTGTGTAAATCCACACTGACTGTGTTCCTGTGTAAATCCACACTGACTGTGTTCCTGTGTAAATCCACACTGGGTGTGTTCCTGTGTAAACCCTCACTGGGTGTGTTCCTGTGTAAATCCTCACTGACTGTGTTCATGTGTAAATCCTCACTGACTGTGTTCCTGTGTAAATCCTCACTGAGTGTGTTCCTGTGTAAATCCTCACTGGGTGTGTTCCTGTGTAAATCCTCACTGAGTGTGTTCCTGTGTAAATCCTCACTGACTGTGTTCCTGTGTAAATCCTCACTGAGTGTGTTCCTGTGTAAATCGTCACTGACTGTGTTCCTATGTAAATCCTCACTGGGTGTGTTCCTGTGTAAATCCTTACTGAGTGTGTTCATGTGTAAATCCTCACTGACTGTGTTCCTGTGTAAATCCTCACTGACTGTGTTCCTGTGTAAATCCTCACTGGGTGTGTTCCTGTGTAAATCCTCACTGACTGTGTTCCTGTGTAAATCCTCACTGACTGTGTTCCTGTGTAAATCCTCACTGACTGTGTTCCTGTGTAAATCCTCACTGGGTGTGTTCCTGTGTAAATTCTCACTGAGTGTGTTCCTGTGTAAATCCTCACTGACTGTGTTCCTGTGTAAATCCACACTGACTGTGTTCCTGTGTAAATCCACACTGACTGTGTTCCTTTGTAAATCCTCACTGACTGTGTTCCTGTGTAAATCCTCACTGACTGTGTTCCTGTGTAAATCCTCACTGACTGTGTTCCTGTGTAAATCGTCACTGACTGTGTTCCTATGTAAATCCTCACTGGGTGTGTTCCTGTGTAAATCCTTACTGAGTGTGTTCCTGTGTAAATCCTCACTGACTGTGTTCCTGTGTAAATCCTCACTGACTGTGTCCCTGTGTAAATCCTCACTGGGTGTGTTCCTGTGTAAATCCACACTGACTGTGTTCCTGTGTAAACCCTCACTGGGTGTGTTCCTGTGTAAATCCTCACTGGGTGTATTCCTGTGTGAATCCACACTGACTGTGATCCTGTGTAAACCCTCACTGAGTGTGTTCCTGTGTAAATCCTCACTGACTGTGTTCCTGTGTAAATCCTCACTGAGTGTGTCCCTGTGTAAATCCTCACTGAGTGTGTCCCTGTGTAAATCCTCACTGAGTGTGTTCCTGTGTAAATCCTCACTGACTGTGTTCCTGTGCAAATCCTCACTGAGTGTGTTCCTGTGTAAATCCTCACTGACTGTGTTCCTGTGTAAATCCTCACTGAGTGTGTCCCTGTGTAAATCCTCACTGAGTGTGTCCCTGTGTAAATACTCACTGAGTGTGTTCCTGTGTAAATCCTCACTGGGTGTGTTCCTGTGTAAATCCTCACTGACAGTGTTCCTGTGTAAATCCTCACTGAGTGTGTTCCTGTGTAAATCCTCACTGGGTGTGTTCCTGTGTAAATCCTCACTGACTGTGTTCCTGTGTAAATCCTCACTGAGTGTGTTCCTGTGTAAATCCACACTGACTGTGTTCCTGTGTAAACCCTCACTGTGTGTGTCCCTGTGTAAATCCACACTGGGTGTGTTCGTGTGTAAATCCACACTGACTGTGTTCCTGTGTAAACCCTCACTGGGTGTGTTCCTGTGTAAATCCTCACTGGGTGTATTCCTGTGTAAATCCACACTGACTGTGATCCTGTGTAAACCCTCACTGAGTGTGTTCCTGTGTAAATCCTCACTGACTGTGTTCCTGTGTAAATCCTCACTGAGTGTGTTCCTGTGTAAATCCACACTGAGTGTGTTCCTATGTAAATCCTCACTGACTGTGTTCCTATCTAAATCCTCACTGGGTGTGTTCCTGTGTAAATCCTCACTGGGTGATTTCCTGTGTAAACCCTCACTGGGTGTGTTCCTGTGTAAATCCTCACTGGGTGTGTTCCTGTGTAAATCCTCACTGATTGTGTTCCTGTGTAAATCCTCACTGGGTGTGTTCCTGTGTAAATCCTCACTGACTGTGTTCCTGTGTAAATCCTCACTGACTGTGTTCCTGTGTAAATCGTCACTGACTGTGTTCCTATGTAAATCCTCACTGGGTGTGTTCCTGTGTAAATCCTTACTGAGTGTGTTCCTGTGTAAATCCTCACTGACTGTGTTCCTGTGTAAATCGTCACTGACTGTGTTCCTGTGTAAATCCTCACTGGGTGTGTTCCTGTGTAAATCCTCACTGACTGTGTTCCTGTGTAAATCCTCACTGGGTGAGTTCCTGTGTAAATCCTCACTGACTGTGTTCCTGTGTAAATCCTCACTGACTGTGTTCCTATGTAAATACTCACTGGTTGTGTTCCTGTGTAAATCCTCACTGGGTGTGTTCCTGTGTAAATCCACACTGACTGTGTTCCTGTGTAAATCCACACTGACTGTGTTCCTGTGTAAATCCACACTGGGTGTGTTCCTGTGTAAACCCTCACTGGGTGTGTTCCTGTGTAAATCCTCACTGACTGTGTTCATGTGTAAATCCTCACTGACTGTGTTCCTGTGTAAATCCTCACTGAGTGTGTTCCTGTGTAAATCCTCACTGGGTGTGTTCCTGTGTAAATCCTCACTGAGTGTGTTCCTGTGTAAATCCTCACTGACTGTGTTCCTGTGTAAATCCTCACTGAGTGTGTTCCTGTGTAAATCGTCACTGACTGTGTTCCTATGTAAATCCTCACTGGGTGTGTTCCTGTGTAAATCCTTACTGAGTGTGTTCATGTGTAAATCCTCACTGACTGTGTTCCTGTGTAAATCCTCACTGACTGTGTTCCTGTGTAAATCCTCACTGGGTGTGTTCCTGTGTAAATCCTCACTGACTGTGTTCCTGTGTAAATCCTCACTGACTGTGTTCCTGTGTAAATCCTCACTGACTGTGTTCCTGTGTAAATCCTCACTGGGTGTGTTCCTGTGTAAATTCTCACTGAGTGTGTTCCTGTGTAAATCCTCACTGACTGTGTTCCTGTGTAAATCCACACTGACTGTGTTCCTGTGTAAATCCACACTGACTGTGTTCCTTTGTAAATCCTCACTGACTGTGTTCCTGTGTAAATCCTCACTGACTGTGTTCCTGTGTAAATCCTCACTGACTGTGTTCCTGTGTAAATCGTCACTGACTGTGTTCCTATGTAAATCCTCACTGGGTGTGTTCCTGTGTAAATCCTTACTGAGTGTGTTCCTGTGTAAATCCTCACTGACTGTGTTCCTGTGTAAATCCTCACTGACTGTGTCCCTGTGTAAATCCTCACTGGGTGTGTTCCTGTGTAAATCCACACTGACTGTGTTCCTGTGTAAACCCTCACTGGGTGTGTTCCTGTGTAAATCCTCACTGGGTGTATTCCTGTGTGAATCCACACTGACTGTGATCCTGTGTAAACCCTCACTGAGTGTGTTCCTGTGTAAATCCTCACTGACTGTGTTCCTGTGTAAATCCTCACTGAGTGTGTCCCTGTGTAAATCCTCACTGAGTGTGTCCCTGTGTAAATCCTCACTGAGTGTGTTCCTGTGTAAATCCTCACTGACTGTGTTCCTGTGCAAATCCTCACTGAGTGTGTTCCTGTGTAAATCCTCACTGACTGTGTTCCTGTGTAAATCCTCACTGAGTGTGTCCCTGTGTAAATCCTCACTGAGTGTGTCCCTGTGTAAATACTCACTGAGTGTGTTCCTGTGTAAATCCTCACTGGGTGTGTTCCTGTGTAAATCCTCACTGACAGTGTTCCTGTGTAAATCCTCACTGAGTGTGTTCCTGTGTAAATCCTCACTGGGTGTGTTCCTGTGTAAATCCTCACTGACTGTGTTCCTGTGTAAATCCTCACTGAGTGTGTTCCTGTGTAAATCCACACTGACTGTGTTCCTGTGTAAACCCTCACTGTGTGTGTCCCTGTGTAAATCCACACTGGGTGTGTTCGTGTGTAAATCCACACTGACTGTGTTCCTGTGTAAACCCTCACTGGGTGTGTTCCTGTGTAAATCCTCACTGGGTGTATTCCTGTGTAAATCCACACTGACTGTGATCCTGTGTAAACCCTCACTGAGTGTGTTCCTGTGTAAATCCTCACTGACTGTGTTCCTGTGTAAATCCTCACTGAGTGTGTTCCTGTGTAAATCCACACTGAGTGTGTTCCTATGTAAATCCTCACTGACTGTGTTCCTATCTAAATCCTCACTGGGTGTGTTCCTGTGTAAATCCTCACTGGGTGTGTTCCTGTGTAAACCCTCACTGGGTGTGTTCCTGTGTAAATCCTCACTGGGTGTGTTCCTGTGTAAATCCTCACTGATTGTGTTCCTGTGTAAATCCTCACTGGGTGTGTTCCTGTGTAAATCCTCACTGACTGTGTTCCTGTGT
The DNA here is from genome assembly GCF_048418815.1 of Hemitrygon akajei. Lineage (NCBI taxonomy): Eukaryota > Metazoa > Chordata > Chondrichthyes > Myliobatiformes > Dasyatidae > Hemitrygon > Hemitrygon akajei. The sequence continues at coordinate 6,479,806 of NC_133143.1, read as the reverse complement.
AAATCCTCACTGGGTGTGTTCCTGTGTAAATCCTCACTGACTGTGTCCCTGTGTAAATCCTCACTGGGTGTGTTCCTGTGTAAATCCACACTGACTGTGTTCCTGTGTAAATCCACACTGACTGTGTTCCTGTGTAAATCCTCACTGACTCTGTTCCTGTGTCAATCCTCACTGGGTGTGTTCCTGTGTAAATCCTCACTGACTGTGTTCCTGTGTAAATCCTCACTGACTGTGTTCCTGTGTAAATCGTCACTGACTGTGTTCCTATGTAAATCCTCACTGGGTGTGTTCCTGTGTAAATCCTTACTGAGTGTGTTCCTGTGTAAATCCTCACTGACTGTGTTCCTGTGTAAATCCTCACTGACTGTGTCCCTGTGTAAATCCTCACTGGGTGTGTTCCTGTGTAAATACACAGACTGTGTTCCTGTGTAAATCCACACTGACTGTGTTCCTTTGTAAATCCTCACTGACTGTGTTCCTGTGTAAATCCTCACTGACTGTGTTCCTGTGTAAATCCTCACTGACTGTGTTCCTGTGTCAATCCTCACTGGGTGTGTTCCTGTGTAAATCCTCACTGAGTGTGTTCCTGTGTCAATCCTCACTGGGTGTGTTGCTGTGTAAATCCTCACTGAGTGTGTTCCTGTGTAAATCCTCACTGACTGTGTTCCTGTGTAAATCGTCACTGACTGTGTTCCTATGTAAATCCTCACTGAGTGTGTTCCTGTGTAAATCCTCACTGACTGTGTTCCTGTGTAAATCCTCACTGAGTGTGTTCCTGTGTAAATCCTCACTGACTGTGTTCCTGTGTAAATCCTCACTGAGTGTGTTCCTGTGTAAATCCTCACTGGGTGTGTTCCTGTGTAAATCCTCACTGAGTGTGTTCCTGTGTAAATCCTCACTGACTGTGTTCCTGTGTAAATCGTCACTGACTGTGTTCCTATGTAAATCCTCACTGGTTGTGTTCCTGTGTAAATCCACACTGACTGTGTTCCTGTGTAAATCCTCACTGACTGTGTTCCTGTGTAAATCCTTACTGAGTGTGTTCCTGTGTAAATCCTCACTGACTGTGTTCCTGTGTAAATCGTCACTGACTGTGTTCCTGTGTAAATTCTCACTGGGTGTGTTCCTGTGTAAATCCTCACTGACTGTGTTCCTGTGTAAATCCTCACTGAGTGTGTCCCTGTGTAAATCCTCACTGAGTGTGTCCCTGTGTAAATCCTCACTGAGTGTGTTCCTGTGTAAATCCTCACTGACTGTGTTCCTGTGTAAATCCTCACTGAGTGTGTTCCTGTGTAAATCCTCACTGACTGTGTTCCTGTGTAAATCCTCACTGAGTGTGTCCCTGTTTAAATCCTCACTGAGTGTGTCCCTGTGTAAATCCTCACTGACTGTGTTCCTGTGTAAATCCTCACTGAGTGTGTTCCTGTGTAAATCCTCACTGACAGTGTTCCTGTGTAAATCCTCACTGAGTGTGTTCCTGTGTAAATCCTCACTGGGTGTGTTCCTGTGTAAATCCTCACTGACTGTGTTCCTGTGTAAATCCTCACTGACTGTGTTCCTGTGTAAATCGTCACTGACTGTGTTCCTATGTAAATCCTCACTGGGTGTGTTCCTGTGTAAATCCTTACTGAGTGTGTTCCTGTGTAAATCCTCACTGACTGTGTTCCTGTGTAAATCGTCACTGACTGTGTTCCTGTGTAAATCCTCACTGGGTGTGTTCCTGTGTAAATCCTCACTGACTGTGTTCCTGTGTAAATCCTCACTGAGTGTGTCCCTGTGTAAATCCTCACTGAGTGTGTCCCTGTGTAAATCCTCACTGAGTGTGTTCCTGTGTAAATCCTCACTGACTGTGTTCCTGTGTAAATCCTCACTGAGTGTGTTCCTGTGTAAATCCTCCCTGACTGTGTTCCTGTGTAAATCCTCACTGACTGTGTCCCTGTGTAAATCTTCACTGGGTGTGTTCCTGTGTAAATCCACACTGACTGTGTTCCTGTGTAAATCCTCACTGAGTGTGTCCCTGTGTAAATCCTCACTGGATGTGTTCCTGTGTAAATCCACACTGACTGTGTTCCTGTGTAAATCCTCACTGAGTGGGTCCCTGTGTAAATCCTCACTGAGTGTGTCCCTGTGTAAATCCTCACTGAGTGTGTTCCTGTGTAAATCCTCACTGACTGTGTTCCTGTGTCAATCCTCACTGAGTGTTTTCCTGTGTAAATCCTCACTGACTGTGTTCCTGTGTAAATCCTCACTGACTGTGTCCCTGTGTAAATCCTCACTGGGTGTGTTCCTGTGTAAATCCACACTGACTGTGTTCCTGTGTAAATCCTCACTGAGTGTGTCCCTGTTTAAATCCTCACTGGGTGTGTTCCTGTGTAAATCCACACTGACTGTGTTCCTGTGTAAATCCTCACTGAGTGTGTCCCTGTGTAAATCCTCACTGAGTGTGTTCCTATGTAAATCCACACTGAGTGTGTTCCTGTGTAAATCCTCACTGAGTGTGTTCCTATGTAAATCCTCACTGACTGTGTTCCTATCTAAATCCTCACTGGGTGTGTTCCTGTGTAAATCCTCACTGGGTGTGTTCCTGTGTAAATCCACACTGAGTGTGTTCCTGTGTAAATCCTTACTGAGTGTGTTCCTGTGTAAATCCCCACTGACTGTGTTCCTGTGTAAATCCTCACTGACTGTGTTCCTGTGTAAATCCTCACTGACTGTGTTCCTGTGTCAATCCTCACTGACTGTGTTCCTGTGTAAATCCTCACTGGGTGTGTTCCTGTGTCAATCCTCACTGACTGTGTTCCTGTGTCAATCCTCACTGACTGTGTTCCTGTGTAAATCCTCACTGGGTGTGTTCCTGTGTAAATCCTCACTGGGTGTGTTCCTGTGTCAATCCTCACTGACTGTGTTCCTGTGTCAATCCTCACTGACTGTGTTCCTGTGTAAATCCTCACTGGCTGTGTTCCTGTGTCAATCCTCACTGAGTGTGTTCCTGTGTCAATCCTCACTGACTGTGTTCCTGTGTAAATCCTCACTGGGTGTGTTCCTGTGTCAATCCTCACTGACTGTGTTCCTGTGTCAATCCTCACTGACTGTGTTCCTGTGTAAATCCTCACTGGGTGTGTCCCTGTGTAAATCCTCACTGGGTGTGTTCCTGTGTAAATCCTCACTGAGTGTGTTCCTGTGTAAATCCTCACTGACTGTGTTCCTGTGTAAATCCTCACTGACTGTGTTCCTGTGTAAATCCTCACTGGGTGTGTTCCTGTGTAAACCCTCACTGGGTGTGTTCCTGTGTAAATCCTCACTGGGTGTGTTCCTGTGTAAATCCTCACTGACTGTGTTCCTGTGTAAATCCTCACTGGGTGTGTTCCTGTGTAAATCCTCACTGACTGTGTTCCTGTGTAAATCCACACTGACTGTGTTCCTGTGTAAATCCTCACTGACTGTGTTCCTGTGTAAATCCTCACTGACTGTGTTCCAGTGTCAATCCTCACTGAGTGTGTTCCTGTGTAAATCCTCACTGGGTGTGTTCCTGTGTAAATCCTCACTGACTGTGTTCCTGTGTAAATCCTCACTGACTGTGTTCCAGTGTCAATCCTCACTGACTGTGTTCCAGTGTCAATCCTCACTGAGTGTGTTCCTGTGTAAATCCTCATTGGGTGTGTTCCTGTGTAAATCCTCACTGACTGTGTTCCTGTGTAAATCCTCACTGACTGTGTTCCTGTGTAAATCGTCACTGACTGTGTTCCTATGTAAATCCTCACTGGGTGTGTTCCTGTGAAAATCCTTACTGAGTGTGTTCCTGTGTAAATCCTCACTGACTGTATTCCTGTGTAAATCCTCACTGACTGTGTCCCTGTGTAAATCCTCACTGGGTGTGTTCCTGTGTAAATCCACACTGACTGTGTTCCTGTGTAAATCCACACTGACTGTGTTCCTTTGTAAATCCTCACTGACTGTGTTCCTGTGTAAATCTTCACTGACTGTGTTCCTGTGTAAATCCTCACTGACTGTGTTCCTGTGTAAATCCTCACTGGGTGTGTTCCTGTGTAAATCCACACTGACTGTGTTCCTGTGTAAATCCACACTGACTGTGTTCCTGTGTAAATCCTCACTGACTGTGTTCCTGTGTAAATCCTCACTGACTGTGTTCCAGTGTCAATCCTCACTGAGTGTGTTCCTGTGTAAATCCTCACTGGGTGTGTTCCTGTGTAAATCCTCACTGACTGTGTTCCTGTGTAAATCCTCACTGACTGTGTTCCAGTGTCAATCCTCACTGACTGTGTTCCAGTGTCAATCCTCACTGAGTGTGTTCCTGTGTAAATCCTCATTGGGTGTGTTCCTGTGTAAATCCTCACTGACTGTGTTCCTGTGTAAATCCTCACTGACTGTGTTCCTGTGTAAATCGTCACTGACTGTGTTCCTATGTAAATCCTCACTGGGTGTGTTCCTGTGAAAATCCTTACTGAGTGTGTTCCTGTGTAAATCCTCACTGACTGTATTCCTGTGTAAATCCTCACTGACTGTGTCCCTGTGTAAATCCTCACTGGGTGTGTTCCTGTGTAAATCCACACTGACTGTGTTCCTGTGTAAATCCACACTGACTGTGTTCCTTTGTAAATCCTCACTGACTGTGTTCCTGTGTAAATCTTCACTGACTGTGTTCCTGTGTAAATCCTCACTGACTGTGTTCCTGTGTCAATCCTCACTGGGTGTGTTCCTGTGTAAATCCTCACTGACTGTGTTCCTGTGTAAATCCACACTGACTGTGTTCCTGTGTAAATCCACACTGGGTGTGTTCCTGTGTAAACCCTCACTGGGTGTGTTCCTTTGTAAATCCTCACTGACTGTGTTCCTGTGTAAATCCTCACTGACTGTGTTCCTGTGTAAATCCTCACTGAGTGTGTTCCTGTGTAAATCCTCACTGGGTGTGTTCCTGTGTAAATCCTCACTGAGTGTGTTCCTGTGTAAATCCTCACTGACTGTGTTCCTGTGTAAATCCTCACTGAGTGTGTTCCTGTGTAAATCGTCACTGACTGTGTTCCTATGTAAATCCTCACTGGGTGTGTTCCTGTGTAAATCCTTACTGAGTGTGTTCCTGTGTAAATCCTCACTGACTGTGTTCCTGTGTAAATCCTCACTGACTGTGTTCCTGTGTAAATCCTCACTGGGTGTGTTCCTGTGTAAATCCTCACTGACTGTGTTCCTGTGTAAATCCTCACTGACTGTGTTCCTGTGTAAATCCTCACTGGGTGTGTTCCTGTGTAAGTTCTCACTGAATGTGTTCCTGTGTAAATCCTCACTGACTGTGTTCCTGTGTAAATCCACACTGACTGTGTTCCTGTGTAAATCCACACTGACTGTGTTCCTTTGTAAATCCTCACTGACTGTGTTCCTGTGTAAATCCTCACTGACTGTGTTCCTGTGTAAATCCTCACTGACTGTGTTCCTGTGTAAATCGTCACTGACTGTGTTCCTATGTAAATCCTCACTGGGTGTGTTCCTGTGTAAATCCTTACTGAGTGTGTTCCTGTGTAAATCCTCACTGACTGTGTTCCTGTGTAAATCCTCACTGACTGTGTCCCTGTGTAAATCCTCACTGGGTGTGTTCCTGTGTAAATCCACACTGATTGTGTTCCTGTGTAAATCCACACTGACTGTGTTCCTTTGTAAATCCTCACTGACTGTGTTGCTGTGTAAATCTTCACTGACTGTGTTCCTGTGTAAATCCTCACTGACTGTGTTCCTGTGTCAATCCTCACTGGGTGTGTTCCTGTGTAAATCCTCACTGACTGTGTTCCTGTGTAAATCCTTACTGAGTGTGTTCCTGTGTAAATCCTCACTGACTGTGTTCCTGTGTAAATCCTCACTGACTGTGTTCCTGTGTAAATCCTCACTGGGTGTGTTCCTGTGTAAATCCTCACTGACTGTGTTCCTGTGTAAATCCTCACTGGGTGTGTTCCTGTGTAAATCCTCACTGACTGTGTTCCTGTGTAAATCCTCACTGACTGTGTTCCTATGTAAATACTCACTGGTTGTGTTCCTGTGTAAATCCTCACTGGGTGTGTTCCTGTGTAAATCCACACTGACTGTGTTCCTGTGTAAATCCACACTGACTGTGTTCCTGTGTAAATCCACACTGGGTGTGTTCCTGTGTAAACCCTCACTGGGTGTGTTCCTGTGTAAATCCTCACTGACTGTGTTCCTGTGTAAATCCTCACTGACTGTGTTCCTGTGTAAATCCTAACTGAGTGTGTTCCTGTGTAAATCCTCACTGGGTGTGTTGCTGTGTAAATCCTCACTGAGTGTGTTCCTGTGTAAATCCTCACTGACTGTGTTCCTGTGTAAATCCTCACTGAGTGTGTTCCTGTGTAAATCGTCACTGACTGTGTTCCTATGTAAATCCTCACTGGGTGTGTTCCTGTGTAAATCCTTACTGAGTGTGTTCCTGTGTAAATCCTCACTGACTGTGTTCCTGTGTAAATCCTCACTGACTGTGTTCCTGTGTAAATCCTCACTGGGTGTGTTCCTGTGTAAATTCTCACTGACTGTGTTCCTGTGTAAATCCTCACTGACTGTGTTCCTGTGTAAATCGTCACTGACTGTGTTCCTATGTAAATCCTCACTGGGTGTGTTCCTGTGTAAATCCTTACTGAGTGTGTTCCTGTGTAAATCCTCACTGACTGTGTTCCTGTGTAAATCCTCACTGACTGTGTCCATGTGTAAATCCTCACTGGGTGTGTTCCTGTGTAAATCCACACTGACTGTGTTCCTGTGTAAATCCACACTGACTGTGTTCCTTTGTAAATCCTCACTGACTGTGTTCCTGTGTAAATCTTCACTGACTGTGTTCCTGTGTAAATCCTCACTGACTGTGTTCCTGTGTCAATCCTCACTGGGTGTGTTCCTGTGTAAATCCTCACTGACTGTGTTCCTGTGTAAATCCTCACTGACTGTGTTCCTGTGTAAATCGTCACTGACTGTGTTCCTATGTAAATCCTCACTGGGTGTGTTCCTGTGTAAATCCTTACTGAGTGTGTTCCTGTGTAAATCCTCACTGACTGTGTTCCTGTGTAAATCGTCACTGACTGTGTTCCTGTGTAAATCCTCACTGGGTGTGTTCCTGTGTAAATCCTCACTGACTGTGTTCCTGTGTAAATCCTCACTGGGTGAGTTCCTGTGTAAATCCTCACTGACTGTGTTCCTGTGTAAATCCTCACTGACTGTGTTCCTATGTAAATACTCACTGGTTGTGTTCCTGTGTAAATCCTCACTGGGTGTGTTCCTGTGTAAATCCACACTGACTGTGTTCCTGTGTAAATCCACACTGACTGTGTTCCTGTGTAAATCCACACTGGGTGTGTTCCTGTGTAAACCCTCACTGGGTGTGTTCCTGTGTAAATCCTCACTGACTGTGTTCCTGTGTAAATCCTCACTGACTGTGTTCCTGTGTAAATCCTCACTGAGTGTGTTCCTGTGTAAATCGTCACTGACTGTGTTCCTATGTAAATCCTCACTGGGTGTGTTCCTGTGTAAATCCTTACTGAGTGTGTTCCTGTGTAAATCCTCACTGACTGTGTTCCTGTGTAAATCCTCACTGACTGTGTTCCTGTGTAAATCCTCACTGGGTGTGTTCCTGTGTAAATTCTCACTGACTGTGTTCCTGTGTAAATCCTCACTGACTGTGTTCCTGTGTAAATCCTCACTGACTGTGTTCCTGTGTAAATCCTCACTGGGTGTGTTCCTGTGTAAATTCTCACTGAGTGTGTTCCTGTGTAAATCCTCACTGACTGTGTTCCTGTGTAAATCCACACAGACTGTGTTCCTGTGTAAATCCACACTGACTGTGTTCCTTTGTAAATCCTCACTGACTGTGTTCCTGTGTAAATCCTCACTGACTGTGTTCCTGTGTAAATCCTCACTGACTGTGTTCCTGTGTAAATCGTCACTGACTGTGTTCCTATGTAAATCCTCACTGGGTGTGTTCCTGTGTAAATCCTTACTGAGTGTGTTCCTGTGTAAATCCTCACTGACTGTGTTCCTGTGTAAATCCTCACTGACTGTGTCCCTGTGTAAATCCTCACTGGGTGTGTTCCTGTGTAAATCCACACTGATTGTGTTCCTGTGTAAATCCACACTGACTGTGTTCCTTTGTAAATCCTCACTGACTGTGTTCCTGTGTAAATCTTCACTGACTGTGTTCCTGTGTAAATCCTCACTGAGTGTGTTCCTGTGTCAATCCTCACTGGGTGTGTTCCTGTGTAAATCCTCACTGACTGTGTTCCTGTGTAAATCCTCACTGACTGTGTTCCTGTGTAAATCGTCACTGACTGTGTTCCTATGTAAATCCTCACTGGGTGTGTTCCTGTGTAAATCCTCACTGACTGTGTTCCTGTGTAAATCGTCACTGACTGTGTTCCTGTGTAAATCCTCACTGGGTGTGTTCCTGTGTAAATCCTCACTGACTGTGTTCCTGTGTAAATCCTCACTGGGTGTGTTCCTGTGTAAATCCTCACTGACTGTGTTCCTGTGTAAATCCTCAATGACTGTGTTCCTATGTAAATACTCACTGGTTGTGTTCCTGTGTAAATCCTCACTGGGTGTGTTCCTGTGTAAATCCACACTGACCGTGTTCCTGTGTAAATCCACACTGACTGTGTTCCTGTGTAAATCCACACTGGGTGTGTTCCTGTGTAAACCCTCACTGGGTGTGTTCCTGTGTAAATCCTCACTGACTGTGTTCCTGTGTAAATCCTCACTGACTGTGTTCCTGTGTAAATCCTCACTGAGTGTGTTCCTGTGTAAATCCTCACTGGGTGTGTTCCTGTGTAAATCCTCACTGAGTGTGTTCCTGTGTAAATCCTCACTGACTGTGTTCCTGTGTAAATCCTCACTGAGTGTGTTCCTGTGTAAATCGTCACTGACTGTGTTCCTATGTAAATCCTCACTGGGTGTGTTCCTGTGTAAATCCTTACTGAGTGTTTTCCTGTGTAAATCCTCACTGACTGTGTTCCTGTGTAAATCCTCACTGACTGTGTTCCTGTGTAAATCCTCACTGGGTGTGTTCCTGTGTAAATTCTCACTGACTGTGTTCCTGTGTAAATCCTCACTGACTGTGTTCCTGTGTAAATCCTCACTGACTGTGTTCCTGTGTAAATCCTCACTGACTGTGTTCCTGTGTAAATCCTCACTGGGTGTGTTCCTGTGTAAATTCTCACTGAGTGTGTTCCTGTGTAAATCCTCACTGACTGTGTTCCTGTGTAAATCCACACTGACTGTGTTCCTGTGTAAATCCACACTGACTGTGTTCCTTTGTAAATCCTCACTGACTGTGTTCCTGTGTAAATCCTCACTGACTGTGTTCCTGTGTAAATCCTCACTGACTGTGTTCCTGTGTCAATCCTCACTGGGTGTGTTCCTGTGTAAATCCTCACTGAGTGTGTTCCTGTGTCAATCCTCACTCGGTGTGTTCCTGTGTAAATCCTCACTGACTGTGTTCCTGTGTAAATCCTCACTGACTGTGTTCCTGTGTAAATCGTCACTGACTGTGTTCCTATGTAAATCCTCACTGAGTGTGTTCCTGTGTAAATCCTCACTGACTGTGTTCCTGTGTAAATCCTCACTGAGTGTGTTCCTGTGTAAATCCTCACTGACTGTGTTCCTGTGTAAATCCTCACTGAGTGTGTTCCTGTGTAAATCCTCACTGGGTGTGTTCCTGTGTAAATCCTCACTGAGTGTGTTCCTGTGTAAATCCTCACTGACTGTGTTCCTGTGTAAATCGTCACTGACTGTGTTCCTATGTAAATCCTCACTGGTTGTGTTCCTGTGTAAATCCACACTGACTGTGTTCCTGTGTAAATCCTCACTGACTGTGTTCCTGTGTAAATCCTTACTGAGTGTGTTCCTGTGTAAATCCTCACTGACTGTGTTCCTGTGTAAATCGTCACTGACTGTGTTCCTGTGTAAATCCTCACTGGGTGTGTTCCTGTGTAAATCCTCACTGACTGTGTTCCTGTGTAAATCCTCACTGAGTGTGTCCCTGTGTAAATCCTCACTGAGTGTGTCCCTGTGTAAATCCTCACTGAGTGTGTTCCTGTGTAAATCCTCACTGACTGTGTTCCTGTGTAAATCCTCACTGAGTGTGTTCCTGTGTAAATCCTCACTGACTGTGTTCCTGTGTAAATCCTCACTGAGTGTGTCCCTGTGTAAATCCTCACTGAGTGTGTCCCTGTGTAAATCCTCACTGACTGTGTTCCTGTGTAAATCCTCACTGAGTGTGTTCCTGTGTAAATCCTCACTGACTGTGTTCCTGTGTAAATCCTCACTGAGTGTGTTCCTGTGTAAATCCTCACTGGGTGTGTTCCTGTGTAAATCCTCACTGACTGTGTTCCTGTGTAAATCCTCACTGACTGTGTTCCTGTGTAAATCGTCACTGACTGTGTTCCTATGTAAATCCTCACTGGGTGTGTTCCTGTGTAAATCCTTACTGAGTGTGTTCCTGTGTAAATCCTCACTGACTGTGTTCCTGTGTAAATCGTCACTGACTGTGTTCCTGTGTAAATCCTCACTGGGTGTGTTCCTGTGTAAATCCTCACTGACTGTGTTCCTGTGTAAATCCTCACTGAGTGTGTCCCTGTGTAAATCCTCACTGAGTGTGTCCCTGTGTAAATCCTCACTGAGTGTGTTCCTGTGTAAATCCTCACTGACTGTGTTCCTGTGTAAATCCTCACTGAGTGTGTTCCTGTGTAAATCCTCCCTGACTGTGTTCCTGTGTAAATCCTCACTGACTGTGTCCCTGTGTAAATCTTCACTGGGTGTGTTCCTGAGTAAATCCACACTGACTGTGTTCCTGTGTAAATCCTCACTGAGTGTGTCCCTGTGTAAATCCTCACTGGGTGTGTTCCTGTGTAAATCCACACTGACTGTGTTCCTGTGTAAATCCTCACTGAGTGTGTCCCTGTGTAAATCCTCACTGAGTGTGTCCCTGTGTAAATCCTCACTGAGTGTGTTCCTGTGTAAATCCTCACTGACTGTGTTCCTGTGTCAATCCTCACTGAGTGTGTTCATGTGTAAATCCTCACTGACTGTGTTCCTGTGTAAATCCTCACTGACTGTGTCCCTGTGTAAATCCTCACTGGGTGTGTTCCTGTGTAAATCCACACTGACTGTGTTCCTGTGTAAATCCTCACTGAGTGTGTCCCTGTGTAAATCCTCACTGGGTGTGTTCCTGTGTAAATCCACACTGACTGTGTTCCTGTGTAAATCCTCACTGAGTGTGTCCCTGTGTAAATCCTCACTGAGTGTGTTCCTATGTAAATCCACACTGAGTGTGTTCCTGTGTAAATCCTCACTGAGTGTGTCCCTGTGTAAATCCTCACTGAGTGTGTCCCTGTGTAAATCCTCACTGGGTGTGTTCCTGTGTAAATCCACACTGACTGTGTTCCTGTGTAAATCCTCACTGAGTGTGTCCCTGTGTAAATCCTCACTGGGTGTGTTCCTGTGTAAATCCACACTGACTGTGTTCCTGTGTAAATCCTCACTGAGTGTGTCCCTGTGTAAATCCTCACTGAGTGTGTCCCTGTGTAAATCCTCACTGAGTGTGTTCCTGTGTAAATCCTCACTGACTGTGTTCCTGTGTAAATCCTCACTGAGTGTGTTCCTGTGTAAATCCTCACTGGGTGTGTTCCTGTGTATATCCACACTGACTGTGTTCCTGTGTAAATCCTCACTGAGTGTGTCCCTGTGTAAATCCTCACTGAGTGTGTTCCTAAGTAAATCCACACTGAGTGTGTTCCTGTGTAAATCCTCACTGAGTGTGTCCCTGTGTAAATCCTCACTGAGTGTGTCCCTGTGTAAATCCTCTCTGGGTGTGTTCCTGTGTAAATCCTCACTGACTGTGTTCCTGTGTAAATCCTCACTGGGTGTGTTCCTGTGTAAACCCTCACTGACTGTGTTCCTGTGTAAATCCACACTGACTGTGTTCCTATCTAAATCCTCACTGGGTGTGTTCCTGTGTAAATCCTCACTGGGTGTGTTACTGTGTAAATCCACACTGAGTGTGTTCCTGTGTAAATCCTTACTGAGTGTGTTCCTGTGTAAATCCTCACTGACTGTGTTCCTGTGTAAATCCTCACTGAGTGTGTTCCTGTGTAAATCCACACTGACTGTGTTCCTGTGTAAACCCTCACTGAGTGTGTTCCTGTGTAAATCCTCACTGTGTGTGTCCCTGTGTAAATCCACACTGACTGTGTTCGTGTGTAAACCCTCACTGAGTGTGTTCCTGTGTAAATCTTCACTGAGTGTGTTCCTTTGTAAATCCTCACTGTGTGTGTCCCTGTGTAAATCCACACTGGGTGTGTTCGTGTGTAAATCCACACTGACTGTGTTCCTGTGTAAACCCTCACTGGGTGTGTTCCTGTGTAAATCCTCACTGGGTGTATTCCTGTGTAAATCCACACTGACTGTGATCCTGTGTAAACCCTCACTGAGTGTGTTCCTGTGTAAATCCTCACTGACTGTGTTCCTGTGTAAATCCTTACTGAGTGTGTTCCTGTGTAAATCCTCACTGACTGTGTTCCTGTTTAAATCGTCACTGACTGTGTTCCTGTGTAAATCCTCACTGGGTGTGTTCCTGTGTAAATCCTCTCTGACTGTGTTCCTGTGTAAATCCTCACTGAGTGTGTCCCTGTGTAAATCCTCACTGAGTGTGTCCCTGTGTAAATCCTCACTGAGTGTGTTCCTGTGTAAATCCTCACTGACTGTGTTCCTGTGTAAATCCTCACTGAGTGTGTTCCTGTGTAAATCCTCCCTGACTGTGTTCCTGTGTAAATCCTCACTGACTGTGTCCCTGTGTAAATCTTCACTGGGTGTGTTCCTGTGTAAATCCACACTGACTGTGTTCCTGTGTAAATCCTCACTGAGTGTGTCCCTGTGTAAATCCTCACTGGGTGTGTTCCTGTGTAAATCCACACTGACTGTGTTCCTGTGTAAATCCTCACTGAGTGTGTCCCTGTGTAAATCCTCACTGAGTGTGTCCCTGTGTAAATCCTCACTGAGTGTGTTCCTGTGTAAATCCTCACTGACTGTGTTCCTGTGTCAATCCTCACTGAGTGTGTTCCTGTGTAAATCCTCACTGACTGTGTTCCTGTGTAAATCCTCACTGACTGTGTCCCTGTGTAAATCCTCACTGGGTGTGTTCCTGTGTAAATCCACACTGACTGTGTTCCTGTGTAAATCCTCACTGAGTGTGTCCCTGTGTAAATCCTCACTGGGTGTGTTCCTGTGTAAATCCACACTGACTGTGTTCCTGTGTAAATCCTCACTGAGTGTGTCCCTGTGTAAATCCTCACTGAGTGTGTTCCTGTGTAAATCCTCACTGACTGTGTCCCTGTGTAAATCCTCACTGGGTGTGTTCCTGTGTAAATCCACACTGATTGTGTTCCTGTGTAAATCCACACTGACTGTGTTCCTTTGTAAATCCTCACTGACTGTGTTCCTGTGTAAATCTTCACTGACTGTGTTCCTGTGTAAATCCTCACTGACTGTGTTCCTGTGTCAATCCTCACTGGGTGTGTTCCTGTGTAAATCCTCACTGACTGTGTTCCTGTGTAAATCCTCACTGACTGTGTTCCTGTGTAAATCGTCACTGACTGTGTTCCTATGTAAATCCTCACTGGGTGTGTTCCTGTGTAAATCCTCACTGACTGTGTTCCTGTGTAAATCGTCACTGACTGTGTTCCTGTGTAAATCCTCACTGGGTGTGTTCCTGTGTAAATCCTCACTGACTGTGTTCCTGTGTAAATCCTCACTGGGTGTGTTCCTGTGTAAATCCTCACTGACTGTGTTCCTGTGTAAATCCTCACTGACTGTGTTCCTATGTAAATACTCACTGGTTGTGTTCCTGTGTAAATCCTCACTGGGTGTGTTCCTGTGTAAATCCACACTGACTGTGTTCCTGTGTAAATCCACACTGACTGTGTTCCTGTGTAAATCCACACTGGGTGTGTTCCTGTGTAAACCCTCACTGGGTGTGTTCCTGTGTAAATCCTCACTGACTGTGTTCCTGTGTAAATCCTCACTGACTGTGTTCCTGTGTAAATCCTCACTGAGTGTGTTCCTGTGTAAATCCTCACTGGGTGTGTTCCTGTGTAAATCCTCACTGAGTGTGTTCCTGTGTAAATCCTCACTGACTGTGTTCCTGTGTAAATCCTCACTGAGTGTGTTCCTGTGTAAATCGTCACTGACTGTGTTCCTATGTAAATCCTCACTGGGTGTGTTCCTGTGTAAATCCTTACTGAGTGTTTTCCTGTGTAAATCCTCACTGACTGTGTTCCTGTGTAAATCCTCACTGACTGTGTTCCTGTGTAAATCCTCACTGGGTGTGTTCCTGTGTAAATTCTCACTGACTGTGTTCCTGTGTAAATCCTCACTGACTGTGTTCCTGTGTAAATCCTCACTGACTGTGTTCCTGTGTAAATCCTCACTGACTGTGTTCCTGTGTAAATCCTCACTGGGTGTGTTCCTGTGTAAATTCTCACTGAGTGTGTTCCTGTGTAAATCCTCACTGACTGTGTTCCTGTGTAAATCCACACTGACTGTGTTCCTGTGTAAATCCACACTGACTGTGTTCCTTTGTAAATCCTCACTGACTGTGTTCCTGTGTAAATCCTCACTGACTGTGTTCCTGTGTAAATCCTCACTGACTGTGTTCCTGTGTCAATCCTCACTGGGTGTGTTCCTGTGTAAATCCTCACTGAGTGTGTTCCTGTGTCAATCCTCACTCGGTGTGTTCCTGTGTAAATCCTCACTGACTGTGTTCCTGTGTAAATCCTCACTGACTGTGTTCCTGTGTAAATCGTCACTGACTGTGTTCCTATGTAAATCCTCACTGAGTGTGTTCCTGTGTAAATCCTCACTGACTGTGTTCCTGTGTAAATCCTCACTGAGTGTGTTCCTGTGTAAATCCTCACTGACTGTGTTCCTGTGTAAATCCTCACTGAGTGTGTTCCTGTGTAAATCCTCACTGGGTGTGTTCCTGTGTAAATCCTCACTGAGTGTGTTCCTGTGTAAATCCTCACTGACTGTGTTCCTGTGTAAATCGTCACTGACTGTGTTCCTATGTAAATCCTCACTGGTTGTGTTCCTGTGTAAATCCACACTGACTGTGTTCCTGTGTAAATCCTCACTGACTGTGTTCCTGTGTAAATCCTTACTGAGTGTGTTCCTGTGTAAATCCTCACTGACTGTGTTCCTGTGTAAATCGTCACTGACTGTGTTCCTGTGTAAATCCTCACTGGGTGTGTTCCTGTGTAAATCCTCACTGACTGTGTTCCTGTGTAAATCCTCACTGACTGTGTTCCTGTGTAAATCCTCACTGAGTGTGTCCCTGTGTAAATCCTCACTGAGTGTGTCCCTGTGTAAATCCTCACTGAGTGTGTTCCTGTGTAAATCCTCACTGACTGTGTTCCTGTGTAAATCCTCACTGAGTGTGTTCCTGTGTAAATCCTCACTGACTGTGTTCCTGTGTAAATCCTCACTGAGTGTGTCCCTGTGTAAATCCTCACTGACTGTGTTCCTGTGTAAATCCTCACTGAGTGTGTTCCTGTGTAAATCCTCACTGACTGTGTTCCTGTGTAAATCCTCACTGAGTGTGTTCCTGTGTAAATCCTCACTGGGTGTGTTCCTGTGTAAATCCTCACTGACTGTGTTCCTGTGTAAATCCTCACTGACTGTGTTCCTGTGTAAATCGTCACTGACTGTGTTCCTATGTAAATCCTCACTGACTGTGTTCCTGTGTAAATCGTCACTGACTGTGTTCCTGTGTAAATCCTCACTGGGTGTGTTCCTGTGTAAATCCTCACTGACTGTGTTCCTGTGTAAATCCTCACTGAGTGTGTCCCTGTGTAAATCCTCACTGAGTGTGACCCTGTCTAAATCCTCACTGAGTGTGTTCCTGTGTAAATCCTCACTGACTGTGTTCCTGTGTAAATCCTCACTGAGTGTGTTCCTGTGTAAATCCTCCCTGACTGTGTTCCTGTGTAAATCCTCACTGACTGTGTCCCTGTGTAAATCTTCACTGGGTGTGTTCCTGAGTAAATCCACACTGACTGTGTTCCTGTGTAAATCCTCACTGAGTGTGTCCCTGTGTAAATCCTCACTGGGTGTGTTCCTGTGTAAATCCACACTGACTGTGTTCCTGTGTAAATCCTCACTGAGTGTGTCCCTGTGTAAATCCTCACTGAGTGTGTCCCTGTGTAAATCCTCACTGAGTGTGTTCCTGTGTAAATCCTCACTGACTGTGTTCCTGTGTCAATCCTCACTGAGTGTGTTCATGTGTAAATCCTCACTGACTGTGTTCCTGTGTAAATCCTCACTGACTGTGTCCCTGTGTAAATCCTCACTGGGTGTGTTCCTGTGTAAATCCACACTGACTGTGTTCCTGTGTAAATCCTCACTGAGTGTGTCCCTGTGTAAATCCTCACTGGGTGTGTTCCTGTGTAAATCCACACTGACTGTGTTCCTGTGTAAATCCTCACTGAGTGTGTCCCTGTGTAAATCCTCACTGAGTGTGTTCCTATGTAAATCCACACTGAGTGTGTTCCTGTGTAAATCCTCACTGAGTGTGTCCCTGTGTAAATCCTCACTGAGTGTGTCCCTGTGTAAATCCTCACTGGGTGTGTTCCTGTGTAAATCCACACTGACTGTGTTCCTGTGTAAATCCTCACTGAGTGTGTCCCTGTGTAAATCCTCACTGGGTGTGTTCCTGTGTAAATCCACACTGACTGTGTTCCTGTGTAAATCCTCACTGAGTGTGTCCCTGTGTAAATCCTCACTGAGTGTGTCCCTGTGTAAATCCTCACTGAGTGTGTTCCTGTGTAAATCCTCACTGACTGTGTTCCTGTGTAAATCCTCACTGAGTGTGATCCTGTGTAAATCCTCACTGGGTGTGTTCCTGTGTATATCCACACTGACTGTGTTCCTGTGTAAATCCTCACTGAGTGTGTCCCTGTGTAAATCCTCACTGAGTGTGTTCCTATGTAAATCCACACTGAGTGTGTTCCTGTGTAAATCCTCACTGAGTGTGTCCCTATGTAAATCCTCACTGAGTGTGTCCCTGTGTAAATCCTCTCTGGGTGTGTTCCTGTGTAAATCCTCACTGACTGTGTTCCTGTGTAAATCCTCACTGGGTGTGTTCCTGTGTAAACCCTCACTGACTGTGTTCCTGTGTAAATCCACACTGACTGTGTTCCTATCTAAATCCTCACTGGGTGTGTTCCTGTGTAAATCCTCACTGGGTGTGTTACTGTGTAAATCCACACTGAGTGTGTTCCTGTGTAAATCCTTACTGAGTGTGTTCCTGTGTAAATCCTCACTGACTGTGTTCCTGTGTAAATCCTCACTGAGTGTGTTCCTGTGTAAATCCACACTGACTGTGTTCCTGTGTAAACCCTCACTGAGTGTGTTCCTGTGTAAATCCTCACTGTGTGTGTCCCTGTGTAAATCCACACTGACTGTGTTCGTGTGTAAACCCTCACTGAGTGTGTTCCTGTGTAAATCTTCACTGAGTGTGTTCCTTTGTAAATCCTCACTGTGTGTGTCCCTGTGTAAATCCACACTGGGTGTGTTCGTGTGTAAATCCACACTGACTGTGTTCCTGTGTAAACCCTCACTGGGTGTGTTCCTGTGTAAATCCTCACTGGGTGTATTCCTGTGTAAATCCACACTGACTGTGATCCTGTGTAAACCCTCACTGAGTGTGTTCCTGTGTAAATCCTCACTGACTGTGTTCCTGTGTAAATCCTTACTGAGTGTGTTCCTGTGTAAATCCTCACTGACTGTGTTCCTGTTTAAATCGTCACTGACTGTGTTCCTGTGTAAATCCTCACTGGGTGTGTTCCTGTGTAAATCCTCACTGACTGTGTTCCTGTGTAAATCCTCACTGAGTGTGTCCCTGTGTAAATCCTCACTGAGTGTGTCCCTGTGTAAATCCTCACTGAGTGTGTTCCTGTGTAAATCCTCACTGACTGTGTTCCTGTGTAAATCCTCACTGAGTGTGTTCCTGTGTAAATCCTCCCTGACTGTGTTCCTGTGTAAATCCTCACTGACTGTGTCCCTGTGTAAATCTTCACTGGGTGTGTTCCTGTGTAAATCCACACTGACTGTGTTCCTGTGTAAATCCTCACTGAGTGTGTCCCTGTGTAAATCCTCACTGGGTGTGTTCCTGTGTAAATCCACACTGACTGTGTTCCTGTGTAAATCCTCACTGAGTGTGTCCCTGTGTAAATCCTCACTGAGTGTGTCCCTGTGTAAATCCTCACTGAGTGTGTTCCTGTGTAAATCCTCACTGACTGTGTTCCTGTGTCAATCCTCACTGAGTGTGTTCCTGTGTAAATCCTCACTGACTGTGTTCCTGTGTAAATCCTCACTGACTGTGTCCCTGTGTAAATCCTCACTGGGTGTGTTCCTGTGTAAATCCACACTGACTGTGTTCCTGTGTAAATCCTCACTGAGTGTGTCCCTGTGTAAATCCTCACTGGGTGTGTTCCTGTGTAAATCCACACTGACTGTGTTCCTGTGTAAATCCTCACTGAGTGTGTCCCTGTGTAAATCCTCACTGAGTGTGTTCCTATGTAAATCCACACTGAGTGTGTTCCTGTGTAAATCCTCACTGAGTGTGTCCCTGTGTAAATCCTCACTGAGTATGTCCCTGTGTAAATCCTCACTGGGTGTGTTCCTGTGTAAATCCACACTGACTGTGTTCCTGTGTAAATCCTCACTGAGTGTGTCCCTGTGTAAATCCTCACTGGGTGTGTTCCTGTGTAAATCCACACTGACTGTGTTCCTGTGTAAATCCTCACTGAGTGTGTCCCTGTGTAAATCCTCACTGAGTGTGTCCCTGTGTAAATCCTCACTGAGTGTGTTCCTGTGTAAATCCTCACTGACTGTGTTCCTGTGTAAATCCTCACTGAGTGTGTTCCTGTGTAAATCCTCACTGGGTGTGTTCCTGTGTATATCCACACTGACTGTGTTCCTGTGTAAATCCTCACTGAGTGTGTCCCTGTGTAAATCCTCACTGAGTGTGTTCCTATGTAAATCCACACTGAGTGTGTTCCTGTGTAAATCCTCACTGAGTGTGTCCCTGTGTAAATCCTCACTGGGTGTGTTCCTGTGTAAATCCTCACTGACTGTGTTCCTGTGTAAATCCTCACTGGGTGTTTTCCTGTGTAAACCCTCACTGACTGTGTTCCTGTGTAAATCCACACTGACTGTGTTCCTATCTAAATCCTCACTGGGTGTGTTCCTGTGTAAATCCTCACTGGGTGTGTTACTGTGTAAATCCACACTGAGTGTGTTCCTGTGTAAATCCTTACTGAGTGTGTTCCTGTGTAAATCCTCACTGACTGTGTTCCTGTGTAAATCCTCACTGAGTGTGTTCCTGTGTAAATCCACACTGACTGTGTTCCTGTGTAAACCCTCACTGAGTGTGTTCCTGTGTAAATCCTCACTGTGTGTGTCCCTGTGTAAATCCACACTGACTGTGTTCGTGTGTAAACCCTCACTGAGTGTGTTCCTGTGTAAATCTTCACTGAGTGTGTTCCTTTGTAAATCCTCACTGTGTGTGTCCCTGTGTAAATCCACACTGGGTGTGTTCGTGTGTAAATCCACACTGACTGTGTTCCTGTGTAAACCCTCACTGGGTGTGTTCCTGTGTAAATCCTCACTGGGTGTATTCCTGTCTAAATCCACACTGACTGTGATCCTGTGTAAACCCTCACTGAGTGTGTTCCTGTGTAAATCCTCACTGACTGTGTTCCTGTGTAAATCCTCACTGAGTGTGTTCCTGTGTAAATCCACACTGAGTGTGTTCCTATGTAAATCCTCACTGACTGTGTTCCTATCTAAATCCTCACTGGGTGTGTTCCTGTGTAAATCCTCACTGGGTGTGTTCCTGTGTAAATCCACACTGAGTGTGTTCCTGTGTAAATCCTTACTGAGTGTGTTCCTGTGTAAATCCTCACTGACTGTGTTCCTGTGTAAATCCTCACTGACTGTGTTCCTGTGTCAATCCTCACTGACTGTGTTCCTGTGTAAATCCTCACTGGGTGTGTTCCTGTGTCAATCCTCACTGACTGTGTTCCTGTGTCAATCCTCACTGACTGTGTTCCTGTGTAAATCCTCACTGGGTGTGTTCCTGTGTAAATCCTCACTGGGTGTGTTCCTGTGTCAATCCTCACTGACTGTGTTCCTGTGTCAATCCTCACTGACTGTGTTCCTGTGTAAATCCTCACTGGCTGTGTTCCTGTGTCAATCCTCACTGAGTGTGTTCCTGTGTCAATCCTCACTGACTGTGTTCCTGTGTAAATCCTCACTGGGTGTGTTCCTGTGTCAATCCTCACTGACTGTGTTCCTGTGTCAATCCTCACTGACTGTGTTCCTGTGTAAATCCTCACTGGGTGTGTCCCTGTGTAAATCCTCACTGGGTGTGTTCCTGTGTAAATCCTGACTGAGTGTGTTCCTGTGTAAATCCTCACTGACTGTGTTCCTGTGTAAATCCTCACTGACTGTGTTCCTGTGTAAATCCTCACTGGGTGTGTTCCTGTGTAAACCCTCACTGGGTGTGTTCCTGTGTAAATCCTCACTGGGTGTGTTCCTGTGTAAATCCTCACTGACTGTGTTCCTGTGTAAATCCTCACTGGGTGTGTTCCTGTGTAAATCCTCACTGACTGTGTTCCTGTGTAAATCCTCACTGGGTGTGTTCCTGTGTAAATCCACACTGACTGTGTTCCTGTGTAAATCCACACTGACTGTGTTCCTTTGTAAATCCTCACTGGGTGTGTTCCTGTGTAAATCCTCACTGACTGTGTTCCTGTGTAAATCCACACTGACTGTGTTCCTGTGTAAATCCTCACTGACTGTGTTCCTGTGTAAATCCTCACTGACTGTGTTCCAGTGTCAATCCTCACTGAGTGTGTTCCTGTGTAAATCCTCACTGGGTGTGTTCCTGTGTAAATCCTCACTGACTGTGTTCCTGTGTAAATCCTCACTGACTGTGTTCCAGTGTCAATCCTCACTGACTGTGTTCCAGTGTCAATCCTCACTGAGTGTGTTCCTGTGTAAATCCTCACTGGGTGTGTTCCTGTGTAAATCCTCACTGACTGTGTTCCTGTGTAAATCCTCACTGACTGTGTTCCTGTGTAAATCGTCACTGACTGTGTTCCTATGTAAATCCTCACTGGGTGTGTTCCTGTGTAAATCCTTACTGAGTGTGTTCCTGTGTAAATCCTCACTGACTGTGTTCCTGTGTAAATCCTCACTGACTGTGTCCCTGTGTAAATCCTCACTGGGTGTGTTCCTGTGTAAATCCACACTGACTGTGTTCCTGTGTAAATCCACACTGACTGTGTTCCTTTGTAAATCCTCACTGACTGTGTTCCTGTGTAAATCTTCACTGACTGTGTTCCTGTGTAAATCCTCACTGACTGTGTTCCTGTGTCAATCCTCACTGGGTGTGTTCCTGTGTAAATCCTCACTGACTGTGTTCCTGTGTAAATCCTCACTGACTGTGTTCCTGTGTAAATCGTCACTGACTGTGTTCCTATGTAAATCCTCACTGGGTGTGTTCCTGTGTAAATCCTTACTGAGTGTGTTCCTGTGTAAATCCTCACTGACTGTGTTCCTGTGTAAATCGTCACTGACTGTGTTCCTGTGTAAATCCTCACTGGGTGTGTTCCTGTGTAAATCCTCACTGACTGTGTTCCTGTGTAAATCCTCACTGGGTGTGTTCCTGTGTAAATCCTCACTGACTGTGTTCCTGTGTAAATCCTCACTGACTGTGTTCCTATGTAAATACTCACTGGTTGTGTTCCTGTGTAAATCCTCACTGGGTGTGATCCTGTGTAAATCCACACTGACTGTGTTCCTGTGTAAATCCACACTGACTGTGTTCCTGTGTAAATCCACACTGGGTGTGTTCCTGTGTAAACCCTCACTGGGTGTGTTCCTGTGTAAATCCTCACTGACTGTGTTCCTGTGTAAATCCTCACTGACTGTGTTCCTGTGTAAATCCTCACTGAGTGTGTTCCTGTGTAAATCCTCACTGGGTGTGTTCCTGTGTAAATCTCACTGAGTGTGTTCCTGTGTAAATCCTCACTGACTGTGTTCCTGTGTAAATCCTCACTGAGTGTGTTCCTGTGTAAATCGTCACTGACTGTGTTCCTATGTAAATCCTCACTGGGTGTGTTCCTGTGTAAATCCTTACTGAGTGTGTTCCTGTGTAAATCCTCACTGACTGTGTTCCTGTGTAAATCCTCACTGACTGTGTTCCTGTGTAAATCCTCACTGGGTGTGTTCCTGTGTAAATTCTCACTGACTGTGTTCCTGTGTAAATCCTCACTGACTGTGTTCCTGTGTAAATCCTCACTGACTGTGTTCCTGTGTAAATCCTCACTGACTGTGTTCCTGTGTAAATCCTCACTGGGTGTGTTCCTGTGTAAATTCTCACTGAGTGTGTTCCTGTGTAAATCCTCACTGACTGTGTTCCTGTGTAAATCCTCACTGACTGTGTTCCTGTGTAAATCCTCACTGACTGTGTTCCTATGTAAATCCTCACTGGTTGTGTTCCTGTGTAAATCCTCACTGGGTGTGTTCCTGTGTAAATCCACACTGACTGTGTTCCTGTGTAAATCCACACTGACTGTGTTCCTGTGTAAATCCACACTGGGTGTGTTCCTGTGTAAACCCTCACTGGGTGTGTTCCTGTGTAAATCCTCACTGAGTGTGTTCCTGTGTAAATCCTCACTGACTGTGTTCCTATGTAAATCCACACTGGGTGTGTTCCTGTGTAAACCCTCACTGGGTGTGTTCCTGTGTAAATCCTCACTGGGTGTGTTCCTGTGTAAATCCACACTGACTGTGTTCCTGTGTAAATCCTCACTGGGTGTGTTCCTGTGTAAATCGTCACTGACTGTGTTCCTGTGTAAATCCACACTGACTGTGTTCCTGTGTAAATCCTCACTGACTGTGTTCCTATGTAAATCCTCACTGGGTGTGTTCCTGTGTAAATCCACACTGACTGTGTTCCTGTGTCAATCCACACTGACTGTGTTCCTGTGTAAATCCTCACTGGGTGTGTTCCTGTGTAAATCCTCACTGACTGTGTTCCTGTGTAAATCCACACTGAATGTGTTCCTGTGTAAATCCTCACTGACTGTGTTCCTGTGTAAATCCACACTGGGTGTGTTCCTATGTAAATCCTCACTGGGTGTGTTCCTGTGTAAATCCACACTGAGTGTGCTCCTGGGTAAATCCACACTTACAGTGTTCATGTGTAGATCATCACTGTGTACCTGTGTAAATTATCACTGTATTCCTGTGTCATTCCTCACTGACTGTGTCCTTGTGTAAATCCTCACTGTGTCCCAGTGTAAATCTTCTCTGGGAGTGTTCCTGTGAAAATCCTCACTGACTGAATCCCTGTGTAGATCCTCTCTGACTGTGTCCCAGTGTAGATTCTCACTGAGTATATTCCTGTATAAATTTTCACTGAATGTGTTCCTGTGTAAATCCTCACTGGGTGTGTTCCTGTGTAAATCTGCACTGACTGTGCCCCCGTGTAGATTCTCACTGAGTATGTCCCTGTATAAATCCTCACTGAGTGTGGTTCTGTGTAAATCCACACTGAGTGTGTTCCTGTGTAAATCCTCATTGTGATTGTTCCTGTGTAAATCCGCACTGAGCATGTTCCTGCATAAATCTTCACTGACTCTATCCCTGTTTATATCCTCTCTAACTGTGTCTCGGTGTAGATTCTCACTGAGTATGTTCCTGTACAAATCCACACTGAGTGTGTCCCTGTGTAAATCCTCACTGAGTGTGTTCCTATGTAAATCCACACTGAGTGTGTTCCTGTGTAAATCCTCACTGAGTGTGTCCCTGTGTAAATCCTCACTGAGTGTGTCCCTGTGTAAATCCTCACTGGGTGTGTTCCTGTGTAAATCCTCACTGACTGTGTTCCTGTGTAAATCCTCACTGGGTGTGTTCCTGTGTAAACCCTCACTGACTGTGTTCCTGTGTAAATCCACACTGACTGTGTTCCTATCTAAATCCTCACTGGGTGTGTTCCTGTGTAAATCCTCACTGGGTGTGTTACTGTGTAAATCCACACTGAGTGTGTTCCTGTGTAAATCCTTACTGAGTGTGTTCCTGTGTAAATCCTCACTGACTGTGTTCCTGTGTAAATCCTCACTGGGTGTGTTCCTGTGTAAATCCACACTGACTGTGTTCCTGTGTAAACCCTCACTGAGTGTGTTCCTGTGTAAATCCTCACTGTGTGTGTCCCTGTGTAAATCCACACTGACTGTGTTCGTGTGTAAACCCTCACTGAGTGTGTTCCTGTGTAAATCTTCACTGAGTGTGTTCCTTTGTAAATCCTCACTGTGTGTGTCCCTGTGTAAATCCACACTGGGTGTGTTCGTGTGTAAATCCACACTGACTGTGTTCCTGTGTAAACCCTCACTGGGTGTGTTCCTGTGTAAATCCTCACTGGGTGTATTCCTGTGTAAATCCACACTGACTCTGATCCTGTGTAAACCCTCACTGAGTGTGTTCCTGTGTAAATCCTCACTGACTGTGTTCCTGTGTAAATCCTCACTGAGTGTGTTCCTGTGTAAATCCACACTGAGTGTGTTCCTATGTAAATCCTCACTGACTGTGTTCCTATCTAAATCCTCACTGGGTGTGTTCCTGTGTAAATCCTCACTGGGTGTGTTCCTGTGTAAATCCACACTGAGTGTGTTCCTGTGTAAATCCTTACTGAGTGTGTTCCTGTGTAAATCCTCACTGACTGTGTTCCTGTGTAAATCCTCACTGACTGTGTTCCTGTGTAAATCCTCACTGACTGTGTTCCTGTGTCAATCCTCACTGACTGTGTTCCTGTGTAAATCCTCACTGGGTGTGTTCCTGTGTCAATCCTCACTGACTGTGTTCCTGTGTCAATCCTCACTGACTGTGTTCCTGTGTAAATCCTCACTGGGTGTGTTCCTGTGTAAATCCTCACTGGGTGTGTTCCTGTGTCAATCCTCACTGACTGTGTTCCTGTGTCAATCCTCACTGACTGTGTTCCTGTGTAAATCCTCACTGGCTGTGTTCCTGTGTCAATCCTCACTGAGTGTGTTCCTGTGTCAATCCTCACTGACTGTGTTCCTGTGTAAATCCTCACTGGGTGTGTTCCTGTGTCAATCCTCACTGACTGTGTTCCTGTGTCAATCCTCACTGACTGTGTTCCTGTGTAAATCCTCACTGGGTGTGTCCCTGTGTAAATCCTCACTGGGTGTGTTCCTGTGTAAATCCTCACTGAGTGTGTTCCTGTGTAAATCCTCACTGACTGTGTTCCTGTGTAAATCCTCACTGACTGTGTTCCTGTGTAAATCCTCACTGGGTGTGTTCCTGTGTAAACCCTCACTGGGTGTGTTCCTGTGTAAATCCTCACTGGGTGTGTTCCTGTGTAAATCCTCACTGACTGTGTTCCTGTGTAAATCCTCACTGGGTGTGTTCCTGTGTAAATCCTCACTGACTGTGTTCCTGTGTAAATCCTCACTGGGTGTGTTCCTGTGTAAATCCACACTGACTGTGTTCCTGTGTAAATCCACACTGACTGTGTTCCTTTGTAAATCCTCACTGGGTGTGTTCCTGTGTAAATCCTCACTGACTGTGTTCCTGTGTAAATCCACACTGACTGTGTTCCTGTGTAAATCCTCACTGACTGTGTTCCTGTGTAAATCCTCACTGACTGTGTTCCAGTGTCAATCCTCACTGAGTGTGTTCCTGTGTAAATCCTCACTGGGTGTGTTCCTGTGTAAATCCTCACTGACTGTGTTCCTGTGTAAATCCTCACTGACTGTGTTCCTGTGTCAATCCTCACTGACTGTGTTCCAGTGTCAATCCTCACTGAGTGTGTTCCTGTGTAAATCCTCACTGGGTGTGTTCCTGTGTAAATCCTCACTGACTGTGTTCCTGTGTAAATCCTCACTGACTGTGTTCCTGTGTAAATCGTCACTGACTGTGTTCCTATGTAAATCCTCACTGGGTGTGTTCCTGTGTAAATCCTTACTGAGTGTGTTCCTGTGTAAATCCTCACTGACTGTGTTCCTGTGTAAATCCTCACTGACTGTGTCCCTGTGTAAATCCTCACTGGGTGTGTTCCTGTGTAAATCCACACTGACTGTGTTCCTGTGTAAATCCACACTGACTGTGTTCCTTTGTAAATCCTCACTGACTGTGTTCCTGTGTAAATCTTCACTGACTGTGTTCCTGTGTAAATCCTCACTGACTGTGTTCCTGTGTCAATCCTCACTGGGTGTGTTCCTGTGTAAATCCTCACTGACTGTGTTCCTGTGTAAATCCTCACTGACTGTGTTCCTGTGTAAATCGTCACTGACTGTGTTCCTATGTAAATCCTCACTGGGTGTGTTCCTGTGTAAATCCTTACTGAGTGTGTTCCTGTGTAAATCCTCACTGACTGTGTTACTGTGTAAATCGTCACTGACTGTGTTCCTGTGTAAATCCTCACTGGGTGTGTTCCTGTGTAAATCCTCACTGACTGTGTTCCTGTGTAAATCCTCACTGGGTGTGTTCCTGTGTAAATCCTCACTGACTGTGTTCCTGTGTAAATCCTCACTGACTGTGTTCCTATGTAAATACTCACTGGTTGTGTTCCTGTGTAAATCCTCACTGGGTGTGTTCCTGTGTAAATCCACACTGACTGTGTTCCTGTGTAAATCCACACTGACTGTGTTCCTGTGTAAATCCACACTGGGTGTGTTCCTGTGTAAACCCTCACTGGGTGTGTTCCTGTGTAAATCCTCACTGACTGTGTTCCTGTGTAAATCCTCACTGACTGTGTTCCTGTGTAAATCCTCACTGAGTGTGTTCCTGTGTAAATCCTCACTGGGTGTGTTCCTGTGTAAATCTCACTGAGTGTGTTCCTGTGTAAATCCTCACTGACTGTGTTCCTGTGTAAATCCTCACTGAGTGTGTTCCTGTGTAAATCGTCACTGACTGTGTTCCTATGTAAATCCTCACTGGGTGTGTTCCTGTGTAAATCCTTACTGAGTGTGTTCCTGTGTAAATCCTCACTGACTGTGTTCCTGTGTAAATCCTCACTGACTGTGTTCCTGTGTAAATCCTCACTGGGTGTGTTCCTGTGTAAATTCTCACTGACTGTGTTCCTGTGTAAATCCTCACTGACTGTGTTCCTGTGTAAATCCTCACTGACTGTGTTCCTGTGTAAATCCTCACTGACTGTGTTCCTGTGTAAATCCTCACTGGGTGTGTTCCTGTGTAAATTCTCACTGAGTGTGTTCCTGTGTAAATCCTCACTGACTGTGTTCCTGTGTAAATCCTCACTGACTGTGTTCCTATGTAAATCCTCACTGGTTGTGTTCCTGTGTAAATCCTCACTGGGTGTGTTCCTGTGTAAATCCACACTGACTGTGTTCCTGTGTAAATCCACACTGACTGTGTTCCTGTGTAAATCCACACTGGGTGTGTTCCTGTGTAAACCCTCACTGGGTGTGTTCCTGTGTAAATCCTCACTGAGTGTGTTCCTGTGTAAATCCTCACTGACTGTGTTCCTATGTAAATCCACACTGGGTGTGTTCCTGTGTAAACCCTCACTGGGTGTGTTCCTGTGTAAATCCTCACTGGGTGTGTTCCTGTGTAAATCCACACTGACTGTGTTCCTGTGTAAATCCTCACTGGGTGTGTTCCTGTGTAAATCGTCACTGACTGTGCTCCTGTGTAAATCCACACTGACTGTGTTCTTGTGTAAATCCTCACTGACTGTGTTCCTATGTAAATCCTCACTGGGTGTGTTCCTGTGTAAATCCACACTGACTGTGTTCCTGTGTCAATCCACACTGACTGTGTTCCTGTGTAAATCCTCACTGGGTGTGTTCCTGTGTAAATCCTCACTGACTGTGTTCCTGTGTAAATCCACACTGAATGTGTTCCTGTGTAAATCCTCACTGACTGTGTTCCTGTGTAAATCCACACTGGGTGTGTTCCTATGTAAATCCTCACTGGGTGTGTTCCTGTGTAAATCCACACTGAGTGTGTTCCTGTGTAAATTGTCACTGAGTGTGCTCCTGGGTAAATCCACACTTACAGTGTTCATGTGTAGATCATCACTGTGTACCTGTGTAAATTATCACTGTATTCCTGTGTCATTCCTCACTGACTGTGTCCTTGTGTAAATCCTCACTGTGTCCCAGTGTAAATCTTCTCTGGGAGTGTTCCTGTGAAAATCCTCACTGACTGAATCCCTGTGTAGATCCTCTCTGACTGTGTCCCAGTGTAGATTCTCACTGAGTATATTCCTGTATAAATCTTCACTGAATGTGTTCCTGTGTAAATCCTCACTGGGTGTGTTCCTGTGTAAATCTGCACTGACTGTGCCCCCGTGTAGATTCTCACTGAGTATGTCCCTGTATAAATCCTCACTGAGTGTGGTTCTGTGTAAATCCACACTGACTGTGTTCCTGTGTAAATCCTCATTGTGATTGTTCCTGTGTAAATCCGCACTGAGCATGTTCCTGCATAAATCTTCACTGACTCTATCCCTGTTTATATCCTCTCTAACTGTGTCTCGGTGTAGATTCTCACTGAGTATGTTCCTGTACAAATCCACACTGGGTGTGTTCCTGTGTAAATCATCACTGACTGTGTTCCTGTGTAAATCCTCACTGGGTGTGTTCCTGTGTAAATCCTCACTGAGTGTGTTCCTGTGTAAATCCTCACTGGGTGTGTTCCTGTGTAAATCCTCACTGACTGTGTTCCTGTGTAAATCCTCACTGGGTGTGTTCCTGTGTAAATCCACACTGGGTGTGTTCCTGTGTAAATCCTCACTGGCTGTGTTCCTGTGTAAATCCGTTCTTAGTGTGTTCATGTGTAGATCATCACTGTGTATCTGTGTAAATTATCACTGTATTCCTGTATAAATCGTCACTGGTAGTGTCCCTGTGTAAATCTCACTGGGGTGTGTCTCTATAAATCCTCACTGGATCTTGTTCTGGTCTACACCCTTTTAGACACTGTAAATTTTTGCATCTTCTCCACTTGTTCAGTCAATTCGTTCCATGTTTCTGTCACTATTTTGTGGAAAATATACACATTAAATCTTTCACACACTAGTCCTCATTGAGGGTCCCACAGTAGGATGTGAAAGCGGTTTCAAGTTCCTTGGTGTCAGAGTAGTCCATAATGAGATATAGGCTCAGAATTAGACCTTTCAGCCGATTGAATCTGTTTCTCCATTCCATTGTTACCTCTATCAACCCCATTCTCCTGCCTTTTCCCATAATCTTTGATCCCTTTCTGAGGAACTGCCAATCAAACTCTGCTTTAAATACAGATTCACCACCCTCCTTTTTCTGTTCTGCTTGCTTGTCTCTCTACTCTGAGGCTGATCTCTTGGCTTTGACTTCCCCATTATTGGGAACATCCTTGCCCCGTCCATTCTGTCCTGGCTTTTCAATATTCAACTAGTTTCAATCTGATTCCCCCCTTTTTTCTAATCTCCAGCGAGTAGAGGCCCAGAGCCATCAAACACTCCTTATACATTAACCCTTTAATTCCCAGAGTCATTCTCGTGAACCTCCTCTGGATCCTCTTCAATGCCAGCATATCTTTTTTTAGATAAGAAGCCTAAAACTGCTGTCAATATTCCGTGTGGTCAGACCAATGCCTTAGTATTACATCCTTGCCTTTATATTCCAGTCCTCTCGACATGAATGCTAATGTTGCATTTGCCTTCCTCACCACAGACTCAACCTGTAAATTAACCTTTCGGGAATCCTGCACTAGGACTCCCAAGACCCTTTGCAACTTTAATTTCTTTCCCTACACTATATCCATCTGTCACGGCCTTGCCCATTTCCCCAATCTGTATCGGTCCTTCTGCAGACCCCCAGGCCTTGTCAGCACCACTTGCCCCTTCACCTTTCTTCGCATCATGTGCAAACTTGGCCACAAACCCATCAGACAAGTTTTGAAGACCTTTGATATAATGCTGGAGTTACAAGCATGACAACATTTATATTTAGTTATGTATTTGAAGAGACGTGGTTTGTCTCCAAAGACTCAAAGCTTCGCCAGAGCTCCAGCAGGGAGCGTTGTAACTGGTTGGGTCACCATCTGGTCCGGAGGGTGAGAAAAAGCTGCAGAATGAGACAGACTCAGTCAGTCCATCAGGGGCACTAGCCCCCCAGCACTGAGGGCATTTTCAAAAGGACTTGCCACAAAAAGAGCTGTGTCCTCATTTATGGAACCTCATCACTGAGGACTGCCCTTTTCTCATCACTACCATCAGGAAGGAGGTACAGGAGCCCGAAGGAACACACTCAGTGTTTTAGGAACAGCTTCTTCCCCTCCACCATCAGGGTTATGAATGGACAATGAACCCATGAACACTATCTTTCTCTTACTTTGCACGACAGTATGTATTTAATTTCTATATATGTCAGTAAACTCCAGGTAATTGGGCCATTAGTTAATCAGGACAGTTGCTTATTTAGGGCAACCCTTAAAAAACAAAAACAAATTGAGTAAATAGCAATGAATCCATTCATTTATTGCAAAAATATGTCAGTTAATTAGGGCAGGGGACTGTTGCTGTACAGTTCCTCATTAGATTTGGTTGCATACAAATTGTTTGTTTGTTAGACACTACACCAGGCTTAGAGCAAACAGCCTTTAAGTTGCGTCAGTTGCTTGTTTTTCTGTTCAAAAAGAGTGATATTTGTCACTATAAATTGTTGAGAAATAAGCATTAAGACAATTCAGAACTGTTTTGATCACTGAGGTTTCAGCAGTCATATCCTGCAGTATTCTTCTGTCATTTCTGTCATTACATGTAACACTGCCTCGTCTCTCACAGTCATATCCTGTGGTACTGTTCTGTTCGCTCAGTCATTCCTGTGACCGTGTCCAGTCCTCCCTCTCATTCCTGTGACCGTGTCCAGTCCTCCCTCTCGTTCCTGTGACCGGGTCCAGTCCTCCCTCTCGTTCCTGTGAACGTGTCCAGTCCTCCCTCTCATTCCTGTGACCGGGTCCAGTCCTCCCTCTCATTCCTGTGACCGTGTCCAGTCCTCCCTCTCATTCCTGTGACCAGGTCCAGTCCTCCCTCTCATTCCTGTGACCGGGTCCAGTCCTCCCTGTCATTACCTGTAACACTGTCCTTTCTCTCCCTGTCACTGTCTGTAACACTGTCCCTTTTCTCCCAGTCATTGTCTATAACGCAATCCCTTCTCTCCCAGTCACTGTCTGGAACACTGTCCCTTCTCTCCCTGTCACTGTCTGTAACACTGTCAATTCTCTCCCAGTCACTGTCTATAACACAGTCCCTTCTCTCCCTGTCACTGTCTGTAACACTGTCCCTTCTCTCCCTGTCACTGTCTATAACACAGTCCCTTCTCTCCCAGTCACTGTCTGTAACACAGTCCCTTCTCTCCCAGTCACTGTCTATAACACTGTCAATTCTCTCCCAGTCACTGTATGTAACACTCTCCCTTCTCTCCCTGTCACTGTCTGATACACTGTCAATTCTCTCCCAGTCACTGTCTATAACACTGTCCCTTCTCTCCCAGTCACTGTCTACAACACTGTCAATTCTCTCCCAGTCACTGTCTATAACACAGTCCCTTCTCTCCCTGTCACTGTCTGATACACTGTCAATTCTCTCCCAGTCACTGTCTGTAACACTGCCCCTTCTCTCCCAGTCACTGTCTGGAACACTGTCCCTTCTCTCCCAGTCACTGTCTGTAACACTGTCCCTTCTCTCCCAGTCACTGTCTATAACACTGTCAATTCTCTCCCTGTCACTGTCAGAGACACTGACCCTTCTCTCCCTGTCACTGTCTGTAACACTGTCCCTTCTCTCCCAGTCACTATCTGATACACTGCCCCTTCTCTCCCAGTCACTGTCTGGAACACTGTCCCTTCTCTCCCAGTCACTGTCTATAACACAGTCCCTTCTCTCCCTGTCACTGTCTGATAACCTGTCCCTTCTCTCCCTGTCACTGTCTGTAACACTGTCCCTTCTCTCCCAGTCACTGTCTGTAACACTGTCCCTTCTCTCCCAGTCACTGTCTATAACACAGTCCCTTCTCTCCCTGTCACTGTCTGATAACCTGTCCCTTCTCTCCCAGTCACTGTCTATAACACTGTCCCTTCTCTCCCTGTCACTGTCTGATAACCTGTCCCTTCTCTCCCAGTCACTGTCTATAACACAGTCCCTTCTCTCCCTGTCACTGTCTGATAACCTGTCCCTTCTCTCCCAGTCACTGTCTATAACACTGTCCCTTCTCTCCCTGTCACTGTCTGATAACCTGCCCCTTCTCTCCCAGTCACTGTCTATAACACTGTCCCTTCTCTCCCAGTCACTGTCTGTAACACTGTCCCTTCTCTCCCAGTCACTGTCTATAACACTGTCAATTCTCTCCCTGTCACTGTCTGATACACTGTCCCTTCTCTCCCTGTTACTGTCTGTAACACTGTCCCTTCTCTCCCAGTCACTATCTGATACACTGCCCCTTCTCTCCCAGTCACTGTCTGGAACACTGTCCCTTCTCTCCCAGTCACTGTCTATAACACAGTCCCTTCTCTTCCTGTCACTGTCTGATAACCTGTCCCTTCTCTCCCTGTCACTGTCTGTAACACTGTCCCTTCTCTCCCAGTCACTGTCTATAACACAGTCCCTTCTCTCCCTGTCACTGTCTGATAACCTGTCCCTTCTCTTGCAGTCACTGTCTATAACACTGTCCCTTCTCCCCCTGTCACTGTCTGATAACCTGTCCCTTCTCTCCCAGTCACTGTCTATAACACAGTCCCTTCTCACCCTGTCACTGTCTGTAACACTGTCCCTTCTCTCCCAGTCACTGTCTATAACACTGTCCCTTCTCTCCCAGTCACTGTCTGTAACACTGTCCCTTCTCTCCCTGTCACTGTCTATAACACTGTCCCTTCTCTCCCAGTCACTGTCTGATAACCTGTCCCTTCTCTCCCTGTCACTGTCTGTAACACTGTCCCTTCTCTCCCTGTCACTGTCTGATAACCTGTCCCTTCTCTCCCTGTCACTGTCTGTAACACTGTCCCTTCTCTCCCTGTCACTGTCTGTAACACTGTCCCTTCTCTCCCAGTCACTGTCTATAACACAGTCCCTTCTCACCCTGTCACTGTCTGTAACACTGTCCCTTCTCTCCCAGTCACTGTCTATAACACTGTCCCTTCTCTCCCAGTCACTGTCTGTAACACTGTCACTTCTCTCCCTGTCACTGTCTATAACACTGTCCCTTCTCTCCCAGTCACTGTCTGTAACACTGTCCCTTCTCTCCCTGTCACTGTCTGATAACCTGTCCCTTCTCTCCCTGTCACTGTCTGTAACACTGTCCATTCTCTCCCTGTCACTGTCTGATAACCTGTCCCTTCTCTCCCTGTCACTGTCTGTAACACTGTCCCTTCTCTCCCTGTCACTGTCTGTAACACTGTCCCTTCTCTCCCAGTCACTGTCTATAACACTGTCCCTTCTCTCCCAGTCACTGTCTGTAACACTGTCCCTTCTCTCCCTGTCACTGTCTATAACACTGTCCCTTCTCTCCCAGTCACTGTCTGTAA
Organism: Hemitrygon akajei; assembly: GCF_048418815.1. Lineage (NCBI taxonomy): Eukaryota > Metazoa > Chordata > Chondrichthyes > Myliobatiformes > Dasyatidae > Hemitrygon > Hemitrygon akajei. The sequence continues at coordinate 6,446,143 of NC_133143.1, read as the reverse complement.
CACTGTCCCTTCTCTCCCTGTCACTGTCTGATAACCTGTCCCTTCTCTCCCTGTCACTGTCTGTAACACTGTCCCTTCTCTCCCTGTCACTGTCTGATAACCTGTCCCTTCTCTCCCTGTCACTGTCTGTAACACTGTCCCTTCTCTCCCTGTCACTGTCTGATAACCTGTCCCTTCTCTCCCTGTCACTGTCTGTAACACTGTCCCTTCTCTCCCTGTCACTGTCTGTAACACTGTCCCTTCTCTCCCAGTCACTGTCTATAACACAGTCCCTTCTCACCCTGTCACTGTCTGTAACACTGTCCCTTCTCTCCCTGTCACTGTCTGTAACACTGTCCCTTCTCTCCCAGTCACTGTCTATAACACAGTCCCTTCTCACCCTGTCACTGTCTGTAACACTGTCCCTTCTCTCCCAGTCACTGTCTATAACACTGTCCCTTCTCTCCCAGTCACTGTCTGTAACACTGTCCCTTCTCTCCCTGTCACTGTCTATAACACTGTCCCTTCTCTCCCAGTCACTGTCTGTAACACTGTCCCTTCTCTCCCTGTCACTGTCTGATAACCTGTCCCTTCTCTCCCTGACACTGTCTGTAACACTGTCCCTTCTCTCCCTGTCACTGTCTGATAACCTGTCCCTTCTCTCCCTGTCACTGTCTGTAACACTGTCCCTTCTCTCCCTGTCACTGTCTGTAACACTGTCCCTTCTCTCCCAGTCACTGTCTATAACACAGTCCCTTCTCACCCTGTCACTGTCTGTAACACTGTCCATTCTCTCCCAGTCACTGTCTATAACACTGTCCCTTCTCTCCCAGTCACTGTCTGTAACACTGTCCCTTCTCTCCCTGTCACTGTCTATAACACTGTCCCTTCTCTCCCAGTCACTGTCTGTAACACTGTCCCTTCTCTCCCTGTCACTGTCTGATAACCTGTCCCTTCTCTCCCTGTCACTGTCTGTAACACTGTCCCTTCTCTCCCTGTCACTGTCTGATAACCTGTCCCTTCTCTCCCTGTCACTGTCTGTAACACTGTCCCTTCTCTCCCTGTCACTGTCTGTAACACTGTCCCTTCTCTCCCAGTCACTGTCTATAACACAGTCCCTTCTCACCCTGTCACTGTCTGTAACACTGTCCCTTCTCTCCCTGTCACTGTCTATAACACTGTCCCTTCTCTCCCAGTCACTGTCTGTAACACTGTCCCTTCTCTCCCTGTCACTGTCTGATAACCTGTCCCTTCTCTCCCTGTCACTGTCTGTAACACTGTCCCTTCTCTCCCAGTCACTGTCTATAACACAGTCCCTTCTCACCCTGTCACTGTCTGTAACACTGTCCCTTCTCTCCCAGTCACTGTCTATAACACTGTCCCTTCTCTCCCAGGCACTGTCTGTAACACTGTCCCTTCTCTCCCTGTCACTGTCTATAACACTGTCCCTTCTCTCCCAGTCACTGTCTGTAACACTGTCCCTTCTCTCCCTGTCACTGTCTGATAACCTGTCCCTTCTCTCCCTGTCACTGTCTGTAACACTGTCCCTACTCTCCCTGTCACTGTCTGATAACCTGTCCCTTCTCTCCCTGTCACTGTCTGTAACACTGTCCCTTCTCTCCCAGTCACTGTCTGTAACACTGTCCCTTCTCTCCCAGTCACTGTCTATAACACAGTCCCTTCTCACCCTGTCACTGTCTGTAACACTGTCCCTTCTCTCCCAGTCACTGTCTGTAACACTGTCCCTTCTCTCCCAGTCACTGTCTATAACACTGTCAATTCTCTCCCTGTCACTGTCTGATACACTGTCCCTTCTCTCCCTGTCACTGTCTGTAACACTGTCCCTTCTCTCCCAGTCACTATCTGATACACTGCCCCTTCTCTCCCAGTCACTGTCTGGAACACTGTCCCTTCTCTCCCAGTCACTGTCTATAACACAGTCCCTTCTCTTCCTGTCACTGTCTGATAACCTGTCCCTTCTCTCCCTGTCACTGTCTGTAACACTGTCCCTTCTCTCCCAGTCACTGTCTATAACACAGTCCCTTCTCTCCCTGTCACTGTCTGATAACCTGTCCCTTCTCTCCCAGTCACTGTCTATAACACAGTCCCTTCTCACCCTGTCACTGTCTGTAACACTGTCCCTTCTCTCCCAGTCACTGTCTATAACACTGTCCCTTCTCTCCCAGTCACTGTCTGTAACACTGTCCCTTCTCTCCCTGTCACTGTCTATAACACTGTCCCTTCTCTCCCAGTCACTGTCTGTAACACTGTCCCTTCTCTCCCTGTCACTGTCTGATAACCTGTCCCTTCTCTCCCTGTCACTGTCTGTAACACTGTCCCTTCTCTCCCTGTCACTGTCTGATAACCTGTCCCTTCTCTCCCTGTCACTGTCTGTAACACTGTCCCTTCTCTCCCTGTCACTGTCTGTAACACTGTCCCTTCTCTCCCAGTCACTGTCTATAACACAGTCCCTTCTCACCCTGTCACTGTCTGTAACACTGTCCCTTCTCTCCAAGTCACTGTCTATAACACTGTCCCTTCTCTCCCAGTCACTGTCTGTAACACTGTCACTTCTCTCCCTGTCACTGTCTATAACACTGTCCCTTCTCTCCCAGTCACTGTCTGTAACACTGTCCCTTCTCTCCCTGTCACTGTCTGATAACCTGTCCCTTCTCTCCCTGTCACTGTCTGTAACACTGTCCCTTCTCTCCCTGTCACTGTCTGATAACCTGTCCCTTCTCTCCCTGTCACTGTCTGTAACACTGTCCCTTCTCTCCCTGTCACTGTCTGTAACACTGTCCCTTCTCTCCCAGTCACTGTCTATAACACTGTCCCTTCTCTCCCAGTCACTGTCTGTAACACTGTCCCTTCTCTCCCTGTCACTGTCTATAACACTGTCCCTTCTCTCCCAGTCACTGTATGTAACACTGTCCCTTCTCTCCCTGTCACTGTCTGATAACCTGTCCCTTCTCTCCCTGTCACTGTCTGTAACACTGTCCCTTCTCTCCCTGTCACTGTCTGTAACACTGTCCCTTCTCTCCCTGTCACTGTCTGATAACCTGTCCCTTCTCTCCCTGTCACTGTCTGTAACACTGTCCCTTCTCTCCCTGTCACTGTCTGATAACCTGTCCCTTCTCTCCCTGTCACTGTCTGTAACACTGTCCCTTCTCTCCCTGTCACTGTCTGTAACACTGTCCCTTCTCTCCCAGTCACTGTCTATAACACAGTCCCTTCTCACCCTGTCACTGTCTGTAACACTGTCCCTTCTCTCCCTGTCACTGTCTATAACACTGTCCCTTCTCTCCCAGTCACTGTCTGTAACACTGTCCCTTCTCTCCCTGTCACTGTCTGATAACCTGTCCCTTCTCTCCCTGTCACTGTCTGTAACACTGTCCCTTCTCTCCCAGTCACTGTCTATAACACAGTCCCTTCTCACCCTGTCACTGTCTGTAACACTGTCCCTTCTCTCCCAGTCACTGTCTATAACACTGTCCCTTCTCTCCCAGGCACTGTCTGTAACACTGTCCCTTCTCTCCCTGTCACTGTCTATAACACTGTCCCTTCTCTCCCAGTCACTGTCTGTAACACTGTCCCTTCTCTCCCTGTCACTGTCTGATAACCTGTCCCTTCTCTCCCTGTCACTGTCTGTAACACTGTCCCTACTCTCCCTGTCACTGTCTGATAACCTGTCCCTTCTCTCCCTGTCACTGTCTGTAACACTGTCCCTTCTCTCCCTGTCACTGTCTGTAACACTGTCCCTTCTCTCCCAGTCACTGTCTATAACACAGTCCCTTCTCACCCTGTCACTGTCTGTAACACTGTCCATTCTCTCCCAGTCACTGTCTATAACACTGTCCCTTCTCTCCCAGTCACTGTCTGTAACACTGTCCCTTCTCTCCCTGTCACTGTCTATAACACTGTCCCTTCTCTCCCAGTCACTGTCTGTAACACTGTCCCTTCTCTCCCTGTCACTGTCTGATAACCTGTCCCTTCTCTCCCTGTCACTGTCTGTAACACTGTCCCTTCTCTCCCTGTCACTGTCTGATAACCTGTCCCTTCTCTCCCTGTCACTGTCTGTAACACTGTCCCTTCTCTCCCTGTCACTGTCTGTAACACTGTCCCTTCTCTCCCAGTCACTGTCTATAACACAGTCCCTTCTCACCCTGTCACTGTCTGTAACACTGTCCCTTCTCTCCCTGTCACTGTCTATAACACTGTCCCTTCTCTCCCAGTCACTGTCTGTAACACTGTCCCTTCTCTCCCTGTCACTGTCTGATAACCTGTCCCTTCTCTCCCTGTCACTGTCTGTAACACTGTCCCTTCTCTCCCAGTCACTGTCTATAACACAGTCCCTTCTCACCCTGTCACTGTCTGTAACACTGTCCCTTCTCTCCCAGTCACTGTCTATAACACTGTCCCTTCTCTCCCAGGCACTGTCTGTAACACTGTCCCTTCTCTCCCTGTCACTGTCTATAACACTGTCCCTTCTCTCCCAGTCACTGTCTGTAACACTGTCCCTTCTCTCCCTGTCACTGTCTGATAACCTGTCCCTTCTCTCCCTGTCACTGTCTGTAACACTGTCCCTACTCTCCCTGTCACTGTCTGATAACCTGTCCCTTCTCTCCCTGTCACTGTCTGTAACACTGTCCCTTCTCTCCCAGTCACTGTCTGTAACACTGTCCCTTCTCTCCCAGTCACTGTCTATAACACAGTCCCTTCTCACCCTGTCACTGTCTGTAACACTGTCCCTTCTCTCCCAGTCACTGTCTGTAACACTGTCCCTTCTCTCCCAGTCACTGTCTATAACACTGTCAATTCTCTCCCTGTCACTGTCTGATACACTGTCCCTTCTCTCCCTGTCACTGTCTGTAACACTGTCCCTTCTCTCCCAGTCACTATCTGATACACTGCCCCTTCTCTCCCAGTCACTGTCTGGAACACTGTCCCTTCTCTCCCAGTCACTGTCTATAACACAGTCCCTTCTCTTCCTGTCACTGTCTGATAACCTGTCCCTTCTCTCCCTGTCACTGTTTGTAACACTGTCCCTTCTCTCCCAGTCACTGTCTATAACACAGTCCCTTCTCTCCCTGTCACTGTCTGATAACCTGTCCCTTCTCTCCCAGTCACTGTCTATAACACAGTCCCTTCTCACCCTGTCACTGTCTGTAACACTGTCCCTTCTCTCCCAGTCACTGTCTATAACACTGTCCCTTCTCTCCCAGTCACTGTCTGTAACACTGTCCCTTCTCTCCCTGTCACTGTCTATAACACTGTCCCTTCTCTCCCAGTCACTGTCTGTAACACTGTCCCTTCTCTCCCTGTCACTGTCTGATAACCTGTCCCTTCTCTCCCTGTCACTGTCTGTAACACTGTCCCTTCTCTCCCTGTCACTGTCTGATAACCTGTCCCTTCTCTCCCTGTCACTGTCTGTAACACTGTCCCTTCTCTCCCTGTCACTGTCTGTAACACTGTCCCTTCTCTCCCAGTCACTGTCTATAACACAGTCCCTTCTCACCCTGTCACTGTCTGTAACACTGTCCCTTCTCTCCAAGTCACTGTCTATAACACTGTCCCTTCTCTCCCAGTCACTGTCTGTAACACTGTCACTTCTCTCCCTGTCACTGTCTATAACACTGTCCCTTCTCTCCCAGTCACTGTCTGTAACACTGTCCCTTCTCTCCCTGTCACTGTCTGATAACCTGTCCCTTCTCTCCCTGTCACTGTCTGTAACACTGTCCCTTCTCTCCCTGTCACTGTCTGATAACCTGTCCCTTCTCTCCCTGTCACTGTCTGTAACACTGTCCCTTCTCTCCCTGTCACTGTCTGTAACACTGTCCCTTCTCTCCCAGTCACTGTCTATAACACTGTCCCTTCTCTCCCAGTCACTGTCTGTAACACTGTCCCTTCTCTCCCTGTCACTGTCTATAACACTGTCCCTTCTCTCCCAGTCACTGTATGTAACACTGTCCCTTCTCTCCCTGTCACTGTCTGATAACCTGTCCCTTCTCTCCCTGTCACTGTCTGTAACACTGTCCCTTCTCTCCCTGTCACTGTCTGTAACACTGTCCCTTCTCTCCCTGTCACTGTCTGATAACCTGTCCCTTCTCTCCCTGTCACTGTCTGTAACACTGTCCCTTCTCTCCCTGTCACTGTCTGATAACCTGTCCCTTCTCTCCCTGTCACTGTCTGTAACACTGTCCCTTCTCTCCCTGTCACTGTCTGTAACACTGTCCCTTCTCTCCCAGTCACTGTCTATAACACAGTCCCTTCTCACCCTGTCACTGTCTGTAACACTGTCCCTTCTCTCCCTGTCACTGTCTATAACACTGTCCCTTCTCTCCCAGTCACTGTCTGTAACACTGTCCCTTCTCTCCCTGTCACTGTCTGATAACCTGTCCCTTCTCTCCCTGTCACTGTCTGTAACACTGTCCCTTCTCTCCCAGTCACTGTCTATAACACAGTCCCTTCTCACCCTGTCACTGTCTGTAACACTGTCCCTTCTCTCCCAGTCACTGTCTATAACACTGTCCCTTCTCTCCCAGGCACTGTCTGTAACACTGTCCCTTCTCTCCCTGTCACTGTCTATAACACTGTCCCTTCTCTCCCAGTCACTGTCTGTAACACTGTCCCTTCTCTCCCTGTCACTGTCTGATAACCTGTCCCTTCTCTCCCTGTCACTGTCTGTAACACTGTCCCTACTCTCCCTGTCACTGTCTGATAACCTGTCCCTTCTCTCCCTGTCACTGTCTGTAACACTGTCCCTTCTCTCCCAGTCACTGTCTGTAACACTGTCCCTTCTCTCCCAGTCACTGTCTATAACACAGTCCCTTCTCACCCTGTCACTGTCTGTAACACTGTCCCTTCTCTCCCAGTCACTGTCTGTAACACTGTCCCTTCTCTCCCAGTCACTGTCTATAACACTGTCAATTCTCTCCCTGTCACTGTCTGATACACTGTCCCTTCTCTCCCTGTCACTGTCTGTAACACTGTCCCTTCTCTCCCAGTCACTATCTGATACACTGCCCCTTCTCTCCCAGTCACTGTCTGGAACACTGTCCCTTCTCTCCCAGTCACTGTCTATAACACAGTCCCTTCTCTTCCTGTCACTGTCTGATAACCTGTCCCTTCTCTCCCTGTCACTGTCTGTAACACTGTCCCTTCTCTCCCAGTCACTGTCTATAACACAGTCCCTTCTCTCCCTGTCACTGTCTGATAACCTGTCCCTTCTCTCCCAGTCACTGTCTATAACACAGTCCCTTCTCACCCTGTCACTGTCTGTAACACTGTCCCTTCTCTCCCAGTCACTGTCTATAACACTGTCCCTTCTCTCCCAGTCACTGTCTGTAACACTGTCCCTTCTCTCCCTGTCACTGTCTATAACACTGTCCCTTCTCTCCCAGTCACTGTCTGTAACACTGTCCCTTCTCTCCCTGTCACTGTCTGATAACCTGTCCCTTCTCTCCCTGTCACTGTCTGTAACACTGTCCCTTCTCTCCCTGTCACTGTCTGATAACCTGTCCCTTCTCTCCCTGTCACTGTCTGTAACACTGTCCCTTCTCTCCCTGTCACTGTCTGTAACACTGTCCCTTCTCTCCCAGTCACTGTCTATAACACAGTCACTTCTCACCCTGTCACTGTCTGTAACACTGTCCCTTCTCTCCAAGTCACTGTCTATAACACTGTCCCTTCTCTCCCAGTCACTGTCTGTAACACTGTCACTTCTCTCCCTGTCACTGTCTATAACACTGTCCCTTCTCTCCCAGTCACTGTCTGTAACACTGTCCCTTCTCTCCCTGTCACTGTCTGATAACCTGTCCCTTCTCTCCCTGTCACTGTCTGTAACACTGTCCCTTCTCTCCCTGTCACTGTCTGATAACCTGTCCCTTCTCTCCCTGTCACTGTCTGTAACACTGTCCCTTCTCTCCCTGTCACTGTCTGTAACACTGTCCCTTCTCTCCCAGTCACTGTCTATAACACTGTCCCTTCTCTCCCAGTCACTGTCTGTAACACTGTCCCTTCTCTCCCTGTCACTGTCTATAACACTGTCCCTTCTCTCCCAGTCACTGTATGTAACACTGTCCCTTCTCTCCCTGTCACTGTCTGATAACCTGTCCCTTCTCTCCCTGTCACTGTCTGTAACACTGTCCCTTCTCTCCCTGTCACTGTCTGATAACCTGTCCCTTCTCTCCCTGTCACTGTCTGTAACACTGTCCCTTCTCTCCCTGTCACTGTCTGATAACCTGTCCCTTCTCTCCCTGTCACTGTCTGTAACACTGTCCCTTCTCTCCCTGTCACTGTCTGTAACACTGTCCCTTCTCTCCCAGTCACTGTCTATAACACAGTCCCTTCTCACCCTGTCACTGTCTGTAACACTGTCCCTTCTCTCCCTGTCACTGTCTGTAACACTGTCCCTTCTCTCCCAGTCACTGTCTATAACACAGTCCCTTCTCACCCTGTCACTGTCTGTAACACTGTCCCTTCTCTCCCAGTCACTGTCTATAACACTGTCCCTTCTCTCCCAGTCACTGTCTGTAACACTGTCCCTTCTCTCCCTGTCACTGTCTATAACACTGTCCCTTCTCTCCCAGTCACTGTCTGTAACACTGTCCCTTCTCTCCCTGTCACTGTCTGATAACCTGTCCCTTCTCTCCCTGACACTGTCTGTAACACTGTCCCTTCTCTCCCTGTCACTGTCTGATAACCTGTCCCTTCTCTCCCTGTCACTGTCTGTAACACTGTCCCTTCTCTCCCTGTCACTGTCTGTAACACTGTCCCTTCTCTCCCAGTCACTGTCTATAACACAGTCCCTTCTCACCCTGTCACTGTCTGTAACACTGTCCATTCTCTCCCAGTCACTGTCTATAACACTGTCCCTTCTCTCCCAGTCACTGTCTGTAACACTGTCCCTTCTCTCCCTGTCACTGTCTATAACACTGTCCCTTCTCTCCCAGTCACTGTCTGTAACACTGTCCCTTCCCTCCCTGTCACTGTCTGATAACCTGTCCCTTCTCTCCCTGTCACTGTCTGTAACACTGTCCCTTCTCACCCTGTCACTGTCTGATAACCTGTCCCTTCTCTCCCTGTCACTGTCTGTAACACTGTCCCTTCTCTCCCTGTCACTGTCTGTAACACTGTCCCTTCTCTCCCAGTCACTGTCTATAACACAGTCCCTTCTCACCCTGTCACTGTCTGTAACACTGTCCCTTCTCTCCCTGTCACTGTCTATAACACTGTCCCTTCTCTCCCAGTCACTGTCTGTAACACTGTCCCTTCTCTCCCTGTCACTGTCTGATAACCTGTCCCTTCTCTCCCTGTCACTGTCTGTAACACTGTCCCTTCTCTCCCAGTCACTGTCTATAACACAGTCCCTTCTCACCCTGTCACTGTCTGTAACACTGTCCCTTCTCTCCCAGTCACTGTCTATAACACTGTCCCTTCTCTCCCAGGCACTGTCTGTAACACTGTCCCTTCTCTCCCTGTCACTGTCTATAACACTGTCCCTTCTCTCCCAGTCACTGTCTGTAACACTGTCCCTTCTCTCCCTGTCACTGTCTGATAACCTGTCCCTTCTCTCCCTGTCACTGTCTGTAACACTGTCCCTACTCTCCCTGTCACTGTCTGATAACCTGTCCCTTCTCTCCCTGTCACTGTCTGTAACACTGTCCCTTCTCTCCCAGTCACTGTCTGTAACACTGTCCCTTCTCTCCCAGTCACTGTCTATAACACAGTCCCTTCTCACCCTGTCACTGTCTGTAACACTGTCCCTTCTCTCCCTGTCACTGTCTATAACACTGTCCCTTCTCTCCCAGTCACTGTCTGTAACACTGTCCCTTCTCTCCCTGTCACTGTCTGATAACCTGTCCCTTCTCTCCCTGTCACTGTCTGTAACACTGTCCCTTCTCTCCCTGTCACTGTCTGTAACACAGACCCTTCTCTCCCTGTCACTGTCTGAAACACTGTCCCTTCTCTCCCAGTCACTGTCTGGAACACTGTCCCTTCTCTCCCTGTCACTGTCTGTAACACTGTCAATTCTCTCCCAGTCACTGTCTGTAACACTGTCCCTTCTCTCCCAGTCATTGTCTATAACACAATCCCTTCTCTCCCAGTCACTGTCTGGAACACTGTCCCTTCTCTCCCTGTCACTGTCTGTAACACTGTCCCTTCTCTCCCAGTCACTGTCTATAACACAGTCCCTTCTCACCCTGTCACTGTCTGTAACACTGTCCCTTCTCTCCCTGTCACTGTCTATAACACTGTCCCTTCTCTCCCAGTCACTGTCTGTAACACTGTCCCTTCTCTCCCTGTCACTGTCTGATAACCTGTCCCTTCTCTCCCTGTCACTGTCTGTAACACTGTCCCTTCTCTCCCAGTCACTGTCTATAACACAGTCCCTTCTCACCCTGTCACTGTCTGTAACACTGTCCCTTCTCTCCCAGTCACTGTCTATAACACTGTCCCTTCTCTCCCAGGCACTGTCTGTAACACTGTCCCTTCTCTCCCTGTCACTGTCTATAACACTGTCCCTTCTCTCCCAGTCACTGTCTGTAACACTGTCCCTTCTCTCCCTGTCACTGTCTGATAACCTGTCCCTTCTCTCCCTGTCACTGTCTGTAACACTGTCCCTACTCTCCCTGTCACTGTCTGATAACCTGTCCCTTCTCTCCCTGTCACTGTCTGTAACACTGTCCCTTCTCTCCCAGTCACTGTCTGTAACACTGTCCCTTCTCTCCCAGTCACTGTCTATAACACAGTCCCTTCTCACCCTGTCACTGTCTGTAACACTGTCCCTTCTCTCCCTGTCACTGTCTATAACACTGTCCCTTCTCTCCCAGTCACTGTCTGTAACACTGTCCCTTCTCTCCCTGTCACTGTCTGATAACCTGTCCCTTCTCTCCCTGTCACTGTCTGTAACACTGTCCCTTCTCTCCCTGTCACTGTCTGTAACACAGACCCTTCTCTCCCTGTCACTGTCTGAAACACTGTCCCTTCTCTCCCAGTCACTGTCTGGAACACTGTCCCTTCTCTCCCTGTCACTGTCTGTAACACTGTCAATTCTCTCCCAGTCACTGTCTGTAACACTGTCCCTTCTCTCCCAGTCATTGTCTATAACACAATCCCTTCTCTCCCAGTCACTGTCTGGAACACTGTCCCTTCTCTCCCTGTCACTGTCTGTAACACTGTCAATTCTCTCCCAGTCACTGTCTATAACACAGTCCCTTCTCTCCCTGTCACTGTCTGTAACACTGTCAATTCTCTCCCTGTCACTGTCTATAACACAATCCCTTCTCTCCCAGTCATTGTCTATAACACAATCCCTTCTCTCCCAGTCACTGTCTGGAACACTGTCCCTTCTCTCCCTGTCACTGTCTGTAACACTGTCAATTCTCTCCCAGTCACTGTCTGTAACACAGTCCCTTCTCTCCCTGTCACTGTCTGTAACACTGTCCCTTCTCTCCCTGTCACTGTCTATAACACAGTCCCTTCTCTCCCAGTCACTGTCTGTAACACAGTCCCTTCTCTCCCAGTCACTGTCTATAACACTGTCAATTCTCTCCCAGTCACTGTCTGTAACACTCTCCCTTCTCTCCCTGTCACTGTCTGATACACTGTCAATTCTCTCCCAGTCACTGTCTATAACACTGTCCCTTCTCTCCCAGTCACTGTCTACAACACTGTCAATTCTCTCCCAGTCACTGTCTATAACACAGTCCCTTCTCTCCCTGTCACTGTCTGATACACTGTCAATTCTCCCCCAGTCACTGTCTGTAACATTGTCCCTACTCTCCCAGTCACTGCCTATAACACTGTCCCTTCTCTCTCAGTCACTGTCTGTAACACTGTCCCAACTCTCCCAGTCACTGTCTATAACACAGTCCCTTCTCTCCCTGTCACTGTCTGTAACACTGTCCCTTCTCTCCCTGTCACTGTCTGTAACACTGTCCCTTCTCTCCCAGTCACTGTCTACAACACTGTCAATTCTCTCCCAGTCACTGTCTGTAACACTGTCCCTTCTCTCCCAGTCACTATCTGATACACTGCCCCTTCTCTCCCAGTCACTGTCTGGAACACTGTCCCTTCTCTCCCAGTCACTGTCTATAACACAGTCCCTTCTCTCCCTGTCACTGTCTGATAACCTGTCCCTTCTCTCCCTGTCACTGTCTGTAACACTGTCCCTTCTCTCCCAGTCACGGTCTGTAACACTGTCCCTTCTCTCCCAGTCACTGTCTATAACACAGTCCCTTCTCTCCCTGTCACTGTCTGATAACCTGTCCCTTCTCTCCCAGTCACTGTCTATAACACTGTCCCTTCTCTCCCTGTCACTGTCTGATAACCTGTCCCTTCTCTCCCTGTCACTGTCTGATAACCTGTCCCTTCTCTCCCTGTCACTGTCTGTAACACTGTCCCTTCTCTCCCTGTCACTGTCTGATAACCTGTCCCTTCTCTCCCTGTCACTGTCTGTAACACTGTCCCTTCTCTCCCTGTCACTGTCTGTAACACTGTCCCTTCTCTCCCAGTCAATGTCTATAAAACAGTCCCTTCTCACCCTGTCACTGTCTGTAACACTGTCCCTTCTCTCCCTGTCACTGTCTATAACACTGTCCCTTCTCTCCCAGTCACTGTCTGTAACACTGTCCCTTCTCTCCCTGTCACTGTCTGATACACTGTCCCTTCTCTCCCTGTCACTGTCTGTAACACTGTCCCTTCTCTCCCAGTCACTATCTGATACACTGCCCCTTCTCTCCCAGTCACTGTCTGGAACACTGTCCCTTCTCTCCCAGTCACTGTCTATAACACAGTCCCTTCTCTCCCAGTCACTGTCTGTAACACTGTCCCTTCTCTCCCTGTCACTGTCTATAACACTGTCCCTTCTCTCCCAGTCACTGTCTGTAACACTGTCCCTTCTCTCCCTGTCACTGTCTGATAACCTGTCCCTTCTCTCCCTGTCACTGTCTGTAACACTGTCCCTTCTCTCCCTGTCACTGTCTGATAACCTGTCCCTTCTCTCCCTGTCACTGTCTGTAACACTGTCCCTTCTCTCCCTGTCACTGTCTGTAACACTGTCCCTTCTCTCCCAGTCACTGTCTATAACACAGTCCCTTCTCACCCTGTCACTGTCTGTAACACTGTCCCTTCTCTCCAAGTCACTGTCTATAACACTGTCCCTTCTCTCCCAGTCACTGTCTGTAACACTGTCACTTCTCTCCCTGTCACTGTCTATAACACTGTCCCTTCTCTCCCAGTCACTGTCTGTAACACTGTCCCTTCTCTCCCTGTCACTGTCTGATAACCTGTCCCTTCTCTCCCTGTCACTGTCTGTAACACTGTCCCTTCTCTCCCTGTCACTGTCTGATAACCTGTCCCTTCTCTCCCTGTCACTGTCTGTAACACTGTCCCTTCTCTCCCTGTCACTGTCTGTAACACTGTCCCTTCTCTCCCAGTCACTGTCTATAACACTGTCCCTTCTCTCCCAGTCACTGTCTGTAACACTGTCCCTTCTCTCCCTGTCACTGTCTATAACACTGTCCCTTCTCTCCCAGTCACTGTCTGTAACACTGTCCCTTCTCTCCCTGTCACTGTCTGATAACCTGTCCCTTCTCTCCCTGTCACTGTCTGTAACACTGTCCCTTCTCTCCCTGTCACTGTCTGATAACCTGTCCCTTCTCTCCCTGTCACTGTCTGTAACACTGTCCCTTCTCTCCCTGTCACTGTCTGATAACCTGTCCCTTCTCTCCCTGTCACTGTCTGTAACACTGTCCCTTCTCTCCCTGTCACTGTCTGTAACACTGTCCCTTCTCTCCCAGTCACTGTCTATAACACAGTCCCTTCTCACCCTGTCACTGTCTGTAACACTGTCCCTTCTCTCCCTGTCACTGTCTGTAACACTGTCCCTTCTCTCCCAGTCACTGTCTATAACACAGTCCCTTCTCACCCTGTCACTGTCTGTAACACTGTCCCTTCTCTCCCAGTCACTGTCTATAACACTGTCCCTTCTCTCCCAGTCACTGTCTGTAACACTGTCCCTTCTCTCCCTGTCACTGTCTATAACACTGTCCCTTCTCTCCCAGTCACTGTCTGTAACACTGTCCCTTCTCTCCCTGTCACTGTCTGATAACCTGTCCCTTCTCTCCCTGACACTGTCTGTAACACTGTCCCTTCTCTCCCTGTCACTGTCTGATAACCTGTCCCTTCTCTCCCTGTCACTGTCTGTAACACTGTCCCTTCTCTCCCTGTCACTGTCTGTAACACTGTCCCTTCTCTCCCAGTCACTGTCTATAACACAGTCCCTTCTCACCCTGTCACTGTCTGTAACACTGTCCATTCTCTCCCAGTCACTGTCTATAACACTGTCCCTTCTCTCCCAGTCACTGTCTGTAACACTGTCCCTTCTCTCCCTGTCACTGTCTATAACACTGTCCCTTCTCTCCCAGTCACTGTCTGTAACACTGTCCCTTCTCTCCCGGTCACTGTCTGATAACCTGTCCCTTCTCTCCCTGTCACTGTCTGTAACACTGTCCCTTCTCTCCCTGTCACTGTCTGATAACCTGTCCCTTCTCTCCCTGTCACTGTCTGTAACACTGTCCCTTCTCTCCCTGTCACTGTCTGTAACACTGTCCCTTCTCTCCCAGTCACTGTCTATAACACAGTCCCTTCTCACCCTGTCACTGTCTGTAACACTGTCCCTTCTCTCCCTGTCACTGTCTATAACACTGTCCCTTCTCTCCCAGTCACTGTCTGTAACACTGTCCCTTCTCTCCCTGTCACTGTCTGATAACCTGTCCCTTCTCTCCCTGTCACTGTCTGTAACACTGTCCCTTCTCTCCCAGTCACTGTCTATAACACAGTCCCTTCTCACCCTGTCACTGTCTGTAACACTGTCCCTTCTCTCCCAGTCACTGTCTATAACACTGTCCCTTCTCTCCCAGGCACTGTCTGTAACACTGTCCCTTCTCTCCCTGTCACTGTCTATAACACTGTCCCTTCTCTCCCAGTCACTGTCTGTAACACTGTCCCTTCTCTCCCTGTCACTGTCTGATAACCTGTCCCTTCTCTCCCTGTCACTGTCTGTAACACTGTCCCTACTCTCCCTGTCACTGTCTGATAACCTGTCCCTTCTCTCCCTGTCACTGTCTGTAACACTGTCCCTTCTCTCCCAGTCACTGTCTGTAACACTGTCCCTTCTCTCCCAGTCACTGTCTATAGCACAGTCCCTTCTCACCCTGTCACTGTCTGTAACACTGTCCCTTCTCTCCCTGTCACTGTCTATAACACTGTCCCTTCTCTCCCAGTCACTGTCTGTAACACTGTCCCTTCTCTCCCTGTCACTGTCTGATAACCTGTCCCTTCTCTCCCTGTCACTGTCTGTAACACTGTCCCTTCTCTCCCTGTCACTGTCTGTAACACAGACCCTTCTCTCCCTGTCACTGTCTGAAACACTGTCCCTTCTCTCCCAGTCACTGTCTGGAACACTGTCCCTTCTCTCCCTGTCACTGTCTGTAACACTGTCAATTCTCTCCCAGTCACTGTCTGTAACACTGTCCCTTCTCTCCCAGTCATTGTCTATAACACAATCCCTTCTCTCCCAGTCACTGTCTGGAACACTGTCCCTTCTCTCCCTGTCACTGTCTGTAACACTGTCAATTCTCTCCCAGTCACTGTCTATAACACAGTCCCTTCTCTCCCAGTCACTGTCTGTAACACTGTCAATTCTCTCCCTGTCACTGTCTATAACACAATCCCTTCTCTCCCAGTCATTGTCTATAACACAATCCCTTCTCTCCCAGTCACTGTCTGGAACACTGTCCCTTCTCTCCCTGTCACTGTCTGTAACACTGTCAATTCTCTCCCAGTCACTGTCTGTAACACAGTCCCTTCTCTCCCTGTCACTGTCTGTAACACTGTCCCTTCTCTCCCTGTCACTGTCTATAACACAGTCCCTTCTCTCCCAGTCACTGTCTGTAACACAGTCCCTTCTCTCCCAGTCACTGTCTATAACACTGTCAATTCTCTCCCAGTCACTGTCTGTAACACTCTCCCTTCTCTCCCTGTCACTGTCTGATACACTGTCAATTCTCTCCCAGTCACTGTCTATAACACTGTCCCTTCTCTCCCAGTCACTGTCTACAACACTGTCAATTCTCTCCCAGTCACTGTCTATAACACAGTCCCTTCTCTCCCTGTCACTGTCTGATACACTGTCAATTCTCCCCCAGTCACTGTCTGTAACATTGTCCCTACTCTCCCAGTCACTGCGTATAACACTGTCCCTTCTCTCCCAGTCACTGTCTGTAACACTGTCCCAACTCTCCCAGTCACTGTCTATAACACAGTCCCTTCTCTCCCTGTCACTGTCTGTAACACTGTCCCTTCTCTCCCTGTCACTGTCTGTAACACTGTCCCTTCTCTCCCAGTCACTGTCTACAACACTGTCAATTCTCTCCCAGTCACTGTCTGTAACACTGTCCCTTCTCTCCCAGTCACTATCTGATACACTGCCCCTTCTCTCCCAGTCACTGTCTGGAACACTGTCCCTTCTCTCCCAGTCACTGTCTGTAACACTGTCCCTTCTCTCCCTGTCACTGTCTATAACACTGTCCCTTCTCTACCAGTCACTGTCTGTAACACTGTCCCTTCTCTCCCTGTCACTGTCTGATAACCTGTCCCTTCTCTCCCTGACACTGTCTGTAACACTGTCCCTTCTCTCCCTGTCACTGTCTGATAACCTGTCCCTTCTCTCCCTGTCACTGTCTGTAACACTGTCCCTTCTCTCCCTGTCACTGTCTGTAACCATGTCCCTTCTCTCCCAGTCACTGTCTATAACACAGTCCCTTCTCACCCTGTCACTGTCTGTAACACTGTCCATTCTCTCCCAGTCACTGTCTATAACAAAGTCCCTTCTCTCCCAGTCACTGTCTATAACACTGTCAATTCTCTCCCAGTCACTGTCTGTAACACTCTCCCTTCTCTCCCTGTCACTGTCTGATACACTGTCAATTCTCTCCCAGTCACTGTCTATAACACTGTCCCTTCTCTCCCAGTCACTGTCTACAACACTGTCAATTCTCTCCCAGTCACTGTCTATAACACAGTCCCTTCTCTCCCTGTCACTGTCTGATACACTGTCAATTCTCCCCCAGTCACTGTCTGTAACATTGTCCCTACTCTCCCAGTCACTGCCTATAACAGTCCCTTCTCTCCCAGTCACTGTCTGTAACACTGTCCCAACTCTCCCAGTCACTGTCTATAACACAGTCCCTTCTCTCCCTGTCACTGTCTGTAACACTGTCCCTTCTCTCCCTGTCACTGTCTGTAACACTGTCCCTTCTCTCCCAGTCACTGTCTACAACACTGTCAATTCTCTCCCAGTCACTGTCTGTAACACTGTCCCTTCTCTCCCAGTCACTATCTGATACACTGCCCCTTCTCTCCCAGTCACTGTCTGGAACACTGTCCCTTCTCTCCCAGTCACTGTCTATAACACAGTCCCTTCTCTCCCTGTCACTGTCTGATAACCTGTCCCTTCTCTCCCTGTCACTGTCTGTAACACTGTCCCTTCTCTCCCAGTCACGGTCTGTAACACTGTCCCTTCTCTCCCAGTCACTGTCTATAACACAGTCCCTTCTCTCCCTGTCACTGTCTGATAACCTGTCCCTTCTCTCCCAGTCACTGTCTATAACACTGTCCCTTCTCTCCCTGTCACTGTCTGATAACCTGTCCCTTCTCTCCCTGTCACTGTCTGATAACCTGTCCCTTCTCTCCCTGTCACTGTCTGTAACACTGTCCCTTCTCTCCCTGTCACTGTCTGATAACCTGTCCCTTCTCTCCCTGTCACTGTCTGTAACACTGTCCCTTCTCTCCCTGTCACTGTCTGTAACACTGTCCCTTCTCTCCCAGTCAATGTCTATAAAACAGTCCCTTCTCACCCTGTCACTGTCTGTAACACTGTCCCTTCTCTCCCTGTCACTGTCTATAACACTGTCCCTTCTCTCCCAGTCACTGTCTGTAACACTGTCCCTTCTCTCCCTGTCACTGTCTATAACACTGTCCCTTCTCTCCCAGTCACTGTCTGTAACACTGTCCCTTCTCTCCCTGTCACTGTCTGATAACCTGTCCCTTCTCTCCCTGTCACTGTCTGTAACACTGTCCCTTCTCTCCCTGTCACTGTCTGATAACCTGTCCCTTCTCTCCCTGTCACTGTCTGTAACACTGTCCCTTCTCTCCCAGTCACTGTCTATAACACAGTCCCTTCTCACCCTGTCACTGTCTGTAACACTGTCCCTTCTCTCCCTGTCACTGTCTGTAACCATGTCCCTTCTCTCCCAGTCACTGTCTATAACACAGTCCCTTCTCACCCTGTCACTGTCTGTAACACTGTCCATTCTCTCCCAGTCACTGTCTATAACACTGTCCCTTCTCTCCCAGTCACTGTCTGTAACACTGTCCCTTCTCTCCCTGTCACTGTCTATAACACTGTCCCTTCTCTCCCAGTCACTGTCTGTAACACTGTCCCTTCTCTCCCTGTCACTGTCTGATAACCTGTCCCTTCTCTCCCTGTCACTGTCTGTAACACTTTCCCTTCTCTCCCTGTCACTGTCTGATAACCTGTCCCTTCTCTCCCTGTCACTGTCTGTAACACTGTCCCTTCTCTCCCTGTCACTGTCTGTAACACTGTCCCTTCTCTCCCAGTCACTGTCTATAACACAGTCCCTTCTCACCCTGTCACTGTCTGTAACACTGTCCCTTCTCTCCCTGTCACTGTCTATAACACTGTCCCTTCTCTCCCAGTCACTGTCTGTAACACTGTCCCTTCTCTCCCTGTCACTGTCTGATAACCTGTCCCTTCTCTCCCTGTCACTGTCTGTAACACTGTCCCTTCTCTCCCAGTCACTGTCTATAACACAGTCCCTTCTCACCCTGTCACTGTCTGTAACACTGTCCATTCTCTCCCAGTCACTGTCTATAACACTGTCCCTTCTCTCCCAGTCACTGTCTGTAACACTGTCCCTTCTCTCCCTGTCACTGTCTATAACACTGTCCCTTCTCTCCCAGTCACTGTCTGTAACACTGTCCCTTCTCTCCCTGTCATTGTCTGATAACCTGTCCCTTCTCTCCCTGTCACTGTCTGTAACACTGTCCCTTCTCTCCCTGTCACTGTCTGCTAACCTGTCCCTTCTCTCCCTGTCACTGTCTGTAACACTGTCCCTTCTCTCCCTGTCACTGTCTGTAACACTGTCCCTTCTCTCCCAGTCACTGTCTATAACACAGTCCCTTCTCACCCTGTCACTGTCTGTAACACTGTCCCTTCTCTCCCTGTCACTGTCTATAACACTGTCCCTTCTCTCCCAGTCACTGTCTGTAACACTGTCCCTTCTCTCCCTGTCACTGTCTGATAACCTGTCCCTTCTCTCCCTGTCACTGTCTGTAAAACTGTCCCTTCTCTCCCAGTCACTGTCTATAACACAGTCCCTTCTCACCCTGTCACTGTCTGTAACACTGTCCCTTCTCTCCCAGTCACTGTCTATAACACTGTCCCTTCTCTCCCAGGCACTGTCTGTAACACTGTCCCTTCTCTCCCTGTCACTGTCTATAACACTGTCCCTTCTCTCCCAGTCACTGTCTGTAACACTGTCCCTTCTCTCCCTGTCACTGTCTGATAACCTGTCCCTTCTCTCCCTGTCACTGTCTGTAACACTGTCCCTACTCTCCCTGTCACTGTCTGATAACCTGTCCCTTCTCTCCCTGTCACTGTCTGTAACACTGTCCCTTCTCTCCCAGTCACTGTCTGTAACACTGTCCCTTCTCTCCCAGTCACTGTCTATAACACAGTCCCTTCTCACCCTGTCACTGTCTGTAACACTGTCCCTTCTCTCCCTATCACTGTCTATAACACTGTCCCTTCTCTCCCAGTCACTGTCTGTAACACTGTCCCTTCTCTCCCTGTCACTGTCTGATAACCTGTCCCTTCTCTCCCTGTCAATGTCTGTAACACTGTCCCTTCTCTCCCTGTCACTGTCTGTAACACAGACCCTTCTCTCCCTGTCACTGTCTGAAACACTGTCCCTTCTCTCCCAGTCACTGTCTGGAACACTGTCCCTTCTCTCCCTGTCACTGTCTGTAACACTGTCAATTCTCTCCCAGTCACTGTCTGTAACACTGTCCCTTCTCTCCCAGTCATTGTCTATAACACAATCCCTTCTCTCCCAGTCACTGTCTGGAACATTGTCCCTTCTCTCCCTGTCACTGTCTGTAACACTGTCAATTCTCTCCCAGTCACTGTCTATAACACAGTCCCTTCTCTCCCTGTCACTGTCTGTAACACTGTCAATTCTCTCCCTGTCACTGTCTATAACACAATCCCTTCTCTCCCAGTCATTGTCTATAACACAATCCCTTCTCTCCCAGTCACTGTCTGGAACACTGTCCCTTCTCTCCCTGTCAATGTCTGTAACACTGTCAATTCTCTCCCAGTCACTGTCTGTAACACAGTCCCTTCTCTCCCTGTCACTGTCTGTAACACTGTCCCTTCTCTCCCTGTCACTGTATATAACACAGTCCCTTCTCTCCCAGTCACTGTCTGTAACACAGTCCCTTCTCTCCCAGTCACTGTCTATAACACTGTCAATTCTCTCCCAGTCACTGTATGTAACACTCTCCCTTCTCTCCCTGTCACTGTCTGATACACTGTCAATTCTCTCCCAGTCACTGTCTGTAACACAGTCCCTTCTCTCCCTGTCACTGTCTGTAACACTGTCCCTTCTCTCCCTGTCACTGTCTATAACACAGTCCCTTCTCTCCCAGTCACTGTCTGTAACACAGTCCCTTCTCTCCCAGTCACTGTCTATAACACTGTCAATTCTCTCCCAGTCACTGTATGTAACACTCTCCCTTCTCTCCCTGTCACTGTCTGATACACTGTCAATTCTCTCCCAGTCACTGTCTATAACACTGTCCCTTCTCTCCCTGTCACTGTCTACAACACTGTCAATTCTCTCCCAGTCACTGTCTATAACACAGTCCCTTCTCTCCCTGTCACTGTCTGATACACTGTCAATTCTCCCCCAGTCACTGTCTGTAACATTGTCCCTACTCTCCCAGTCACTGCCTATAACACTGTCCCTTCTCTCCCAGTCACTGTCTGTAACACTGTCCCAACTCTCCCAGTCACTGTCTATAACACAGTCCCTTCTCTCCCTGTCACTGTCTGTAACACTGTCCCTTCTCTCCCTGTCACTGTCTGTAACACTGTCCCTTCTCTCCCAGTCACTGTCTGTAACACTGTCCCTTCTCTCCCAGTCACTGTCTATAACACAGTCCCTTCTCACCCTGTCACTGTCTGTAACACTGTCCCTTCTCTCCCAGTCACTGTCTATAACACTGTCCCTTCTCTCCCAGGCACTGTCTGTAACACTGTCCCTTCTCTCCCTGTCACTGTCTATAACACTGTCCCTTCTCTCCCAGTCACTGTCTGTAACACTGTCCCTTCTCTCCCTGTCACTGTCTGATAACCTGTCCCTTCTCTCCCTGTCACTGTCTGTAACACTGTCCCTACTCTCCCTGTCACTGTCTGATAACCTGTCCCTTCTCTCCCTGTCACTGTCTGTAACACTGTCCCTTCTCTCCCAGTCACTGTCTGTAACACTGTCCCTTCTCTCCCAGTCACTGTCTATAACACAGTCCCTTCTCACCCTGTCACTGTCTGTAACACTGTCCCTTCTCTCCCTGTCACTGTCTATAACACTGTCCCTTCTCTCCCAGTCACTGTCTGTAACACAGTCCCTTCTCTCCCAGTCACTGTCTGTAACACTCTCCCTTCTCTCCCTGTCACTGTCTGATACACTGTCAATTCTCTCCCAGTCACTGTCTATAACACTGTCAATTCTCTCCCAGTCACTGTCTGTAACACTGTCCCTTCTCTCCCAGTCACTATCTGATACACTGCCCCTTCTCTCCCAGTCACTGTCTGGAACACTGTCCCTTCTCTCCCAGTCACTGTCTATAACACAGTCCCTTCTCTCCCTGTCACTGTCTGATAACCTGTTCCTTCTCTCCCTGTCACTGTCTGTAACACTGTCCCTTCTCTCCCAGTCACGGTCTGTAACACTGTCCCTTCTCTCCCAGTCACTGTCTATAACACTGTCCCTTCTCTCCCTGTCACTGTCTGTAACACTGTCAATTCTCTCCCAGTCACTGTCTATAAGACAGTCCCTTCTCTCCCTGTCACTGTCTGTAACACTGTCCCTTCTCTCCCTGTCACTGTCTGTAACCATGTCCCTTCTCTCCCAGTCACTGTCTATAACACAGTCCCTTCTCACCCTGTCACTGTCTGTAACACTGTCCATTCTCTCCCAGTCACTGTCTATAACACTGTCCCTTCTCTCCCAGTCACTGTCTGTAACACTGTCCCTTCTCTCCCTGTCACTGTCTATAACACTGTCCCTTCTCTCCCAGTCACTGTCTGTAACACTGTCCCTTCTCTCCCTGTCACTGTCTGATAACCTGTCCCTTCTCTCCCTGTCACTGTCTGTAACACTGTCCCTTCTCTCCCTGTCACTGTCTGATAACCTGTCCCTTCTCTCCCTGTCACTGTCTGTAACACTGTCCCTTCTCTCCCTGTCACTGTCTGTAACACTGTCCCTTCTCTCCCAGTCACTGTCTATAACACAGTCCCTTCTCACCCTGTCACTGTCTGTAACACTGTCCCTTCTCTCCCTGTCACTGTCTATAACACTGTCCCTTCTCTCCCAGTCACTGTCTGTAACACTGTCCCTTCTCTCCCTGTCACTGTCTGATAACCTGTCCCTTCTCTCCCTGTCACTGTCTGTAACACTGTCCCTTCTCTCCCAGTCACTGTCTATAACACAGTCCCTTCTCACCCTGTCACTGTCTGTAACACTGTCCATTCTCTCCCAGTCACTGTCTATAACACTGTCCCTTCTCTCCCAGTCACTGTCTGTAACACTGTCCCTTCTCTCCCTGTCACTGTCTATAACACTGTCCCTTCTCTCCCAGTCACTGTCTGTAACACTGTCCCTTCTCTCCCTGTCACTGTCTGATAACCTGTCCCTTCTCTCCCTGTCACTGTCTGTAACACTGTCCCTTCTCTCCCTGTCACTGTCTGCTAACCTGTCCCTTCTCTCCCTGTCACTGTCTGTAACACTGTCCCTTCTCTCCCTGTCACTGTCTGTAACACTGTCCCTTCTCTCCCAGTCACTGTCTATAACACAGTCCCTTCTCACCCTGTCACTGTCTGTAACACTGTCCCTTCTCTCCCTGTCACTGTCTATAACACTGTCCCTTCTCTCCCAGTCACTGTCTGTAACACTGTCCCTTCTCTCCCTGTCACTGTCTGATAACCTGTCCCTTCTCTCCCTGTCACTGTCTGTAAAACTGTCCCTTCTCTCCCAGTCACTGTCTATAACACAGTCCCTTCTCACCCTGTCACTGTCTGTAACACTGTCCCTTCTCTCCCAGTCACTGTCTATAACACTGTCCCTTCTCTCCCAGGCACTGTCTGTAACACTGTCCCTTCTCTCCCTGTCACTGTCTATAACACTGTCCCTTCTCTCCCAGTCACTGTCTGTAACACTGTCCCTTCTCTCCCTGTCACTGTCTGATAACCTGTCCCTTCTCTCCCTGTCACTGTCTGTAACACTGTCCCTACTCTCCCTGTCACTGTCTGATAACCTGTCCCTTCTCTCCCTGTCACTGTCTGTAACACTGTCCCTTATCTCCCAGTCACTGTCTGTAACACTGTCCCTTCTCTCCCAGTCACTGTCTATAACACAGTCCCTTCTCACCCTGTCACTGTCTGTAACACTGTCCCTTCTCTCCCTATCACTGTCTATAACACTGTCCCTTCTCTCCCAGTCACTGTCTGTAACACTGTCCCTTCTCTCCCTGTCACTGTCTGATAACCTGTCCCTTCTCTCCCTGTCAATGTCTGTAACACTGTCCCTTCTCTCCCTGTCACTGTCTGTAACACAGACCCTTCTCTCCCTGTCACTGTCTGAAACACTGTCCCTTCTCTCCCAGTCACTGTCTGGAACACTGTCCCTTCTCTCCCTGTCACTGTCTGTAACACTGTCAATTCTCTCCCAGTCACTGTCTGTAACACTGTCCCTTCTCTCCCAGTCATTGTCTACAACACAATCCCTTCTCTCCCAGTCACTGTCTGGAACACTGTCCCTTCTCTCCCTGTCACTGTCTGTAACACTGTCAATTCTCTCCCAGTCACTGTCTATAACACAGTCCCTTCTCTCCCTGTCACTGTCTGTAACACTGTCAATTCTCTCCCTGTCACTGTCTATAACACAATCCCTTCTCTCCCAGTCATTGTCTATAACACAATCCCTTCTCTCCCAGTCACTGTCTGGAACACTGTCCCTTCTCTCCCTGTCACTGTCTGTAACACTGTCAATTCTCTCCCAGTCACTGTCTGTAACACAGTCCCTTCTCTCCCTGTCACTGTCTGTAACACTGTCCCTTCTCTCCCTGTCACTGTCTATAACACAGTCCCTTCTCTCCCAGTCACTGTCTGTAACACAGTCCCTTCTCTCCCAGTCACTGTCTATAACACTGTCAATTCTCTCCCAGTCACTGTATGTAACACTCTCCCTTCTCTCCCTGTCACTGTCTGATACACTGTCAATTCTCTCCCAGTCACTGTCTGTAACACAGTCCCTTCTCTCCCTGTCACTGTCTGTAACACTGTCCCTTCTCTCCCTGTCACTGTCTATAACACAGTCCCTTCTCTCCCAGTCACTGTCTGTAACACAGTCCCTTCTCTCCCAGTCACTGTCTATAACACTGTCAATTCTCTCCCAGTCACTGTATGTAACACTCTCCCTTCTCTCCCTGTCACTGTCTGATACACTGTCAATTCTCTCCCAGTCACTGTCTATAACACTGTCCCTTCTCTCCCTGTCACTGTCTACAACACTGTCAATTCTCTCCCAGTCACTGTCTATAACACAGTCCCTTCTCTCCCTGTCACTGTCTGATACACTGTCAATTCTCCCCCAGTCACTGTCTGTAACATTGTCCCTACTCTCCCAGTCACTGCCTATAACACTGTCCCTTCTCTCCCAGTCACTGTCTGTAACACTGTCCCAACTCTCCCAGTCACTGTCTATAACACAGTCCCTTCTCTCCCTGTCACTGTCTGTAACACTGTCCCTTCTCTCCCTGTCACTGTCTGTAACACTGTCCCTTCTCTCCCAGTCACTGTCTGTAACACTGTCCCTTCTCTCCCAGTCACTGTCTATAACACAGTCCCTTCTCACCCTGTCACTGTCTGTAACACTGTCCCTTCTCTCCCAGTCACTGTCTATAACACTGTCCCTTCTCTCCCAGGCACTGTCTGTAACACTGTCCCTTCTCTCCCTGTCACTGTCTATAACACTGTCCCTTCTCTCCCAGTCACTGTCTGTAACACTGTCCCTTCTCCCCCTGTCACTGTCTGATAACCTGTCCCTTCTCTCCCTGTCACTGTCTGTAACACTGTCCCTACTCTCCCTGTCACTGTCTGATAACCTGTCCCTTCTCTCCCTGTCACTGTCTGTAACACTGTCCCTTCTCTCCCAGTCACTGTCTGTAACACTGTCCCTTCTCTCCCAGTCACTGTCTATAACACAGTCCCTTCTCACCCTGTCACTGTCTGTAACACTGTCCCTTCTCTCCCTGTCACTGTCTATAACACTGTCCCTTCTCTCCCAGTCACTGTCTGTAACACAGTCCCTTCTCTCCCAGTCACTGTCTGTAACACTCTCCCTTCTCTCCCTGTCACTGTCTGATACACTGTCAATTCTCTCCCAGTCACTGTCTATAACACTGTCAATTCTCTCCCAGTCACTGTCTGTAACACTGTCCCTTCTCTCCCAGTCACTATCTGATACACTGCCCCTTCTCTCCCAGTCACTGTCTGGAACACTGTCCCTTCTCTCCCAGTCACTGTCTATAACACAGTCCCTTCTCTCCCTGTCACTGTCTGATAACCTGTCCCTTCTCTCCCTGTCACTGTCTATAACACTGTCCCTTCTCTCCCTGTCACTGTCTGATAACCTGTCCCTTCTCTCCCTGTCACTGTCTGATAACCTGTCCCTTCTCTCCCTGTCACTGTCTGTAACACTGTCCCTTCTCTCCCTGTCACTGTCTGATAACCTGTCCCTTCTCTCCCTGTCACTGTCTGTAACACTGTCCCTTCTCTCCCTGTCACTGTCTGTAACACTGTCCCTTCTCTCCCAGTCAATGTCTATAAAACAGTCCCTTCTCACCCTGTCACTGTCTGTAACACTGTCCCTTCTCTCCCTGTCACTGTCTATAACACTGTCCATTCTCTCCCAGTCACTGTCTGTAACACTGTCCCTTCTCTCCCTGTCACTGTCTATAACACTGTCCCTTCTCTCCCAGTCACTGTCTGTAAGACTGTCCCTTCTCTCCCTGTCACTGTCTGATAACCTGTCCCTTCTCTCCCTGTCACTGTCTGTAACACTGTCCCTTCTCTCCCTGTCACTGTCTGATAACCTGTCCCTTCTCTCCCTGTCACTGTCTGTAACACTGTCCCTTCTCTCCCTGTCACTGTCTATAACACAATCCCTTCTCTCCCAGTCATTGTCTATAACACAATCCGTTCTCTCCCAGTCACTGTCTAGAACACTGTCCCTTCTCTCCCTGTCACTGTCTGTAACACTGTCAATTCTCTCCCAGTCACTGTCTATAAGACAGTCCCTTCTCTCCCTGTCACTGTCTGTAACACTGTCTCTTCTCTCCCTGTCACTGTCTGTAACCATGTCCCTTCTCTCCCAGTCACTGTCTATAACACAGTCCCTTCTCACCCTGTCACTGTCTGTAACACTGTCCATTCTCTCCCAGTCACTGTCTATAACACTGTCCCTTCTCTCCCAGTCACTGTCTGTAACACTGTCCCTTCTCTCCCTGTCACTGTCTATAACACTGTCCCTTCTCTCCCAGTCACTGTCTGTAACACTGTCCCTTCTCTCCCTGTCACTGTCTGATAACCTGTCCCTTCTCTCCCTGTCACTGTCTGTAACACTGTCCCTTCTCTCCCTGTCACTGTCTGATAACCTGTCCCTTCTCTCCCTGTCACTGTCTGTAACACTGTCCCTTCTCTCCCTGTCACTGTCTGTAACACTGTCCCTTCTCTCCCAGTCACTGTCTATAACACAGTCCCTTCTCACCCTGTCACTGTCTGTAACACTGTCCCTTCTCTCCCTGTCACTGTCTATAACACTGTCCCTTCTCTCCCAGTCACTGTCTGTAACACTGTCCCTTCTCTCCCTGTCACTGTCTGATAACCTGTCCCTTCCCTCCCTGTCACTGTCTGTAACACTGTCCCTTCTCTCCCAGTCACTGTCTATAACACAGTCCCTTCTCACCCTGTCACTGTCTGTAACACTGTCCCTTCTCTCCCAGTCACTGTCTATAACACTGTCCCTTCTCTCCCAGGCACTGTCTGTAACACTGTCCCTTCTCTCCCTGTCACTGTCTATAACACTGTCCCTTCTCTCCCAGTCACTGTCTGTAACACTGTCCCTTCTCTCCCTGTCACTGTCTGATAACCTGTCCCTTCTCTCCCTGTCACTGTCTGTAACAACGACCCTACTCTCCCTGTCACTGTCTGATAACCTGTCCCTTCTCTCCCTGTCACTGTCTGTAACACTGTCCCTTCTCTCCCAGTCACTGTCTGTAACACTGTCCCTTCTCTCCCAGTCACTGTCTATAACACAGTCCCTTCTCACCCTGTCACTGTCTGTAACACTGTCCTTTCTCTCCCTGTCACTGTCTATAACACTGTCCCTTCTCTCCCAGTCACTGTCTGTAACACAGTCCCTTCTCTCCCAGTCACTGTCTGTAACACTCTCCCTTCTCTCCCTGTCACTGTCTGATACACTGTCAATTCTCTCCCAGTCACTGTCTATAACACTGTCCCTTCTCTCCCAGTCACTGTCTACAACACTGTCAATTCTCTCCCAGTCACTGTCTATAACACAGTCCCTTCTCTCCCTGTCAATGTCTGATACACTGTCAATTCTCCTCCAGTCACGGTCTGTAACACTGTCCCTACTCTCCCAGTCACTGCCTATAACACTGTCCCTTCTCTCCCAGTCACTGTCTGTAACACTGTCCCTACTCTCCCAGTCACTGTCTATAACACAGTCCCTTCTCTCCCTGTCTCTGTCTGTAACACTGTCCCTTCTCTCCCTGTCACTGTCTGTAACACTGTCCCTACTCTCCCAGTCACTGTCTATAACACTGTCCCTTCTCTCCCAGTCACTGTCTACAACACTGTCAATTCTCTCCCTGTCACTGTCTGTAACACTGTCCCTTCTCTCCCTGTCACTATCTGATACACGGCCCCTTCTCTCCCAGTCACTGTCTGGAACACTGTCCCTTCTCTCCCAGTCACTGTCTATAACACAGTCCCTTCTCTCCCTGTCACTGTCTGATAACCTGTCCCTTCTCTCCCTGTCACTGTCTGTAACACTGTCCCTTCTCTCCCAGTCACTGTCTGTAACACTGTCCCTTCTCTCCCAGTCACTGTCTATAACACAGTCCCTTCTCTCCCTGTCACTGTCTGATAACCTGTCCCTTCTCTCCCAGTCACTGTCTATAACACTGTCCCTTCTCTCCCTGTCACTGTCTGATAACCTGTCCCTTCTCTCCCAGTCACTGTCTATAACACAGTCCCTTCTCTCCCTGTCACTGTCTGATAACCTGTCCCTTCTCTCCCAGTCACTGTCTATAACACAGTCCCTTCTCTCCCTGTCACTGTCTGATAACCTGTCCCTTCTCTCCCAGTCACTGTCTATAACACTGTCCCTTCTCTCCCAGTCACTGTCTGTAACACTGTCCCTACTCAACCTGTCACTGTCTGTAACACTGTCCCTTCTCTCCCAGTCACTGTCTATAACACTGTCCCTTCTCTCCCAGTCACTGTCTGTAACACTGTCCCTTCTCTCCCTGTCACTGTCTATAACACTGTCCCTTCTCTCCCAGTCACTGTCTGTAACACTGTCCGTTCTCTCCCTGTCACTGTCTGATAACCTGTCCCTTCTCTCCCTGTCACTGTCTGTAACACTGTCCCTTCTCTCCCTGTCACTGTCTGATAACCTGTCCCTTCTCTCCCTGTCACTGTCTGTAACACTGTCCCTTCTCTCCCTGTCACTGTCTGTAACACTGTCCCTTCTCTCCCAGTCACTGTCTATAACACAGTCCCTTCTCACCCTGTCACTGTCTGTAACACTGTCCCTTCTCTCCCTGTCACTGTCTATAACACTGTCCCTTCTCTCCCAGTCACTGTCTGTAACACTGTCCCTTCTCTCCCTGTCACTGTCTGATAACCTGTCCCTTCTCTCCCTGTCACTGTCTGTAACACTGTCCCTTCTCTCCCAGTCACTGTCTATAACACAGTCCCTTCTCACCCTGTCACTGTCTGTAACACTGTCCCTTCTCTCCCAGTCACTGTCTGTAACACTGTCCCTTCTCTCCCTGTCACTGTCTGATAACCTGTCACTTCTCTCCCTGTCACTGTCTGTAACACTGTCCCTTCTCTCCCTGTCACTGTCTGATAACCTGTCCCTTCTCTCCCTGTCACTGTCTGTAACACTGTCCCTTCTCTCCCTGTCACTGTCTGATAACCTGTCCCTTCTCTCCCTGTCACTGTCTGTAACACTGTCCATTCTCTCCCTGTCACTGTCTGATAACCTGTCTCTTCTCTCCCAGTCACTGTCTATAACACTGTCCCTTCTCTCCCAGTCACTGTCTGTAACACTGTCCCTTCTCTCCCAGTCACTGTCTATAACACAGTCCCTTCTCTCCCTGTCACTGTCTGATAACCTGTCCCTTCTCTCCCAGTCACTGTCTATAACACTGTCCCTTCTCTCCCTGTCACTGTCTGGAACACTGTCCCTTCTCTCCCAGTCACTGTCTATAACACAGTCCCTTCTCTCCCTGTCACTGTCTCATAACCTGTCCCTTATCTCCCAGTCACTGTCTATAACACAGTCCCATCTCTCCCTGTCACTGTCTGATAACCTGTCCCTTCTCTCCCAGTCACTGTCTATAACACTGTCCCTTCTCTCCCAGTCACTGTCTGTAACACTGTCCCTTCTCACCCTGTCACTGTCTGTAACACTGTCCCTTCTCTCACAGTCACTGTCTATAACACTGTCCCTTCTCTCCCAGTCACTGTCTGTAACACTGTCCCTTCTCTCCCAGTCACTGTCTATAACACAGTCCCTTCTCACCCTGTCACTGTCTGTAACACTGTACCTTCTCTCCCAGTCACTGTCTATAACACTGTCCCTTCTCTCCCAGTCACGGTCTGTAACACTGTCCCTTCTCTCCCTGTCACTGTCTATAACACTGTCCCTTCTCTCCCAGTCACTGTCTGTAACACTGTCCCTTCTCTCCCTGTCACTGTCTGATAACCTGTCCCTTCTCTCCCTGTCACTGTCTGTAACACTGTCCCTTCTCTCCCTGTCACTGTCTGATAACCTGTCCCTTCTCTCCCTGTCACTGTCTGTAACACTGTCCCTTCTCTCCCTGTCACTGTCTGTAACACTGTCCCTTCTCTCCCAGTCACTGTCTATAACACAGTCCCTTCTCACCCTGTCACTGTCTGTAACACTGTCCCTTCTCTCCCAGTCACTGTCTATAACACAGTCCCTTCTCACCCTGTCACTGTCTGTAACACTGTCCCTTCTCTCCCAGTCACTGTCTATAACACTGTCCCTTCTCTCCCAGTCACTGTCTGTAACACTGTCCCTTCTCTCCCTGTCACTGTCTATAACACTGTCCCTTCTCTCCCAGTCACTGTCTGTAACACTGTCCCTTCTCTCCCTGTCACTGTCTGATAACCTGTCCCTTCTCTCCCGGTCACTGTCTGTAACACTGTCCCTTTTCTCCCTGTCGCTGTCTGTAACACTGTCCCTTCTCTCCCAGTCACTGTCTATAACACAGTCCCTTCTCACCCTGTCACTGTCTGTAACACTGTCCCTTCTCTCCCAGTCACTGTCTATAACACTGTCCCTTCTCTCCCAGTCACTGTCTGTAACACTGTCCCTTCTCTCTCTGTCACTGTCTGTAACACTGTCCCTTCTCTCCCTGTCACTGTCTGTAACACAGTCCCTTCTCTCCCTGTCACTGTCTGTAACACTGTCCCTTCTCTCCCAGTCACTGTCTGGAACACTGTCCCTTCTCTCCCTGTCACTGTCTGTAACACTGTCAATTCTCTCCCAGTCACTGTCTATAACACAATCCCTTCTCTCCCAGTCATTGTCTATAACACAATCCCTTCTCTCCCAGTCACTCTCTGGAACACTGTCCCTTCTCTCCCTGTCACTGTCTGTAACACTGTCAATTCTCTCCCAGTCACTGTCTATAACACAGTCCCTTCTCTCCCTGTCACTGTCTGTAACACTGTCCCTTCTCTCCCTGTCACTGTCTATAACAATGTCCCTTCTCTCCCAGTCACTGTCTGTAACACAGTCCCTTCTCTCCCTGTCACTGTCTATAACACTGTCAATTCTCTCCCAGTCACTGTCTGTAACACTCTCCCTTCTCTCCCTGTCACTGTCTGATACACTGTCAATTCTCTCCCAGTCACTGTCTATAACACTGTCCCTTCTCTCCCAGTCACTGTCTACAACACTGTCAATTCTCTCCCAGTCACTGTCTATAACACAGTCCCTTCTCTCCCTGTCACTGTCTGATACACTGTCAATTCTCTCCCAGTCACTGTTTGTAACACTGTCCCTACTCTCCCAGTCACTGCCTATAACACTGTCCCTTCTCTCCCAGTCACTGTCTGTAACACTGTCCCTTCTCTCCCAGTCACTGTCTATAACACTGTCAATTCTCTTCCTGTCACTGTCTGATACACTGTCAATTCTCTCCCTGTCACTGTCTGTAACACTGTCCCTTCTCTCCCAGTCACTATCTGATACACTGCCCCTTCTCTCCCAGTCACTGTCTGGAACACTGTCCCTTCTCTCCCAGTCACTGTGTATAACACAGTCCCTTCTCTCCCTGTCACTGTCTGATAACCTGTCCCTTCTCTCCCTGTCACTGTCTGTAACACTGTCCCATCTCTCCCAGTCACTGTCTGTAACACTGTCCCTTCTCTCCCAGTCACTGTCTATAACACAGTCCCTTCTCTCCCTGTCACTGTCTGATAACCTGTCCCTTCTCTCCCAGTCACTGTCTATAACACTGTCCCTTCTCTCCCTGTCACTGTCTGATAACCTGTCCCTTCTCTCCCAGTCACTGTCTATAACACAGTCCCTTCTCTCCCTGTCACTGTCTGATAACCTGTCCCTTCTCTCCCAGTCACTGTCTATAACACAGTCCCTTCTCTCCCAGTCACTGTCTGATAACCTGTCCCTTCTCTCCCAGTCACTGTCTATAACACTGTCCCTTCTCTCCCAGTCACTGTCTGTAACACTGTCCCTTCTCACCCTGTCACTGTCTGTAACACTGTCAGTTCTCTCCCAGTCACTGTCTATAACACTGTCCCTTCTCTCCCAGTCACTGTCTGTAACACTGTCCCTTCTCTCCCAGTCACTGTCTGTAACAATGTCCCTTCTCTCCCAGTCACTGTCTATAACACTGTCCCTTCTCTCCCTGTCACTGTCTATAACACTGTCCCTTCTCTCCCTGTCACTGTCTATAACACAGTCCCTTCTCTCCCAGTCACTGTCTGTAACACAGTCCCTTCTCTCCCAGTCACTGTCTATAACACTGTCAATTCTCTCCCAGTCACTGTCTGTAACACTCTCCCTTCTCTCCCTGTCACTGTCTGATACACCGTCAATTCTCTCCCAGTCACTGTCTATAACACTGTCCCTTCTCTCCCAGTCACTGTCTACAACACTGTCAATTCTCTCCCAGTCACTGTCTATAACACAGTCCCTTCTCTCCCTGTCACTGTCTGATACACTGTCAATTCTCTCCCAGTCACTGTCTGTAACACTGTCCCTACTCTCCCAGTCACTGCCTATAACACTGTCCCTTCTCTCCCAGTCACTGTCTGTAACACTGTCCCTTCTCTCCCAGTCACTGTCTATAACACTGTCAATTCTCTTCCTGTCACTGTCTGATACACTGTCAATTCTCTCCCTGTCACTGTCTGTAACACTGTCCCTTCACTCCCAGTCACTATCTGATACACTGCCCCTTCTCTCCCAGTCACTGTCTGGAACACTGTCCCTTCTCTCCCAGTCACTGTCTATAACACAGTCCCTTCTCTCCCTGTCACTGTCTGATAACCTGTCCCTTCTCTCCCTGTCACTGTCTGTAACACTGTCCCTTCTCTCCCAGTCACTGTCTGTAACACTGTCCCTTCTCTCCCAGTCACTGTCTATAACACAGTCCCTTCTCTCCCTGTCACTGTCTGATAACCTGTCCCTTCTCTCCCAGTCACTGTCTATAACACAGTCCCTTCTCTCCCTGTCACTGTCTGTAACACTGTCCCTTCTCTCCCTGTCACTGTCTATAACACAGTCCCTTCTCTCCCAGTCACTGTCTGTAACACAGTCCCTTCTCTCCCAGTCACTGTCTGATACACTGTCAATTCTCTCCCAGTCACTGTCTATAACACTGTCCCTTCTCTCCCAGTCACTGTCTAAAACACTGTCAATTCTCTCCCAGTCACTGTCTATAACACAGTCCCTTCTCTCCCTGTCACTGTCTGATACACTGTCAATTCTCTCCCAGTCACTGTCTGTAACACTCTCCCTTCTCTCCCAGTCACTGTCTGTAACACTGTCCCTTCTCTCCCAGTCAATGTCTATAACACTGTCAATTCTCTCCCTGTCACTGTCTGATACACTGTCAATTCTCTCCCTGTCACTGTCTGTAACACTCTCCCTTCTCTCCCAGTCACTATCTGATACACTGCCCCTTCTCTCCCAGTCACTGTCTGGAACACTGTCCCTTCTCTCCCAGTCACTGTCTATAACACAGTCCCTTCTCTCCCTGTCACTGTCTGATAACCTGTCCCTTCTCTCCCTGTCACTGTCTGTAACACTGTCCCTTCTCTCCCAGTCACTGTCTGTAACACTGTCCCTTCTCTCCCAGTCACTGTCTATAACACAGTCCCTTCTCTCCCTGTCACTGTCTGATAACCTGTCCCTTCTCTCCCAGTCACTGTCTATAACACTATCCCTCTCTCCCTGTCACTGTCTGATAACCTGTCCCATCTCTCCCAGTCACTGTCTATAACACAGTCCCTTCTCTCCCTGTCACTGTCTGATAACCTGTCCCTTCTCTCCCAGTCACTGTCTATAACACAGTCCCTTCTCTCCCGGTCACTGTCTGATAACCTGTCCCTTCTCTCCCAGTCACTGTCTATAACACTGTCCCTTCTCTCCCAGTCACTGTCTGTAACACTGTCCCTTCTCACCCTGTCACTGTCTGTAACACTGTCCCTTCTCTCCCAGTCACTGTCTATAACACTGTCCCTTCTCTCCCAGTCACTGTCTGTAACACTGTCCCTTCTCTCCATGTCACTGCCTATAACACTGTCAATTCTCTCCCTGTCACTGTCTGATACACTGTCCCTTCTCTCCCTGTCACTGTCTGTAACACTGTCCCTTCTCTCCCAGTCACTATCTGATACACTACCCCTTATCTCCCAGTCACTGTCTGGAACACTGTCCCTTCTCTCCCAGTCACTGTCTATAACACTGTCCCTTCTCTCCCAGTCACTGTCTATAACACTGTCAATACTCTCCCTGTCACTGTCTGATAACCTGTCCCTTCTCTCCCTGTCACTGTCTGTAACACTGTCCCTTCTCTCCCAGTCACTGTCTGTAACACTGTCCCTTCTCTCCCAGTCACTGTCTATAACACAGTCCCTTCTGTCCCTGTCACTGTCTGATAACCTGTCCCTTCTCTCCCAGTCACTGTCTATAACACTGTCCCTTCTCTCCCTGTCACTGTCTGATAACCTGTCCCTTCTCTCCCAGTCACTCTCTATAACACAGTCCCTTCTCACCCTGTCACTGTCTGTAACACTGTCCCTTCTCTCCCAGTCACTGTCTATAACACTGTCCCTTCTCTCCCAGTCACTGTCTGTAACACTGTCCCTTCTCTCCCTGTCACTGTCTATAACACTGTCCCTTCTCTCCCAGTTACTGTCTGTAACACTGTACCTTCTCTCCCTGTCACTGTCTGATAACCTGTCCCTTCTCTCCCTGTCACTGTCTGTAACACTGTCCCTTCTCTCCCTGTCACTGTCTGATAACCTGTCCCTTCTCTCCCTGTCACTGTCTATAACACTGTCCCTTCTCTCCCAGTCACTGTCTGTAACACTGTCCCTTCTCTCCCAGTCACTGTCTATAACACAGTCCCTTCTCTCCCTGTCACTGTCTGTAACACTGTCCCTTCTCTCCCTGTCACTGTCTGTAACACTGTCCCTTCTCTCCCTGACACTGTCTATAACACAGTCCCTTCTCACCCTGTCACTGTCTGTAACACTGTCCCTTCTCTCCCAGTCACTGTCTATAACACTGTCCCTTCTCTCCCAGTCACTGTCTGTAACACGGTCCCTTCTCTCCCAGTCACTGTCTATAACACTGTCCCTTCTCTCCCAGTCACTGTCTGTAACACTGTCCCTTCTCTCCCTGTCACTGTCTGTAACACTGTCCCTTCTCTCCCAGTCACTGTCTGTAACACTGTCCCTTCTCTCCCTGTCACTGTCTATAACACAGTCCCTTCTCTCCCAGTCACTGTCTTTAACACAGTCCCTTCTCTCCCATTCACTGTCTATAACACTGTCAATTCTCTCCCTGTCACTGTCTGATACACTGTCAATTCTCTCCCAGTCACTGTCTATAACACTGTCCCTTCTCTCCCAGTCACTGTCTGTAACACTGTCCCTTCTCTCCCAGTCACTGTCTACAACACTGTCAATTCTCTCCCAGTCACTGTCTATAGCACTGTCCCTTCTCTCCCAGTCACTGTCTGTAACACTGTCCCTACTCTCCCAGTCACTGTCTATAACACAGTCCCTTCTCTCCCTGTCACTGTCTGTAACACTGTCCCTTCTCTCCCTGTCACTGTCTGTAACACTGTCCCTACTCTCCCAGTCACTGTCTGTAACACTGTCCCTTCTCTCCCTGTCACTGTCTGGAACACTGTCCCTTCTCTCCCAGTCACTGTCTATAACACAGTCCCTTCTCTCCCTGTCACTGTCTGACAACCTGTCCCTTCTCTCCCTGTCACTGTCTGTAACACTGTCCCTTCTCTCCCAGTCACTGTCTGTAACACTGTCCCTTCTCTCCCAGTCACTGTCTATAACACAGTCCCTTCTCTCCCTGTCACTGTCTGATAACCTGTCCCTTCTCTCCCAGTCACTGTCTATAACACTGTCCCTTCTCTCCCTGTCACTGTCTGATAACCTGTCCCTTCTCTCCCAGTCACTGTCTATAACACAGTCCCTTCTCTCCCTGTCACTGTCTGATAACCTGTCCCTTCTCTCCCAGTCACTGTCTATAACACAGTCCCTTCTCTCCCTGTCACTGTCTGATAACCTGTCCCTTCTCTCCCAGTTACTGTCTATAACACTGTCCCTTCTCTCCCAGTCACTGTCTATAACACAGTCCCTTCTCACCCTGTCACTGTCTGTAACACTGTCCCTTCTCTCCCAGTCACTGTCTATAACACTGTCCCTTCTCTCCCATTCACTGTCTGTAACACTGTCCCTTCTCTCCCTGTCACTGTCTATAACACTGTCCCTTCTCTACCAGTCACTGTCTGTCACACTGTCCCTTCTCTCCCTGTCACTGTCTGATAACCTGTCCCTTCTCTCCCTGTCACTGTCTGTAACACTGTCCCTTCTCTCCCTGTCACTGTCTGTAACACAGTCCCTTCTCTCCCTGTCACTGTCTATAACACTGTCCCTTCTCTCCCAGTCACTGTCTGTAACACTGTCCCTTCTCTCCCAGTCACTGTCTATAACACTGTCCCTTCTCTCCCTGTCACTGTCTATAACACTGTCCCTTCTCTCCCTGTCACTGTCTATAACACAGTCCCTTCTCTCCCAGTCACTGTCTGTAACACAGTCCCTTCTCTCCCAGTCACTGTCTATAACACTGTCAATTCTCTCCCAGTCACTGTCTGTAACACTCTCCCTTCTCTCCCTGTCACTGTCTGATACACCGTCAATTATCTCCCAGTCACTGTCTATAACACTGTCCCTTCTCTCCCAGTCACTGTCTACAACACTGTCAATTCTCTCCCAGTCACTGTCTATAACACAGTCCCTTCTCTCCCAGTCACTCTCTGGAACACTGTCCCTTCTCTCCCTGTCACTGTCTGTAACACTGTCAATTCTCTCCCAGTCACTGTCTATAACACTGTCAATTCTCTCCCAGTCACTGTCTGTAACACTCTCCCTTCTCTCCCTGTCACTGTCTGATACACTGTCAATTCTCTCCCAGTCACTGTTTGTAACACTGTCCCTACTCTCCCAGTCACTGCCTATAACACTGTCCCTTCTCTCCCAGTCACTGTCTGTAACACTGTCCCTTCTCTCCCAGTCACTGTCTATAACACTGTCAATTCTCTTCCTGTCACTGTCTGATACACTGTCAATTCTCTCCCTGTCACTGTCTGTAACACTGTCCCTTCTCTCCCAGTCACTATCTGATACACTGCCCCTTCTCTCCCAGTCACTGTCTGGAACACTGTCCGTTCTCTCCCAGTCACTGTCTATAACACAGTCCCTTCTCTCCCTGTCACTGTCTGATAACCTGTCCCTTCTCTCCCTGTCACTGTCTGTAACACTGTCCCATCTCTCCCAGTCACTGTCTGTAACACTGTCCCTTCTCTCCCAGTCACTGTCTATAACACAGTCCCTTCTCTCCCTGTCACTGTCTGATAACCTGTCCCTTCTCTCCCAGTCACAGTCTATAACACTGTCCCTTCTCTCCCTGTCACTGTCTGATAACCTGTCCCTTCTCTCCCAGTCACTGTCTATAACACAGTCCCTTCTCTCCCTGTCACTGTCTGATAACCTGTCCCTTCTCTCCCAGTCACTGTCTATAACACAGTCCCTTCTCTCCCAGTCACTGTCTGATAACCTGTCCCTTCTCTCCCAGTCACTGTCTATAACACTGTCCCTTCTCTCCCAGTCACTGTCTGTAACACTGTCCCTTCTCACCCTGTCACTGTCTGTAACACTGTCAGTTCTCTCCAAGTCACTGTCTATAACACTGTCCCTTCTCTCCCACTCACTGTCTGTAACACTGTCCCTTCTCTCCCAGTCACTGTCTATAACACAGTCCCTTCTCACCCTGTCACTGTCTGTAACACTGTCCCTTCTCTCCCAGTCACTGTCTATAACACTGTCCCTTCTCTCCCAGTCATTGTCTGTAACACTGTCCCTTCTCCCCCTGTCACTGTCTATAACACTGTCCCTACTCTCCCAGTCACTGTCTGTAACACTGTCCCTTCTCTCCCTGTCACTGTCTGATAACCTGTCCCTTCTCTCCCTGTCATTGTCTGATAACCTGTCCCTTCTCTCCCAGTCACTGTCTGTAACACTGTCAATTCTCTCCCAGTCACTGTCTGTAACACTGTCCCTTCTCTACCAGTCATTGTCTATAACACAATCCCTTCTCTCCCAGTCACTGTCTGGAACACTGTCCCTTCTCTCCCTGTCACTGTCTGTAACACTGTCAATTCTCTCCCAGTCACTGTCTATAACACAGTCCCTTCTCTCCCTGTCACTGTCTGTAACACTGTCAATTCTCTCCCTGTCACTGTCTATAACACAATCCCTTCTCTCCCAGTCATTGTCTATAACACAATCCCTTCTCTCCCAGTCACTGTCTGGAACACTGTCCCTTCTCTCCCAGTCACTGTCTATAACACTGTCGCTTCTCTCCCAGTCACTGTCTGTAACACTGTCCCTTCTCTCCCTGTCACTGTCTATAACACTGTCCCTTCTCTCCCAGTCACTGTCTGTAACACTGTCCCTTCTCTCCCAGTCACTGTCTATAACACAGTCCCTTCTCTCCCTGTCACTGTCTGATAACCTGTCCCTTCTCTCCCAGTCACTGTCTATAACACTGTCCCTTCTCTCCCTGTCACTGTCTGATAACCTGTCCCTTCTCTCCAAGTCACTGTCTATAACACAGTCCCTTCTCTCCCTGTCACTGTCTGATAACCTGTCCCTTCTCTCCCAGTCACTGTCTATAACACAGTCCCTTCTCTCCCAGTCACTGTCTGATAACCTGTCCCTTCTCTCCCAGTTACTGTCTATAACACTGTCCCTTCTCTCCCAGTCACTGTCTATAACACAGTCCCTTCTCACCCTGTCACTGTCTGTAACACTGTCCCTTCTCTCCCAGTCACTGTCTATAACACTGTCCCTTCTCTCCCAGTCACTGTCTGTAACACTGTCCCTTCTCTCCCTTTCACTGTCTATAACACTGTCCCTTCTCTCCCAGTCACTGTCTGTCACACTGTCCCTTCTCTCCCTGTCACTGTCTGATAACCTGTCCCTTCTCTCCCTGTCACTGTCTGTAACACTGTCCCTTCTCTCCCTGTCACTGTCTGTAACACAGTCCCTTCTCTCCCTGTCACTGTCTATAACACTGTCCCTTCTCTCCCAGTCACTGTCTGTAACAATGTCCCTTCTCTCCCAGTCACTGTCTATAACACTGTCCCTTCTCTCCCTGTCACTGTCTATAACACTGTCCCTTCTCTCCCTGTCACTGTCTATAACACAGTCCCTTCTCTCCCAGTCACTGTCTGTAACACAGTCCCTTCTCTCCCAGTCACTGTCTATAACACTGTCAATTCTCTCCCAGTCACTGTCTGTAACACTCTCCCTTCTCTCCCTGTCACTGTCTGATACACCGTCAATTCTCTCCCAGTCACTGTCTATAACACTGTCCCTTCTCTCCCAGTCACTGTCTACAACACTGTCAATTCTCTCCCAGTCACTGTCTATAACACAGTCCCTTCTCTCCCTGTCACTGTCTGATACACTGTCAATTCTCTCCCAGTCACTGTCTGTAACACTGTCCCTACTCTCCCAGTCACTGCCTATAACACTGTCCCTTCTCTCCCAGTCACTGTCTGTAACACTGTCCCTTCTCTCCCAGTCACTGTCTATAACACTGTCAATTCTCTTCCTTTCACTGTCTGATACACTGTCAATTCTCTCCCTGTCACTGTCTGTAACACTGTCCCTTCTCTCCCAGTCACTATCTGATACACTGCCCCTTCTCTCCCAGTCACTGTCTGGAACACTGTCCCTTCTCTCCCAGTCACTGTCTATAACACAGTCCCTTCTCTCCCTGTCACTGTCTGATAACCTGTCCCTTCTCTCCCTGTCACTGTCTGTAACACTGTCCCTTCTCTCCCAGTCACTGTCTGTAACACTGTCCCTTCTCTCCCAGTCACTGTCTATAACACAGTCCCTTCTCTCCCTGTCACTGTCTGATAACCTGTCCCTTCTCTCCCAGTCACTGTCTATAACACAGTCCCTTCTCTCCCTGTCACTGTCTGTAACACTGTCCCTTCTCTCCCTGTCACTGTCTATAACACAGTCCCTTCTCTCCCAGTCACTGTCTGTAACACAGTCCCTTCTCTCCCAGTCACTGTCTGATACACTGTCAATTCTCTCCCAGTCACTGTCTATAACACTGTCCCTTCTCTCCCAGTCACTGTCTAAAACACTGTCAATTCTCTCCCAGTCACTGTCTATAACACAGTCCCTTCTCTCCCTGTCACTGTCTGATACACTGTCAATTCTCTCCCAGTCACTGTCTGTAACACTCTCCCTTCTCTCCCAGTCACTGTCTGTAACACTGTCCCTTCTCTCCCAGTCAATGTCTATAACACTGTCAATTCTCTCCCTGTCACTGTCTGATACACTGTCAATTCTCTCCCTGTCACTGTCTGTAACACTGTCCCTTCTCTCCCAGTCACTATCTGATACACTGCCCCTTCTCTCCCAGTCACTGTCTGGAACACTGTCCCTTCTCTCCCAGTCACTGTCTATAACACAGTCCCTTCTCTCCCTGTCACTGTCTGAT
The DNA here is from genome assembly GCF_048418815.1 of Hemitrygon akajei. Lineage (NCBI taxonomy): Eukaryota > Metazoa > Chordata > Chondrichthyes > Myliobatiformes > Dasyatidae > Hemitrygon > Hemitrygon akajei. Next base: position 6,405,095 of record NC_133143.1, on the reverse strand, counting down.
AACCTGTCCCTTCTCTCCCTGTCACTGTCTGTAACACTGTCCCTTCTCTCCCAGTCACTGTCTGTAACACTGTCCCTTCTCTCCCAGTCACTGTCTATAACACAGTCCCTTCTCTCCCTGTCACTGTCTGATAACCTGTCCCTTCTCTCCCAGTCACTGTCTATAACACTATCCCTCTCTCCCTGTCACTGTCTGATAACCTGTCCCATCTCTCCCAGTCACTGTCTATAACACAGTCCCTTCTCTCCCTGTCACTGTCTGATAACCTGTCCCTTCTCTCCCAGTCACTGTCTATAACACAGACCCTTCTCTCCCGGTCACTGTCTGATAACCTGTCCCTTCTCTCCCAGTCACTGTCTATAACACTGTCCCTTCTCTCCCAGTCACTGTCTGTAACACTGTCCCTTCTCACCCTGTCACTGTCTGTAACACTGTCCCCTTCTCTCCCAGTCACTGTCTATAACACTGTCCCTTCTCTCCATGTCACTGTCTATAACACTGTCAATTCTCTCCCTGTCACTGTCTGATACACTGTCCCTTCTCTCCCTGTCACTGTCTGTAACACTGTCCCTTCTCTCCCAGTCACTATCTGATACACTGCCCCTTATCTCCCAGTCACTGTCTGGAACACTGTCCCTTCTCTCCCAGTCACTGTCTATAACACTGTCCCTTCTCTCCCAGTCACTGTCTATAACACTGTCAATACTCTCCCTGTCACTGTCTGATACACTGTCCCTTCTCTCCCTGTCACTGTCTGTAACACTGTCCCTTCTCTCCCAGTCACTATCTGATACACTGCCCCTTCTCTCCCAGTCACTGTCTGGAACACTGTTCCTTCTCTCCCAGTCACTGTCTATAACACAGTCCCTTCTCTCCCTGTCACTGTCTGATAACCTGTCCCTTCTCTCCCTGTCACTGTCTGTAACACTGTCCCTTCTCTCCCAGTCACTGTCTGTAACACTGTCCCTTCTCTCCCAGTCACTGTCTATAACACAGTCCCTTCTGTCCCTGTCACTGTCTGATAACCTGTCCCTTCTCTCCCAGTCACTGTCTATAACACTGTCCCTTCTCTCCCTGTCACTGTCTGATAACCTGTCCCTTCTCTCCCAGTTACTGTCTATAACACAGTCCCTTCTCACCCTGTCACTGTCTGTAACACTGTCCCTTCTCTCCCAGTCACTGTCTGTAACACTGTCCCTTCTCTCCCTGTCACTGTCTATAACACTGTCCCTTCTCTCCCAGTTACTGTCTGTAACACTGTACCTTCTCTCCCTGTCACTGTCTGATAACCTGTCCCTTCTCTCCCTGTCACTGTCTGTAACACTGTCCCTTCTCTCCCTGTCACTGTCTGATAACCTGTCCCTTCTCTCCCTGTCACTGTCTATAACACTGTCCCTTCTCTCCCAGTCACTGTCTGTAACACTGTCCCTTCTCTCCCAGTCACTGTCTATAACACAGTCCCTTCTCTCCCTGTCACTGTCTGTAACACTGTCCCTTCTCTCCCTGTCACTGTCTGTAACACTGTCCCTTCTCTCCCTGACACTGTCTATAACACTGTCCCTTCTCACCCTGTCACTGTCTGTAACACTGTCCCTTCTCTCCCAGTCACTGTCTATAACACTGTCCCTTCTCTCCCAGTCACTGTCTGTAACACTGTCCCTTCTCTCCCAGTCACTGTCTATAACACTGTCCCTTCTCTCCCAGTCACTGTCTGTAACACTGTCCCTTCTCTCCCTGTCACTGTCTGTAACACTGTCCCTTCTCTCCCAGTCACTGTCTGTAACACTGTCCCTTCTCTCCCTGTCACTGTCTATAACACAGTCCCTTCTCTCCCAGTCACTGTCTTTAACACAGTCCCTTCTCTCCCATTCACTGTCTATAACACTGTCAATTCTCTCCCTGTCACTGTCTGATACACTGTCAATTCTCTCCCAGTCACTGTCTATAACACTGTCCCTTCTCTCCCAGTCACTGTCTGTAACACTGTCCCTTCTCTCCCAGTCACTGTCTACAACACTGTCAATTCTCTCCCAGTCACTGTCTATAGCACTGTCCCTTCTCTCCCAGTCACTGTCTGTAACACTGTCCCTACTCTCCCAGTCACTGTCTATAACACAGTCCCTTCTCTCCCTGTCACTGTCTGTAACACTGTCCCTTCTCTCCCTGTCACTGTCTGTAACACTGTCCCTACTCTCCCAGTCACTGTCTGTAACACTGTCCCTTCTCTCCCTGTCACTGTCTGGAACACTGTCCCTTCTCTCCCAGTCACTGTCTATAACACAGTCCCTTCTCTCCCTGTCACTGTCTGACAACCTGTCCCTTCTCTCCCTGTCACTGTCTGTAACACTGTCCCTTCTCTCCCAGTCACTGTCTGTAACACTGTCCCTTCTCTCCCAGTCACTGTCTATAACACAGTCCCTTCTCTCCCTGTCACTGTCTGATAACCTGTCCCTTCTCTCCCAGTCACTGTCTATAACACTGTCCCTTCTCTCCCTGTCACTGTCTGATAACCTGTCCCTTCTCTCCCAGTCACTGTCTATAACACAGTCCCTTCTCTCCCTGTCACTGTCTGATAACCTGTCCCTTCTCTCCCAGTCACTGTCTATAACACAGTCCCTTCTCTCCCTGTCACTGTCTGATAACCTGTCCCTTCTCTCCCAGTTACTGTCTATAACACTGTCCCTTCTCTCCCAGTCACTGTCTATAACACAGTCCCTTCTCACCCTGTCACTGTCTGTAACACTGTCCCTTCTCTCCCAGTCACTGTCTATAACACTGTCCCTTCTCTCCCAGTCACTGTCTGTAACACTGTCCCTTCTCTCCCTGTCACTGTCTATAACACTGTCCCTTCTCTCCCAGTCACTGTCTGTCACACTGTCCCTTCTCTCCCTGTCACTGTCTGATAACCTGTCCCTTCTCTCCCTGTCACTGTCTGTAACACTGTCCCTTCTCTCCCTGTCACTGTCTGTAACACAGTCCCTTCTCTCCCTGTCACTGTCTATAACACTGTCCCTTCTCTCCCAGTCACTGTCTGTAACACTGTCCCTTCTCTCCCAGTCACTGTCTATAACACTGTCCCTTCTCTCCCTGTCACTGTCTATAACACTGTCCCTTCTCTCCCTGTCACTGTCTATAACACAGTCCCTTCTCTCCCAGTCACTGTCTGTAACACAGTCCCTTCTCTCCCAGTCACTGTCTATAACACTGTCAATTCTCTCCCAGTCACTGTCTGTAACACTCTCCCTTCTCTCCCTGTCACTGTCTGATACACCGTCAATTCTCTCCCAGTCACTGTCTATAACACTGTCCCTTCTCTCCCAGTCACTGTCTACAACACTGTCAATTCTCTCCCAGTCACTGTCTATAACACAGTCCCTTCTCTCCCTGTCACTGTCTGATACACTGTCAATTCTCTCCCAGTCACTGTCTGTAACACTGTCCCTACTCTCCCAGTCACTGCCTATAACACTGTCCCTTCTCTCCCAGTCACTGTCTGTAACACTGTCCCTTCTCTCCCAGTCACTGTCTATAACACTGTCAATTCTCTTCCTGTCACTGTCTGATACACTGTCAATTCTCTCCCTGTCACTGTCTGTAACACTGTCCCTTCTCTCCCAGTCACTATCTGATACACTGCCCCTTCTCTCCCAGTCACTGTCTGGAACACTGTCCCTTCTCTCCCAGTCACCGTCTATAACACAGTCCCTTCTCTCCCTGTCACTGTCTGATAACCTGTCCCTTCTCTCCCTGTCACTGTCTGTAACACTGTCCCTTCTCTCCCAGTCACTGTCTGTAACACTGTCCCTTCTCTCCCAGTCACTGTCTATAACACAGTCCCTTCTCTCCCTGTCACTGTCTGATAACCTGTCCCTTCTCTCCCAGTCACTGTCTATAACACTGTCCCTTCTCTCCCTGTCACTGTCTGATAACCTGTCCCTTCTCTCCCAGTCACTGTCTATAACACAGTCCCTTCTCTCCCTGTCACTGTCTGATAACCTGTCCCTTCTCTCCCAGTCACTGTCTATAACACAGTCCCTTCTCTCCCTGTCACTGTCTGATAACCTGTCCCTTCTCTCCCAGTCACTGTCTATAACACTGTCCCTTCTCTCCCAGTCACTGTCTGTAACACTGTCCCTTCTCACCCTGTCACTGTCTGTAACACTGTCCCTTCTCTCCCAGTCACTGTCTATAACACTGTCCCTTCTCTCCCAGTCACTGTCTGTAACACTGTCCCTTCTCTCCCAGTCACTGTCTAGAACACAGTCCCTTCTCACCCTGTCACTGTCTGTAACACTGTCCCTTCTCTCCCAGTCACTGTCTATAACACTGTCCCTTCTCTCCCTGTCACTGTCTGATAACCTGTCCCTTCTCTCCCAGTCACTGTCTATAACACTGTCCCTTCTCTCCCTGTCACTGTCTGATAACCTGTCCCTTCTCTCCCAGTCACTGTCTATAACACAGTCCCTTCTCTCCCTGTCACTGTCTGATAACCTGTCCCTTCTCTCCCAGTCACTGTCTATAACACAGTCCCTTCTCTCCCTGTCACTGTCTGATAACCTGTCCCTTCTCTCCCAGTTACTGTCTATAACACTGTCCCTTCTCTCCCAGTCACTGTCTATAACACAGTCCCTTCTCACCCTGTCACTGTCTGTAACACTGTCCCTTCTCTCCCAGTCACTGTCTATAACACTGTCCCTTCTCTCCCAGTCACTGTCTGTAACACTGTCCCTTCTCTCCCTGTCACTGTCTATAACACTGTCCCTTCTCTCCCAGTCACTGTCTGTCACACTGTCCCTTCTCTCCCTGTCACTGTCTGATAACCTGTCCCTTCTCTCCCTGTCACTGTCTGTAACACTGTCCCTTCTCTCCCTGTCACTGTCTGTAACACAGTCCCTTCTCTCCCTGTCACTGTCTATAACACTGTCCCTTCTCTCCCAGTCACTGTCTGTAACACTGTCCCTTCTCTCCCAGTCACTGTCTATAACACTGTCCCTTCTCTCCCTGTCACTGTCTATAACACAGTCCCTTCTCTCCCAGTCACTGTCTGTAACACAGTCCCTTCTCTCCCAGTCACTGTCTATAACACTGTCAATTCTCTCCCAGTCACTGTCTGTAACACTCTCCCTTCTCTCCCTGTCACTGTCTGATACACCGTCAATTCTCTCCCAGTCACTGTCTATAACACTGTCCCTTCTCTCCCAGTCACTGTCTACAACACTGTCAATTCTCTCCCAGTCACTGTCTATAACACAGTCCCTTCTCTCCCTGTCACTGTCTGATACACTGTCAATTCTCTCCCAGTCACTGTCTGTAACACTGTCCCTACTCTCCCAGTCACTGCCTATAACACTGTCCCTTCTCTCCCAGTCACTGTCTGTAACACTGTCCCTTCTCTCCCAGTCACTGTCTATAACACTGTCAATTCTCTTCCTGTCACTGTCTGATACACTGTCAATTCTCTCCCTGTCACTGTCTGTAACACTGTCCCTTCTCTCCCAGTCACTATCTGATACACTGCCCCTTCTCTCCCAGTCACTGTCTGGAACACTGTCCCTTCTCTCCCAGTCACCGTCTATAACACAGTCCCTTCTCTCCCTGTCACTGTCTGATAACCTGTCCCTTCTCTCCCTGTCACTGTCTGTAACACTGTCCCTTCTCTCCCAGTCACTGTCTGTAACACTGTCCCTTCTCTCCCAGTCACTGTCTATAACACAGTCCCTTCTCTCCCTGTCACTGTCTGATAACCTGTCCCTTCTCTCCCAGTCACTGTCTATAACACTGTCCCTTCTCTCCCTGTCACTGTCTGATAACCTGTCCCTTCTCTCCCAGTCACTGTCTATAACACAGTCCCTTCTCTCCCTGTCACTGTCTGATAACCTGTCCCTTCTCTCCCAGTCACTGTCTATAACACAGTCCCTTCTCTCCCTGTCACTGTCTGATAACCTGTCCCTTCTCTCCCAGTCACTGTCTATAACACTGTCCCTTCTCTCCCAGTCACTGTCTGTAACACTGTCCCTTCTCACCCTGTCACTGTCTGTAACACTGTCCCTTCTCTCCCAGTCACTGTCTATAACACTGTCCCTTCTCTCCCAGTCACTGTCTGTAACACTGTCCCTTCTCTCCCAGTCACTGTCTAGAACACAGTCCCTTCTCACCCTGTCACTGTCTGTAACACTGTCCCTTCTCTCCCAGTCACTGTCTATAACACTGTCCCTTCTCTCCCAGTCACTGTCTGTAACACTGTCCCTTCTCCCCCTGTCACTGTCTATAACACTGTCCCTTCTCTCCCAGTCACTGTCTGTAACACTGTCCCTTCTCTCCATGTCACTGTCTGATAACCTGTCCCTTCTCTCCCTGTCACTGTCTGTAACACTGTCCCTTCTCTCCCTGTCACTGTCTGATAACCTGTCCCTTCTCTCCCTGTCACTGTCTGTAACACTGTCCCTTCTCTCCCTGTCACTGTCTGTAACACTGTCCCTTCTCTCCCAGTCACTGTCTATAACACAGTCCCTTCTCACCCTGTCACTGTCTGTAACACTGTCCCTTCTCTCCCTGTCACTGTCTATAACACTGTCCCTTCTCTCCCAGTCACTGTCTGTAACGCTGTCCCTTCTCTCCCTGTCACTGTCTGATAACCTGTCCCTTCTCTCCCTGTCACTGTCTGTAACACTGTCCCTTCTCTCCCTGTCACTGTCTGTAACACTGTCCCTTCTCTCCCAGTCATTGTCTATAACACAATCCCTTCTCTCCCAGTCACTGTCTGGAACACTGTCCCTTCTCTCCCTGTCACTGTCTGTAACACTGTCAATTCTCTCCCAGTCACTGTCTATAACACAGTCCCTTCTCTCCCTGTCACTGTCTGTAACACTGTCCCTTCTCTCCCTGTCACTGTCTATAACACAGTCCCTTCTCTCCCAGTCACTGTCTGTAACACAGTCCCTTCTCTCCCAGTCACTGTCTGATACACTGTCAATTCTCTGCCAGTCACTGTCTATAACACTGTCAATTCTCTCCCAGTCACTGTCTGTAACACTGTCCCTACTCTCCCAGTCACTGCCTATAACACTGTCCCTTCTCTCCCAGTCACTCTCTACAACACTGTCAATTCTCTCCCTGTCACTGTCTGATACACTGTCAATTCTCTCCCTGTCACTGTCTGTAACACTGTCCCTTCTCTCCCAGTCACTGTCTATAACACTGTCCCTTCTCTCCCAGTCACTGTCTGTAACACTGTCCCTTCTCCCCCTGTCACTGTCTATAACACTGTCCCTTCTCTCCCAGTCACTGTCTGTAACACTGTCCCTTCTCTCCCTGTCACTGTCTGATAACCTGTCCCTTCTCTCCCTGTCACTGTCTGTAACACTGTCCCTTCTCTCCCTGTCACTGTCTGATAACCTGTCCCTTCTCTCCCTGTCACTGTCTGTAACACTGTCCCTTCTCTCCCTGTCACTGTCTGTAACACTGTCCCTTCTCTCCCAGTCACTGTCTATAACACAGTCCCTTCTCACCCTGTCACTGTCTGTAACACTGTCCCTTCTCTCCCTGTCACTGTCTATAACACTGTCCCTTCTCTCCCAGTCACTGTCTGTAACGCTGTCCCTTCTCTCCCTGTCACTGTCTGATAACCTGTCCCTTCTCTCCCTGTCACTGTCTGTAACACTGTCCCTTCTCTCCCTGTCACTGTCTGTAACACTGTCCCTTCTCTCCCAGTCATTGTCTATAACACAATCCCTTCTCTCCCAGTCACTGTCTGGAACACTGTCCCTTCTCTCCCTGTCACTGTCTGTAACACTGTCAATTCTCTCCCAGTCACTGTCTATAACACAGTCCCTTCTCTCCCTGTCACTGTCTGTAACACTGTCCCTTCTCTCCCTGTCACTGTCTATAACACAGTCCCTTCTCTCCCAGTCACTGTCTGTAACACAGTCCCTTCTCTCCCAGTCACTGTCTGATACACTGTCAATTCTCTCCCTGTCACTGTCTGATACACTGTCAATTCTCTCCCTGTCACTGTCTGTAACACTGTCCCTTCTCTCCCAGTCACTATCTGATACACTGCCCCTTCTCTCCCAGTCACTGTCTGGAACACTGTCCCTTCTCTCCCAGTCACTGTCTATAACACAGTCCCTTCTCTCCCTGTCACTGTCTGATAACCTGTCCCTTCTCTCCCTGTCACTGTCTGTAACACTGTCCCTTCTCTCCCAGTCACTGTCTGTAACACTGTCCCTTCTCTCCCAGTCACTGTCTATAACACAGTCCCTTCTCTCCCTGTCACTGTCTGATAACCTGTCCCTTCTCTCCCAGTCACTGTCTATAACACTGTCCCTTCTCTCCCTGTCACTGTCTGATAACCTGTCCCTTCTCTCCCAGTCACTGTCTATAACACAGTCCCTTCTCTCCCTGTCACTGTCTGATAACCTGTCCCTTCTCTCCCAGTCACTGTCTATAACACAGTCCCTTCTCTCCCTGACACTGTCTGATAACCTGTCCCTTCTCTCCCAGTCACTGTCTATAACACTGTCCCTTCTCTCCCAGTCACTGTCTGTAACACTGTCCCTTCTCACCCTGTCACTGTCTGTAACACTGTCCCTTCTCTCCCAGTCACTGGCTATAACACTGTCCCTTCTCTCCCAGTCACTGTCTGTAACACTGTCCCTTCTCTCCCTGTCACTGTCTATAACACTGTCAATTCTCTCCCTGTCACTGTCTGATACACTGTCCCTCCTCTCCCTGTCACTGTCTGTAACACTGTCCCTTCTCTCCCAGTCACTATCTGATACACTGCCCCTTCTCTCCCAGTCACTGTCTGGAACACTGTCCCTTCTCTCCCAGTCACTGTCTATAACACTGTCCCTTCTCTGCCAGTCACTGTCTATAACACTGTCAATACTCTCCCTGTCACTGTCTGATACACTGTCCCTTCTCTCCCTGTCACTGTCTGTAACACTGTCCCTTCTCTCCCTGTCACTGTCTGATAACCTGTCCCTTCTCTCCCAGTCACTGTCTATAACACAGTCCCTTCTCACCCTGTCACTGTCTGTAACACTGTCCCTTCTCTCCCAGTCACTGTCTGTAACACTGTCCCTTCTCTCCCAGTCACTGTATATAACACAGTCCCTTCTCTCCCTGTCACTGTCTGATAACCTGTCCCTTCTCTCCCAGTCACTGTCTATAACACTGTCCCTTCTCTCCCTGTCACTGTCTGATAACCTGACCCTTCTCTCCCAGTCACTGTCTATAACACAGTCCCTTCTCACCCTGTCACTGTCTGTAACACTGTCCCTTCTCTCCCAGTCACTGTCTATAACACTGTCGCTTCTCTCCCAGTCACTGTCTGTAACACTGTCCCTTCTCTCCCTGTCACTGTCTATAACACTGTCCCTTCTCTCCCAGTCACTGTCTGTAACACTGTCCCTTCTCTCCCAGTCACTGTCTATAACACAGTCCCTTCTCTCCCTGTCACTGTCGGATAACCTGTCCCTTCTCTCCCAGTCATTGTCTATAACACTGTCCCTTCTCTCCCTGTCACTGTCTGATAACCTGTCCCTTCTCTCCCAGTCACTGTCTATAACACAGTCCCTTCTCTCCCTGTCACTGTCTGATAACCTGTCCCTTCTCTCCCAGTCACTGTCTATAACACAGTCCCTTCTCTCCCTGTCACTGTCTGATAACCTGTCCCTTCTCTCCCAGTTACTGTCTATAACACTGTCCCTTCTCTCCCAGTCACTGTCTATAACACAGTCCCTTCTCACCCTGTCACTGTCTGTAACACTGTCCCTTCTCTCCCAGTCACTGTCTATAACACTGTCCCTTCTCTCCCAGTCACTGTCTGTAACACTGTCCCTTCTCTCCCTGTCACTGTCTATAACACTGTCCCTTCTCTCCCAGTCACTGTCTGTCACACTGTCCCTTCTCTCCCTGTCACTGTCTGATAACCTGTCCCTTCTCTCCCTGTCACTGTCTGTAACACTGTCCCTTCTCTCCCTGTCACTGTCTGTAACACAGTCCCTTCTCTCCCTGTCACTGTCTATAACACTGTCCCTTCTCTCCCAGTCACTGTCTGTAACACTGTCCCTTCTCTCCCAGTCACTGTCTATAACACTGTCCCTTCTCTCCCTGTCACTGTCTATAACACTGTCCCTTCTCTCCCTGTCACTGTCTATAACACAGTCCCTTCTCTCCCAGTCACTGTCTGTAACACTCTCCCTTCTCTCCCTGTCACTGTCTGATACACTGTCAATTCTCTCCCAGTCACTGTCTATAACACTGTCCCTTCTCTCCCAGTCACTGTCTACAACACTGTCAATTCTCTCCCAGTCACTGTCTATAACACAGTCCCTTCTCTCCCTGTCACTGTCTGATACACTGTCAATTCTCTCCCAGTCACTGTCTGTAACACTGTCCCTACTCTCCCAGTCTCTATCTGATACACTGCCCCTTCTCTCCCAGTCACTGTCTGGAACACTGTCCCTTCTCTCCCAGTCACTGTCTATAACACAGTCCCTTCTCTCCCTGTCACTGTCTGATAACCTGTCCCTTCTCTCCCTGTCACTGTCTGTAACACTGTCCCTTCTCTTCCAGTCACTGTCTATAACACAGTCCCTTCTCTCCCTGTCACTGTCTGATAACCTGTCCCTTCTCTCCCAGTCACTGTCTATAACACTGTCCCTTCTCTCCCTGTCACTGTCTGATAACCTGTCCCTTCTCTCCCAGTCACTGTCTATAACACAGTCCCTTCTCTCCCTGTCACTGTCTGATAACCTGTCCCTTCTCTCCCTGTCACTGTCTGTAACACTGTCCCTTCTGTTCCAGTCACTGTCTATAACACAGTCCCTTCTCTCCATGTCACTGTCTGATAACCTGTCCCTTCTCTCCCAATCACTGTCTATAACACTGTCCCTTCTCTCCCTGTCACTGTCTGATAACCTGTCCCTTCTCTCCCAGTCAATGTCTATAACACAGTCCCTTCTCTCCCTGTCACTGTCTGATAACCTGTCCCTTCTCTCCCAGTCACTGTCTATAACACAGTCCCTTCTCACCCTGTCACTGTCTGTAACACTGTCCCTTCTCTCCCAGTCACTGTCTATAACACTGTCCCTTCTCTCCCAGTCACTGTCTGTAACACTGTCCCTTCTCCCCCTGTCACTGTCTATAACACTGTCCCTTCTCTCCCAGTCACTGTCTGTAACACTGTCCCTTCTCTCCCTGTCACTGTCTGATAACCTGTCCCTTCTCTCCCTGTCACTGTCTGTAACACTGTCCCTTCTCTCCCTGTCACTGTCTGATAACCTGTCCCTTCTCTCCCTGTCACTGTCTGTAACACTGTCCCTTCTCTCCCTGTCACTGTCTGTAACACTGTCCCTTCTCTCCCAGTCACTGTCTATAACACAGTCCCTTCTCACCCTGTCACTGTCTGTAACACTGTCCCTTCTCTCCCTGTCACTGTCTATAACACTGTCCCTTCTCTCCCAGTCACTGTCTGTAACGCTGTCCCTTCTCTCCCTGTCACTGTCTGATAACCTGTCCCTTCTCTCCCTGTCACTGTCTGTAACACTGTCCCTTCTCTCCCTGTCACTGACTGTAACACTGTCCCTTCTCTCCCAGTCATTGTCTATAACACAATCCCTTCTCTCCCAGTCACTGTCTGGAACACTGTCCCTTCTCTCCCTGTCACTGTCTGTAACACTGTCAATTCTCTCCCAGTCACTGTCTATAACACAGTCCCTTCTCTCCCTGTCACTGTCTGTAACACTGTCCCTTCTCTCCCTGTCACTGTCTATAACACAGTCCCTTCTCTCCCAGTCACTGTCTGTAACACAGTCCCTTCTCTCCCAGTCACTGTCTGATACACTGTCAATTCTCTCCCAGTCACTGTCTATAACACTGTCAATTCTCTCCCAGTCACTGTCTGTAACACTGTCCCTACTCTCCCAGTCACTGCCTATAACACTGTCCCTTCTCTCCCAGTCACTGTCTATAACACTGTCCCTTCTCTCCCAGTCACTGTCTATAACACAGTCCCTTCTCACCCTGTCACTGTCTGTAACACTGTCCCTTCTCTCCCAGTCACTGTCTATAACACTGTCCCTTCTCTCCCAGTCACTGTCTGTAACACTGTCCCTTCTCTCCCTGTCACTGTCTATAACACTGTCCCTTCTCTCCCAGTCACTGTCTGTCACACTGTCCCTTCTCTCCCTGTCACTGTCTGATAACCTGTCCCTTCTCTCCCTGTCACTGTCTGTAACACTGTCCCTTCTCTCCCTGTCACTGTCTGTAACACAGTCCCTTCTCTCCCTGTCACTGTCTATAACACTGTCCCTTCTCTCCCAGTCACTGTCTGTAACACTGTCCCTTCTCTCCCAGTCACTGTCTATAACACTGTCCCTTCTCTCCCTGTCACTGTCTATAACACTGTCCCTTCTCTCCCTGTCACTGTCTATAACACAGTCCCTTCTCTCCCAGTCACTGTCTGTAACACTCTCCCTTCTCTCCCTGTCACTGTCTGATACACTGTCAATTCTCTCCCAGTCACTGTCTATAACACTGTCCCTTCTCTCCCAGTCACTGTCTACAACACTGTCAATTCTCTCCCAGTCACTGTCTATAACACAGTCCCTTCTCTCCCTGTCACTGTCTGATACACTGTCAATTCTCTCCCAGTCACTGTCTGTAACACTGTCCCTACTCTCCCAGTCACTATCTGATACACTGCCCCTTCTCTCCCAGTCACTGTCTGGAACACTGTCCCTTCTCTCCCAGTCACTGTCTATAACACAGTCCCTTCTCTCCCTGTCACTGTCTGATAACCTGTCCCTTCTCTCCCTGTCACTGTCTGTAACACTGTCCCTTCTCTTCCAGTCACTGTCTATAACACAGTCCCTTCTCTCCCTGTCACTGTCTGATAACCTGTCCCTTCTCTCCCAGTCACTGTCTATAACACTGTCCCTTCTCTCCCTGTCACTGTCTGATAACCTGTCCCTTCTCTCCCAGTCACTGTCTATAACACAGTCCCTTCTCTCCCTGTCACTGTCTGATAACCTGTCCCTTCTCTCCCTGTCACTGTCTGTAACACTGTCCCTTCTCTTCCAGTCACTGTCTATAACACAGTCCCTTCTCTCCCTGTCACTGTCTGATAACCTGTCCCTTCTCTCCCAATCACTGTCTATAACACTGTCCCTTCTCTCCCTGTCACTGTCTGATAACCTGTCCCTTCTCTCCCAGTCAATGTCTATAACACAGTCCCTTCTCTCCCTGTCACTGTCTGATAACCTGTCCCTTCTCTCCCAGTCACTGTCTATAACACAGTCCCTTCTCACCCTGTCACTGTCTGTAACACTGTCCCTTCTCTCCCAGTCACTGTCTATAACACTGTCCCTTCTCTCCCAGTCACTGTCTGTAACACTGTCCCTTCTCCCCCTGTCACTGTCTATAACACTGTCCCTTCTCTCCCAGTCACTGTCTGTAACACTGTCCCTTCTCTCCCTGTCACTGTCTGATAACCTGTCCCTTCTCTCCCTGTCACTGTCTGTAACACTGTCCCTTCTCTCCCTGTCACTGTCTGATAACCTGTCCCTTCTCTCCCTGTCACTGTCTGTAACACTGTCCCTTCTCTCCCTGTCACTGTCTGTAACACTGTCCCTTCTCTCCCAGTCACTGTCTATAACACAGTCCCTTCTCACCCTGTCACTGTCTGTAACACTGTCCCTTCTCTCCCTGTCACTGTCTATAACACTGTCCCTTCTCTCCCAGTCACTGTCTGTAACGCTGTCCCTTCTCTCCCTGTCACTGTCTGATAACCTGTCCCTTCTCTCCCTGTCACTGTCTGTAACACTGTCCCTTCTCTCCCTGTCACTGACTGTAACACTGTCCCTTCTCTCCCAGTCATTGTCTATAACACAATCCCTTCTCTCCCAGTCACTGTCTGGAACACTGTCCCTTCTCTCCCTGTCACTGTCTGTAACACTGTCAATTCTCTCCCAGTCACTGTCTATAACACAGTCCCTTCTCTCCCTGTCACTGTCTGTAACACTGTCCCTTCTCTCCCTGTCACTGTCTATAACACAGTCCCTTCTCTCCCAGTCACTGTCTGTAACACAGTCCCTTCTCTCCCAGTCACTGTCTGATACACTGTCAATTCTCTCCCAGTCACTGTCTATAACACTGTCAATTCTCTCCCAGTCACTGTCTGTAACACTGTCCCTACTCTCCCAGTCATTGCCTATAACACTGTCCCTTCTCTCCCAGTCACTGTCTGTAACACTGTCCCTTCTCTCCCAGTCACTGTCTACAACACTGTCAATTCTCTCCCTGTCACTGTCTGATACACTGTCAATTCTCTCCCTGTCACTGTCTGTAACACTGTCCCTTCTCTCCCAGTCACTATCTGATACACTGCCCCTTCTCTCCCAGTCACTGTCTGGAACACTGTCCCTTCTCTCCCAGTCACTGTCTATAACACAGTCCCTTCTCTCCCTGTCACTGTCTGATAACCTGTCCCTTCTCTCCCTGTCACTGTCTGTAACACTGTCCCTTCTCTCCCAGTCACTGTCTGTAACACTGTCCCTTCTCTCCCAGTCACTGTCTATAACACAGTCCCTTCTCTCCCTGTCACTGTCTATAACACTGTCCCTTCTCTCCCAGTCACTGTCTGTCACACTGTCCCTTCTCTCCCTGTCACTGTCTGATAACCTGTCCCTTCTCTCCCTGTCACTGTCTGTAACACTGTCCCTTCTCTCCCTGTCACTGTCTGTAACACAGTCCCTTCTCTCCCTGTCACTGTCTATAACACTGTCCCTTCTCTCCCAGTCACTGTCTGTAACACTGTCCCTTCTCTCCCAGTCACTGTCTATAACACTGTCCCTTCTCTCCCTGTCACTGTCTATAACACTGTCCCTTCTCTCCCTGTCACTGTCTATAACACAGTCCCTTCTCTCCCAGTCACTGTCTGTAACACTCTCCCTTCTCTCCCTGTCACTGTCTGATACACTGTCAATTCTCTCCCAGTCACTGTCTATAACACTGTCCCTTCTCTCCCAGTCACTGTCTACAACACTGTCAATTCTCTCCCAGTCACTGTCTATAACACAGTCCCTTCTCTCCCTGTCACTGTCTGATACACTGTCAATTCTCTCCCAGTCACTGTCTGTAACACTGTCCCTACTCTCCCAGTCACTATCTGATACACTGCCCCTTCTCTCCCAGTCACTGTCTGGAACACTGTCCCTTCTCTCCCAGTCACTGTCTATAACACAGTCCCTTCTCTCCCTGTCACTGTCTGATAACCTGTCCCTTCTCTCCCTGTCACTGTCTGTAACACTGTCCCTTCTCTTCCAGTCACTGTCTATAACACAGTCCCTTCTCTCCCTGTCACTGTCTGATAACCTGTCCCTTCTCTCCCAGTCACTGTCTATAACACTGTCCCTTCTCTCCCTGTCACTGTCTGATAACCTGTCCCTTCTCTCCCAGTCACTGTCTATAACACAGTCCCTTCTCTCCCTGTCACTGTCTGATAACCTGTCCCTTCTCTCCCTGTCACTGTCTGTAACACTGTCCCTTCTCTTCCAGTCACTGTCTATAACACAGTCCCTTCTCTCCCTGTCACTGTCTGATAACCTGTCCCTTCTCTCCCAATCACTGTCTATAACACTGTCCCTTCTCTCCCTGTCACTGTCTGATAACCTGTCCCTTCTCTCCCAGTCAATGTCTATAACACAGTCCCTTCTCTCCCTGTCACTGTCTGATAACCTGTCCCTTCTCTCCCAGTCACTGTCTATAACACAGTCCCTTCTCACCCTGTCACTGTCTGTAACACTGTCCCTTCTCTCCCAGTCACTGTCTATAACACTGTCCCTTCTCTCCCAGTCACTGTCTGTAACACTGTCCCTTCTCCCCCTGTCACTGTCTATAACACTGTCCCTTCTCTCCCAGTCACTGTCTGTAACACTGTCCCTTCTCTCCCTGTCACTGTCTGATAACCTGTCCCTTCTCTCCCTGTCACTGTCTGTAACACTGTCCCTTCTCTCCCTGTCACTGTCTGATAACCTGTCCCTTCTCTCCCTGTCACTGTCTGTAACACTGTCCCTTCTCTCCCTGTCACTGTCTGTAACACTGTCCCTTCTCTCCCAGTCACTGTCTATAACACAGTCCCTTCTCACCCTGTCACTGTCTGTAACACTGTCCCTTCTCTCCCTGTCACTGTCTATAACACTGTCCCTTCTCTCCCAGTCACTGTCTGTAACGCTGTCCCTTCTCTCCCTGTCACTGTCTGATAACCTGTCCCTTCTCTCCCTGTCACTGTCTGTAACACTGTCCCTTCTCTCCCTGTCACTGACTGTAACACTGTCCCTTCTCTCCCAGTCATTGTCTATAACACAATCCCTTCTCTCCCAGTCACTGTCTGGAACACTGTCCCTTCTCTCCCTGTCACTGTCTGTAACACTGTCAATTCTCTCCCAGTCACTGTCTATAACACAGTCCCTTCTCTCCCTGTCACTGTCTGTAACACTGTCCCTTCTCTCCCTGTCACTGTCTATAACACAGTCCCTTCTCTCCCAGTCACTGTCTGTAACACAGTCCCTTCTCTCCCAGTCACTGTCTGATACACTGTCAATTCTCTCCCAGTCACTGTCTATAACACTGTCAATTCTCTCCCAGTCACTGTCTGTAACACTGTCCCTACTCTCCCAGTCACTGCCTATAACACTGTCCCTTCTCTCCCAGTCACTGTCTGTAACACTGTCCCTTCTCTCCCAGTCACTGTCTACAACACTGTCAATTCTCTCCCTGTCACTGTCTGATACACTGTCAATTCTCTCCCTGTCACTGTCTGTAACACTGTCCCTTCTCTCCCAGTCACTATCTGATACACTGCCCCTTCTCTCCCAGTCACTGTCTGGAACACTGTCCCTTCTCTCCCAGTCACTGTCTATAACACAGTCCCTTCTCTCCCTGTCACTGTCTGATAACCTGTCCCTTCTCTCCCTGTCACTGTCTGTAACACTGTCCCTTCTCTCCCAGTCACTGTCTGTAACACTGTCCCTTCTCTCCCAGTCACTGTCTATAACACAGTCCCTTCTCTCCCTGTCACTGTCTGATAACCTGTCCCTTCTCTCCCAGTCACTGTCTATAACACTGTCCCTTCTCTCCCTGTCACTGTCTGATAACCTGTCCCTTCTCTCCCAGTCACTGTCTATAACACAGTCCCTTCTCTCCCTGTCACTGTCTGATAACCTGTCCCTTCTCTCCCAGTCACTGTCTATAACACAGTCCCTTCTGTCCCTGTCACTGTCTGATAACCTGTCCCTTCTCTCCCAGTCACTGTCTATAACACTGTCCCTTCTCTCCCAGTCACTGTCTGTAACACTGTCCCTTCTCACCCTGTCACTGTCTGATAACCTGTCCCTTCTCTCCCAGTCACTGTCTATAACACAGTCCCTTCTCTCCCTGTCACTGTCTGATAACCTGTCCCTTCTCTCCCAGTCACTGTCTATAACACAGTCCCTTCTCTCCCTGTCACTGTCTGATAACCTGTCCCTTCTCTCCCAGTTACTGTCTATAACACTGTCCCTTCTCTCCCAGTCACTGTCTATAACACAGTCCCTTCTCACCCTGTCACTGTCTGTAACACTGTCCCTTCTCTCCCAGTCACTGTCTATAACACTGTCCCTTCTCTCCCAGTCACTGTCTGTAACACTGTCCCTTCTCTCCCTGTCACTGTCTATAACACTGTCCCTTCTCTCCCAGTCACTGTCTGTCACACTGTCCCTTCTCTCCCTGTCACTGTCTGATAACCTGTCCCTTCTCTCCCTGTCACTGTCTGTAACACTGTCCCTTCTCTCCCTGTCACTGTCTGTAACACAGTCCCTTCTCTCCCTGTCACTGTCTATAACACTGTCCCTTCTCTCCCAGTCACTGTCTGTAACACTGTCCCTTCTCTCCCAGTCACTGTCTATAACACTGTCCCTTCTCTCCCTGTCACTGTCTATAACACTCTCCCTTCTCTCCCTGTCACTGTCTATAACACAGTCCCTTCTCTCCCAGTCACTGTCTGTAACACTCTCCCTTCTCTCCCTGTCACTGTCTGATACACTGTCAATTCTCTCCCAGTCACTGTCTATAACACTGTCCCTTCTCTCCCAGTCACTGTCTACAACACTGTCAATTCTCTC
This sequence comes from Hemitrygon akajei, assembly GCF_048418815.1. Taxonomy (NCBI): domain Eukaryota; kingdom Metazoa; phylum Chordata; class Chondrichthyes; order Myliobatiformes; family Dasyatidae; genus Hemitrygon; species Hemitrygon akajei. The sequence goes on along the minus strand of NC_133143.1, from coordinate 6,386,928 downwards.
CCAGTCACTGTCTAAAACACAGTCCCTTCTCTCCCTGTCACTGTCTGATACACTGTCAATTCTCTCCCAGTCACTGTCTGTAACACTGTCCCTACTCTCCCAGTCACTATCTGATACACTGCCCCTTCTCTCCCAGTCACTGTCTGGAACACTGTCCCTTCTCTCCCAGTCACTGTCTATAACACAGTCCCTTCTCTCCCTGTCACTGTCTGATAACCTGTCCCTTCTCTCCCTGTCACTGTCTGTAACACTGTCCCTTCTCTTCCAGTCACTGTCTATAACACAGTCCCTTCTCTCCCTGTCACTGTCTGATAACCTGTCCCTTCTCTCCCAGTCACTGTCTATAACACTGTCCCTTCTCTCCCTGTCACTGTCTGATAACCTGTCCCTTCTCTCCCAGTCACTGTCTATAACACAGTCCCTTCTCTCCCTGTCACTGTCTGATAACCTGTCCCTTCTCTCCCTGTCACTGTCTGTAACACTGTCCCTTCTCTTCCAGTCACTGTCTATAACACAGTCCCTTCTCTCCCTGTCACTGTCTGATAACCTGTCCCTTCTCTCCCAATCACTGTCTATAACACTGTCCCTTCTCTCCCTGTCACTGTCTGATAACCTGTCCCTTCTCTCCCAGTCAATGTCTATAACACAGTCCCTTCTCTCCCTGTCACTGTCTGATAACCTGTCCCTTCTCTCCCAGTCACTGTCTATAACACAGTCCCTTCTCACCCTGTCACTGTCTGTAACACTGTCCCTTCTCTCCCAGTCACTGTCTATAACACTGTCCCTTCTCTCCCAGTCACTGTCTGTAACACTGTCCCTTCTCCCCCTGTCACTGTCTATAACACTGTCCCTTCTCTCCCAGTCACTGTCTGTAACACTGTCCCTTCTCTCCCTGTCACTGTCTGATAACCTGTCCCGTCTCTCCCTGTCACTGTCTGTAACACTGTCCCTTCTCTCCCTGTCACTGTCTGATAACCTGTCCCTTCTCTCCCTGTCACTGTCTGTAACACTGTCCCTTCTCTCCCTGTCACTGTCTGTAACACTGTCCCTTCTCTCCCAGTCACTGTCTATAACACAGTCCCTTCTCACCCTGTCACTGTCTGTAACACTGTCCCTTCTCTCCCTGTCACTGTCTATAACACTGTCCCTTCTCTCCCAGTCACTGTCTGTAACGCTGTCCCTTCTCTCCCTGTCACTGTCTGATAACCTGTCCCTTCTCTCCCTGTCACTGTCTGTAACACTGTCCCTTCTCTCCCTGTCACTGACTGTAACACTGTCCCTTCTCTCCCAGTCATTGTCTATAACACAATCCCTTCTCTCCCAGTCACTGTCTGGAACACTGTCCCTTCTCTCCCTGTCACTGTCTGTAACACTGTCAATTCTCTCCCAGTCACTGTCTATAACACAGTCCCTTCTCTCCCTGTCACTGTCTGTAACACTGTCCCTTCTCTCCCTGTCACTGTCTATAACACAGTCCCTTCTCTCCCAGTCACTGTCTGTAACACAGTCCCTTCTCTCCCAGTCACTGTCTGATACACTGTCAATTCTCTCCCAGTCACTGTCTATAACACTGTCAATTCTCTCCCAGTCACTGTCTGTAACACTGTCCCTACTCTCCCAGTCACTGCCTATAACACTGTCCCTTCTCTCCCAGTCACTGTCTGTAACACTGTCCCTTCTCTCCCAGTCACTGTCTACAACACTGTCAATTCTCTCCCTGTCACTGTCTGATACACTGTCAATTCTCTCCCTGTCACTGTCTGTAACACTGTCCCTTCTCTCCCAGTCACTATCTGATACACTGCCCCTTCTCTCCCAGTCACTGTCTGGAACACTGTCCCTTCTCTCCCAGTCACTGTCTATAACACAGTCCCTTCTCTCCCTGTCACTGTCTGATAACCTGTCCCTTCTCTCCCTGTCACTGTCTGTAACACTGTCCCTTCTCTCCCAGTCACTGTCTGTAACACTGTCCCTTCTCTCCCAGTCACTGTCTATAACACAGTCCCTTCTCTCCCTGTCACTGTCTGATAACCTGTCCCTTCTCTCCCAGTCACTGTCTATAACACTGTCCCTTCTCTCCCTGTCACTGTCTGATAACCTGTCCCTTCTCTCCCAGTCACTGTCTATAACACAGTCCCTTCTCTCCCTGTCACTGTCTGATAACCTGTCCCTTCTCTCCCAGTCACTGTCTATAACACAGTCCCTTCTGTCCCTGTCACTGTCTGATAACCTGTCCCTTCTCTCCCAGTCACTGTCTATAACACTGTCCCTTCTCTCCCAGTCACTGTCTGTAACACTGTCCCTTCTCACCCTGTCACTGTCTGTAACACTGTCCCTTCTCTCCCAGTCACTGTCTATAACACTGTCCCTTCTCTCCCAGTCACTGTCTGTAACACTGTCCCTTCTCTCCCTGTCACTGTCTATAACACTGTCAATTCTCTCCCTGTCACTGTCTGATACACTGTCCCTTCTCTCCCTGTCACTGTCTGTAACACTGTCCCTTCTCTCCCAGTCACTATCTGATACACTGCCCCTTCTCTCCCAGTCACTGTCTGGAACACTGTCCCTTCTCTCCCAGTCACTGTCTATAACACTGTCCCTTCTCTCCCAGTCACTGTCTATAACACTGTCAATACTCTCCCTGTCACTGTCTGATACACTGTCCCTTCTCTCCCTGTCACTGTCTGTAACACTGTCCCTTCTCTCCCAGTCACTATCTGATACACTGCGCCTTCTCTCCCAGTCACTGTCTGGAACACTGTCCCTTCTCTCCCAGTCACTGTCTATAACACAGTCCCTTCTCTCCCTGTCACTGTCTGATAACCTGTCCCTTCTCTCCCTGTCACTGTCTGTAACACTGTCCCTTCTCTCCCAGTCACTGTCTGTAACACTGTCCCTTCTCTCCCAGTCACTGTCTATAACACAGTCCCTTCTCTCCCTGTCACTGTCTGATAACCTGTCCCTTCTCTCCCAGTCACTGTCTATAACACTGTCCCTTCTCTCCCTGTCACTGTCTGATAACCTGTCCCTTCTCTCCCAGTCACTGTCTATAACACAGTCCCTTCTCACCCTGTCACTGTCTGTAACACTGTCCCTTCTCTCCCAGTCACTGTCTATAACACTGACCCTTCTCTCCCAGTCACTGTCTGTAACACTGTCCCTTCTCTCCCTGTCACTGTCTATAACACTGTCCCTTCTCTCACAGTCACTGTCTGTAACACTGTCCCTTCTCTCCCTGTCACTGTCTGATAACCTGTCCCTTCTCTCCCTGTCACTGTCTATAACACTGTCCCTTCTCTCCCAGTCACTGTCTGTAACACTGTCCCTTCTCTCCCAGTCACTGTCTATAACACAGTCCCTTCTCTCCCTGTCACTGTCTGTAACACTGTCCCTTCTCTCCCAGTCACTGTCTGTAACACTGTCCCTTCTCTCCCAGTCACTGTCTATAACACTGTCCCTTCTCTCCCAGTCACTGTCTGTAACACTGTCCCTTCTCTCCCTGTCACTGTCTGATAACCTGTCCCTTCTCTCCCTGTCACTGTCTATAACACTGTCCCTTCTCTCCCTGTCACTGTCTGTAACACTGTCCCTTCTCTCCCTGTCACTGTCTGATAACCTGTCCCTTCTCTCCCTGTCACTGTCTATAACACTGTCCCTTCTCTCCCAGTCACTGTCTGTAACACTGTCCCTTCTCTCCCAGTCACTGTCTATAACACAGTCCCTTCTCTCCCTGTCACTGTCTATAACACAGTCCCTTCTCACCCTGTCACTGTCTGTAACACTGTCCCTTTTCTCCCAGTCACTGTCTATAACACTGTCCCTTCTCTCCCAGTCACTGTCTGTAACACTGTCCCTTCTCTCCCAGTCACTGTCTATAACACTGTCCCTTCTCTCCCAGTCACTGTCTGTAACACTGTCCCTTCTCTCCCTGTCACTGTCTGTAACACTGTCCCTTCTCTCCTTGTCACTGTCTGTAACACTGTCCCTTCTCTCCTAGTCATTGTCTATAACACAATCCCTTCTCTCCCAGTCACTGTCTGGAACACTGTCCCTTCTCTCCCTGTCACTGTCTATAACACTGTCAATTCTCTCCCAGTCACTGTCTATAACACAGTCCCTTCTCTCCCTGTCACTGTCTGTAACACTGTCCCTTCTCTCCCTGTCACTGTCTATAACACAGTCCCTTCTCTCCCAGTCACTGTCTTTAACACAGTCCCTTCTCTCCCATTCACTGTCTATAACACTGTCAATTCTCTCCCTGTCACTGTCTGATACACTGTCAATTCTCTCCCAGTCACTGTCTATAACACAGTCCCTTCTCTCCCAGTCACTGTCTGTAACACTGTCCCTTCTCTCCCAGTCACTGTCTACAACACTGTCAATTCTCTCCCAGTCACTGTCTATAACACTGTCAATTCTCTCCCTGTCACTGTCTGATACAGTCCCTTCTCTCCCTGTCACTGTCTGTAACACTGTCCCTTCTCTCCCAGTCACTATCTGATACACTTCCCCTTCTCTCCCAGTCACTGTCTGGAACACTGTCCCTTCTCTCCCAGTCACTGTCTATAACACAGTCCCTTCTCTTCCTGTCACTGTCTGATAACCTGTCCCTTCTCTCCCTGTCACTGTCTGTAACACTGTCCCTTCTCTCCCAGTCACTGTCTGTAACACTGTCCCTTCTCTCCCAGTCACTGTCTATAACACAGTCCCTTCTCTCCCTGTCACTGTCTGATAACCTGTCCCTTCTCTCCCTGTCACTGTCTGATAACCTGTCCCTTCTCTCCCAGTCACTGTCTATAACACAGTCCCTTCTCTCCCTGTCACTGTCTGATAACCTGTCCCTTCTCTCCCAGTCACTGTCTATAACACAGTCCCTTCTCTCCCTGTCACTGTCTGATAACCTGTCCCTTCTCTCCCAGTCACTGTCTATAACACTGTCCCTTCTCTCCCAGTCACTGTCTATAACACAGTCCCTTCTCACCCTGTCACTGTCTGTAACACTGTCCCTTCTCTCCCAGTCACTGTCTATAACACTGTCCCTTCTCTCCCAGTCACTGTCTGTAACACTGTCCCTTCTCTCCCTGTCACTGTCTATAACACTGTCCCTTCTCTCCCAGTCACTGTCTGTCACACTGTCCCTTCTCTCCCTGTCACTGTCTGATAACCTTTCCCTTCTCTCCCAGTCACTGTCTATAACACTGTCCCTTCTCTCCCAGTCACTGTCTGTAACACTGTCCCTTCTCTCCCTGTCACTGTCTGATAACCTGTCCCTTCTCTCCCTGTCACTGTCTATAACACTGTCCCTTCTCTCCCTGTCACTGTCTATAACACTGTCCCTTCTCTCCCTGTCACTGTCTGATAACCTGTCCCTTCTCTCCCTGTCACTGTCTATAACACTGTCCCTTCTCTCCCAGTCACTGTCTGTAACACTGTCCCTTCTCTCCCAGTCACTGTCTATAACACAGTCCCTTCTCTCCCTGTCACTGTCTGTAACACTGTCCCTTCTCTCCCTGTCACTGTCTATAACACAGTCCCTTCTCTCCCAGTCACTGTCTTTAACACAGTCCCTTCTCTCCCATTCACTGTCTATAACACTGTCAATTCTCTCCCTGTCACTGTCTGATACACTGTCAATTCTCTCCCAGTCACTGTCTATAACACAGTCCCTTCTCTCCCAGTCACTGTCTGTAACACTGTCCCTTCTCTCCCAGTCACTGTCTACAACACTGTCAATTCTCTCCCAGTCACTGTCTATAACACTGTCAATTCTCTCCCTGTCACTGTCTGATACAGTCCCTTCTCTCCCTGTCACTGTCTGTAACACTGTCCCTTCTCTCCCAGTCACTATCTGATACACTTCCCCTTCTCTCCCAGTCACTGTCTGGAACACTGTCCCTTCTCTCCCAGTCACTGTCTATAACACAGTCCCTTCTCTCCCTGTCACTGTCTGATAACCTGTCCCTTCTCTCCCTGTCACTGTCTGTAACACTGTCCCTTCTCTCCCAGTCACTGTCTGTAACACTGTCCCTTATCTCCCAGTCACTGTCTATAACACAGTCCCTTCTCTCCCTGTCACTGTCTGATAACCTGTCCCTTCTCTCCCTGTCACTGTCTGATAACCTGTCCCTTCTCTCCCAGTCACTGTCTATAACACAGTCCCTTCTCTCCCTGTCACTGTCTGATAACCTGTCCCTTCTCTCCCAGTCACTGTCTATAACACAGTCCCTTCTCTCCCTGTCACTGTCTGATAACCTGTCCCTTCTCTCCCAGTCACTGTCTATAACACTGTCCCTTCTCTCCCTGTCACTGTCTATAACACTGTCCCTTCTCTCCCAGTCACTGTCTGTAACACTGTCCATTCTCTCCCAGTCACTGTCTGATAACCTGTCCCTTCTCTCCCTGTCACTGTCTATAACACTGTCCCTTCTCTCCCAGTCACTGTCTGTAACACTGTCCCTTCTCTCCCAGTCACTGTCTATAACACAGTCCCTTCTCTCCCTGTCACTGTCTGTAACACTGTCCCTTCTCTCCCAGTCACTGTCTGTAACACTGTCCCTTCTCTCCCAGTCACTGTCTATAACACTGTCCCTTCTCTCCCAGTCACTGTCTGTAACACTGTCCCTTCTCTCCCTGTCACTGTCTGATAACCTGTCCCTTCTCTCCCTGTCACTGTCTATAACACTGTCCCTTCTCTCCCTGTCACTGTCTGTAACACTGTCCCTTCTCTCCCTGTCACTGTCTGATAACCTGTCCCTTCTCTCCCTGTCACTGTCTATAACACTGTCCCTTCTCTCCCAGTCACTGTCTGTAACACTGTCCCTTCTCTCCCAGTCACTGTCTATAACACAGTCCCTTCTCTCCCTGTCACTGTCTATAACACAGTCCCTTCTCACCCTGTCACTGTCTGTAACACTGTCCCTTCTCTCCCAGTCACTGTCTATAACACTGTCCCTTCTCTCCCAGTCACTGTCTGTAACACTGTCCCTTCTCTCCCAGTCACTGTCTATAACACTGTCCCTTCTCTCCCAGTCACTGTCTGTAACACTGTCCCTTCTCTCCCTGTCACTGTCTGTAACACTGTCCCTTCTCTCCCTGTCACTGTCTGTAACACTGTCCCTTCTCTCCCAGTCATTGTCTATAACACAATCCCTTCTCTCCGAGTCACTGTCTGGAACACTGTCCCTTCTCTCCCTGTCACTGTCTGTAACACTGTCAATTCTCTCCCAGTCACTGTCTATAACACAGTCCCTTCTCTCCCTGTCACTGTCTGTAACACTGTCCCTTCTCTCCCTGTCACTGTCTATAACACAGTCCCTTCTCTCCCTGTCACTGTCTGTAACACTGTCCCTTCTCTCCCAGTCACTATCTGATACACTTCCCCTTCTCTCCCAGTCACTGTCTGGAACACTGTCCCTTCTCTCCCAGTCACTGTCTATAACACAGTCCCTTCTCTCCCTGTCACTGTCTGATAACCTGTCCCTTCTCTCCCTGTCACTGTCTGTAACACTGTCCCTTCTCTCCCAGTCACTGTCTGTAACACTGTCCCTTATCTCCCAGTCACTGTCTATAACACAGTCCCTTCTCTCCCTGTCACTGTCTGATAACCTGTCCCTTCTCTCCCTGTCACTGTCTGATAACCTGTCCCTTCTCTCCCAGTCACTGTCTATAACACAGTCCCTTCTCTCCCTGTCACTGTCTGATAACCTGTCCCTTCTCTCCCAGTCACTGTCTATAACACTGTCCCTTCTCTCCCTGTCACTGTCTGATAACCTGTCCCTTCTCTCCCAGTCACTGTCGATAACACTGTCCCTTCTCTCCCTGTCACTGTCTATAACACTGTCCCTTCTCTCCCAGTCACTGTCTGTAACACTGTCCATTCTCTCCCTGTCACTGTCTGATAACCTGTCCCTTCTCTCCCTGTCACTGTCTATAACACTGTCCCTTCTCTCCCAGTCACTGTCTGTAACACTGTCCCTTCTCTCCCAGTCACTGTCTATAACACAGTCCCTTCTCTCCCTGTCACTGTCTGTAACACTGTTCCTTCTCTCCCAGTCACTGTCTGTAACACTGTCCCTTCTCTCCCAGTCACTGTCTATAACACTGTCCCTTCTCTCCCAGTCACTGTCTGTAACACTGTCCCTTCTCTCCCTGTCACTGTCTGATAACCTGTCCCTTCTCTCCCTGTCACTGTCTATAACACTGTCCCTTCTCTCCCTGTCACTGTCTGTAACACTGTCCCTTCTCTCCCTGTCACTGTCTGATAACCTGTCCCTTCTCTCCCTGTCACTGTCTATAACACTGTCCCTTCTCTCCCAGTCACTGTCTGTAACACTGTCCCTTCTTTCCCAGTCACTGTCTATAACACAGTCCCTTCTCTCCCTGTCACTGTCTATAACACAGTCCCTTCTCACCCTGTCACTGTCTGTAACACTGTCCCTTCTCTCCCAGTCACTGTCTATAACACTGTCCCTTCTCTCCCAGTCACTGTCTGTAACACTGTCCCTTCTCTCCCAGTCACTGTCTATAACACTGTCCCTTCTCTCCCAGTCACTGTCTGTAACACTGTCCCTTCTCTCCCTGTCACTGTCTGTAACACTGTCCCTTCTCTCCCTGTCACTGTCTGTAACACTGTCCCTTCTCTCCCAGTCATTGTCTATAACACAATCCCTTCTCTCCCAGTCACTGTCTGGAACACTGTCCCTTCTCTCCCTGTCACTGTCTGTAACACTGTCAATTCTCTCCCAGTCACTGTCTATAACACAGTCCCTTCTCTCCCTGTCACTGTCTGTAACACTGTCCCTTCTCTCCCTGTCACTGTCTATAACACAGTCCCTTCTCTCCCAGTCACTGTCTTTAACACAGTCCCTTCTCTCCCATTCACTGTCTATAACACTGTCAATTCTCTCCCTGTCACTGTCTGATACACTGTCAATTCTCTCCCAGTCACTGTCTATAACACAGTCCCTTCTCTCCCAGTCACTGTCTGTAACACTGTCCCTTCTCTCCCAGTCACTGTCTACAACACTGTCAATTCTCTCCCAGTCACTGTCTATAACACTGTCAATTCTCTCCCTGTCACTGTCTGATACAGTCCCTTCTCTCCCTGTCACTGTCTGTAACACTGTCCCTTCTCTCCCAGTCACTATCTGATACACTTCCCCTTCTCTCCCAGTCACTGTCTGGAACACTGTCCCTTCTCTCCCAGTCACTGTCTATAACACTGTCCCTTCTCTCCCAGTCACTGTCTGTAACACTGTCCCTTCTCTCCCAGTCACTGTCTATAACACAGTCCCTTCTCTCCCTGTCACTGTCTGTAACACTGTCCCTTCTCTCCCAGTCACTGTCTGTAACACTGTCCCTTCTCTCCCAGTCACTGTCTATAACACTGTCCCTTCTCTCCCAGTCACTGTCTGTAACACTGTCCCTTCTCTCCCTGTCACTGTCTGATAACCTGTCCCTTCTCTCCCTGTCACTGTCTATAACACTGTCCCTTCTCTCCCTGTCACTGTCTGTAACACTGTCCCTTCTCTCCCTGTCACTGTCTGATAACCTGTCCCTTCTCTCCCTGTCACTGTCTATAACACTGTCCCTTCTCTCCCAGTCACTGTCTGTAACACTGTCCCTTCTCTCCCAGTCACTGTCTATAACACAGTCCCTTCTCTCCCTGTCACTGTCTATAACACAGTCCCTTCTCACCCTGTCACTGTCTGTAACACTGTCCCTTCTCTCCCAGTCACTGTCTATAACACTGTCCCTTCTCTCCCAGTCACTGTCTGTAACACTGTCCCTTCTCTCCCAGTCACTGTCTATAACACTGTCCCTTCTCTCCCAGTCACTGTCTGTAACACTGTCCCTTCTCTCCCTGTCACTGTCTGTAACACTGTCCCTTCTCTCCCTGTCACTGTCTGTAACACTGTCCCTTCTCTCCCAGTCATTGTCTATAACACAATCCCTTCTCTCCGAGTCACTGTCTGGAACACTGTCCCTTCTCTCCCTGTCACTGTCTGTAACACTGTCAATTCTCTCCCAGTCACTGTCTATAACACAGTCCCTTCTCTCCCTGTCACTGTCTGTAACACTGTCCCTTCTCTCCCTGTCACTGTCTATAACACAGTCCCTTCTCTCCCTGTCACTGTCTGTAACACTGTCCCTTCTCTCCCAGTCACTATCTGATACACTTCCCCTTCTCTCCCAGTCACTGTCTGGAACACTGTCCCTTCTCTCCCAGTCACTGTCTATAACACAGTCCCTTCTCTCCCTGTCACTGTCTGATAACCTGTCCCTTCTCTCCCTGTCACTGTCTGTAACACTGTCCCTTCTCTCCCAGTCACTGTCTGTAACACTGTCCCTTATCTCCCAGTCACTGTCTATAACACAGTCCCTTCTCTCCCTGTCACTGTCTGATAACCTGTCCCTTCTCTCCCTGTCACTGTCTGATAACCTGTCCCTTCTCTCCCAGTCACTGTCTATAACACAGTCCCTTCTCTCCCTGTCACTGTCTGATAACCTGTCCCTTCTCTCCCAGTCACTGTCTATAACACTGTCCCTTCTCTCCCTGTCACTGTCTGATAACCTGTCCCTTCTCTCCCAGTCACTGTCTATAACACTGTCCCTTCTCTCCCTGTCACTGTCTATAACACTGTCCCTTCTCTCCCAGTCACTGTCTGTAACACTGTCCATTCTCTCCCTGTCACTGTCTGATAACCTGTCCCTTCTCTCCCTGTCACTGTCTATAACACTGTCCCTTCTCTCCCAGTCACTGTCTGTAACACTGTCCCTTCTCTCTCAGTCACTGTCTATAACACAGTCCCTTCTCTCCCTGTCACTGTCTGTAACACTGTTCCTTCTCTCCCAGTCACTGTCTGTAACACTGTCCCTTCTCTCCCAGTCACTGTCTATAACACTGTCCCTTCTCTCCCAGTCACTGTCTGTAACACTGTCCCTTCTCTCCCTGTCACTGTCTGATAACCTGTCCCTTCTCTCCCTGTCACTGTCTATAACACTGTCCCTTCTCTCCCTGTCACTGTCTGTAACACTGTCCCTTCTCTCCCTGTCACTGTCTGATAACCTGTCCCTTCTCTCCCTGTCACTGTCTATAACACTGTCCCTTCTCTCCCAGTCACTGTCTGTAACACTGTCCCTTCTTTCCCAGTCACTGTCTATAACACAGTCCCTTCTCTCCCTGTCACTGTCTATAACACAGTCCCTTCTCACCCTGTCACTGTCTGTAACACTGTCCCTTCTCTCCCAGTCACTGTCTATAACACTGTCCCTTCTCTCCCAGTCACTGTCTGTAACACTGTCCCTTCTCTCCCAGTCACTGTCTATAACACTGTCCCTTCTCTCCCAGTCACTGTCTGTAACACTGTCCCTTCTCTCCCTGTCACTGTCTGTAACACTGTCCCTTCTCTCCCTGTCACTGTCTGTAACACTGTCCCTTCTCTCCCAGTCATTGTCTATAACACAATCCCTTCTCTCCCAGTCACTGTCTGGAACACTGTCCCTTCTCTCCCTGTCACTGTCTGTAACACTGTCAATTCTCTCCCAGTCACTGTCTATAACACAGTCCCTTCTCTCCCTGTCACTGTCTGTAACACTGTCCCTTCTCTCCCTGTCACTGTCTATAACACAGTCCCTTCTCTCCCAGTCACTGTCTTTAACACAGTCCCTTCTCTCCCATTCACTGTCTATAACACTGTCAATTCTCTCCCTGTCACTGTCTGATACACTGTCAATTCTCTCCCAGTCACTGTCTATAACACAGTCCCTTCTCTCCCAGTCACTGTCTGTAACACTGTCCCTTCTCTCCCAGTCACTGTCTACAACACTGTCAATTCTCTCCCAGTCACTGTCTATAACACTGTCAATTCTCTCCCTGTCACTGTCTGATACAGTCCCTTCTCTCCCTGTCACTGTCTGTAACACTGTCCCTTCTCTCCCAGTCACTATCTGATACACTTCCCCTTCTCTCCCAGTCACTGTCTGGAACACTGTCCCTTCTCTCCCAGTCACTGTCTATAACACAGTCCCTTCTCTCCCTGTCACTGTCTGTAACACTGTCCCTTCTCTCCCTGTCACTGTCTATAACACAGTCCCTTCTCTCCCTGTCACTGTCTGTAACACTGTCCCTTCTCTCCCAGTCACTATCTGATACACTTCCCCTTCTCTCCCAGTCACTGTCTGGAACACTGTCCCTTCTCTCCCAGTCACTGTCTATAACACAGTCCCTTCTCTCCCTGTCACTGTCTGATAACCTGTCCCTTCTCTCCCTGTCACTGTCTGTAACACTGTCCCTTCTCTCCCAGTCACTGTCTGTAACACTGTCCCTTATCTCCCAGTCACTGTCTATAACACAGTCCCTTCTCTCCCTGTCACTGTCTGATAACCTGTCCCTTCTCTCCCTGTCACTGTCTGTAACACTGTCCCTTCTCTCCCAGTCACTGTCTGTAACACTGTCCCTTCTCTCCCAGTCACTGTCTATAACACAGTCCCTTCTCTCCCTGTCACTGTCTGATAACCTGTCCCTTCTCTCCCTGTCACTGTCTGATAACCTGTCCCTTCTCTCCCAGTCACTGTCTATAACACAGTCCCTTCTCTCCCTGTCACTGTCTGATAACCTGTCCCTTCTCTCCAAGTCACTGTCTATAACACAGTCCCTTCTCTCCCTGTCACTGTCTGATAACCTGTCCCTTCTCTCCAAGTCACTGTCTATAACACTGTCACTTCTCTCCCTGTCACTGTCTATAACACTGTCCCTTCTCTCCCAGTCACTGTCTGTAACACTGTCCATTCTCTCCCTGTCACTGTCTGATAACCTGTCCCTTCTCTCCCTGTCACTGTCTATAACACTGTCCCTTCTCTCCCAGTCACTGTCTGTAACACTGTCCCTTCTCTCCCAGTCACTGTCTATAACACAGTCCCTTCTCTCCCTGTCACTGTCTGTAACACTGTCCCTTCTCTCCCAGTCACTGTCTGTAACACTGTCCCTTCTCTCCCAGTCACTGTCTATAACACTGTCCCTTCTCTCCCAGTCACTGTCTGTAACACTGTCCCTTCTCTCCCTGTCACTGTCTGATAACCTGTCCCTTCTCTCCCTGTCACTGTCTATAACACTGTCCCTTCTCTCCCTGTCACTGTCTGTAACACTGTCCCTTCTCTCCCTGTCACTGTCTGATAACCTGTCCCTTCTCTCCCTGTCACTGTCTATAACACTGTCCCTTCTCTCCCAGTCACTGTCTGTAACACTGTCCCTTCTCTCCCAGTCACTGTCTATAACACAGTCCCTTCTCTCCCTGTCACTGTCTATAACACAGTCCCTTCTCACCCTGTCACTGTCTGTAACACTGTCCCTTCTCTCCCAGTCACTGTCTATAACACTGTCCCTTCTCTCCCAGTCACTGTCTGTAACACTGTCCCTTCTCTCCCAGTCACTGTCTATAACACTGTCCCTTCTCTCCCAGTCACTGTCTGTAACACTGTCCCTTCTCTCCCTGTCACTGTCTGTAACACTGTCCCTTCTCTCCCTGTCACTGTCTGTAACACTGTCCCTTCTCTCCCAGTCATTGTCTATAACACAATCCCTTCTCTCCGAGTCACTGTCTGGAACACTGTCCCTTCTCTCCCTGTCACTGTCTGTAACACTGTCAATTCTCTCCCAGTCACTGTCTATAACACAGTCCCTTCTCTCCCTGTCACTGTCTGTAACACTGTCCCTTCTCTCCCTGTCACTGTCTATAACACAGTCCCTTCTCTCCCTGTCACTGTCTGTAACACTGTCCCTTCTCTCCCAGTCACTATCTGATACACTTCCCCTTCTCTCCCAGTCACTGTCTGGAACACTGTCCCTTCTCTCCCAGTCACTGTCTATAACACAGTCCCTTCTCTCCCTGTCACTGTCTGATAACCTGTCCCTTCTCTCCCTGTCACTGTCTGTAACACTGTCCCTTCTCTCCCAGTCACTGTCTGTAACACTGTCCCTTATCTCCCAGTCACTGTCTATAACACAGTCCCTTCTCTCCCTGTCACTGTCTGATAACCTGTCCCTTCTCTCCCTGTCACTGTCTGATAACCTGTCCCTTCTCTCCCAGTCACTGTCTATAACACAGTCCCTTCTCTCCCTGTCACTGTCTGATAACCTGTCCCTTCTCTCCCAGTCACTGTCTATAACACAGTCCCTTCTCTCCCTGTCACTGTCTGATAACCTGTCCCTTCTCTCCCAGTCACTGTCTATAACACTGTCCCTTCTCTCCCTGTCACTGTCTATAACACTGTCCCTTCTCTCCCAGTCACTGTCTGTAACACTGTCCATTCTCTCCCTGTCACTGTCTGATAACCTGTCCCTTCTCTCCCTGTCACTGTCTATAACACTGTCCCTTCTCTCCCAGTCACTGTCTGTAACACTGTCCCTTCTCTCCCAGTCACTGTCTATAACACAGTCCCTTCTCTCCCTGTCACTGTCTGTAACACTGTCCCTTCTCTCCCAGTCACTGTCTGTAACACTGTCCCTTCTCTCCCAGTCACTGTCTATAACACTGTCCCTTCTCTCCCAGTCACTGTCTGTAACACTGTCCCTTCTCTCCCTGTCACTGTCTGATAACCTGTCCCTTCTCTCCCTGTCACTGTCTATAACACTGTCCCTTCTCTCCCTGTCACTGTCTGTAACACTGTCCCTTCTCTCCCTGTCACTGTCTGATAACCTGTCCCTTCTCTCCCTGTCACTGTCTATAACACTGTCCCTTCTCTCCCAGTCACTGTCTGTAACACTGTCCCTTCTCTCCCAGTCACTGTCTATAACACAGTCCCTTCTCTCCCTGTCACTGTCTATAACACAGTCCCTTCTCACCCTGTCACTGTCTGTAACACTGTCCCTTCTCTCCCAGTCACTGTCTATAACACTGTCCCTTCTCTCCCAGTCACTGTCTGTAACACTGTCCCTTCTCTCCCAGTCACTGTCTATAACACTGTCCCTTCTCTCCCAGTCACTGTCTGTAACACTGTCCCTTCTCTCCCTGTCACTGTCTGTAACACTGTCCCTTCTCTCCCTGTCACTGTCTGTAACACTGTCCCTTCTCTCCCAGTCATTGTCTATAACACAATCCCTTCTCTCCCAGTCACTGTCTGGAACACTGTCCCTTCTCTCCCTGTCACTGTCTGTAACACTGTCAATTCTCTCCCAGTCACTGTCTATAACACAGTCCCTTCTCTCCCTGTCACTGTCTGTAACACTGTCCCTTCTCTCCCTGTCACTGTCTATAACACAGTCCCTTCTCTCCCAGTCACTGTCTTTAACACAGTCCCTTCTCTCCCATTCACTGTCTATAACACTGTCAATTCTCTCCCTGTCACTGTCTGATACACTGTCAATTCTCTCCCAGTCACTGTCTATAACACAGTCCCTTCTCTCCCAGTCACTGTCTGTAACACTGTCCCTTCTCTCCCAGTCACTGTCTACAACACTGTCAATTCTCTCCCAGTCACTGTCTATAACACTGTCAATTCTCTCCCTGTCACTGTCTGATACAGTCCCTTCTCTCCCTGTCACTGTCTGTAACACTGTCCCTTCTCTCCCAGTCACTATCTGATACACTTCCCCTTCTCTCCCAGTCACTGTCTGGAACACTGTCCCTTCTCTCCCAGTCACTGTCTATAACACAGTCCCTTCTCTCCCTGTCACTGTCTGATAACCTGTCCCTTCTCTCCCTGTCACTGTCTGTAACACTGTCCCTTCTCTCCCAGTCACTGTCTGTAACACTGTCCCTTCTCTCCCAGTCACTGTCTATAACACAGTCCCTTCTCTCCCTGTCACTGTCTGATAACCTGTCCCTTCTCTCCCTGTCACTGTCTGATAACCTGTCCCTTCTCTCCCAGTCACTGTCTATAACACAGTCCCTTCTCTCCCTGTCACTGTCTGATAACCTGTCCCTTCTCTCCCAGTCACTGTCTATAACACAGTCCCTTCTCTCCCTGTCACTGTCTGATAACCTGTCCCTTCTCTCCCAGTCACTGTCTATAACACTGTCCCTTCTCTCCCAGTCACTGTCTATAACACAGTCCCTTCTCACCCTGTCACTGTCTGTAACACTGTCCCTTCTCTCCCAGTCACTGTCTATAACACTGTCCCTTCTCTCCCTGTCACTGTCTATAACACTGTCCCTTCTCACCCTGTCACTGTCTGTAACACTGTCCCTTCTCTCCCTGTCACTGTCTATAACACTGTCCCTTCTCTCCCAGTCACTGTCTGTAACACTGTCCATTCTCTCCCTGTCACTGTCTGATAACCTGTCCCTTCTCTCCCTGTCACTGTCTATAACACTGTCCCTTCTCTCCCAGTCACTGTCTGTAACACTGTCCCTTCTCTCCCAGTCACTGTCTATAACACAGTCCCTTCTCTCCCTGTCACTGTCTGTAACACTGTTCCTTCTCTCCCAGTCACTGTCTGTAACACTGTCCCTTCTCTCCCAGTCACTGTCTATAACACTGTCCCTTCTCTCCCAGTCACTGTCTGTAACACTGTCCCTTCTCTCCCTGTCACTGTCTGATAACCTGTCCCTTCTCTCCCTGTCACTGTCTATAACACTGTCCCTTCTCTCCCTGTCACTGTCTGTAACACTGTCCCTTCTCTCCCTGTCACTGTCTGATAACCTGTCCCTTCTCTCCCTGTCACTGTCTATAACACTGTCCCTTCTCTCCCAGTCACTGTCTGTAACACTGTCCCTTCTTTCCCAGTCACTGTCTATAACACAGTCCCTTCTCTCCCTGTCACTGTCTATAACACAGTCCCTTCTCACCCTGTCACTGTCTGTAACACTGTCCCTTCTCTCCCAGTCACTGTCTATAACACTGTCCCTTCTCTCCCAGTCACTGTCTGTAACACTGTCCCTTCTCTCCCAGTCACTGTCTATAACACTGTCCCTTCTCTCCCAGTCACTGTCTGTAACACTGTCCCTTCTCTCCCTGTCACTGTCTGTAACACTGTCCCTTCTCTCCCTGTCACTGTCTGTAACACTGTCCCTTCTCTCCCAGTCATTGTCTATAACACAATCCCTTCTCTCCCAGTCACTGTCTGGAACACTGTCCCTTCTCTCCCTGTCACTGTCTGTAACACTGTCAATTCTCTCCCAGTCACTGTCTATAACACAGTCCCTTCTCTCCCTGTCACTGTCTGTAACACTGTCCCTTCTCTCCCTGTCACTGTCTATAACACAGTCCCTTCTCTCCCAGTCACTGTCTTTAACACAGTCCCTTCTCTCCCATTCACTGTCTATAACACTGTCAATTCTCTCCCTGTCACTGTCTGATACACTGTCAATTCTCTCCCAGTCACTGTCTATAACACAGTCCCTTCTCTCCCAGTCACTGTCTGTAACACTGTCCCTTCTCTCCCAGTCACTGTCTACAACACTGTCAATTCTCTCCCAGTCACTGTCTATAACACTGTCAATTCTCTCCCTGTCACTGTCTGATACAGTCCCTTCTCTCCCTGTCACTGTCTGTAACACTGTCCCTTCTCTCCCAGTCACTATCTGATACACTTCCCCTTCTCTCCCAGTCACTGTCTGGAACACTGTCCCTTCTCTCCCAGTCACTGTCTATAACACTGTCCCTTCTCTCCCAGTCACTGTCTGTAACACTGTCCCTTCTCTCCCAGTCACTGTCTATAACACAGTCCCTTCTCTCCCTGTCACTGTCTGTAACACTGTCCCTTCTCTCCCAGTCACTGTCTGTAACACTGTCCCTTCTCTCCCAGTCACTGTCTATAACACTGTCCCTTCTCTCCCAGTCACTGTCTGTAACACTGTCCCTTCTCTCCCTGTCACTGTCTGATAACCTGTCCCTTCTCTCCCTGTCACTGTCTATAACACTGTCCCTTCTCTCCCTGTCACTGTCTGTAACACTGTCCCTTCTCTCCCTGTCACTGTCTGATAACCTGTCCCTTCTCTCCCTGTCACTGTCTATAACACTGTCCCTTCTCTCCCAGTCACTGTCTGTAACACTGTCCCTTCTCTCCCAGTCACTGTCTATAACACAGTCCCTTCTCTCCCTGTCACTGTCTATAACACAGTCCCTTCTCACCCTGTCACTGTCTGTAACACTGTCCCTTCTCTCCCAGTCACTGTCTATAACACTGTCCCTTCTCTCCCAGTCACTGTCTGTAACACTGTCCCTTCTCTCCCAGTCACTGTCTATAACACTGTCCCTTCTCTCCCAGTCACTGTCTGTAACACTGTCCCTTCTCTCCCTGTCACTGTCTGTAACACTGTCCCTTCTCTCCCTGTCACTGTCTGTAACACTGTCCCTTCTCTCCCAGTCATTGTCTATAACACAATCCCTTCTCTCCGAGTCACTGTCTGGAACACTGTCCCTTCTCTCCCTGTCACTGTCTGTAACACTGTCAATTCTCTCCCAGTCACTGTCTATAACACAGTCCCTTCTCTCCCTGTCACTGTCTGTAACACTGTCCCTTCTCTCCCTGTCACTGTCTATAACACAGTCCCTTCTCTCCCTGTCACTGTCTGTAACACTGTCCCTTCTCTCCCAGTCACTATCTGATACACTTCCCCTTCTCTCCCAGTCACTGTCTGGAACACTGTCCCTTCTCTCCCAGTCACTGTCTATAACACAGTCCCTTCTCTCCCTGTCACTGTCTGATAACCTGTCCCTTCTCTCCCTGTCACTGTCTGTAACACTGTCCCTTCTCTCCCAGTCACTGTCTGTAACACTGTCCCTTATCTCCCAGTCACTGTCTATAACACAGTCCCTTCTCTCCCTGTCACTGTCTGATAACCTGTCCCTTCTCTCCCTGTCACTGTCTGATAACCTGTCCCTTCTCTCCCAGTCACTGTCTATAACACAGTCCCTTCTCTCCCTGTCACTGTCTGATAACCTGTCCCTTCTCTCCCAGTCACTGTCTATAACACTGTCCCTTCTCTCCCTGTCACTGTCTGATAACCTGTCCCTTCTCTCCCAGTCACTGTCTATAACACTGTCCCTTCTCTCCCTGTCACTGTCTATAACACTGTCCCTTCTCTCCCAGTCACTGTCTGTAACACTGTCCATTCTCTCCCTGTCACTGTCTGATAACCTGTCCCTTCTCTCCCTGTCACTGTCTATAACACTGTCCCTTCTCTCCCAGTCACTGTCTGTAACACTGTCCCTTCTCTCCCAGTCACTGTCTATAACACAGTCCCTTCTCTCCCTGTCACTGTCTGTAACACTGTTCCTTCTCTCCCAGTCACTGTCTGTAACACTGTCCCTTCTCTCCCAGTCACTGTCTATAACACTGTCCCTTCTCTCCCAGTCACTGTCTGTAACACTGTCCCTTCTCTCCCTGTCACTGTCTGATAACCTGTCCCTTCTCTCCCTGTCACTGTCTATAACACTGTCCCTTCTCTCCCTGTCACTGTCTGTAACACTGTC
Source organism: Hemitrygon akajei (assembly GCF_048418815.1). Classification (NCBI taxonomy): domain Eukaryota; kingdom Metazoa; phylum Chordata; class Chondrichthyes; order Myliobatiformes; family Dasyatidae; genus Hemitrygon; species Hemitrygon akajei. Next base: position 6,367,512 of record NC_133143.1, on the reverse strand, counting down.
CCTTCTCTCCCTGTCACTGTCTGATAACCTGTCCCTTCTCTCCCTGTCACTGTCTATAACACTGTCCCTTCTCTCCCAGTCACTGTCTGTAACACTGTCCCTTCTTTCCCAGTCACTGTCTATAACACAGTCCCTTCTCTCCCTGTCACTGTCTATAACACAGTCCCTTCTCACCCTGTCACTGTCTGTAACACTGTCCCTTCTCTCCCAGTCACTGTCTATAACACTGTCCCTTCTCTCCCAGTCACTGTCTGTAACACTGTCCCTTCTCTCCCAGTCACTGTCTATAACACTGTCCCTTCTCTCCCAGTCACTGTCTGTAACACTGTCCCTTCTCTCCCTGTCACTGTCTGTAACACTGTCCCTTCTCTCCCTGTCACTGTCTGTAACACTGTCCCTTCTCTCCCAGTCATTGTCTATAACACAATCCCTTCTCTCCCAGTCACTGTCTGGAACACTGTCCCTTCTCTCCCTGTCACTGTCTGTAACACTGTCAATTCTCTCCCAGTCACTGTCTATAACACAGTCCCTTCTCTCCCTGTCACTGTCTGTAACACTGTCCCTTCTCTCCCTGTCACTGTCTATAACACAGTCCCTTCTCTCCCAGTCACTGTCTTTAACACAGTCCCTTCTCTCCCATTCACTGTCTATAACACTGTCAATTCTCTCCCTGTCACTGTCTGATACACTGTCAATTCTCTCCCAGTCACTGTCTATAACACAGTCCCTTCTCTCCCAGTCACTGTCTGTAACACTGTCCCTTCTCTCCCAGTCACTGTCTACAACACTGTCAATTCTCTCCCAGTCACTGTCTATAACACTGTCAATTCTCTCCCTGTCACTGTCTGATACAGTCCCTTCTCTCCCTGTCACTGTCTGTAACACTGTCCCTTCTCTCCCAGTCACTATCTGATACACTTCCCCTTCTCTCCCAGTCACTGTCTGGAACACTGTCCCTTCTCTCCCAGTCACTGTCTATAACACAGTCCCTTCTCTCCCTGTCACTGTCTGTAACACTGTCCCTTCTCTCCCTGTCACTGTCTATAACACAGTCCCTTCTCTCCCTGTCACTGTCTGTAACACTGTCCCTTCTCTCCCAGTCACTATCTGATACACTTCCCCTTCTCTCCCAGTCACTGTCTGGAACACTGTCCCTTCTCTCCCAGTCACTGTCTATAACACAGTCCCTTCTCTCCCTGTCACTGTCTGATAACCTGTCCCTTCTCTCCCTGTCACTGTCTGTAACACTGTCCCTTCTCTCCCAGTCACTGTCTGTAACACTGTCCCTTATCTCCCAGTCACTGTCTATAACACAGTCCCTTCTCTCCCTGTCACTGTCTGATAACCTGTCCCTTCTCTCCCTGTCACTGTCTGTAACACTGTCCCTTCTCTCCCAGTCACTGTCTGTAACACTGTCCCTTCTCTCCCAGTCACTGTCTATAACACAGTCCCTTCTCTCCCTGTCACTGTCTGATAACCTGTCCCTTCTCTCCCTGTCACTGTCTGATAACCTGTCCCTTCTCTCCCAGTCACTGTCTATAACACAGTCCCTTCTCTCCCTGTCACTGTCTGATAACCTGTCCCTTCTCTCCAAGTCACTGTCTATAACACAGTCCCTTCTCTCCCTGTCACTGTCTGATAACCTGTCCCTTCTCTCCAAGTCACTGTCTATAACACTGTCACTTCTCTCCCTGTCACTGTCTATAACACTGTCCCTTCTCTCCCAGTCACTGTCTGTAACACTGTCCATTCTCTCCCTGTCACTGTCTGATAACCTGTCCCTTCTCTCCCTGTCACTGTCTATAACACTGTCCCTTCTCTCCCAGTCACTGTCTGTAACACTGTCCCTTCTCTCCCAGTCACTGTCTATAACACAGTCCCTTCTCTCCCTGTCACTGTCTGTAACACTGTCCCTTCTCTCCCAGTCACTGTCTGTAACACTGTCCCTTCTCTCCCAGTCACTGTCTATAACACTGTCCCTTCTCTCCCAGTCACTGTCTGTAACACTGTCCCTTCTCTCCCTGTCACTGTCTGATAACCTGTCCCTTCTCTCCCTGTCACTGTCTATAACACTGTCCCTTCTCTCCCTGTCACTGTCTGTAACACTGTCCCTTCTCTCCCTGTCACTGTCTGATAACCTGTCCCTTCTCTCCCTGTCACTGTCTATAACACTGTCCCTTCTCTCCCAGTCACTGTCTGTAACACTGTCCCTTCTCTCCCAGTCACTGTCTATAACACAGTCCCTTCTCTCCCTGTCACTGTCTATAACACAGTCCCTTCTCACCCTGTCACTGTCTGTAACACTGTCCCTTCTCTCCCAGTCACTGTCTATAACACTGTCCCTTCTCTCCCAGTCACTGTCTGTAACACTGTCCCTTCTCTCCCAGTCACTGTCTATAACACTGTCCCTTCTCTCCCAGTCACTGTCTGTAACACTGTCCCTTCTCTCCCTGTCACTGTCTGTAACACTGTCCCTTCTCTCCCTGTCACTGTCTGTAACACTGTCCCTTCTCTCCCAGTCATTGTCTATAACACAATCCCTTCTCTCCGAGTCACTGTCTGGAACACTGTCCCTTCTCTCCCTGTCACTGTCTGTAACACTGTCAATTCTCTCCCAGTCACTGTCTATAACACAGTCCCTTCTCTCCCTGTCACTGTCTGTAACACTGTCCCTTCTCTCCCTGTCACTGTCTATAACACAGTCCCTTCTCTCCCTGTCACTGTCTGTAACACTGTCCCTTCTCTCCCAGTCACTATCTGATACACTTCCCCTTCTCTCCCAGTCACTGTCTGGAACACTGTCCCTTCTCTCCCAGTCACTGTCTATAACACAGTCCCTTCTCTCCCTGTCACTGTCTGATAACCTGTCCCTTCTCTCCCTGTCACTGTCTGTAACACTGTCCCTTCTCTCCCAGTCACTGTCTGTAACACTGTCCCTTATCTCCCAGTCACTGTCTATAACACAGTCCCTTCTCTCCCTGTCACTGTCTGATAACCTGTCCCTTCTCTCCCTGTCACTGTCTGATAACCTGTCCCTTCTCTCCCAGTCACTGTCTATAACACAGTCCCTTCTCTCCCTGTCACTGTCTGATAACCTGTCCCTTCTCTCCCAGTCACTGTCTATAACACAGTCCCTTCTCTCCCTGTCACTGTCTGATAACCTGTCCCTTCTCTCCCAGTCACTGTCTATAACACTGTCCCTTCTCTCCCTGTCACTGTCTATAACACTGTCCCTTCTCTCCCAGTCACTGTCTGTAACACTGTCCATTCTCTCCCTGTCACTGTCTGATAACCTGTCCCTTCTCTCCCTGTCACTGTCTATAACACTGTCCCTTCTCTCCCAGTCACTGTCTGTAACACTGTCCCTTCTCTCCCAGTCACTGTCTATAACACAGTCCCTTCTCTCCCTGTCACTGTCTGTAACACTGTCCCTTCTCTCCCAGTCACTGTCTGTAACACTGTCCCTTCTCTCCCAGTCACTGTCTATAACACTGTCCCTTCTCTCCCAGTCACTGTCTGTAACACTGTCCCTTCTCTCCCTGTCACTGTCTGATAACCTGTCCCTTCTCTCCCTGTCACTGTCTATAACACTGTCCCTTCTCTCCCTGTCACTGTCTGTAACACTGTCCCTTCTCTCCCTGTCACTGTCTGATAACCTGTCCCTTCTCTCCCTGTCACTGTCTATAACACTGTCCCTTCTCTCCCAGTCACTGTCTGTAACACTGTCCCTTCTCTCCCAGTCACTGTCTATAACACAGTCCCTTCTCTCCCTGTCACTGTCTATAACACAGTCCCTTCTCACCCTGTCACTGTCTGTAACACTGTCCCTTCTCTCCCAGTCACTGTCTATAACACTGTCCCTTCTCTCCCAGTCACTGTCTGTAACACTGTCCCTTCTCTCCCAGTCACTGTCTATAACACTGTCCCTTCTCTCCCAGTCACTGTCTGTAACACTGTCCCTTCTCTCCCTGTCACTGTCTGTAACACTGTCCCTTCTCTCCCTGTCACTGTCTGTAACACTGTCCCTTCTCTCCCAGTCATTGTCTATAACACAATCCCTTCTCTCCCAGTCACTGTCTGGAACACTGTCCCTTCTCTCCCTGTCACTGTCTGTAACACTGTCAATTCTCTCCCAGTCACTGTCTATAACACAGTCCCTTCTCTCCCTGTCACTGTCTGTAACACTGTCCCTTCTCTCCCTGTCACTGTCTATAACACAGTCCCTTCTCTCCCAGTCACTGTCTTTAACACAGTCCCTTCTCTCCCATTCACTGTCTATAACACTGTCAATTCTCTCCCTGTCACTGTCTGATACACTGTCAATTCTCTCCCAGTCACTGTCTATAACACAGTCCCTTCTCTCCCAGTCACTGTCTGTAACACTGTCCCTTCTCTCCCAGTCACTGTCTACAACACTGTCAATTCTCTCCCAGTCACTGTCTATAACACTGTCAATTCTCTCCCTGTCACTGTCTGATACAGTCCCTTCTCTCCCTGTCACTGTCTGTAACACTGTCCCTTCTCTCCCAGTCACTATCTGATACACTTCCCCTTCTCTCCCAGTCACTGTCTGGAACACTGTCCCTTCTCTCCCAGTCACTGTCTATAACACAGTCCCTTCTCTCCCTGTCACTGTCTGATAACCTGTCCCTTCTCTCCCTGTCACTGTCTGTAACACTGTCCCTTCTCTCCCAGTCACTGTCTGTAACACTGTCCCTTCTCTCCCAGTCACTGTCTATAACACAGTCCCTTCTCTCCCTGTCACTGTCTGATAACCTGTCCCTTCTCTCCCTGTCACTGTCTGATAACCTGTCCCTTCTCTCCCAGTCACTGTCTATAACACAGTCCCTTCTCTCCCTGTCACTGTCTGATAACCTGTCCCTTCTCTCCCAGTCACTGTCTATAACACAGTCCCTTCTCTCCCTGTCACTGTCTGATAACCTGTCCCTTCTCTCCCAGTCACTGTCTATAACACTGTCCCTTCTCTCCCAGTCACTGTCTATAACACAGTCCCTTCTCACCCTGTCACTGTCTGTAACACTGTCCCTTCTCTCCCAGTCACTGTCTATAACACTGTCCCTTCTCTCCCAGTCACTGTCTGTAACACTGTCCCTTCTCTCCCTGTCACTGTCTATAACACTGTCCCTTCTCTCCCAGTCACTGTCTGTCACACTGTCCCTTCTCTCCCTGTCACTGTCTGATAACCTTTCCCTTCTCTCCCTGTCACTGTCTGTAACACTGTCCCTTCTCTCCCTGTCACTGTCTGTAACACAGTCCCTTCTCTCCCAGTCACTGTCTGATAACCTGTCCCTTCTCTCCCAGTCACTGTCTGTAACACTGTCCCTTCTCTCCCTGTCACTGTCTGATAACCTGTCCCTTCTCTCCCTGTCACTGTCTATAACACTGTCCCTTCTCTCCCTGTCACTGTCTGTAACACTGTCCCTTCTCTCCCTGTCACTGTCTATAACACAGTCCCTTCTCTCCCAGTCACTGTCTTTAACACAGTCCCTTCTCTCCCATTCACTGTCTATAACACTGTCAATTCTCTCCCTGTCACTGTCTGATACACTGTCAATTCTCTCCCAGTCACTGTCTATAACACAGTCCCTTCTCTCCCAGTCACTGTCTGTAACACTGTCCCTTCTCTCCCAGTCACTGTCTACAACACTGTCAATTCTCTCCCAGTCACTGTCTATAACACTGTCAATTCTCTCCCTGTCACTGTCTGATACAGTCCCTTCTCTCCCTGTCACTGTCTGTAACACTGTCCCTTCTCTCCCAGTCACTATCTGATACACTTCCCCTTCTCTCCCAGTCACTGTCTGGAACACTGTCCCTTCTCTCCCAGTCACTGTCTATAACACAGTCCCTTCTCTCCCTGTCACTGTCTGTAACACTGTCCCTTCTCTCCCTGTCACTGTCTATAACACAGTCCCTTCTCTCCCTGTCACTGTCTGTAACACTGTCCCTTCTCTCCCAGTCACTATCTGATACACTTCCCCTTCTCTCCCAGTCACTGTCTGGAACACTGTCCCTTCTCTCCCAGTCACTGTCTATAACACAGTCCCTTCTCTCCCTGTCACTGTCTGATAACCTGTCCCTTCTCTCCCTGTCACTGTCTGTAACACTGTCCCTTCTCTCCCAGTCACTGTCTGTAACACTGTCCCTTATCTCCCAGTCACTGTCTATAACACAGTCCCTTCTCTCCCTGTCACTGTCTGATAACCTGTCCCTTCTCTCCCTGTCACTGTCTGATAACCTGTCCCTTCTCTCCCAGTCACTGTCTATAACACAGTCCCTTCTCTCCCTGTCACTGTCTGATAACCTGTCCCTTCTCTCCCAGTCACTGTCTATAACACAGTCCCTTCTCTCCCTGTCACTGTCTGATAACCTGTCCCTTCTCTCCAAGTCACTGTCTATAACACTGTCCCTTCTCTCCCTGTCACTGTCTATAACACTGTCCCTTCTCTCCCAGTCACTGTCTGTAACACTGTCCATTCTCTCCCTGTCACTGTCTGATAACCTGTCCCTTCTCTCCCTGTCACTGTCTATAACACTGTCCCTTCTCTCCCAGTCACTGTCTGTAACACTGTCCCTTCTCTCCCAGTCACTGTCTATAACACAGTCCCTTCTCTCCCTGTCACTGTCTGTAACACTGTCCCTTCTCTCCCAGTCACTGTCTGTAACACTGTCCCTTCTCTCCCAGTCACTGTCTATAACACTGTCCCTTCTCTCCCAGTCACTGTCTGTAACACTGTCCCTTCTCTCCCTGTCACTGTCTGATAACCTGTCCCTTCTCTCCCTGTCACTGTCTATAACACTGTCCCTTCTCTCCCTGTCACTGTCTGTAACACTGTCCCTTCTCTCCCTGTCACTGTCTGATAACCTGTCCCTTCTCTCCCTGTCACTGTCTATAACACTGTCCCTTCTCTCCCAGTCACTGTCTGTAACACTGTCCCTTCTCTCCCAGTCACTGTCTATAACACAGTCCCTTCTCACCCTGTCACTGTCTGTAACACTGTCCCTTCTCTCCCAGTCACTGTCTGTAACACTGTCCCTTCTCTCCCAGTCACTGTCTATAACACTGTCCCTTCTCTCCCAGTCACTGTCTGTAACACTGTCCCTTCTCTCCCTGTCACTGTCTGTAACACTGTCCCTTCTCTCCCTGTCACTGTCTGTAACACTGTCCCTTCTCTCCCAGTCATTGTCTATAACACAATCCCTTCTCTCCGAGTCACTGTCTGGAACACTGTCCCTTCTCTCCCTGTCACTGTCTGTAACACTGTCAATTCTCTCCCAGTCACTGTCTATAACACAGTCCCTTCTCTCCCTGTCACTGTCTGTAACACTGTCCCTTCTCTCCCTGTCACTGTCTATAACACAGTCCCTTCTCTCCCTGTCACTGTCTGTAACACTGTCCCTTCTCTCCCAGTCACTATCTGATACACTTCCCCTTCTCTCCCAGTCACTGTCTGGAACACTGTCCCTTCTCTCCCAGTCACTGTCTATAACACAGTCCCTTCTCTCCCTGTCACTGTCTGATAACCTGTCCCTTCTCTCCCTGTCACTGTCTGTAACACTGTCCCTTCTCTCCCAGTCACTGTCTGTAACACTGTCCCTTATCTCCCAGTCACTGTCTATAACACAGTCCCTTCTCTCCCTGTCACTGTCTGATAACCTGTCCCTTCTCTCCCTGTCACTGTCTGATAACCTGTCCCTTCTCTCCCAGTCACTGTCTATAACACAGTCCCTTCTCTCCCTGTCACTGTCTGATAACCTGTCCCTTCTCTCCCAGTCACTGTCTATAACACAGTCCCTTCTCTCCCTGTCACTGTCTGATAACCTGTCCCTTCTCTCCCAGTCACTGTCTATAACACTGTCCCTTCTCTCCCTGTCACTGTCTATAACACTGTCCCTTCTCTCCCAGTCACTGTCTGTAACACTGTCCATTCTCTCCCTGTCACTGTCTGATAACCTGTCCCTTCTCTCCCTGTCACTGTCTATAACACTGTCCCTTCTCTCCCAGTCACTGTCTGTAACACTGTCCCTTCTCTCCCAGTCACTGTCTATAACACAGTCCCTTCTCTCCCTGTCACTGTCTGTAACACTGTCCCTTCTCTCCCAGTCACTGTCTGTAACACTGTTCCTTCTCTCCCAGTCACTGTCTATAACACTGTCCCTTCTCTCCCAGTCACTGTCTGTAACACTGTCCCTTCTCTCCCTGTCACTGTCTGATAACCTGTCCCTTCTCTCCCTGTCACTGTCTATAACACTGTCCCTTCTCTCCCTGTCACTGTCTGTAACACTGTCCCTTCTCTCCCTGTCACTGTCTGATAACCTGTCCCTTCTCTCCCTGTCACTGTCTATAACACTGTCCCTTCTCTCCCAGTCACTGTCTGTAACACTGTCCCTTCTCTCCCAGTCACTGTCTATAACACAGTCCCTTCTCTCCCTGTCACTGTCTATAACACAGTCCCTTCTCACCCTGTCACTGTCTGTAACACTGTCCCTTCTCTCCCAGTCACTGTCTATAACACTGTCCCTTCTCTCCCAGTCACTGTCTGTAACACTGTCCCTTCTCTCCCAGTCACTGTCTATAACACTGTCCCTTCTCTCCCAGTCACTGTCTGTAACACTGTCCCTTCTCTCCCTGTCACTGTCTGTAACACTGTCCCTTCTCTCCCTGTCACTGTCTGTAACACTGTCCCTTCTCTCCCAGTCATTGTCTATAACACAATCCCTTCTCTCCCAGTCACTGTCTGGAACACTGTCCCTTCTCTCCCTGTCACTGTCTGTAACACTGTCAATTCTCTCCCAGTCACTGTCTATAACACAGTCCCTTCTCTCCCTGTCACTGTCTGTAACACTGTCCCTTCTCTCCCTGTCACTGTCTATAACACAGTCCCTTCTCTCCCAGTCACTGTCTTTAACACAGTCCCTTCTCTCCCATTCACTGTCTATAACACTGTCAATTCTCTCCCTGTCACTGTCTGATACACTGTCAATTCTCTCCCAGTCACTGTCTATAACACAGTCCCTTCTCTCCCAGTCACTGTCTGTAACACTGTCCCTTCTCTCCCAGTCACTGTCTACAACACTGTCAATTCTCTCCCTGTCACTGTCTATAACACTGTCAATTCTCTCCCTGTCACTGTCTGATACAGTCCCTTCTCTCCCTGTCACTGTCTGTAACACTGTCCCTTCTCTCCCAGTCACTATCTGATACACTTCCCCTTCTCTCCCAGTCACTGTCTGGAACACTGTCCCTTCTCTCCCAGTCACTGTCTATAACACAGTCCCTTCTCTCCCTGTCACTGTCTGATAACCTGTCCCTTCTCTCCCTGTCACTGTCTGTAACACTGTCCCTTCTCTCCCAGTCACTGTCTGTAACACTGTCCCTTCTCTCCCAGTCACTGTCTATAACACAGTCCCTTCTCTCCCTGTCACTGTCTGATAACCTGTCCCTTCTCTCCCTGTCACTGTCTGATAACCTGTCCCTTCTCTCCCAGTCACTGTCTATAACACAGTCCCTTCTCTCCCTGTCACTGTCTGATAACCTGTCCCTTCTCTCCCAGTCACTGTCTATAACACAGTCCCTTCTCTCCCTGTCACTGTCTGATAACCTGTCCCTTCTCTCCCAGTCACTGTCTATAACACTGTCCCTTCTCTCCCAGTCACTGTCTATAACACAGTCCCTTCTCACCCTGTCACTGTCTGTAACACTGTCCCTTCTCTCCCAGTCACTGTCTATAACACTGTCCCTTCTCTCCCAGTCACTGTCTGTAACACTGTCCCTTCTCTCCCTGTCACTGTCTATAACACTGTCCCTTCTCTCCCAGTCACTGTCTGTCACACTGTCCCTTCTCTCCCTGTCACTGTCTGATAACCTTTCCCTTCTCTCCCTGTCACTGTCTGTAACACTGTCCCTTCTCTCCCTGTCACTGTCTGTAACACAGTCCCTTCTCTCCCAGTCACTGTCTGATAACCTGTCCCTTCTCTCCCAGTCACTGTCTGTAACACTGTCCCTTCTCTCCCTGTCACTGTCTGATAACCTGTCCCTTCTCTCCCTGTCACTGTCTATAACACTGTCCCTTCTCTCCCTGTCACTGTCTGTAACACTGTCCCTTCTCTCCCTGTCACTGTCTGATAACCTTTCCCTTCTCTCCCTGTCACTGTCTATAACACTGTCCCTTCTCTCCCAGTCACTGTCTGTAACACTGTCCCTTCTCTCCCAGTCACTGTCTATAACACAGTCCCTTCTCTCCCTGTCACTGTCTATAACACAGTCCCTTCTCACCCTGTCACTGTCTGTAACACTGTCCCTTCTCTCCCAGTCACTGTCTATAACACTGTCCCTTCTCTCCCAGTCACTGTCTGTAACACTGTCCCTTCTCTCCCAGTCACTGTCTATAACACTGTCCCTTCTCTCCCAGTCACTGTCTGTAACACTGTCCCTTCTCTCCCTGTCACTGTCTGTAACACTGTCCCTTCTCTCCCTGTCACTGTCTGTAACACTGTCCCTTCTCTCCCAGTCATTGTCTATAACACAATCCCTTCTCTCCCAGTCACAGTCTGGAACACTGTCCCTTCTCTCCCTGTCACTGTCTGTAACACTGTCAATTCTCTCCCAGTCACTGTCTATAACACAGTCCCTTCTCTCCCTGTCACTGTCTGTAACACTGTCCCTTCTCTCCCTGTCACTGTCTGATAACCTGTCCCTTCTCTCCCAGTCACTGTCTTTAACACAGTCCCTTCTCTCCCATTCACTGTCTATAACACTGTCAATTCTCTCCCTGTCACTGTCTGATACACTGTCAATTCTCTCCCAGTCACTGTCTATAACACAGTCCCTTCTCTCCCAGTCACTGTCTGTAACACTGTCCCTTCTCTCCCAGTCACTGTCTACAACACTGTCAATTCTCTCCCAGTCACTGTCTATAACACTGTCAATTCTCTCCCTGTCACTGTCTGATACAGTCCCTTCTCTCCCTGTCACTGTCTGTAACACTGTCCCTTCTCTCCCAGTCACTATCTGATACACTTCCCCTTCTCTCCCAGTCACTGTCTGGAACACTGTCCCTTCTCTCCCAGTCACTGTCTATAACACAGTCCCTTCTCTCCCTGTCACTGTCTGATAACCTGTCCCTTCTCTCCCTGTCACTGTCTGTAACACTGTCCCTTCTCTCCCAGTCACTGTCTGTAACACTGTCCCTTCTCTCCCAGTCACTGTCTATAACACAGTCCCTTCTCTCCCTGTCACTGTCTGATAACCTGTCCCTTCTCTCCCTGTCACTGTCTGATAACCTGTCCCTTCTCTCCCAGTCACTGTCTATAACACAGTCCCTTCTCTCCCTGTCACTGTCTGATAACCTGTCCCTTCTCTCCCAGTCACTGTCTATAACACAGTCCCTTCTCTCCCAGTCACTGTCTACAACACTGTCAATTCTCTCCCAGTCACTGTCTATAACACTGTCAATTCTCTCCCTGTCACTGTCTGATACAGTCCCTTCTCTCCCTGTCACTGTCTGTAACACTGTCCCTTCTCTCCCAGTCACTATCTGATACACTTCCCCTTCTCTCCCAGTCACTGTCTATAACACAGTCCCTTCTCTCCCAGTCACTGTCTATAACACAGTCCCTTCTCTCCCTGTCACTGTCTGATAACCTGTCCCTTCTCTCCCTGTCACTGTCTGTAACACTGTCCCTTCTCTCCCAGTCACTGTCTGTAACACTGTCCCTTCTCTCCCAGTCACTGTCTATAACACAGTCCCTTCTCTCCCTGTCACTGTCTGATAACCTGTCCCTTCTCTCCCTGTCACTGTCTGATAACCTGTCCCTTCTCTCCCAGTCACTGTCTATAACACAGTCCCTTCTCTCCCTGTCACTGTCTGATAACCTGTCCCTTCTCTCCCAGTCACTGTCTATAACACAGTCCCTTCTCTCCCTGTCACTGTCTGATAACCTGTCCCTTCTCTCCCAGTCACTGTCTATAACACTGTCCCTTCTCTCCCAGTCACTGTCTATAACACAGTCCCTTCTCACCCTGTCACTGTCTGTAACACTGTCCCTTCTCTCCCAGTCACTGTCTATAACACTGTCCCTTCTCTCCCAGTCACTGTCTGTAACACTGTCCCTTCTCTCCCTGTCACTGTCTATAACACTGTCCCTTCTCTCCCAGTCACTGTCTGTCACACTGTCCCTTCTCTCCCTGTCACTGTCTGATAACCTTTCCCTTCTCTCCCTGTCACTGTCTGTAACACTGTCCCTTCTCTCCCTGTCACTGTCTGTAACACAGTCCCTTCTCTCCCAGTCACTGTCTGTAACACTGTCCCTTCTCTCCCAGTCACTGTCTATAACACTGTCCCTTCTCTCCCTGTCACTGTCTATAACACTGTCCCTTCTCTCCCTGTCACTGTCTGTAACACAGTCCCTTCTCTCCCTGTCACTGTCTGTAACACAGTCCCTTCTCTCCCAGTCACTGTCTATAACACTGTCAATTCTCTCCCAGTCACTGTCTGTAACACTGTCCCTTCTCTCCCAGTCACTGTCTATAACACTGTCCCTTCTCTCCCAGTCACTGTCTATAACACAGTCCCTTCTCACCCTGTCACTGTCTGTAACACTGTCCCTTCTCTCCCAGTCACTGTCTATAACACTGTCCCTTCTCTCCCAGTCACTGTCTGTAACACTGTCCCTTCTCTCCCTGTCACTGTCTGATACACTGTCAATTCTCTCCCAGTCACTGTCTATAACACAGTCCCTTCTCTCCCAGTCACTGTCTGTAACACTGTCCCTTCTCTCCCAGTCACTGTCTACAACACTGTCAATTCTCTCCCAGTCACTGTCTATAACACTGTCAATTCTCTCCCTGTCACTGTCTGATACAGTCCCTTCTCTCCCTGTCACTGTCTGTAACACAGTCCCTTCTCTCCCATTCACTGTCTATAACACTGTCAATTCTCTCCCTGTCACTGTCTGATACACTGTCAATTCTCTCCCAGTCACTGTCTATAACACAGTCCCTTCTCTCCCAGTCACTGTCTGTAACACTGTCCCTTCTCTCCCAGTCACTGTCTACAACACTGTCAATTCTCTCCCAGTCACTGTCTATAACACTGTCAATTCTCTCCCTGTCACTGTCTGATACAGTCCCTTCTCTCCCTGTCACTGTCTGTAACACTGTCCCTTCTCTCCCAGTCACTATCTGATACACTTCCCCTTCTCTCCCAGTCACTGTCTGGAACACTCTCCCTTCTCTCCCAGTCACTGTCTATAACACAGTCCCTTCTCTCCCTGTCACTGTCTGATAACCTGTCCCTTCTCTCCCTGTCACTGTCTGTAACACTGTCCCTTCTCTCCCAGTCACTGTCTGTAACACTGTCCCTTCTCTCCCAGTCACTGTCTATAACACAGTCCCTTCTCTCCCTGTCACTGTCTGATAACCTGTCCCTTCTCTCCCTGTCACTGTCTGATAACCTGTCCCTTCTCTCCCAGTCACTGTCTATAACACAGTCCCTTCTCTCCCTGTCACTGTCTGATAACCTGTCCCTTCTCTCCCAGTCACTGTCTATAACACAGTCCCTTCTCTCCCTGTCACTGTCTGATAACCTGTCCCTTCTCTCCCAGTCACTGTCTATAACACTGTCCCTTCTCTCCCAGTCACTGTCTATAACACAGTCCCTTCTCACCCTGTCACTGTCTGTAACACTGTCCCTTCTCTCCCAGTCACTGTCTATAACACTGTCCCTTCTCTCCCAGTCACTGTCTGTAACACTGTCCCTTCTCTCCCTGTCACTGTCTATAACACTGTCCCTTCTCTCCCAGTCACTGTCTGTCACACTGTCCCTTCTCTCCCTGTCACTGTCTGATAACCTTTCCCTTCTCTCCCTGTCACTGTCTGTAACACTGTCCCTTCTCTCCCTGTCACTGTCTGTAACACAGTCCCTTCTCTCCCAGTCACTGTCTGTAACACTGTCCCTTCTCTCCCAGTCACTGTCTATAACACTGTCCCTTCTCTCCCTGTCACTGTCTGTAACACAGTCCCTTCTCTCCCTGTCACTGTCTGTAACACAGTCCCTTCTCTCCCAGTCACTGTCTATAACACTGTCAATTCTCTCCCAGTCACTGTCTGTAACACTCTCCCTTCTCTCCCAGTCACTGTCTGTAACACAGTCCCTTCTCTCCCTGTCACTGTCTGTAACACTGTCCCTACTCACCCTCTCATTGCCTCTGACATTGCCCTTTCATCTCGGTCATTACCTTCCTGTCATTTCTGTTGCTACACTACCATGTTGTTTTATGTTGCTTGATAATTTAATTTCACAGTTCCTCTTTGCCTTACTAATTGTATTTTTGTCTTCTCTCCAAACTGCTTAGCCTTCTCTCATCATCCATCTCTCTCTGTCAGTGTTTAATCTCCTGCATTTTCTGACCCTCTGTTGTTCCTTTATTCAGTCACAGAGTCTTCCAAATGTTTTCTTTATCATCGACTCATGGAGTTATGCAACATGGAATCAAACTTGTTGCACAAACCAGTCCATGGAAACCAAACTGCCTACCTGAGCTTGTCACTTTTGCCTGCGATTGACCCATATAACTCTAAACTCCTTCTATTCACATATCCATACAAATGCCTTTTATACACTGTAATTGTATGTGGCTCAGCCGCTTGCTCTGGCAGCTCATTCCATATACCTTCAAAACACGTCCCCAGGTTTCCTTTTGCCTTAAACCTATGCCATTTAGTGTTAGAATCCTCTTCTCTGAGAAAAAGACTCCTCCCTGTGCCTGTCAGGATTTTATTTAGCATGACTATCTTGAACTGTAGTGAAGTGCTCAGAGGGGTTGGTTGTGATGAAATGCATTACCCCTGCCTGGGCAGCAGCTTGGATTTGTTCCAGTTTGCCTCCCATCATTACAGGGTAACAGCAGATACAATCTCTTTGCTTCTCCCCTCAACATCCAGACAGTGACAGTCCATAAATCCGGATGATCTTCATTGACTACAGCTCAGCATTCGACATTCACCCCCTTGAAACTAATCACTAAGCTTCAGGTCCTGGCCTCAATACTCCTTTGAGCTCATAGATCCTGAATTTCCTGACGTGCAGACCCCAGTCAGTTCGGATTGGCAACAGGATCTGCTCCACAATCTCATTCGGCACCCGCACACCACAGGGCTGTGTGCTCTACTCACTTCATACTGACGAGCGTGTATGAGGGTAAGCCTCTCCAGTGCCACACTGAAACTGGCGAATGACACCACTGTCATAGGCTGAATCAAAGGTGGTGATGACTCAGCGTATCGGAGGCAGACTGAAAATCTGGCTGAGTGGTGCCACAACAACAACCTCTCTCTTAACGTCAGCCAGACCAAGGAGCTGATTTTTGACTTCAGGAGGAGGAAACTGGGGGTCCATTAGCCTATCCTCATCAGGGGAATGAAAAGTGGAGAGGGTCAGTAGCTTTAAATTCCTTGGTGTTATCATTTCAGAAACCTGTCCTGGCTCCAGCACGTAAGTGGCATTACAAAGAAAGCACACCAGTGTCTCCCCTTTCTAACATTGGGCATGTTAGCTAAAATTTAAAAATAAACTTCTATAGATGTGTGGTGAAGAATGTATTGCTCGGATACAATGTAGCCTGGATGGAAACACCAATTCTCTTAAACAGAAAAGTCTCAGTCCATCACAGTAAAGCCCTCCCCACCAATGAGCACATCTACATGGAGCGCTGTCGCAGGAAAGCAGCATCCATCAACGGGGACCCCCACCACCCAGGTCAGGCTGTCTTCACACTGCTGCCATACAGGAGCCTCAGGGCCCATATTACCAGGTTCAGAAACATTTATGACCCCTCAACCATCAGGCTCTTAAACCAGTGGGGATAACTTCTCTCAATTTCACTTGCCCCATCACTGAACTGTCCCCACAACATATGCCCTCAATGACTCATGTTCTTAATGCTTATTTGATTATTATTCCTATTGTTACTATCTCTTTGCACAGTTTGTTGTCCTTCTGCCCTGTGGGGTGTGCTCCTTCACTGATTCTATTGTGCTTCTTGTATTCACTGTGAACGCCCACTAAAATGAATCTCATGGCTGTATATAGTGACGTATATGTACTTTGATTATAATTTAGTTTGAACTTCGAACAAGACCACTCTCAGTCTTCTGATCTAGAGAAAAGGTTTCATCATCTCCAGCTTATCTTGGTGACTCAACCCTTCCAGTCCCAGCAGTGGCCTCCTGGATGTTTTCTAAACCCTTTCCAGCTTACTGTTACTGTTCTTGCTGCTCGTCCACCAGAACTGCAGACAATAGCAGTCCCATTATCACACAAGTCTTGTTTTCATTGCCTTGACCAATGCAGGCACGTGTACCAAATACCACCTTCACCACCCTGTGTATCTGTGTTGCCACTTTCAGGGAACTTGCACCCCTAGCTGTCTCTATTCCAACACTCTCCAGGACCCTGCCATTTACACTGTAAGCCTTGCCCTGTTAAATTCCCAAAATGCAACACTTCAAACCTGTCAAATTAAATTCTATTTGCCATTCCTTGGCCAACTTTCCCAGTTGATCTCAATCCTCTTGTAATCATTGGCAACTTTCTTCACCACCCACCATACCACCAATTTTAGTGTCACTTGCAAACTGCTCTTTCCTTTGAAAGTGGAATGTGGTTTTCCTTCACTCTGTGGAATGCCACTTCAAGTTTTTCTCTTTGAAACTCCAAAGCGCACTTTGCAGCTGTTTGGGTGTAGTCACTGATGTTACGTTGTCTAAAAGGCACTGTCAGAAACTACCTTACTACTACATTGAGGTGCTCAAGTCTCCAGAGCCAGACATTGACCCCAAAACTTGAGCCATGCCTGACGAGGAATAGCTTCCTTTTGTTTCTGAAGAAACAAACATTTCCAGTTTGATAATAAAATGAAATGATTATTGAAATCATTTTGCTTCGTATTGTCTAGTTAAGCAACTTGTCTGTATTTTTATCAGTTCAATACTGTGCACATTAACAATGCAAATTGCAAAGGGAGGTTTATACAATGTTAATTTCAATCTGTCAACTTGCTCTGTTCTGAGAATACTTTCCTCATCTTTGGTGGATAAGAAGGAAACCTGCAATTATTAACACATCATGGTTTGATGCTTCACCATATTATTTGAATATACTCCACTGTTCGGTCAGAATGGTAATGTAGCAGTAGTTAGCTGCTGTCACTCTTCATAAATGCATTTGACAACTGATAAATTAATCATCTGACAGAGTGCCACTTAACTCTTTCACTGAATCAGAGCAAAACTGACAGCAATATTAGACAACCTCAGCAAGCTGCAGTTGTTAAAACCTTCTGTGGAAGGTGGTTTGGAAAGCAAATTTAAGAACTGTGACAAGAAAACTTTAATTAATTTGATTGATATATTACATAATGAACAAATTAGATTCTGTCCACATTATTAGCCTGCTTGAGCCTGACAGGTCATTGAAAGGTGGGGCATCAGTTTCTGTCACATGAACAATTCAGGCTTACTAGTTAGCCAGATTTTCTATTGCAAAAACTAATTAGACAAATACTAGAAGAGAAAATAATCATAAGTCTGTTGGAAACACTGGCCTTTATATCCAGGGGACAGAAGCCCAAGTGACCTGATCAAATGCCCAGCTCTGGGTCCCACTCATGTAACACTGGGATCAGCTCTGGGTCCCACTCTTGTAACACTGGGATCAGCTCTGGGTCTCACTCATGTAACACTGGGATCAGCTCTGGGTCCCACCCTTGTAACACTGCAATCAGCTCTGGGTCCTGTGGTGAACTAGATATACCTGTCTGACTGCCCCTGTGGCTCCTCCCACAGACCCCTGTATAAAGGCGACTGTGGCCTGCTGCTCTCCCTCATTTTCCCCAGGATGTAGTGTTGTTCTTCAGTCAATAAAAGCCGATATCTCACTTCCTAAGTCTCGGCGTGAGTTATTGATGGTGCATCAGGTCCCACCCTTGTAACACTGGGATCAGCTCTGGGTCCCACCCTTGTAACACTGCAATCAGCTCTGGGTCCCACTCTTGTAACACTGGGATCAGCTCTGGGTCCCACCCTTGTAACACTGGGATCAGCTCTGGGTCCCACTCATGTAACACTGGGTTCAGCTCTGCTCCCACTCATGTAACACTGGGATCAGCACTGGGTCCCACCTTTGTAACACTGGGTTCAGCTCTGCTCCCACTCATGTAACACTGGGACCAGATGTGAGTCCCACCCATGTAACAATGGGATCAGCTCTGGATTCTACCCATGTAACACTGGGATCAGCTGTGGGTCCCACCTTTGTAACACTGGGTTCAGCTCTGCTCCCACTCATGTAACACTGGGACCAGATGTGAGTCCCACCCATGTAACACTGGGATCAGCTCTGGATTCTACCCATGTAACACTGGGATCAGCTGTGGGTCCCACCCTTGTAACACTGGGATCAGCTCTGGGTCCCACCCTTGTAACACTGGGATCAGCTCTGGGTCCCACTCATGTAACACTGGGATCAGCTCTGGGACCCACCCTTGTAACACTGGGATCAGCTCTGGGTCTCACTCATGTAACACTGGGATCAGCTGTGGGTCCCACCCTTGTAACACTGGGATCAGCTCTGGGTCTCACTCATGTAACACTGGGATCAGCTCTGGGTCTCACTCATGTAACACTGGGATCAGCTGTGGGTCCCACCCTTGTAACACTGGGATCAGCTCTGGGTCCCACTCATGTAACACTGGGATCAGCTGTGGGTCCCACCCTTGTAACACTGGGATCAGCTCTGGGTCCCACCCTTGTAACACTGGGTTCAGCTCTGCTCCCACTCATGTAACACTGGGACCAGATGTGAGTCCCACCCATGTAACACTGGGATCAGCTCTGGATTCTACCCATGTAACACTGGGATCAGCTGTGGGTCCCACCCTTGTAACACTGGGTTCAGCTCTGAGTCCCTCTCATGTAACACTGGGATCAGCTCTGGGTCCCACCCTTGTAACACTGGGATCAGCTCTGGGTCCCACTCATGTAACACTGGGTTCAGCTCTGGGTCCCACCCTTGTAACACTGGGATCAGCTCTGGGTCCCACCCTTGTAACACTGGGATCAGCTCTGGGTCCCACTCTTGTAGCACTGGATCAGCTCTGGGTCCCACTCTTGTAGCACTGGATCAGCTCTGGGTCCCACCCTTGTAACACTGGGATCAGCTCTGGGTCCCACTCTTGTAGCACTGGATCAGCTCTGGGTCCCACCCTTGTAACACTGGGATCAGCTCTGGGACCCACTCTTGTAACACTGGGATCAGCTCTGGGTCCCACCCTTGTAACACTGGGATCAGCTCTGGGTCCCACCCTTGTAACACTGGGATCAGCTCTGGGTCCCACTCTTGTAACACTGGGATCAGCTCTGGGTCCCACCCATGTAACACTGGGATCAGCTCTGGGTCTCACTCATGTAACACTGGGATCAGCTCTGGGTCCCACTCTTGTAACACTAGGATCAGCTCTGGGTCCCACTCTTGTAGCACTGGGATCAGCTCTGGGTCCCACTCTTGTAACACTGGGATCAGCTCTGGGACCCACCCTTGTAGCACTGGATCAGCTCTGGGTCCCACCCTTGTAACACTGGGATCAGCTCTGGGTCCCACTCTTGTAACACTGGGATCAGCTCTGGGTCCCACTCTTGTAACACTGGGATCAGCTCTGGGACCCACTCTTGTAGCACTGGATCAGCTCTGGGTCCCACCCTTGTAACACTGGGATCAGCTCTGGGTCCCACTCTTGTAACACTGGGATCAGCTCTGGGTCCCACCCTTGTAGCACTGGGTCAGCTCTGGGTCCCACCCTTGTAACACTGCAATCAGCTCTGGGTCCCACCCTTGTAACACTGGGATCAGCTCTGGGTCCCACTCTTGTAGCACTGGGATCAGCTCTGGGTCTCACTCATGTAACACTGGGATCAGCTCTGGGTCCCACTCTTGTAACACTGGGATCAGCTCTGGGTCTCACTCATGTAACACTGGGATCAGCTCTGGGCCCCACTCTTGTAACACTGGGATCAGCTCTGGGTCCCACCCTTGTAACACTGGGATCAGCTCTGGGTCTCACTCATGTAACACTGGGATCAGCTCTGGGTCCCACTCTTGTAACACTAGGATCAGCTCTGGGTCCCACTCTTGTAACACTGGGATCAGCTCTGGGTCCCACCCTTGTAGCACTGGGTCAGCTCTGGGTCACACCCTTGTAACACTGGGATCAGCTCTGGGTCCCACCCTTGTAACACTGGGATCAGCTCTGGGTCCCACTCATGTAACACTGGGATCAGCTCTGGGTCCCACTCTTGTAACACTGGGATCAGCTCTGGGTCCCACTCATGTAACACTGGGATCAGCTCTGGGTCCCACCCTTGTAACACTGGGATCAGCTCTGGGTCCCACTCTTGTAACACTGGGATCAGCTCTGGGTCCCACCCTTGTAACACTGGGATCAGCTCTGGGTCTCACTCATGTAACACTGGGATCAGCTCTGGGTCCCACCCTTGTAACACTGGGATCAGCTCTGGGTCCCACCCTTGTAACACTGGGATCAGCTCTGGGTCTCACTCATGTAACACTGGGATCAGCTCTGGGTCCCACCCTTGTAACACTGGGATCAGCTCTGGGTCCCACCCTTGTAACACTGGGATCAGCTCTGGGTCCCACTCTTGTAACACTGGGATCAGCTCTGGGTCCCACCCTTGTAACACTGGGATCAGCTCTGGGTCCCACCCTTGTAACACTGGGATCAGCTCTGGGTCCCACCCTTGTAACACTGGGATCAGCTCTGGGTCCCACTCTTGTAACACTGGGATCAGCTCTGGGTCCCACTCTTGTAACACTGGGATCAGCTCTGGGTCCCACTCTTGTAACACTGGGATCAGCTCTGGGTCCCACTCTTGTAACACTGGGTCAGCTCTGGGTCTCACTCTTGTAACACTGGGATCAGCTCTGGGTCCCACCCTTGTAACACTGGGATCAGCTCTGTGTCTCACTCATGTAACACTGGGATCAGCTCTGGGTCCCACCCTTGTAACACTGGGATCAGCTCTGGGTCCCACCCTTGTAACACTGGGATCAGCTCTGGGTCCCACTCTTGTAACACTGGGATCAGCTCTGGGTCCCACCCTTGTAACACTGGGATCAGCTCTGGGTCCCACCCTTGTAACACTGGGATCAGCTCTGGGTCCCACCCTTGTAACACTGGGATCAGCTCTGGGTCCCACCCTTGTAACACTGGGATCAGCTCTGGGTCCCACTCTTGTAACACTGGGATCAGCTCTGGGTCCCACTCTTGTAACACTGGGATCAGCTCTGGGTCCCACTCTTGTAACACTGGGATCAGCTCTGGGTCCCACTCTTGTAACACTGGGTCAGCTCTGGGTCTCACTCTTGTAACACTGGGATCAGCTCTGGGTCCCACCCTTGTAACACTGGGATCAGCTCTGGGTCCCACTCTTGTAACACTGGGATCAGCTCTGGGTCCCACTCTTGTAACACTGGGTCAGCTCTGGGTCTCACTCTTGTAACACTGGGATCAGCTCTGGGTCCCACCCTTGTAACACTGGGATCAGCTCTGGGTCCCACTCTTGTAACACTGGGATCAGCTCTGGGTCTCACTCTTGTAACACTGGGATCAGCTCTGGGTCCCACCCTTGTAACACTGGGATCAGCTCTGGGTCCCACTCATGTAACACTGGGATCAGCTCTGGGTCCCACTCATGTAACACTGGGATCAGCTCTGGGTCCCACTCTTGTAACACTGGGATCAGCTCTGGGTCCCACACCTGTAACACTGGGTCAGCTCTGGGTCCCACACCTGTAACACTGGGATCAGCTCTGGGTCCCACCCTTGTAACACTGGGATCAGCTCTGGGTCCCACCCTTGTAACACTGGGATCAGCTCTGGGTCCCACCCTTGTAACACTGGGATCAGCTCTGGGTCCCACTCTTGTAACACTGGGATCAGCTCTGGGTCCCACCCTTGTAACACTGGGATCAGCTCTGGGTCCCACCCATGTAACACTGGGATCAGCTCTGGGTCACACACCTGTAGCACTGGATCAGCTCTGGGTCCCACCCTTGTAACACTGGATCAGCTCTGGGTCCCACTCTTGTAGCACTGGGATCAGCTCTGGGTCCCACTCTTGTAACACTGGATCAGCTCTGGGTCCCACTCTTGTAGCACTGGATCAGCTCTGGGTCCCACCCTTGTAACACTGGGATCAGCTCTGGGTCCCACCCTTGTAACACTGGGATCAGCTCTGGGTCTCACTCATGTAACACTGGGATCAGCTCTGGGTCCCACCCTTGTAACACTGGGATCAGCTCTGGGTCCCACCCTTGTAACACTGGGATCAGCTCTGGGTCCCACTCTTGTAGCACTGGATCAGCTCTGGGTCCCACCCTTGTAACACTGGGATCAGCTCTGGGTCCCACCCTTGTAACACTGGATCAGCTCTGGGTCCCACTCTTGTAGCACTGGGATCAGCTCTGGGTCCCACCCTTGTAACACTGGGATCAGCTCTGGGTCCCACCCTTGTAACACTGGGATCAGCTCTGGGTCCCACTCTTGTAGCACTGGATCAGCTCTGGGTCCCACCCTTGTAACACTGGGATCAGCTCTGGGTCCCACCCTTGTAACACTGGGATCAGCTCTGGGTCCCACTCTTGTAACACTGGGATCAGCTCTGGGTCCCACCCTTGTAACACTGGGATCAGCTCTGGGTCCCACTCTTGTAACACTGGGATCAGCTCTGGGTCCCACCCTTGTAACACTGGGATCAGCTCTGGGTCCCACCCTTGTAACACTGGGATCAGCTCTGGGTCTCACTCATGTAACACTGGGATCAGCTCTGGGTCCCACCCTTGTAACACTGGGATCAGCTCTGGGTCCCACTCTTGTAACACTGGGATCAGCTCTGGGTCCCACCCTTGTAACACTGGGATCAGCTCTGGGTCCCACCCTTGTAACACTGGGATCAGCTCTGGGTCCCACCCTTGTAGCACTGGGATCAGCTCTGGGTCCCACCCTTGTAACACTGGGATCAGCTCTGGGTCCCACTCTTGTAACACTGGGATCAGCTCTGGGTCCCACTCTTGTAGCACTGGGATCAGCTCTGAGTCTCACCTTTGTAACACTGGGATCAGCTCTGGGTCCCACCCTTGTAACACTGGGATCAGCTCTGGGTCCCACTCTTGTAACACTGGGATCAGCTCTGGGTCCCACTCTTGTAACACTGGGATCAGCTCTGGGTCCCACTCTTGTAGCACTGGGATCAGCTCTGAGTCTCACCTTTGTAACACTGGGATCAGCTCTGGGTCCCACCCTTGTAACACTGGGATCAGCACTGGGTCCCACCCTTGTAACACTGGGATCAGCTCTGGGTCTCACTCTTGTAACACTGGGATCAGCTCTGGGTCTCACCTTTGTAACACTGGGATCAGCACTGGGTCCCACTCTTGTAACACTGGGATCAGCTCTGGGTCCCACCCTTGTAACACTGGGATCAGCTCTGGGTCTCACCTTTGTAACACTGGGATCAGCACTGGGTCCCACTCTTGTAGCACTGGATCAGCTCTGGGTCTCACTCATGTAACACTGGGATCAGCTCTGGGTCCCACCCTTGTAACACTGGGATCAGCTCTGTGTCCCACCCTTGTAACACTGCAATCAGCTCTGGGTCTCACTCTTGTAGCACTGGGATCAGCTCTGGGTCTCACTCATGTAACACTGGGATCAGCTCTGGGTCTCACTCATGTAACACTGGGATCAGCTCTGGGTCCCACCCTTGTAACACTGGGATCAGCTCTGGGTCTCACTCATGTAACACTGGGATCAGCTCTGGGTCTCACTCTTGTAACACTGGGATCAGCTCTGGGTCCCACCCTTGTAACACTGGGATCAGCTCTGGGTCCCACTCTTGTAACACTGGGATCAGCTCTGGGTCCCACTCTTGTAACACTGGGTCAGCTCTGGGTCTCACTCTTGTAACACTGGGATCAGCTCTGGGTCCCACCCTTGTAACACTGGGATCAGCTCTGGGTCCCACTCTTGTAACACTGGGATCAGCTCTGGGTCTCACTCTTGTAACACTGGGATCAGCTCTGGGTCCCACTCATGTAACACTGGGATCAGCTCTGGGTCCCACTCATGTAACACTGGGATCAGCTCTGGGTCCCACTCTTGTAACACTGGGATCAGCTCTGGGTCCCACACCTGTAACACTGGGTCAGCTCTGGGTCCCACACCTGTAACACTGGGATCAGCTCTGGGTCCCACCCTTGTAACACTGGGATCAGCTCTGGGTCCCACCCTTGTAACACTGGGATCAGCTCTGGGTCCCACCCTTGTAACACTGGGATCAGCTCTGGGTCCCACTCTTGTAACACTGGGATCAGCTCTGGGTCCCACCCTTGTAACACTGGGATCAGCTCTGGGTCCCACCCATGTAACACTGGGATCAGCTCTGGGTCACACACCTGTAGCACTGGATCAGCTCTGGGTCCCACCCTTGTAACACTGGATCAGCTCTGGGTCCCACTCTTGTAGCACTGGGATCAGCTCTGGGTCCCACTCTTGTAACACTGGATCAGCTCTGGGTCCCACTCTTGTAGCACTGGATCAGCTCTGGGTCCCACCCTTGTAACACTGGGATCAGCTCTGGGTCCCACCCTTGTAACACTGGGATCAGCTCTGGGTCTCACTCATGTAACACTGGGATCAGCTCTGGGTCCCACCATTGTAACACTGGGATCAGCTCTGGGTCCCACCCTTGTAACACTGGGATCAGCTCTGGGTCCCACTCTTGTAGCACTGGATCAGCTCTGGGTCCCACCCTTGTAACACTGGGATCAGCTCTGGGTCCCACCCTTGTAACACTGGATCAGCTCTGGGTCCCACTCTTGTAGCACTGGGATCAGCTCTGGGTCCCACTCTTGTAACACTGGGATCAGCTCTGGGTCCCACCCTTGTAACACTGGGATCAGCTCTGGGTCCCACCCTTGTAACACTGGGATCAGCTCTGGGTCCCACCCTTGTAACACTGGGATCAGCTCTGGGTCCCACTCTTGTAGCACTGGATCAGCTCTGGGTCCCACCCTTGTAACACTGGGATCAGCTCTGGGTCCCACCCTTGTAACACTGGGATCAGCTCTGGGTCCCACTCTTGTAACACTGGGATCAGCTCTGGGTCCCACCCTTGTAACACTGGGATCAGCTCTGGGTCCCACTCTTGTAACACTGGGATCAGCTCTGGGTCCCACCCTTGTAACACTGGGATCAGCTCTGGGTCCCACCCTTGTAACACTGGGATCAGCTCTGGGTCTCACTCATGTAACACTGGGATCAGCTCTGGGTCCCACCCTTGTAACACTGGGATCAGCTCTGGGTCCCACTCTTGTAACACTGGGATCAGCTCTGGGTCCCACCCTTGTAACACTGGGATCAGCTCTGGGTCCCACCCTTGTAACACTGGGATCAGCTCTGGGTCCCACCCTTGTAGCACTGGGATCAGCTCTGGGTCCCACTCTTGTAACACTGGGATCAGCTCTGGGTCCCACTCTTGTAACACTGGGATCAGCTCTGGGTCCCACTCTTGTAGCACTGGGATCAGCTCTGAGTCTCACCTTTGTAACACTGGGATCAGCTCTGGGTCCCACCCTTGTAACACTGGGATCAGCTCTGGGTCCCACTCTTGTAACACTGGGATCAGCTCTGGGTCCCACTCTTGTAACACTGGGATCAGCTCTGGGTCCCACTCTTGTAGCACTGGGATCAGCTCTGAGTCTCACCTTTGTAACACTGGGATCAGCTCTGGGTCCCACCCTTGTAACACTGGGATCAGCACTGGGTCCCACCCTTGTAACACTGGGATCAGCTCTGGGTCTCACTCTTGTAACACTGGGATCAGCTCTGGGTCTCACCTTTGTAACACTGGGATCAGCACTGGGTCCCACTCTTGTAACACTGGGATCAGCTCTGGGTCCCACCCTTGTAACACTGGGATCAGCTCTGGGTCTCACCTTTGTAACACTGGGATCAGCTCTGTGTCCCACCCTTGTAACACTGCAATCAGCTCTGGGTCTCACTCTTGTAGCACTGGGATCAGCTCTGGGTCTCACTCATGTAACACTGGGATCAGCTCTGGGTCTCACTCATGTAACACTGGGATCAGCTCTGGGTCCCACCCTTGTAACACTGGGATCAGCTCTGGGTCTCACTCATGTAACACTGGGATCAGCTCTGGGTCTCACTCATGTAACACTGGGATCAGCTCTGGGTCTCACTCATGTAACACTGGGATCAGCTCTGGGTCCCACTCTTGTAACACTGGGATCAGCTCTGGGTCCCACCCTTGTAACACTGGGATCAGCTCTGGGTCCCACTCTTGTAGCACTGGGATCAGCTCTGGGTCCCACTCTTGTAACACTGGGATCAGCTCTGGGTCCCACCCTTGTAACACTGGGATCAGCTCTGTGTCCCACCCTTGTAACACTGGGATCAGCTCTGGGTCCCACTCTTGTAACACTGGGATCAGCTCTGGGTCCCACCCTTGTAACACTGGGATCAGCTCTGGGTCCCACCCTTGTAACACTGGGATCAGCTCTGGGTCGCACTCTTGTAACACTGGGATCAGCTCTGGGTCCCACCCTTGTAACACTGGGATCAGCTCTGGGTCCCACCCTTGTAACACTGGGTCAGCTCTGGGTCTCACTCTTGTAACACTGGGATCAGCTCTGGGTCCCACCCTTGTAACACTGGGATCAGCTCTGGGTCTCACTCATGTAACACTGGGATCAGCTCTGGGTCCCACTCTTGTAACACTGGGATCAGCTCTGGGTCCCACCCTTGTAACACTGGGATCAGCTCTGGGTCACACACCTGTAACACTGGGATCAGCTCTGGGTCCCACTCTTGTAGCACTGGGATCAGCTCTGGGTCCCACCCTTGTAACACTGGGATCAGCTCTGGGTCCCACCCTTGTAACACTGGGATCAGCTCTGGGTCCCACCCTTGTAACACTGGGATCAGCACTGGGTCCCACCCTTGTAACACTGGGATCAGCTGTGGGTCCCACCCTTGTAACACTGGGATCAGCTCTGGGTCCCACTCTTGTAACACTGGGATCAGCTCTGAGTCCCACCCTTGTAACACTGGGATCAGCTCTGGGTCCCACCCTTGTAACACTGGGATCAGCTCTGGGTCCCACCCTTGTAACACTGGGATCAGCTCTGGGTCCCACTCTTGTAACACTGGGATCAGCTCTGAGTCCCTCTCATGTAACACTGGGATCAGCACTGGGTCCCACCCTTGTAACACTGGGATCAGCTCTGGGACCCACCCTTGTAACACTGGGATCAGCTCTGGGACCCACTCTTGTAACACTGGGATCAGCTCTGGGACCCACTCTTGTAGCACTGGATCAGCTCTGGGTCACACACCTGTAGCACTGGATCAGCTCTGGGTCCCACCCTTGTAACACTGGGATCAGCTCTGGGTCCCACTCTTGTAGCACTGGATCAGCTCTGGGTCACACACCTGTAGCACTGGATCAGCTCTGGGTCCCACCCTTGTAACACTGGGATCAGCTCTGGGTCCCACTCTTGTAACACTGGGATCAGCTCTGGGTCCCACTCTTGTAGCACTGGATCAGCTCTGGGTCCCACTCTTACAGCACTGGGAACACACACAAAATGCTGGTGGAACACAGGGTCTCAGCCCGAAACATCGACAGTGCTTCTCCCTATAGATGCTGCCTGGCCTGGTGCATTCCACCAGCATTTTGTGTGTGTTGCTTCAATTTCCAACATCTGCAGATTTCCTCATGTTTGCATTCTAACACTGGGATCTACTGTCGGTGGCACCCTGGTCGCACTGGGATCAGCTCTGGGCTCCACAGTTTAGAACATAGAAACATAGAACATAGAAAACCTACAGCACAATACAGGCCCTTTGGCCCACAAAGCTGTGCCGAGCATGTCCCTACCTTAGAAATTACTAGGCTTACCTTTAGCCCTCTATTTTTCTAAGCTCCATGTGTCTATCCAAAAGTCTCTTAAAAGATCCTATCGTATCTGCCTCCACCACCATTGCTGGCGGCCCATTCTACGCAATCACCACTCTCTGAGTAAAAAACTTACCACTGACATCTCCTCTGCACCTACTCCCCAGCACCTTAAACCTGAGTCCTCTTGTGGCAACCATTTCAGCCCTGGGAAAAAGCTTCTGACTATCCACACAATCAATGCCTCTCATCATCTTATACACCTCTGTCAGGTCACCTCTCAACCTCCTTCGCTCCAAGGAGAAAAGGCCGAGTTCACTCAACCTATTCTCATCAGACATGCTCCCCAATCCAGGCAACATCCTTGTAAATCTCCTCTGCACCCTTTCTATGGCTTCCACATCCTTCCTGTAGTGAGGCGACCAGAACTGAGCACAGTACTCCAAGTGGGGTCTGACCAGGGTCCTATATAGCTGCAACATTACCTCTCGGC
This sequence comes from Hemitrygon akajei, assembly GCF_048418815.1. Taxonomy (NCBI): domain Eukaryota; kingdom Metazoa; phylum Chordata; class Chondrichthyes; order Myliobatiformes; family Dasyatidae; genus Hemitrygon; species Hemitrygon akajei. Next base: position 6,338,947 of record NC_133143.1, on the reverse strand, counting down.
TCCTAAACTCAATCCCACGATTGAAAGGAAGGATGGAAGTTTTGAAGGATGCAGTAGCCTTGGGGGGAGTGAGGGTTAAATTTCAGGTAGTGATTACACAAACTAGGCAAGTAGTCCCTGAAGTTTAGAATTTGAAGTATGATTTGATTGAAATGTTCAAGGTGCACATTTCTCACAATCTCAAGACACATCATAGTGATTGACAGTAGTGAAAAGCTTCTCAAAGCACAGCCACTGATGTAGGAATAACAGCCTTCAAGTTCAAGTTAATTATCAAGGCAAATAAACACAAGGTACAAATGGCATGCAAATGAGGTTCCACAGCTGCAGCACAGTACATTACAAACCTGACAAACACCAGTTAACATAAACTATACAGAACTTACACAACAAAATAAACACAACGCCACCAGTGCACGTTCAATTAGTACATGGCAAGATCGTACACATAGCTAGGTCTCTTTCCAAAGCTGGACTTGCCCAGTGGAAAGGCTCTCTGTAGACTGGAGACAGAGTTTTACACAGTGGGAATGAGAATGCCCCATCTCCCAAAATACGCTGACAGACTTTGAGTTCTGGCTGCTTCCAAAGGTTTTTGAATCTGACACTCAATTAGATTTAAATAGCTAACAAACAATTATAAACATGAGAAATCCTACAGATGCTGGAAATCCAAAGCAACACACATTAAATGCTGGAGGAATTCAGCAGGTCAGTCAATATCTATGGAAATGAATAAACAGTCAATGTTTCAGGCAGAAATACTTCAGGACTGAAAATGAAGGGGGAAGACACTAAAACAAAGAATTATTTAGGATTTAAGGAAGTGAGGAATAGTTAGAAGTATTTAAATGATGTGAGATAACTTAAACACTAATCTGCACTTACCTTTTTTCTACTATGCCATGGCAGCATTCAGCTGGTTTCCCATCCTTTCCTGTCTGGGGTGGCGCATGTGCTGTCCCATTCTCCAGTGTGAAGCAAAGGATGAGATAGCCTGCTTTCAGACCTCTAAATATGCTCAGAGGCCAGAAAAGAAGTAAGCCACGTATGGCCAACAGCCAGTGTCAGCTCTCAGTTATCCTGATTCAGCCCAGTCATAGCTTCTGAGAGTGAGTGAAGGATAAATATTGGGCAGCGGGCTTGTGAGAGCTTTCCTGTTCTAACTAAATAGGGGAGCACTTTACATTCATCCAAAGAAGAGTCTCATTTGACCATGTAGTCTGAAGGACAGTCTCCGGCCATCACTCTCCTTTGGCACTTCATTGTAGAACCTGCCTTCAATTTAGTGCTTAAGTCTCTATAGGGAAGCTTGCTGTTAACAAAAAACCTTCTACCGGAATGCTGCCGTTTGAACCACAGCTGAAAATGAGCCCGCAGCTTACTGAATGACTTGTGCACCCCCCGCCCAGTCCCCTAATTTACTTCCTATACATTCACGATTATGTGTTCAGGCTCTGCGCCAGCTCCGACTGTGGATGATAGCACAATGATGGGCCGTATCTCAGATAACGATGAGTCAGAGTAGAGACTGAGTGGCAGCAACTGTTCCCTCGACATCAGCTGGTCCTTGGCTTCAGGAAGCAGGCAGGGCTCATGCTCCTGTTGAATCCACAGTGCTGAGGTGGAGGTAGTTGAGAGTGTCAAGCTCCTCAGTGTAAATATTACGAGTATCCAATCCTAGTCGAAGCACGTTGACGCCATGGCTAAGAAAGTGCTCCAGTCCCTCTACTTCCTCAGGAGTCTAAAGCAACTCAGCACGTGCCCATTGACCTTCGTCGCTTTGCACAGGTGCACCCTATCTGATGCAGGACAGCTCGTACAGTAACTGCTCTGCCTGAGACTGCAGTGAGTGAACTGTGGACTCAGCTCAGCACGTAATGAAAATCAGCCTCCCTCCCTTCCAAAGACTCTGTCTACACTTCTCACTGCCTTGAAACACAATTCAAAGCCTCTCTCACCCTGGACATGCCCCCCCCCATTGATCAGACAATACAAACGCTTGCCCCACCAAACTTATGGTCAGCTTCTATTCCACTGTATGAGAGTATGAAATGACAAGACGGACTCTTGCCTCATGACCTACTACAGCCTACTGTTTGTCTGCACTGGCCTTCCTCTGTGACTGTGAGGTCAAACTGCATTACGTTATTGCTTTTCTTTGTATGACCTCAGTGCATTGTTGTGATGAAGTGATCTGTGGGCATAAGGCGCAGAAAGAAGTTTTCAATGTACCATGGTACATCCGACAATAATAATAATAAACTAAAACTGGCTGTATTTGGAAATGTTTTCTTCCAATATCTTGGTTGTTTGGAGTGTGAAGAAGTATGGGGATTGTGCCAGTTCATGGGGATTGATGGAGTGATGGGACCCACTGGTCTATTCTTGCTTCTGGTTCTCATTCCATGCGCAGGATTATATTTCCACAAGTAACAAGTTACAATGAGAGCTTTTACAATTATTTCATTTTAAGATTTGACAGTTAGTTTGTAGAAACTGGTTATTTTCCTCCCTGTTAATTTATTGTGGCTGAAAACACATGCAGATTTAATTACTATATTTATTTACATTCACAACAGACAAAGCAGTATCTAAACTCAAGCAGTGTGATAATCAATACCTGTATGGTGTAATTGTTTATCAGTAAATTTGAGCCTCTGTCTTTCTGTGAATAAAATTGAGTTGTTTCTGCTAAACTGAATTTCCCAGTATAATGAATAAAATTAATAAAATTATTCCTGCCTCTCTGTTTCCAGCACAACCTTTCTTTAAGACTAACCCTGCCATGTTTAAGTGAAGGTGATTCAAACTTGTGACTATTTACCTTTCTAAAGACTGTTAATTTTTTATATCAACTTAGTAAATATAATTATGCATTTACCAAATTGGAATCCGATAGGCAAGGCAAAGCATTGATTCAACTGGCTTAATCAGGTATCTCATTCCTTGCATGCTTTATGCAATGTCTTGTTTAGTATTTGGCACTAATGGAGCAGCATAAGACAATTATTAGAGGCGGAACATTTTGAATATTCAGGTTAAATGTTCAAGATGCATCAAGGAATTGTAAACACGAGAAAATCTGCCAAATCAACACACACAAAATACTGGAGGGACTTAGCAGGACCAGACCTGATGAAGGGTCTCATCCTGGAACATCGACTGCTTACTCTTTCCCATAGATGCTGACTGGCCTGCTGAGTTCCTCCAGCATTTTGTGTGTGTTACTCAAAGAAATGTAAGGCTATGTCCACACTAGACCAGACAAGTTTGAAAACGCCGGTTTCGTGTAAAAATGATAGGCGTCCACACCAAGCGTTTTTGAAAATACCTCCGTCCATATTAAAACGGATATTTGGGCCAATCTCCTCCTACTGGGTATATGCAGGACACATCTGCAGAAAACAAGCAACATGTCTGGTGTCAAATCTCATCATGAAAGACTTGGTGCGTGTTTGTCCAGTTACAGACTAGAAAAACTTAAAGGAAATTGCCAAAAGACGGACAGCTGTTGGCTCTCACGCAGGAGGGCTTAAAACTGAAAAAAAAACAAATACTGGAGCGTATGGAGGCAACCAACAGGGAGTTCATGGGCAGTATGACCCAGCTGACGACGAACATTGAAAAACTGACCAACTCTGTTACAGAGGGATTTGCAATGATGAGGAATATGATGGCTCCCCGCCCCCCCCCCCCAAGTACTTTCAGTGCCATAATACTAGACTCACAGCCACTACAATAGCTACACATACCCGGGGTGGCCCCAGCAACATCTTCCCCACTCCCACAGAGGGGTCACCTTGGAAACATTTCCTACAGCCATAGTCTCTTCATCGATGAAAGGGACAACAGCTACAACTAAATGCAATGAGACTTGTTACTGGGCAAAAATGAAATTTGCTGTTACCTCATTGTTTGCCTTTACTTTGGCCATGGCTTTCTGTATTATTTTGCTGCATTTAATGTACAATAAAACGAGTTACTGGGCAAAAGTGATTTTATTTTTACCTGAGTAAAAGTGAAACTTACAATTTTCCTTTTTTGGCCTTAACATTTTCACATCTATGCCAAACATAAGCTGCTACTTAAAAATGACATTTTGGAAGTAGTGACAATTGCATCTATTGAATGTTTGCACAAGCAATACATTAATAAAGCACCTTGTTAAATGTATAAAACATGTCAGCATCAGTGTTATCTTGTATTTCCATCCAATGTTACATTAGGCTGTTACACATCTATTGTCGGAGAAGCACTTGCATAAATAGGTAAACCACCTTCATACGAGCAAGGACAGAAAACAGGGACACCCACCAGCCTTCTCCTTCCCATCCTCCCCCCACCTTCTTTATAGAGCCCCTGCCCCCTCCCTCTTCTGTCCTGAGGAAGGGTCTCGGCCCGAAACGTTGACTGCTCATTTTCACGGATGCTGCCTGACCTGTTGAGTTCCTCCAGCGTGTTGTACGTGTTGCAGTGAAAACTTTGTTTTGCATACCATCCATACAGTGTATTACATCAGGATGTATCTGGTACTTTAGCACTGAGATTGGTTTGGTATTGTCTCAGGTACAGTAAAAAGCTTTCATTTGCCATGTCATGTGGACACATCATTCCATACATAACAACATCAAAGTCATTAAAAGTAAACAGAATGTAGAATATACAGTTGCTGTTACAGAGGAAGTGTAGAGCAGGTGGACAGATAAAGCACAAGAACCATGATGAAGTAGGTTGAGCGATAAGAGTTTGAGAGTTCAGCTTTATCGTGTGAGAATGCCATTCAAGAACATGGTAACAGTCAGATAAACTGTCCTTGAGTCCAGTCAGGAGAAGGAGAAGAGAGAATGACTCTCAGTTGAGTTCAGCATTCAATATCATTATCCCTGAGCTTCTCCAGACTTAACATTCAGAACCCACGAGCTGGTGGATCACAAACTTCCTCCCTAACAGGAGGCGAGCACATCTCCACATCCCGCTCACTCAGTGCTGGTGTGTTCTCTCCTCTCTCCTGTTTTCTCTATACACCAATGACTGCATTTCCAGTGATCTGTCAGTTAAACTGATAAAGTTTGTGGACAACAACCACTGTCATTGGATCAGTCACCAGAAGCGACAAATCCAAGTACCTCCGGGAAGTAAACAAACTAGTGTCCTAGTACAATCACAACAACTTGAAGCTGAATATGAAGATGCATCTGGACCAGGAAAAATGTGTCTGCTGTCCACCCACTCATCATCAACAGTGTTACAGAAAGCACCATTTCAACACTCACTGGGCATCCTGGGTTCCTGGTTCCTGGGCATCATTAATTTGCAGAACCTCATTAACAACAAGGCTTGGCAGAGGATGTGTGCACTGTACTTCTTGCAGTAGCTGGTAACACTCCAGCTAGTGAAATTCTACACTGCCATCAGAGAGCGAGCTCATATCAGCCATTACTATCTGGTTTGGTGCAGGACCCCCTCACAATGTACAAGAACTCTCAGGTCAGCAGAAAAGGTAATAGTCTGCCATCACTGCAAGATGGATGTGTCCAGGGCAAAGAAGTGAGCAGTAAAAATCATCGTCGATCCATCCACCCAGCAAGCTGCCTTATAGGGCTGTTAAAACAAAAACCTTTCCCCAGGCAGTTAGTCTGATCAGCCATTATAATTTGTTCCCCCTCACCCCATCTATCTATTACCGTAGTCACTGCACTGCACAGAAAACACTTTAAACCACTGCTCATAACAGTGTTTACATCGTAACTACAAGCTGGTATTTATGCATATTTTATTCCATATCTGTACTTTTATATAATTATTTATTATTTATAATTATTGAATGTTTATGTTATTTTGTTGCATGTTGCATCAACACACCACAGCAAATTCCTAATATATGTTAAATAATATGGTTAATAAAGTTAATGATCAGCTGTGGCCCGGGTAGTTCAGTGAGAGATATCCTGCATGCAGAAATGAATGGCCAGTCTGTGTCTCACTGATCCTGCAGTGTCTTCTTCATCTTCTTTTCCTTTTTTTAATTGAAGTTCATCAAACAAACATTTCCATAAGATGTATTTCAGACATTGTACATATATATCATATAGTCATATATATCACAAATCTCCACAAAGTATTTATCTGGGGTATACACTTATAGAAAAGAGTGGAAAGAAAAAACAAGCAAAAGGAAAGAACTATGTACAAGTAGGGAGTGATCTTTTTTTTGAACAACAGATTCATTGATTTGTGAGAATAAAATCAGGCCTATGAGGTGTTATGTAGTTAAACCATTTTTCCCAGTATGTATCAAATTGTTCCAGCTTATGATTAACAGATGCTGTTATCTTCTCCATTTTCTAAATGTCCATTGTAATTTTCATCCATGCATTTAAAGTTGGGCTCTCCTGTGATAACCATTTCCTAGTAAGAGTCTTTTTACCAGCCACCAACAGCATATTCATTAAATATTTATCTCTTTTCAACCATTCTTGAGGTATAAATCCAAAATATATGGTCTTACTCTCTAAGGGTATTTCACATTTAAAGATTTCTTGTAGGGCATTGTGTATCCCCCTCCAATAGTTTTTGATAACAGGGCAGTCCCAAAAAATATGATAATGATTTGCATTTTGATTTCCACAATTTCTCCAGCAAACAGGGAGGTTACTATCATAATGGGATTTCTGAGAGGTTGTAATAAAATATCTTATCAAGTTTTTCCATTCAAACTCCCTCCATTTCTGTGAACTGGTACACTTCCATTGATACCTCCATATTGTTGTTCATTCTTCCTCAGATATAATTATCCCTCCTTCCTTCTCCCATTTTGTTTTAATGTATGAAGTCGAATGTGTTTTAAGATTTGACAACCCCTTATACATGCTTGAAATTATTCTACTACCATTATCTGAATTATATGCTTTTCTAAAGAGCTCTATCAAGCATGTACTTGCCTTGGTTACATTTTTAAGTGTCTTATTAACATATTGTCGCATCTGTAAATACCGATAAAAATCTTGTTTTTCTAATAAGTGTTTCTCTTTAAGCATTTCAAAACTGAACAGTGTTCCTTCTTTCATTATGTTGCAAAGAACTGTTATTCCTTTAGCTGTCCAGTCCTTAAATCTAGCATCCAATTTATTTGGTGTAAAATCCGAGTCATATGCACACTGTTTAAGAATTTCAATATCTCCCTCTAGATTATATTTTTTATAGTAGTTTTCCATATTTTAAGAGTCAGTTTCACCCATGGGTTATCAATAGTATTTATGTACCTTTGCCAGTTGTTATCAGCCAAAATTGCTTGTATGGGGATGGGAAGTACCCGCTCCTCAATGTTTTTCCATTGAGTGTCATATGATGGGTTACACCAACATATCACAGCTCTCAACTGTGCTGCAAAATAATAATCTCTAAGAGAAGGTAAGCCCCATCCCCCCATTTCCTTTACTAATTGCAAAGTTTTGAGATGAACTCTAGGCCTTTTACCCTGCCAAATATACTTTGATAGCATCTTGTTCCATTCATTGAATTGATTCTGATTAATCTCTATTGGTAGGGTCTGAAAGAGATATAACAGTCTGGGCAGTATATTCATTTTAATAGACTCAATCCTTGAACTGAGACTGAGAAAAGGAATCAGGTTCCATCTTGCCACATCTTCCTTAATTTTTTTATATAAAGGCTGATAATTACATTCTGATAATTTTGCCAAATCTTTTGGCATAATGATGCCCAGATATTTGAAAGACTCTATGTGCCATGCCCAGGGTTATCGACTTTCAATTTCTGTTGGTGGGCTATAGTAATATGAAAGTAATTGGGTTTTATCTATGTTGATCTTGTATCCTGATAATTGACCATATTGTTCAAAGGATTGCATCAATTTAGGTAAAGAGTATGTTGGTTGCCCTAGATAGATCAAAATGTCATCCGCATAACAAGCCAATTTATGCTCTGTCCCTTTAATAGTAATTCCACTGATATCTTCATTTTGTCTGATGTATTGAGCTAATGGTTCCAGATATAACGCGAAGAGTAGTGGTGACCATGCACAACCCTGTCTCGTGCCCCTTTCTAGGGTAAGACTATTTGATAAATATCCATTGATTTTAATCCTAGCAGTAGGATTGTCATATAGTGTCTGTATAATTTTAATAATTGTGTCTTGGAAACCAAATCTATGTAAAACTCTATAAAGAAAATTCCAATTAACTGAATCAAATGCTTTTTCAGCATCCACACTTATCATTATTGCTTCAATTTTATTTTTTTGTATGTGATCCATAATGTGAAGTGTCCTTCGTATATTGTCTTGAGTCTGGCGTTGTCGGATAAAGCCTGTCTGATCATTACATATCAGTATGGGTAGAAACTCCTCTAATCGTTTGGCCATGATGGAGGTAAATAACCTATAATCTACATTAAGAACAGATATTGGTCTAAATGACCCGCATTCCATTTTATCCTTGCCTTCTTTCGATATAGCTGAGATTATTGCTTCCTTCCAACTGGGTGGCATTTGTGCCTTTTTTAGAGCCCAGTTCAGTGTGGGGAGAGGTCAGCAGGAGACGCTCATGGAGTGAGCACTGTTTCAGATTCGCTCCATAACCTTTACTTTTTTTAACCTATGATCACCCTTATTTAACTTAGTTTTACCTACACCAAAAGATTCTTGCTACTTTTTTGGACTTATCTTTAAGAGTTTATTGTGAATTTTGAAGAAGTGAATACAGAAATGGCTTTAAGATCTAAAGGGTGAGACCCTGGGAAAGATTCTAACGGGAACGGGAAGAAGAAAAAGACCGATCCTAAGCGCACTGAATTAACTTATGAAATGTTATTGGAGGTTTTAAATGAAAAATCTGAAGAACAACGACAAATTTTCAAACAAGATATAAAGGCTTTTCAGGATTATATGGATAAGACTGATTCAGTAGTTAACCAACAGCAAGCTCTAATCGCAACTTTGCAAGAGGACGCGCGGAAGCGAGACTTGATAATCGAAAAACTGGAGCAGAAATTATCTTCGATTATTAAACAGGTGGAAACACTTAAAGCCAAGAGTGTCGACTTTGAGAATCGGTCCAGAAGACAGAACTTACGCATACTTGGTCTCCCGGAAGGTATTGAACAAGGGGACCCCTCGAAGTATTTTGCTCAACTTTTAAAGGATGCGTTCCCTTCTGTATTCCCAGACAGTCCTCCGTCACTCGATCGCGCTCACAGAATTATGCGTCAATCACCAAGTGCTTCAGCTAAACCACCAGTTGTAATTGTCCGATTTCATTATGTGCATGTTAAAGAGCAACTTATTTGTGTGGCTCGGCGTGTAGGGATGGTCAAATTCCAAGAATTCAATTTTCGATTAGTGGAGGATTTTAGTCCAGAAGTAATGAAGGCAAGGCTTCTTTTTAAACCTCTGATGTCCGAATGTTATGAGAAAAATCTAAAACCTGCGCTCTTATACCCTGCAAAGCTCAGAATCTCGCCTCCCAATGCATCTCGGCATGTCTTCTTTTCTACATCTGAAGCGAGAAGCTTTCTGAATGAGAACTTCCCTACTGCTGTGGATTCTCATCTCTAATAAATGAGTGATTTTGATCGTTGCAAGATGGTTTTTGTTTCCAAAACCAGATTTTGTTTCTGGCTATTGGTGTAGGTTTACTCTATATGTTATATTCTATTTAAAGTTTTTTTTTGATGTACTAATCTTTTTATTTTACTTACTTTAATCACTGTACTTTATCTTTGGTTATTATTATTAATCCTTCGAAGGCAATTTTTTTTTTACTAAGATGGCGGTTTCTTGTCCAAAATATTTTTGGCTTTTTTTTTATTTCGCCATTTTTTTTCTCTCATCTTCTTCCTATAATGCATTTCTTATCACAGTTTAATTTTTTTTTTTGGTTTGTTTGGATTTTAACCCGATTTATAAGTTACTAGTGATTATATTCTTTTTGGTTTTTTTTTACTAGCAATTATATTAAGAAGTTTGGTTTCAGTATAGTGATTATTATTTCTTTAGAGTTTGGGTGGATCGTTTTTATCCTTTATATACGGAGTTGCCTTCTGCTGATATGGGGATAGATTTAGTTTCATTCCTCTTTTTTCCCAGCCTTTTCCTGGCTGGGGTGGCTTTTTCTCCTCCTGGGTGGGGGGGGGGGGGTGGGGGGTGTTTTTCTAAATCTTATGCTCTTTATACCAGTTTTTTAAAGTTTTTTCATTTGGGCTGATTTTAAACCACTAAAATGTCCGCGACGTCGTCATTTCTGGGTCCGCCCCTTATTTTTATTCCTCTTCTGGGTGCATGAGTTCATAATTTGGTTAACCCTTTATATATCAAAGGGTTAATTTCAGAAATATGGCTCAGACCATTAATTTTGTCTCTTGGAATACTAATGGCTTAAACCATCCGATTAAACGGAAAAAGATTTGCAAAGTATTCCAAAGACTTAATGCTCATATTATTTTTGCACAAGAAACTCATGTGAGGAAAGAGGACAATCATTGCTTTTTTAGGTTTTGGAGGGTTCACAGTACCATTCGAATTCGAATGCTAAAGTAAAGGGAGTTTCAATTTTTATTGACTCTTCTATTGCATTTGTCCAACACGATATTTTTTCAGATCTGAATGGTAGATTTTTGTTAATTACTGGCTCACTTTTTAACAAAAAGGTTGCTATGGTTAATGTTTATGCTCCAAATGTGGATTATCCCAATTTTTTTAAGTCCTTATTTACTTCTCTACCTAATCTAAATGAATATAAGTTAATAATGGGTGGTAACTTTAATTGTTGTTTAAATCCTTTGTTGGACAGATCTATATCTACTCAGACTTTACCTAATAAGTCGGCCACTTGTATTAACTCTTTTTTGACTGATAATGGAATTTTTGATATTTGGAGATTTCGGCATTCTAAGGACAAAGAGTTTTCATTTTTCTCACATGTTTATCATTCCTACTCGAGAATTGATTATTTTTTTATTGACTCTTGTTTTATTCCATCGGTAATTGGTTGTAATTATGATATTATAGCCATCTCTGACCATGCTCCATTAAAACTTTCTATTAAATTTACGGATACAGCTTCTAGTGCTAGACAATGGCAATTTGATTCTACCTTACTGCAAGATCCGGATTTTATTAAATTTATGAAGGAACAGATCGATTTCTTCTTTTCAACTAATTCCACAGATGATATTTCTTGTGGAACACTTTGGGACACTTTTAAAGCATATATACGTGGACAGATTATCTCCTACTCTGTTGATCTGAGAAAACGCATTAAGAAGGAAACTCTTTTATTGGTTGATAAAATTAAAGAGATTGACAAGAAATATTTGACTACTCCTAGTAAGGAGCTTTACAAACAAAGGGTTGAACTTCAAATGGAACATAGTTTATTACTTACATCTTCGATTGAAAATCAATTAATGAAAACCAGATCTGATTTTTATATACATAGTGATAAATCGGGTAAACTGTTAGCTAGTCAATTGAAGAATGCTTTGGTTAAACGTCAAATTACTAAGATTTGACAGAATGGGGATCTGACAGTTGACCATGATGAGATAAACAAATCTTTTCAAGATTTTTATACCTCCCTGTATCATTCTGAATTCCCTCATGATTATAATACCATGTATGATTTTCTTGGGAAATTGAATTTTCCAAAATTATCATCAGATGATCTTTCAATGTTAGAAACTCCTATTACGGATGCAGAAATTAAAGGGGTTCTTTCCTCTATGAATTCTGGGAAAGCACCAGGTCCAGATGGATATACAGTAGAATTTTTAAAATGTTTTTCCGCTACTCTTTCTCCTTGGTTATGCCGGGTTTTTGAAGAAGCAATTAGATTGGGTAATCTGCCACAATCTTTTTATAGAGCTTCCATTTCTTTAATATTGAAGAAAGATAAAGACCAAACTGACTGTGCATCCTATAGACCAATATCTTTATTGAATGTAGATTCCAAGATCTTTTCCAAGTTACTGGCATCCAGGCTGGAGAAGGTATTACCTCAAATTATCTCGGAAGATCAAACTTGTTTTATTAAAAATCGCTATTCTTTTTTCAATGTTAGGAGATTATTGAATATTGTTTGTACTCCTTCACATAGCGCTTCAGAATGTGTTATTTCATTAGATGTGGAGAAAGCATTTGATAGAGTTGAATGGCCATACTTATTTACTGTGCTTGAGAAGTTTAATTTTAGTCCGACATTCATTTCCTGGATTAAACTGATATATCATACTCCAGTAGCCTCGGTGCTTACTAACAATCAAAGATCTCCCTTTTTTCGTTTATTTCGGGGTACTAGACAAGGCTGTCCTCTTAGTCCACTATTATTTGATATTGCTTTAGAACCCTTGGCAATTGCTATCAGAGAATCACAGAACATTTTTGGCATTAATTGTGGGACGGATATACATAAGTTATCATTATATGCAGATGATTTATTATTATTTATTTCTGATCCTGAGAAATCCATTCCTGCAGTTATATCATTGTTGGCTCAATTTAGTAATTTTTCCGGGTATAAATTAAATCTTAATAAGAGTGAATCGTTTCCTTTAAATAGACAGGTTCCAATTTATGGAAATTTACCTTTTAAATTAGTTAATGACTCTTTTATTTATTTAGGGATTAAAATCACAAAAAACTATAAGGACTTATTTAAGGTTAATTTTTTACCCCTAATCGATCAAATTAAATGTTTGTTTACTAAATGGTCACCAGTATCTTTATCTCTGATAGGTCGGATTAATGCTATTAAGATGGTTATTTTACCCAAGTTTTTATATATATTTCAAGCGGTACCAATTTTTATTCCAAAAACTTTTTTTGCTAATGTTGATTCAAAAATTTCTTCATATATATGGTGGAATAAAAATCCTAGATTAGGTAAAAGAATATTTACAGAAGGCAAAGAAGGAAGGTGGATTGGCATTGCCTAATTTTAGATTTTATTATTGGGCAGTCAATATCCGATATTTGATATGTTGGTTAAAGGATTGGGATTTATCTTTTAGCCCTCATTGGGTGAACCTGGAAATTAAATCTGTACAAGGATTTTCATTAGGTTCTATTTTAGGGTCTTCTCTTCCCTTTGCTCTTTCTAAATTGCAGAAACGAATTGACAATCCGATAGCTAAACATACTTTACGTATATGGTTTCAATTTCGGAAATTTTTTGGGTTGACTCAGTTTGTTTTAAATTTTCCTATTGTATCCAATTGCTTTTTTTATCCTTCTATTATAGACCAAGCTTATTCAGCTTGGAAGACTAAAGGATTACTACGTTTTTCCGATTTATTTTTGGATAATTGTTTGAAGTCTTTTGAACAATTATCTAATAAATATAATTTGCCTAGATTTCATTTCTTTAGATATTTACAGATTAGGAATTTCTTAAATACTGTACTTCCTACCTTTCCAAATCTTGTGTCTTCAGGTATTTTGGAGAATTTGTTTGAACTAAATTCTTCTCAGAAAGGGCTAATATCAAAACTTTACAATATAATTATGAAGATACGTTCAGAGCCCTTCTATAAGATTAAAAATGATTGGGAAAGAGAACTTAACCTTACTATCCCTATTGAGAATTGGGATAAAATTCTTCAATTAGTTAATACATCATCTATATGTGCTAAACAGTCATTAATACAGTTTAAGGTTGTGCATAGGGCTCATATGTCCAAGAATAAATTGGCTCAGTTTTATTCCTATATAAATCCTATTTGTGACAGATGTCATTCTGAGATAGCGTCTTTAACTCATATGTTCTGGTCTTGTCCGCTTTTGAAAAAATATTGGAAAGACATTTTTGATATTATTTCCACGGTATTAAACATTGATTTACAACCTCATCCTATTACTGCAATTTTTGGTTTACCAATGATGGACTCACTTCATTTATCCTCTTCTGCTTGTCGAATGATTGCATTTCTTACATTAATGGCTAGAAGATCTATTTTGTTGAATTGGAAAGAAATTAATCCTCCTACCATATTTCATTGGTTTTCTCAAACTATGTTATGTCTAAATTTAGAAAAAATTAGAAGTGTTGTATTTGATACTTGTATTAAATTTGAAAAGATATGGAGATCATTTATTCAATATTTTCATATGATGTAATGTGACCCTGTTCCAAGCCTATTTATTTTTCCAGTTTCGATTTTATATATGTTGAGAGGATCGGAGTTGACGACACTGATGATTTTGTATTTTTGTTAGATAATATAAACAGCCCTTATTTTTCATTTTTTCTTTTTCCCTTTTTTCTTCTTTCGTTTTTTTTTCTTATTAGTTATTAGATTGTTAGATTAGTTTTTTTTGCATTTTTTTTCTTTTTCTTTTTTCTGTTTTTAAAAAAATATATATTATGATATACCTAGGTTTGCCTTGTTTATTGGTTACTTGTATTGTCCATGATTTGGGAAGACTCATTTATACTGTAACTATTGCTTATGTATTCTTTCATGTTCGGTTGAAATGTGTATTTTGTAATCCCATTATCTATGTATCAATTTTATTATGTTGATATTATTATTAATAATAATAATAAAAAGATTGAAAAAGAAAAGAAAGTGTGGGGAGTAAAACAGGAATTAACTCATTTTTAAATTCTTTGTGCCACTCTGCCGTATACCCATCTGATCCTGGTGACTTGCTTAATTTAAGCCTACTAATTGCAGCTTTTAATTCAGCTTCAGTTATGTCAGCAGTCATCCTTCTATTTTGTTCTTCGCTTATCGTGGGTAATTCTAGAGAATTCAAACACTTCAAAAGCTTCTTGAATTTCACTTAGCTTATTTTATCATTTTCGTTCAAAATTGTATTTTCTGCTATCTTTTTTTTCAGTTTCCACACCAGTATTTTCATAGATTTTGATCCACTTTCATAATGTCTCTGTTTCAGAAATATTAAGTTTTTCCTGATTTCTTGCATAGCCAAATTATTTATTTCATTCCTATTTCTTTTAATTTCCCCTAATGTATCCTGTGCCAAATTTAATTTGTGTTTTTTCTCTAGTTCCTTCAGCCTATTTTGTAATTCCTCTAATGTTTTATTCCTTATTCTTTTCTTATATGAATATATCGCTATAAGTTTCCCTCTTAAGACCGCCTTCAGAGTATCCCATCACATGGGAGATGAAACCTCTCCATTATCATTAAATTCTAAGTAGAGACCAATTTCTTTTTTGATTTGTTCCTTAAGGTACGGATCATTGAGTAGACTTGAATTTAGTTTCCAAATAGTATTCTTTGGTTGTAGGTCAAAATCAACAGATAAATATATAGGTGCATGGTCACTTACATCTATTGTCCCAATTCCACAGGTGTTTATTTTGTCTTTGTCTTTTCCAAATGTTATGAAATAGTCTATTCTTGTATATACAGAATGGGAGCAGAATAATGAGTGTAATCCCTTCTGTCAGGGAAAAGGTCCCTCCATATATCAATTAAACCAACATCCTCAAAAAGTGTATTAACTTTCGTATCTAAAGATTTTGTTTCATAGGTTTTTCTATTGGAAGAGTCTAAGTTTGGTTGTAATTGTAAATTTAAGTCTCCCCCACATATCAGGAGACCTTCTGTTTCCGTTACCATAATATCAGTAATTTTCTGAAAGAAACCAATATCACTTCTCAGGGGTGCCTATATATTCAATAGAGTAACTGAATTGCCGTCTATATTCCCCCTTACCAGAATATATCTGCCTTCTTTATCTCCCATTTCAAATACTTTTTCAAAATTTAGCTTACTTGAGATAAGAATAGCAACTCCTCTTCTATGTCCTGATTCATATGAGGAGAAAAACAGATTATTGAAGCCCATTCTGTTTAGTTTTTTATGCTCATTATCACTTAAATGAGTTTCCTGTAAATATACTACATGGGCTTATTCCTTTTACATTTTGGATAACATTCTCTTACGCTTGATTGGATTTAATAGCCCATTTACATTAAAAGAAATGAATTTTACCTTGTCCTTAGCCATCTGTCAATGTATCATTGAAATTAGAATAAAACTTAATCGATCTACTCACTGAACAAATAAGAACCAAGAAAAGCAAATAATAACAAAAATGGCAACGAAGGTGTGATTCCAAGGCTGAGGTCTCTCGTAGATGACCCTGCGTTGAGCTAGAGGAAATATCTAGCTGTGGGGGATAACCCCTCCTACTTGTGAGTTGATGGCCCCCATTGCAGTATTCATAAAAGTCAGTGAACAAATCCATTACACAGAAAAGGTTTCCCTGTGTACTCCTCCTATATATGTATATATATATGCACACACAAATATATATATACACACATACACACACACACACACACACACACACACACACACACACACACACACACACACACATATATACACATGCACACACACATTACATACATACACATATATGCACACATATATATATATTCTCATTTTGGTGGGGAAAAAGGAGTAAGTGGGTGAATAAAGAATAACAACTAAGTAATATAAAATCCACATTATAATAAGTATTTCTCGAGATAGGTATATCACCGTGTACTTTTGCTTCCGTTTAGCTTCTCAACATTTTTAAAGTTAGCCAAACCTTATGACTCTTCTGAAGGGGGTGAGGACTGTCTTTGGGAAACTCCCGGTCTCTTCCGGTTATATTTCTCTCGGTCTCCTCCTGTCTCCTGCCTTCTCATTTCTCGCACTATTTCCCAAGCGGAGTGGGACGGGATAATTCCTCAGCCAGGCTTTCCTTCGTTTTGATCACGCTGACGGGCAACCCTCTGGCCTTCATGTCTGTAGTCGCCTCTTCCACTGTCTGGTACAACTGCGTCCCGTTGTCATAAAACACTCGAAGTTTAGCAGGGTACGGAGTTTGAAATCTAATCTTATTTTGCTTTAGTACTTGCTTTACTTCGGAGTATTGTTTGCATTTCTGGAGGACCGCAGGGGGGTAATCTTGGTCGAAATATATTAATTTATCCTCTAAAAACACTCTCTTCTTACCCCAGGCCCTTCGTAGAATCTCCGCCTTGGTGCTATACCGAAGGAATTTAATTATTATTGGGCGTGGCTTTCTATCCTGGGTAGGTTTTGGGACTAACGCACAGTGGGCTCTTTCGACTTTCAGTTCCATAGCCGGGGGAAGATCCAACGCATCCCGTAGTAACTTTCCGACAAACTCCGTCATAAATGAGCCCTCTGCTCCTTTGGGAACGTTGTAGATTCTGATATTTTTTGCTGTGATCTTTCCTCCAGGTCAAGCAGTTTACCTTCTTGGTGATGTAATATTTTTATTGTCTTACTCAGTATCCATTCCACATTTTGAACGTGATCTTCCACCTTCTCAATGCGAGTCTCTGCCACCGCTATTTTTTGATTAACGCTGACGAGCTCTGACTTAATATCATGGAGCTGCTGCTTTATATCTTTCTGGACCTCCATTATTTCTTTCAGGATTTCGAAGACATTTGCCACTTCGATTGAACGAGGCCCAGCGTCTGCCTCGCTAGCACGCGGTCGGGTAGGAGAGCCGCTCGCTGCATTCCTCTCGGCCGCAGGCTCTGCAGTGTCACTTTTTAAATTTCCATTCTTTTTCCCTATTCTTGCCCCTCTTTTCAGTTCAAATATTTTTTGAAAAATATTATATTTGATGGGTTAACGGGGCTTAATATGCGTTTTTCCAGAGGAGCTAGTGACTTAAGCTGCCATTCTCGACGATGACGTCACCGGAAACCCTTCATCTTCGTTTCCATGACCAAAGGAGGTCTGCACTGGTATTACAAGTCATCACCACCAGGACCCCCACATGCTGGATTTTAGTCCAATAGTACAGCAATTGAATGCTATGATATTGGCTGAATTAAAAAAGTGTTTCACTTGTCACCTTCTCAAAAACAAATTGAAAAGTTAGCTACTTTTGTTTGTGATCAGAGCAGTGCAGACTTTATATTAAACAGTAACAGACGGTAAATGCTATGTCCTGCTGTTTACCTGCTTTTATTTTCTTACGGCAGATCTATAAATCTATGACCCTGTATGGTAGCCTTGCAGGCAGCAGAATATTACATTATAATTTCAAGCTGTGCATGCATCTTAAATCATAGCTGCTGGGTTTGCAGAATCATGGTGGCCCTCTTCAGTATTAAACCAATCTCATGTTAACTGAGCATGCAAGATGTGTCCAGGGTTGCAGCTCTCATCCCCCTGAATGGGATTAGTCCATTGTGACTGTGCTCTGAACTCTCTGGGTTTAAGTTGCTCTGGACATTAGAGTTCATGCAGAAGGGACAGTAATCCGTGATATAGCATTAATGAACAGACTGGAATCTCGCTTTTGGATTACTTCCAAAATATTGAATTAGCAAGCTTTGCTGCTTGCTAATTGCTTGTTTAACATCATTTAGTATGAAGCACGCAAACTTAACTTGTTTGTTGACTCTGCTCATTCTTCCCACTTAAAGCCGGTACTGACCTAGCACTACATACTGGAGTGCAGCACGGAAGGTGTTGTTTTTCAGATATGATCTTAGTCACCTCCCATCCTTTCCAGATAGGGAAGTTAACTAAATAAATACACTATGTAAAACACTAGTTAGGCTGCATTTGGAGTACCGTGTGCAGCTCTCCTCAGTCCACTACAGGAAGGGATAAGAGGGTATGAGCTGTAAGGAGAGGGATTTTCTTTGGAGTGGCAGGGACTGAGTGGAGACTTGATAGAAGTTTGTAAGATCATGAGAGGATAGATAGGGCATGTAGTCCATCTTTTATCCCCAGAGCAGAAAGGTCAAATGCAAGCTGAGCATTTAAGATGAGAGGGAGTTAAAAGTTTAAAGGAGATGTGTGGGGCACGTTTTTGACACAGAGTGATAGGTGCCTGGAGTGGGTAGAGGTGGAAGTAGATTTGATAGTGGCGTTTAAGGGGCTTTTAGAGGTGTATGGGTCATGTGCAGGGATCAGTTTAAATTTGGCATTGTGTTCAGAACAGACATCATGGGCTTAAGGACCTGATCATCGGTGTGTATGTTCTTTGTTCCATACACACAGATAATAACACTCAGATCATTCAGAATTCTTGTGCTGCACTGGGAAATATTTACAATTCAGTTTGTGATCAATGTCATACCACTGTTTATAGGTACTGAGTCCATGGAATGTAACCCAACTTTCTCTGCTCTCTACAATGACCACACCCAACACCCTGTTCTCTACAACAATGACCTCACCCAGCTCTCTGTGCTCTCTATAATGACCATACTCAACTCTCTGTGCTCACTACAATGACCACACCCAACACCCTGTTCTCTACAACAATGACCTCACCCAGCTCTCTGTGCTCTCTACAATGACCACACCCAACACCCTGTTCTCTACAACAATGACCTCACCCAGCTCTCTGTGCTCTCTATAATGACCATACCCAAATCTCTCAGCTCTCTATGATGACCACACCAGTCCTGACGAACGGTCTCGGCCCAAAACGTTGACTGCCCATTTCGACAGATGCTACCCAACCTGCTGAGTTCATCCAGCTTGTTGTACGTGTTGAAATTACCACACCAAACTCTCTGTTGTCTACAACAATGACCACGTCCAAGTCTCTATGCTCTCTACAATGACCACACCCAATTCTCTGTACTCTCTACAATGACCATACCCAAATCTCTCAGCTCTCTATGATGACCACACCCAACTATCTGTGTTCTCTACAATGACCACACCCAGCTCTCTGTGCTCTCTACAATGACCACACCCAGCTCTCTGTGTTCTCTACAATGACCACACCCAGCTCTGTGTTCTCTACAATGACCACACCCAGCTCTCTGTTCTCTACAATGACCACACCCAGCTCTCTGTACTCTCTACAATGACCACACCCAGCTCTCTGTGTTCTCTACAATGACCACACCCAGCTCTCTGTGTTCTCTACAATAACCACACCCAGCTCTCTGTGTTCTCTACAAAGACCACACCCAGCTCTCTGTGTTCTCTACAATGACCACACCCAGCTCTCTGTGTTCTCTACAAAGACCACACCCAGCTCTCTGTGTTCTCTACAATGACCACACCCAGCTCTGTACTCTCTACAATGACCACACCCAGCTCTCTGTACTCTCTACAATGACCACACCCAGCTATCTGTGTTCTCTACAACGACCACACCCAGCTCTCTGTGTTCTCTACAATGACCACACCCAGCTCTCTGTACTCTCTACAACGACCACACCCAGCTCTCTGTACTCTCTACAATGACCACACCCAGCTCTCTGTGTTCTCTACAATGACCACACCCAGCTCTCTGTGCTCTCTACAATGACCACACCCAGCTCTCTGTGTTCTCTACAAAGACCACACCCAGCTCTCTGTGTTCTCTACAATGACCACACCCAGCTCTCTGTTCTCTACAATGACCACACCCAGCTCTCTGTGTTCTCTACAAAGACCACACCCAGCTCTCTCTGCTCTCTACAATGACCACACCCAACACCCTGTTCTCTACAACAATGACCTCACCCAGTTCTCTGTGCTCTCTATAATGACCATACTCAACTCTCTGTGCTCACTACAATGACCACACCAGTCCTGACGAACGGTCTCGGCCCAAAACGTTGACTGCCCATTTCGACAGATGCTGCCCAACCTGCTGAGTTCATCCAGCTTGTTGTACGTGTTGAAATTACCACACCAAACTCTCTGTTGTCTACAACAATGACCACGTCCAAGTCTCTATGCTCTCTACAATGACCACACCCAATTCTCTGTACTCTCTACAATGACCATACCCAAATCTCTCAGCTCTCTATGATGACCACACCCAACTATCTGTGTTCTCTACAATGACCACACCCAGCTCTCTGTGCTCTCTACAATGACCACACCCAGCTCTCTGTGTTCTCTACAATGACCACACCCAGCTCTCTGTGTTCTCTTCAATGACCACACCCAGCTCTCTGTGTTCTCTACAATGACCACACCCGGCTCTCTGTTCTCTACAATGACCACACCCAGCTCTCTGTACTCTCTACAATGACCACACCCAGCTCTCTGTGTTCTCTACAATGACCACACCCAGCTCTCTGTGTTCTGTACAATAACCACACCCAGCTCTCTGTGTTCTCTACAAAGACCACACCCAGCTCTCTGTGTTCTCTACAATGACCACACCCAGCTCTCTGTGTTCCTACAAAGACCACACCCAGCTCTCTGTGTTCTCTACAATGACCACACCCAGCTCTCTGTACTCTCTACAATGACCACACCCAGCTCTCTGTACTCTCTACAATGACCACACCCAGCTCTCTGTGTTCTCTACAACGACCACACCCAGCTCTCTGTGTTCTCTACAATGACCACACCCGGCTCTCTGTTCTCTACAATGACCACACCCAGCTCTCTGTGTTCTCTACAATAACCACACCCAGCTCTCTGTGTTCTCTACAATAACCACACCCAGCTCTCTGTACCCTCTACAATGACCACACCCAGCTCTCTGTGTTCTCTACAATGACCACACCCAGCTCTCTGTGTTCTCTACAATGACCACACCCAGCTCTCTGTACTCTCTACAACGACCACACCAAGCTCTCTGTGTTCTCTACAATGACCACACTCAGCTCTCTGTGTTCTCTACAATGACCACACCCAGCTCTCTGTGTTCTCTACAATAACCACACCCAGCTCTCTGTGTTCTCTACAATGACCACACCCAGCTCTCTGTGTTCTCTACAATGACCACACCCAGCTCTCTGTACTCTCTACAACGACCACACCAAGCTCTCTGTGTTCTCTACAATGACCACACTCAGCTCTCTGTGTTCTCTACAATGACCACACCCAGCTCTCTGTGTTCTCTACAATAACCACACCCAGCTCTCTGTGTTCTCTACAATGACCACACCCAGCTCTCTGTACTCTCTACAACGACCACACCCAGCTCTCTGTACTCTCTACAATGACCACACCCAGCTCTCTGTGTTCTCTACAATGACCACACCCAGCTCTCTGTACTCTCTACAAAGACCATACCCAAATCTCTCAGCTCTCTATGAAGACCACACCCAACTATCTGTGCTCTCCACAATAACCACTCCCAACCCTCTCTGCTCTTTACAATGACTACAACCAACTTTCTCTGCTCTCTACAATGACCACACCCAGATCACTGTGCTCTCTACAAAGACCACACCCAGCTCACTGTGCTCTCTACAGAGACACCAATTTTCATTTAGCACTGAGCTGGCTAGAAGTATGGCAGCCTCCTGCAGTATAAACTGTCCATGGTACAATGAGTGGTTGGTGTTTCAGGGGAAGAGGGATCATAGAGTAGGCTTATGAAGAAAGAGTAAGACTTGCATTTCTATAACACTCAGTGGGAGCTCAGGATTGCCCAACTACTCTACAACTCGTGACGGGGATTTGAAGTGTACTGGGTGCTTAAGCTGCAGGAACAGGATTTAGAATGTTGGATAACAGATGTGCATGACATTACCTGTTTCGAAGGGGAAATTAATTTTAAACTATTAAATAAATTGGGGGTGGGGGAGACTATGTTGTTCTAGATGTATATCGTTCGCTCTTGTGTTATAGGGAAGGAAATCCTTCAGCCCAGTCTGGGCTTATTTAACTTCTTTATGAAGAAGCTGAGCACGTGTTTTTAACATCAATTTGCTAGTTCATGATTGCCACTACAAAACTAATACTTTTTCAAGTCAAGTTTATTGTCTCTTAACTATATACATATATATTCCGTCAAATAGGCGATGTTTCTCCAGACCAGGTGTAAAACTCTGTAGAACATATAACACACAATAACTTAGGAAAGTAAGGATAAAATCTACAGCTGAATTATGCATAAATAAACAAAGTAAAATACATAAATTAACTATTGTCAGGTACAGAGCAGATTAACCAGTGACACTTCAACGGTGTTGTATCAGATGCCTAATGGCTTTGAGGGAAGAAACTGTTTCTCATCCTGACCGTCTTTGTTTTTGTACATTGTGGTCTCCTGCCTGATGGTAGAAAGTCAAAGAGCATGCAGCATGGGTGGGTGGAATCCTTCATAATACCAAGGGCCCTGCGATGGATAAATGACCCAATGGATGGTAGAGAGACCCCTATGATCCTCTCAGCTGTTCAGGTCTGATATTCCACTGCTGCCACACCAGATGGAGATGCAACTTGTCACAATGCTCCTGTAAAAGATGATGCTTGCTTGCCTCAGTCTCCTTAGGAAGCAGAGGTACTGCTGTGCCTTCTTGTTCAGGGAGGTGATATTAAGGTGAAATTTATTTCAATGATCAACCATTCTAGTTAGCCCCAACCCCCTCTATTACCTCAGTCACTATACTCCACTGTAAACACTACAAACCACTTTTAACCACTGTTTACATTGTAAATATGCATTATGCACATTTATGAACATTTTATTCCATATCCATACTTTAACCTTTAACTTGTTTATGTGTAATTCTTTACTCTTTATAATTGTTGGATGATTTTACAACAAACCACAGCAAATTCCTAATACATGTAAACTTATATGGTGAATAAATTTGAACTTTGATCCTTGATCCTTGAAAAGCCTCCCCTCCCTACTCGCCCCCAAACATTTGCTCTTCAACTCTACAGGCAAGGACTAACACCAGAGTTTTTCACTTAGAGGAATTTGGGAGGAAAAATCTGCCAGAGTTAATCAATGCAAAATACTATTTTATCTGAATGACTTTTTGGAAGCCAAGGCAGCTAACAAAAATATGTGCCCTCAGAAAGGAAATCCCTGCAGTTATTTTTAAGTAGAACCTTTCATCCTGATTTTATCTCTTTTGTTGTTTTCAATTTTCAAGTATATTTTGACAAGAGACCTAGGCGAGGTTAGTTAGGAGCCATATGAAATGAGAATTGAGACACATTATGAGATTGAAATAAGGACAGGGTTCTAAACTAGACGCTAGACAAGAACTGGTGGCTGGTGTATACCTGGTGACTGAGCATCGAACCTCAGTTCATGTGCTCTTTAAATATTGAATCCTGGTACCAAAACATGGCTGCCAATTAACAGGGCGAACCTGAGTTCTTTAAAGGAGCTATGCCAGCTATCAATATTCCGGAGAGTTGGTGTGTCTAAATCCCAGAAGCTGGCACGATCGGGTGCATATCATAACAGTATAAGCCAATGGGTTTACTTCCTGGAGAACCTTGAAGGCTCCAATGAATTTGGAGGCCAATTTCCTAAACTCCACCCAAAGAGGCAAATCCTGAGTAGACAGCCAGGCTGCAAAGCTGGTCTGTCTTCTTTTGCAGTTCCGCCTTCCAGGTAGAAGCCAACAAAATTGCTCTTGCCCACATCCATTTTTCAGAGGAGTCTCAGGAACTCCAACCTTGGCTTCCTACTCACAGAGAAGTGGTGGAGAATACCCAAATTAGCAATTGGACGGGGACATCCTGCATGAAAAATGCTGCAAAGTATCATGGGTGACCTCAGCCCACACCAAATGATTGCACCACTCATCTCACTTTTCTGAGGCAAGGTATCTCAGGATTCTTTCCATATCCTGCTTCGCCCGCTCCATTTGGCTGTTGGACTGTGGGTGAAACCCAGAGAAATTACTCATTGTTGCCCCTATCAGCATATAAAATGCCCTCCAGAAATGTGACTCGAATTGCGGACCCCAAACCTACACAATGTCCACTGGAGATCCGGAAGACCTGATGAAGACAATCTTGGCCGCTGACTGTAGCTCGTCTAATGCAATGAATCTGCAGGCTTTAAAAACATGATCTACAGTTAACATGATGACAGTCTTCCTCTTGGAAAGTGGAAGACCGATGACAAAATCCATGGGGATGTGCAGCCATGACAGGTAAAGGGTGAAGGACCGGTTGAGTTTGGGTGTGGGGCTCCTTGTTCCAGGCAGACAGACAGACAGACAGACAGACAGACAGACATACTTTATTGATCCTGAGGTAAATTGGGTTTCGTTACAGCCGCACCAACCAAGAATAGTGAAGAAATATAGCAATATAAAACCATAAATAATTAAATAATAAATTAAATCATGCCAAGTGGAAATATGTCCAGGATCAGCCTATTAGCACAGGGTATCTGACACTCCGAGGGAGGAGTTGTAAAGTTTGATGGCCACAGGTAGAAATGACTTCCTATGCCGCTCAGTGTTACATCTCGGTGGAAAGAGTCTCTGGCTGAATGTACTCCTGTGCCTAACCAGTACATTATGGAGTGGATAGGAGACATTGTCCAAGATGGCATGCAACTTGGACAGCATCCTCTTTTCAGACACCACCGTCAGAGAGTCCGGTTCCACCCCCACAACATCACTGGCCTTACCCATGAGTTTGTTGATTCTGTTGGTGTCTGCTACCCTCAGCCTGCTGCCCCAGCACACAACAGCAAACATGATAGCACTGGCCACCACAGACTCATAGAACATTCTCAGCATTGTCCGGCAGATGTTAAAGGACCTCAGTCTCCTCAGGAAATAGAGACAGCTCTGACCCTTCTTGTAGACAGCCTCAGTGTTCTCTGACCAGTCCAGTTTATTGTCCATTCATATCCCCAGGTATTTGTAATCCTCCACCATGTCCATACTGACCCCTTTGCATACTTGCAAGTATTGTCGGACTGCTTTAGCCATTCCAAGCCAGCAGTATCTTCTCTTAATGAACTCAAGGGTTCTGGAAACTTCTGGGTGAGTGGTCATTTGAGATGTGTGCCCCCGTTAGACCTGGCAGAACTTGGGGTGAGAAGATCAGCTGGAGGACCATTCCTGAGAATCTCCCCTTATTCCTGGGCCTTGTGAACAAGTGCATTGGCTCCCCAGTGAATGGGCCCATGGTGATAGGCTCCTCCTCTCTTTCAGGCTCATTGAACTGACAAGACAAGCCATCTGGCTTTTCTGATTCTTTGACCCCAGTTGATAGGTCAGAACAAAACTGAACCAGTTAGAGATAAGAGACCACCTGGCCTGCCTGGAATTGAGTATTTGGCCAGGGTTTTGTGGTCTGTCCATACAATAAAATGGTTTTTGTCCCCTTCAAGTCAGTGATGCTAATCCTCCAATGCTGACTTGACCGCGAGCAGCACTCTATTTCCGACGTCGTAGTTCACCTCTGGGATAGCCGGCTGGAAAAGAACACATACGGGTGCAGTTTATGATCCAAAGGTGTCCATTGAGACAACACTGCACCCACTCCGATGTCCAAGGCGTTTACCTCCATGATGAAGTGAAGGTCCAGGTAAGGTGAAACCAAAATGGGAGCTGTCATGAATTGCTGTTTGAGCTCTGAAATCAGCTGCTGCTTCAGAATCCAAACAGAAGTGCCCATGGATCTCTTGGTTAGTGCTGTTAGCGGAGCCGCCACTGAGCTGAACTTCCTGATGAATTTTCTGTAAAATCCCAGGAATCATTGGATTTGTTTCATATTGGATGATTGTGACCAATCTCTGACTGCCTGCGTCTCAGTAGGGTCCACTTTGAGATTGCTGTTAGAGATGATAAACCCCAAAGATGAAACAGTGAAATTCACATTTCTCCAGCTTGACATAAAGTCCATGATCTAGGAGCCTCTTTAAGATATCTCTGATGTGAGTGACGTGCTCCCTGATGGATTTTGAGAAGATTAGCATATCATCCAAGTAGATGAAGGCGTACTTATGGAGAGCATCCTGGAGCACGTTGGTTATAAAGGCCTGGAGAACTGCTGGCATGTTCACACGGCCAAAGGGCATGACCAGGTGCCCTGTCGGACTGTTGAATGACACCTTCCACTCTGATTTGGTCTCTGCAAGTCTAGCTTCGAGAATACTCTTGCCCCTTGAGGACTCTTGAAGGCCGCGTTCACGAGCGGAAGGAGGTAACGATTCTTGACCGTTACGCAATTCAGTCCTCTATAATCAACGCATGGCCACAGGCTCCCATCCTTTTTCTGTACGAAGGAGAAGCCTGCACTGGTTGGTGAGGTGGAGGACCAATTAAATCCCATGGCAAGAGCCTCCTTTATGTGCTCCTCCATAGTGCTTCACTCAGAACCTGAGAATGAGTATGATCGACCCTGTGGAGGACAAGCACTGGGCAGCAGATCCATAGCACAGACAAAGAGGCAGGGCAGTGGAAGAGTTGAGGCCTCTCCCTTACTGAGCACCTCTTCCAAATCCTTGTAGATGGAAGGCATTTTAACTGGCTTCCAACTTTCAACAGGCTTTTAACTACCCCCAAACATCCCTCCAAGGACAAGCCCTGAAGTTCATTAGGTAGTGGAGGTGGTTCAGCAGACTCAGAGTCCCTTCTATAGGTTCAGTAGAGTCTTTTGTTGAAACAGAGACCAAATCAGAGTCCAAATTCTCTTTGGCATACCCAGGCAATGGCAATGAGATGCTACAAATAGCCTTTGTGCTCCTGGGACTAGACTCCAAGGGTCTATATTTAGGAGCCTTCTCCCTAGACCAGATCTGGCAACTGGTTCCCTTAGGCTTATTCAGGAGACGGGCTGGTCATTGCCCAAGGTCGGGAAGTGGAACTGTGATGTGTTGAGTCCGGGATTGGTCTAGCCACCTTTGACCTCCTGAGATAGTTCCACTATTCATTCTGCCAGACAATTATTGAGGTGAATGGACTGATTAACCAGAACTTCTAAGTCCTCTACTGGCTCCCCCAAGGCAAGGACATCCTTGAATTCACCTGAGAGTCCATGGTGCTACAAAGTGGTCAAGGCCTCCACTCCATGGCCAAAGTCTGAGACTCAATAGTGCAGTTGGCTGCTGACTGACAACCTCAACGCATCTTCATCAGATGGTCTGAGGCTCTGTTAGCTCCGCTGGAATGATGGGACACCCTCTTCTTGCCATTCATGAATTCTTCCAAATCAGAGCAGATCTCCGACCTCCGCTCCCAATGCGCAGTGGCCCAGGCCAGGGTGACCCGGTTAGGACAGAGATCATGAAGGTCACCTTTCTGCACTCCTGATGAAACTGGGATGTCCGGAGGTCGAACACTGAGTGAGGGAGCTGCAGCAAGAACCTGGGCCACCTCGGAATCTCTCTGGGGTCGGAAGATGGACTGACTCCACAGACTGACCAAAGCTTCAGCCAAGGATTCTGGCTTCCTCCGTGCGGTAGTTAGAGCATAGTGAACCAGATGCCACTTTTCTCCAGATTCCATCTCGAAATTTTCCTGCTGTGGCTGACGGGAGGCTCTGATACCCCTCTGGGCCCCGACAAGAGTGAGGTAAATCAAGATTATCAACCTGATTACTGATCTTCTTTCACACCATCTGTCTTTCAACTACTGCACTAGTGAAGAAAAGGTCATTTCAAAGCCATCAATATTTTCTCATGCCTATCAAAGTCAAAGTTGAAATCAAATTTGAATTTATTGAACAAATACACATCTAGACAGCTAGGACACAAAATCCATAGTCAATTCAGACTGACGGAAGCCTCAGACACATATGCACAGGTGCAAGTTACATGCAGCAAATTCGCAAGCATGTAGCATCATTCACAAGAAAAAACAACATTTATTGTAGTGTAAGTGGTCCTTGTATCATGACTGAATCTTCTGTACCGTGGAATTCTGAGTTGTCAGTTCCTCCCTTCTTTCAACCTGACTAATGCTCTAAGTTCATCTGCCTTACTAGTCAAACTCTGCATTAAGTTAGATACAGTTTAGTCTTCTGGACCTTAAATGTGGCTTATTGTGCCCTTGTGTACTCTGCCTGCTCGATTGACCTAACGTCTGACTAAAATACAACCCAAACTCTACATCTGATGCAGGGTCTCAGTGTGAAATGTAAACTACCCCTCTGCCTCACCAGATGCTGCCTGATCCACAGAGTTCCTCCAGCAGTTTGCTATTTGGTTGCACACCTGCTCTAAGCCCAATCCCCTGCCAAGTTAGTTCACAGTCAGCCCAACAGTACCGACTATCCTCCCTGATTTGTGGAAGCAAAGCATAGTACCTGTGGCAAAATTATACTCTGACTGTGGTGAGCACTCATGATGTTAGAAGACATTTCACGGCTGTTTAAATGCAAACAGTTGGCAATGTAATTGAGTGGTTTACTCAGCTGAGACCTGGTCCATTGTCAATGACACTCCTTCCTCTGCTAAGCTCAAATTTTCCAGTTTTCATAAAAGATCATTAACCTAAAATGACAGTTTCTCACTCTGCACCAACAACCTCATCTGCTGAGTACCTCCTGCATTCTTTGCTTGTATCTAATTTAAGGATCATTGCGAAGGGGGATGCAACTGGATCAGGTTGCCTGGCCATGTCACTGTACTTGGGGTCAGTGGCAAACCGAATAGAAATAATATCTCAAATGTAAAAATGAATGGTGAAGCATTTCCAGTTTGAGATTAACTGCCACAGCTTGTATGATGTGATGTTCAGTTTATAATAAGTCAAAGTACCTTGAAACCTCATCCTTAATAATAGACTCCAACACTTTCCCGACCACCGAGGTTAAGCTAACTGGCCTATAGAAACATAGAAAACCTACAGCACAATACAGGCCCTTCGGCCCACAAAGTTGTGCTGAACGTGTCCTTACCTTAGAAATTACAAGGCTTACCTATAGCCCTCTATTTTACTAAGCTCCATGTACTTATCTAAAAGACTCTTAAAAGACCCTATTGTATCCGACTCCACCACCATTGCCGGCAGCCCATTCTACGCACTCACCACTCTCTGCGTAAAAAACTTACCCCTGACATCTCCTTTGTACCTACTCCCCAGCACCTTAAACCTGTGTCCTCTTGTGGCAACCATTTCAGCCCTGGGAAGAAGCCTCTGACTATCCACATGATCAATGCCTCTCATCATCTTATACACCTCTATCAGGTCACCTCTCATCCTCCTTCGCTCCAAGGAGAAAAGGCCAAGTTCACACAACCTATTCTCATAAGGCATGCTCCCCAATCCAGGCAACATCCTTGTAAATCTCCTCTGTACCCTTTCCATGGCTTCCACATTCTTCCTATAGTGAGTTGACCAGAACTGAGCACAGTACTCCAAGTGGATCCCTCTGATCCACCACACTGCCAGGAGTCTTACCATTAACACTATATTCTGCCATCATATTTGACCTACCAAAATGAACCACTTCACACTTCTCTGGGTTGAACTCCATCTGCCACTTCTCAGCCCAGTTTTGCATCCTATCAATGTCCCGCTGTAACCCCTGACAGCCCTGCATACTATCCACAATACCTCCAACCTTTGTGTCATCAGCAAACTTACTAACCCATCCCTCCACTTCCTCATCCAGGTCATTTATAAAAATCATGAAGAGTAAGGGTACCAGAACAGATCCCTGAGGCACTCCACTGGTGACTGACCTCCATGCAGATTATGACCCGTCTACAACCATTCTTTGCCTTCTGTGGGAAAGCCATTTCTGGATCCACAAAGCAATGTCCCCTTGGATCCCATGCCTCCTTACTTTCTCAATAAGCCTTGCATGAGGTACCTTATCAAATGCCTTGCTGAAATCCATATACACTATATCCACTGCTCTTCCTTCATCAATGTGTTTAGTCACATCCTCAAAAAATTCAATCAGACTCATAAGGCATGA
The DNA here is from genome assembly GCF_048418815.1 of Hemitrygon akajei. Classification (NCBI taxonomy): domain Eukaryota; kingdom Metazoa; phylum Chordata; class Chondrichthyes; order Myliobatiformes; family Dasyatidae; genus Hemitrygon; species Hemitrygon akajei. The sequence continues at coordinate 6,308,356 of NC_133143.1, read as the reverse complement.
CCTGCCCTTGACAAAGCCATGCTGACTGTTCCTAATCATATTATATCTCGCCAAATGTTCATATATTCTGCCTCTCAGGATCTTCTCCATCAACTTACCAACCACTGAAGTAAGACTCACTGGTCTATAATTTCCTGGGCTATCTCTACTCCCTTTCTTGAAAAAAGAACAATATTCGCAACCCTCCAATCCTCTGGAGCCTCTCCCGTCCCTATTGATGATGCAAACATCATCACCAGAGGCTCAGGAATCTCCTCCCTTGCCTCCCATAGTAGCCTGGGGTATATCTCATCTGGTCCCAGCGTCTTATCCAACTTGATGCTTTCCAAAAGCTCCAGCACATCCTCTTTCTTAATATCTACATGCTCAAGCTTTTCAGTCCACTGCAAGTCATCCCTACAGTCACCAAGATCTTCTTCCATAGTGAATACTGAAATATTCATTAAGTACCTCTGCTATTTCCTCCGGTTCCATACACACTTTACCACTGTCACTCTTGATAGGTCCTATTCTTTCACGTCTTATCCTCTTGCTCTTCATATCCTTGTAGAATACCTTGGGGTTTTCCTTAATCCTGCCCACCAAGGCCTTCTTATAGCCCCTTCTGGCTCTCCTAATTTCCTTCTTAAGCTCCTTTCTATTAGCCTTATAATCTTATAATCTTCTTTTTCGAGGAGGTTATCAGGAAAGTGGATGAAGGAAAAGCATGTTGTCTACATGGATTTCAGTAAGGCCTTTGACAAGGTCCCACATGGGAGGTTAGTTAGGAAGATTCAGTTGCTAGGTATACATGGTGAGGTAGTAAATTGGATTAGACATTGGCTCAATGGGAGAAGCCAGAAAGTGGTAGTGGAGGATTGCTTCTCTGAGTGGAGGCCTGTGACTAGTGGTGTGCCACAGGGATCAGTGCTGGGTCCAATGTTATTTGTCATCTATATCAATGATCTGGATGATAATGTGATAAATTGGATCAGCAAATCTGCTAATGATACAAAGATTGGAGGTGTAGTTGACAGTGAGGAAGGTTTTCAAAGCTTGCAGAGGGATTTGGACCAACTGGGAAAATGGGCTGAAAAATGGCAGATGGAGTTTAATACAGACAAGTGTGAAGTATTGCACTTTGGAAGGACAAACCAAGGTAGAACATACAAGGTAAATGGTAGGACACTGAGAAGTGCAGTAGAACAAAGGGGTCTAGGAGTACAGATACAAAATTCCCTAAAAGTGGTGTCACAGGTAGATAGGGTCGTAAAGAGAGCATTTGGTACATTGGCCTTTATAAGTCAAAGTATTGAGTATAAGAGTTGGAATGTTAAGGTGAGGTTGTATAAGGCATTGGTGAGGCTGAATTTGGAGTATTGTGTGCAGCTTTGGTCACCAAGTTACAGGAAAGATACTAATAAGATTGAAAGAGTGCAGAGAAGGTTTACAAGGTTGTTGCTGGGACTTGAGAAGCTGAGTTACAAAGAAAGATTGAATAGGTTATGACTTTATTCCCTGGAGCATAGAAGAATGAGGGGAGATTTGATAGAGATATATAAAATGATGATGGGTATAGATAGAATGAATGGAAGCAGGCTTTTTCCACTGAGGCTAGGGGAGAAAAAAAACAGGTCACGGGTTAAGGGTGAAGGGGGAAAAGTTTAAAGGGAACATTGGTGGGCTTCTTCACACAGAGAGTGGTGGGAGTGTGAAATGAGCTGCCAGATGAAGTGGTGAATGCGGGCTCATTTTTAACATTTAAGAAAAACTTGGACAGGTACATGGATGAGAGGGGTATGGAGGGATATAGTCCAGGCGCAGGTCAGTGGGACTAGGCAGAAAAATGGTTCGGTACAGCCAAGAAGGGCCAAAAGGCCTGTTTCTGTGCTGTAATGTTCTACGGTTCTATGGTTCTATCTCTAACATTACCTAGCTCTTTGAACCTTTTGTGAGCTTTTCTTTTCTTATTGACTAGATTCATTACAGCCTTTGTACACCACGGTTCCTGTACCCTACCATAACTCCCCTGTCTCATTGGAACGTACCTATGCAGAACTCCACACTAATGTCCCTTGAATATTTGCCACATTTCTTCCGTACTTTTCCCTGAGAACATCTGTTTCCAATTTAAGCTTCCAATTTCTTGTCTGATAGCCTCATAATTCCCCTTACTCCAATTAAATGCTTTTCTAATTTGTCTATTCCTAACTCTCTCCAATGCTATTGTAAAGGAGGTAGAATTATGATCACTATCTCCAAAATGCTCTCCGACTGAGAGATCTGACACCTGAACAGGTTCATTTCCCAATACCAAATCAAGTACAGCCTCTCCTCTTGTAGGCTTATCTACATACTGTGTCAGGAAACCTTCCTGAAAACACCTAACAAACTCCACCCCATCTAAACCCCTTACTCTATAATTTCTTTATTTTGCTTCCCTCCCTTCTGAAAGAGTGGAGTGAAATTTGCAATCTTCCAGTCCGCTGGGACCATGCCAGAATCAAATGATTCTTTAAAAATCATGACCAATATGTCCATTATCTCTTCAGCAACCTCTCTCAGGACTCTGGGACGTTGTCCATCTGGTCCAGGTGACTTTTCCACCTTAGGACCTCTGAGTTTCCTAGCACTTTTTCCTTTGTAATAGCAATGGCCCTCTCTCCTACTCACGGACCTCTTGCACAATGCTAGTGTCTTCCACAATGAAGCCATATAAAAAGTTCATCTGCCATTTCTTTGCCCCTCATTAATATCTCACCAGCATCATTTTCCAGTGGTCCAATATCAACTCTCACCTCCCTTTTACTCTTTATATAACTGAAAAAACTTTTAGTATCCTGCTTTATATTATTGGCTAGTCTGCCCTCATATTTCATCTTACCCCTTCTTATAGCTTTTTGCAGTTGCCTTTTGGTGGATTTTAAAAGCTTCCTAATTTTCCAACTTAGTTTTGCTACCTCATATGCCCTGTCCTTTGTTTTTATGAAGTCCTTAACTTCCTTTGACAGCCACAGTTGCCTACCCCTGCCATTTGAGAACTTCTTCCTCTATGAGGTGTATCTAACCTGCGCCTTGTGAACTATTCCCAGAAACTTGAACCAACTCTGCTCTGCCATCATCCCCACCAGTATCCTCCTCCAATCCACCTGGGCAAGCTCCTCTCTCATGCCTCTGTAATTCCCTTTATTCCATTGTGATACTGATACACGTGACTTATGCTTCTCCCTCTCAAATTGCAGTATGAATTCAATCATATTATGATCCTGCCTCCTCAGGGTTCCTTTACGTTAAGCTCCCTGATAAGATCTGAGTTATTACACAACACCCAATCTAAGGTAACCTTTCCCTGAGTAGGCTCAAGCACAAGCTGCTCTGAAAAGCCAGCTCGTAGATGTTCAATGAATTCCCTCTCTTGCGATCCAACACCAACCTGATTTTCCCAATCCCCTTGCAAATTGAAATCCCCCATTAAAATTGTGTCATTACCCTTATTACATGCCTTATCTAGCTCCCTTTGCAATCTCAACCCCACATCTTGGCTACTATTTGGAGACCTATATACGATTCCCATAATATTTTTTTACCCTTGCATCTCCTTAACTCCATCCACAAAGATTCGACATTCTCTGATCCTATGTCACCTGTTTCTTAGGATGTAATTCCAACTCTTACCAACAGACCCACACCACTGCCTTTGCCTTCCTGCTGTCCTTTTGATACAAACTATATCCTTTGATGTTAAGCTCCCAACTGTGACCTTCTTTCAGTCACGACTCTGTGATGCCCACAACGTCACACCGACCAATCTCTAATTGTGCCACAAGTTCATCCACCTTATTCCAAATGCTACACATATTTGAATACAGCACCTTCAGTCCTGCAATCTTTGCCCTTTTGAATTTTGCCTCTGTGGTACAATTTAACTCTTTGATCTGTCTGCATTTGTACCCAATCATTGGCCTGTCCTTCCTTACATTCATGTTACATCCATCATCTACTTGTAAACCTGCTGGCTCATTCTCAGCTCTCTCATCCTGGTTTCCATCCCACTGTTTTATTAGTTTAAACCACTCCCGACAGCTCTAGTAAATCTGCCCACAAGAATATTTGACCCCTCAAATTCGTGCAACCTGTCTCTCTTTTCAGGTCCCACCTGCCCCAGAAGAGGTTCCAATTATTCAGAAATCTGAATCCCTGTCCCCTGTTCCAATTCTTCAGGCACACATTTATCTGCCACCTCATTCTTTTCCTATCCTCACTGTCGCGTGGCACAGGCAGCAATCCCGAGATTACTGCTCTTGAGGTCCTGCTTCTCAACTTCCTTCCTAACTCCCTGTATTCTTTGTTCAGGACCTCTTCCCTTTTTCTTCTTGTGTCGTTGTTAGCAATGTGTACCATGACTTCTGGCTGCTCACCCTCCCTTTTCAGAATATCCTGGACGCATCCAGAACATCTCAGACCCTGGCACCTGGGAGGTAAACTACCATCTTTGTTTCCTTTCTGCATCCACAGAATCGCCTGTCCGTCCCCCTGACTATAGAGTCCCCTATCACTGCTGTATCCCCTTCAGTTCCCTGCCCTTCTGAGCCGGAGGTATGGCTGCTCTTGCTTTCCCCAGCACTACTCACAATGGAGCACTTATTGTTGAGGGGGACACCCTCAGGGGTGATCTCCACTATCGGAATTTCTCCTTTCCCCTCCTGACAGTCACCCATTTATCTGTCTCCTGGAGCCTTGGGGTGACTATCACTGCCTCACTTTCCCTAACAAGCCAAAGTTCATTGAGCTGCTGTTCCAGTTCCCTAACATGGTTTCTCAATGCACCTCATACAGATGTGGCCATCAGGGAGGCTGGACACAGAACAGAATACTGGTTCTTGTCTTGTTTTGTCCATACTGGACCCACTGCCGCCACCACTGGGCTATAAACGTGCAGGAGCAGTGCGTGGTTAAGTGCCTTGCACAAGGGTACACACGCTGCCTTGGCTGAGGCTCGAACTAACAACCTTCAGATTGTCAGCCCAAAGCCTTAACCACTTGGCCACTGGCTCTGTAGACATACCCCCTATTCTCTCAAGAGATAAATAAGTAATAAGGAATTAACTTACTTAGCCTCTGCCCATTCTCACCAAAGCCTTACTACTCTGACTCAAGACTACTCTGATGACAACTGCTCCCGCGATAACCACTCAACTAGGCAGTACCTCTCTTTTATGGAGACTGGGTTTTTAAAAGCTCTTTGTCGGACATGTTACATCTGCACAGTACTCCAATCAACTTTCAATGGTAGTAACAAAAAGAGAGTATGTCCCAGACAGAGAAGGTCCTTACACTACCTTTTAAAGATATCCATGTGGTACAGAAGGTAGTGCCTGCGGTGGAACTGGCTGAGTCGACATCTGTAACCTTTTGCTATTCTGTGCATTGGAAGCTCCATAATAAACTGTGATGCAATCAGTCAGAATATTCTCCACCTTAATATCTGTAGAAATTTGTAAGTCTTTGAAAAACCGGAAAAAGTCCTGAAGAACCAGAAGGGCCTGTTCTGAGCTGTATGTCAATAAATTTAAAATAGCAAATGGTGATTGCATTGAAACACACAATATTCTGGCAGGGTAGATGCTGAGATAATGTTTCCCCAGCTGGAGTATCTCAAGCTAGTGGTAGTGGTTTCAAAGTAAAGAGCCAGCCATTCAATGCTGAGGTGAGAAGAAAAGTCTTCACCCAGAGGGAAATAAATGGTTGGAATTTTCCACCCAAGAAAGTTTGAAAACAAGTTTATTTTCACAGGTACACACGCACATGGTATAAATGCATTGAAAGTTAGCTTTTTGCATCAGCAGCACTGTACATTACAAGATGATGTCAGATATAAGTTAACATAAACATAAGCTATTTTAAATTAAGTTTTAAGAGGGGTGTGGAGTCTTGGTCACTGAGTATAGCAACAAGCAGATGTAGATATATTTGGATATTAAGGGAATTGAGAATTTGGAGTTCATGAAAGAAAATAAAATGTCAGCCATCACTTTATTGAATGCTGAAGTAAGCACAAAGGGAAGAATTGTCCGTTCCTTCGACTCCAGATGTAGTTCAAGTTTCTGCCTCATTTATGTAACCACTAGACTATTAGACATAGGAAAAGAATTAGATCATTCAGCCCATTAAGTCTGCTCTACGATTCCATAATGGCTGATTTATTTTTCCTCTCTACCTCATTCCCCTGCCATCTCTCATAACCTTTGATGTCCCTGCTAACCAAGAACATATCAAACTCCACTTTACATATACCCAATGCCTCGGCCTCCACAGCTGTCTGGGGCAATGAATGCCACAGATTCACCACCATCTGTCTAAAGAAATTCCTCCTTATCTCTGATCTGAAGAGAGGTCCTTCTATTCTGAGGCTGTGCCCTCTGATCATAAACTCCCCTATTATAGGAAACATCCAATCCACATCCACTCCATTGAGGCTTTTCAATATTCAATAGATTTCAATGAGTACTCCCTCATTCTCCTAAACTGCTGTGAGTACAGGCCCAGAGCCATCAAACACTCCTCCTACATTAACCATTTCATTCCCAGGATCATTCTCATGAACCTCCTCAGGACTCTCTTCAATGGCAGCACATCTTTTCTTAGATAAGGGGCCTAAAGTTTTCACAATACTCCAAGTGCAGTCTGATCAATGTCTTAAAAAATCCTCAGCACTAGATCCTTACTTTTGTACTCTAGTTCTCGTGAAATGAATACTAACATTGCATTTGCCTGCCTTACTACCGACTCAACATGTAAATTAACCTTTAGGGAATCTTGCACAAGGACTCCCAAATCCCTTTATGCCTTTGATTTTTGAATTTTCTCCTCATTTAGAAAATAGTCTGTATCTTTATTCCTTCTACTGAAGTGTATGACCATACACTTTCCTGTACTACTTTCTGTCTGTCACTTCTTCACCCATTTTCCTAACTTGTCTAAGACCTGCCGCAGACTCCCTGCTTTTCACACTGCCTACCCCTCCACCTAACTTGTTTAAGACCTTCCGCAGACTCCCTGCTTTTCACACTGCCTACCCCTCCACCTAACTTGTCTAAGACCTTCCGCAGACTCCCTGCTTTTCACACTGCCTACCCCTCCACCTATCTTTGTATTATCTGAAAACTTGGCCACAAAGCCATCAATTTCATCATTCAAACATTGACATAAATCTTGAAAAGAAGCGGTCTCGACACTGGCTCCAGCAGAACAGCAAGTCACTGGCAGCCAACCAAATAGGCCTCATTTATTCCCACTCTTTGTCTTCTGCCAGTCAGTCAATCTTCTATCCATGCTAGTATCTTTCCTGTAATGCCACGGCCTCTTAGTCTGTTTACAGCTCAAGTGCAGGACTTTGCCAAAGGCCTTCTAAAAATCTAAGTAAACAGCATCCACTGACTCTCTTTGTCTGTCCTGCCTGTTATTTCCTTTAAAAATTCCAACAGATTTGTCAGGCAAGATTTTCCCTTGAGAAAACCATGCTGGCTTTAGCTTATTTTATCATGTGTCTCCATGACCTGGATCAACATGCTGACATCGTGTGGAGGTCTGCGTGCTTCAAGAACTCCATCAGGTGATGCCAGCTCAGGGCCACCCATGTTGGAACGGCTGTGGACGAGATGCCGGACAAAGATCAACCCTAACGGACAGATTCATGTCTGCCCTCCTGGACCACGCCATACGAAACACAAGTACCCTGAAACCTCAGTCTTAAGAATGGACTCCATCATCTTCCCAACCACTGAAGTCAAGCTTACTGGCCTATAATTTCCTGTCTTTTGCCTCCCTACCTTCTTAAAGAGTGCAGTGACCTTTGAAATTTTCTAGTCCACATGAACCATTCCAGAACCTAGTGTTTCTTGAAAAATGAGTCCACAATCTCTTCAGCTACCTCTTTCAGAATACTGGAGTGTAGCTCATCTGGTCCAGAAGACATCCGTGTTCAGAACTTCATCTGGAATTTAGAGTATGTTTGGAGTTCTTTTACATTCTCAAACCATTAGAGAATGCTTATGAAACTACTAGTGAAATAGTTTCATAAGCAATTTTAATTCACGATTTAGTTAATTAACTGCAATTAGAAGTTCACAATTGCCATGGTGGAATGTGAATTCCAGTCTCCAGATGATGGGATGACATCAGTGGATTACTAATCTAGCAGAATGTTTAACAGCACTCCAAATCAGAGCAAGAGTAGAACAATGAGAAGTCATGGGATAGAAAATATTATGTTGTAAATTACTTTATGATTGTTATGTATACAATGCAATATCTTTGCTTTACATGCCATCCTCTCAAATTATTTCACTATAACAGTACAGGGAAAAACAATGGCAGAGTTACAGAGAAAATGCAGTGCAGGACAATAAGGTGAAACATCATAACGAGGTTCATTGTGAGATCAAGAATATATTTTATGGTACGAGGGAACAGTTCAATAGTCTTGTAACAGCAGAAAAGAAGCTGTCCTTTAGCTTGGTGGTATGTCCTCTCAGGTTTTTGTATCTTCTGTCTGATCAGAGAAGGGGAGAAGGGAGTATTTTATTTAGAAATTCACCATGGTACTGATACGTCACGGGCCCAATGAGCCTCTGCTGCCCGATTATACCAATGTGATCGATCAACCTGCTAAACTGCACGTCATTGGAATGTGGGAGGAAACCAGAGTGCCTGGAGGGAACCCTCATGGTCACAGAGAGAATTACTAACTCCTTACAGATAGCAGGTGGCTGGTGCTGTAATGCCATTATGCTAACCACTACACAACTGTGATGGAGTGTGATGCCCATCATCCATTATTTCTGTGTTTGGTAACCTCTTTACAACTGACTAAGCATTTTAAAATGCTTTCATTATGCTTTGCTGAGGCAGCAAGAAGCACAGGTGAGGGGAGGTTTGGTTCTGTAATGTGTTGAGTTGTGCCCACAGCTCTGCAGTTTCTTGCAGCTTTGGGAGGAACTTTGGTTGTGATGCATCGGGATTGATTAAAATTAGTAGGGGTCAAAGGGGACATGCCGAATTTCTTTTGCCTCTGGAGTAAGTTGAGACACTGATGAGCTTTCTTGACTGTGGCTTCAATGCAGTTGGACCAGGACAGGGTCCTGCTGTAGACATCTATTAGTCTCTCCTTGTACACCAGCTGGCCGTAGGGTGCTGGAGACCATTTTGTGGAGTAGGCCAAATACAGCTTGGACTGGGTGAATGTTCTGAAATATCTTGAGGGGAGCTGTGGAAAGAAACTTCAAGGAACAATCCAATGAATTTGGAGCAATAGTTACCCACCAATCAGCAAATTTCATAACGCCAGCAACCAGGGAGAAGGGTTCCTGCTTGTGGATTTGCTGCCATCATGTATCAATATGTCCTTAAGATTGTCATAGCCAGAGGGAGTAGTGGGGATAAGCTCCCAATAGCTTGTAATGCTCCCAATGGTGTACGTCAATTAGCCTCTGACAGCCAAGTCCAGCTCCTGGCCTTCACAAGTGACTTAGTTATTAAGCCTGACAACCAGTTCTACTGACAGGAGAAAGGGCAAAGGTGAGTTACAAACATCTTAAAACCGGTCGTTTTGGGCATATGCAGCTCACTCAGCCATGTTTGGCAGCTCATCTAGAAAAAGAAAACTCTGATTTCGAACGTTTGCTACCTTGCAGCTGTATCCACTCATGGGCAAAGCTTCAGGAGTAAACTCTAAGGAAAAATCTGGAGATGGAGTTCCTCAGGCAGTCTTACTGAGTTCAATGCCTAACTGGCAACTCCTACAACACTGCTGGTGTCATTCATTTGGATTCACCTGCTGGGTGGTGAGGGCGAGCCTGCTGCATGGGCAATGGCTTTCTCTCCACATTGTACTGCCCTGGTTTGTGTAGACAGCAAGGACACAACATCCATGGTCAACCCAAACCAACGGAGGGTCTATTATATACCAATACAAAAAGGTTATACAAACACCTACATTAAAATGGAGCACAATGGATTTGCCACATTCGGTAATTCCTTCACAATCCTTCCAAGCCTTCCTTATCCAATAAAAATGCAATTACATCCTGAACCATGCAATGCAGGCAGACATCCATCGCCCGTCATCTCTGTACTTGGTAACCTCCTTGCCACTGATTAAGCAGTGCCTCAATTTTAAAATGCTCACTTGTTTTCATCTCTCTCTTTCAATAGTCTTACACATACCTCTAGCTTTTTATGATCTCTTCCAGCTTCATAAGACCAAAAGACTGTAAGTGATAGGAGCAGAATTAGGCCATATGGCCCATGAAATCTGCTCTGCTATTTCATCATGGCTGATCCATTTCTCTCAACTCCATTCTCCTGCCTTCTCCTCGTAACCTATCAACCCCCGCCTTAAATACATTAAATACAGCCGCCTGTGGAAATGAAGTTCACAGATTTACCGCTCTCTGGCTAAAGAAATTCCTCCTCATCTCCATTCTAAATGGACTTACCTCTATTCTGAGACAGTGCACTCTGGTCTTGGACTCCACCACTACAGGAAACATCCTCTCTACATCCACTCTATTGAGACCTATCAACTTTCATTAGGTTTCAGTGAAATCCCCCCTCATTCTTCTGAATTCCGGTGAGTACTGACCCAGATCCATCAAACACTCCTCATATGATAACCTGTTCATTTCTGGAGTCATTTTTGTGAACCTCCTCTGAAACCTCCCCAATGTCTGCACATTCTTTCTTTGACGAGGGGCCCATAACTGCTCACAGTACTCAAAGTGAGGCCTCACTAATGTCTTATATAACCTCAGCATTATATCCTTGTTTGCATATCCTAGCCCTCTCATAACCCAGTACGGACACTTGACCAGTTTGGGCATATATCATTTCAGTTATTAGTCACTCTCCCACTGTGTGGACCCCAAGCTCTGGACTTTGCTTCCTAATGATCCCCACCTCTCTCTCCTACTGTAAGATGCTCCTTAAAGCACACGACATTTCCCAAGCTTTTCACCATCTGCCCTGATATCACTCCTATTGTCAGTATTTTGTTTGACAAAGCTTCTTCAAATGCATTGCTATGTTATTTTTAACCCAGCTAACAAGAGAAAGCTCTTGAGTGTACAATTATGTAAATTAAATGAAGATATTCACCCCAGTGATATTTTATATGTAACATATGATTATTAATAGCAGTTAACTCTGGGAATAATAAAAATACTTCTTTCAAGACTCATTTACTTTGGTAAGCGTAATGAATTTCTTTACCTTCAATGAATAGTGGCCAGCTGGCTTATTGTCAGAATCAAATTGTACAATATACTTGAGTGCTGAAACTTCATGAGTTCCAGTAGAAATGAACAATTTATTGTGTGCCCGAGCTCTTCAACCACATTTACTGCAGGACATTAACTAAATGGAGGATTAACATCAGCTTTGAGGAATGCAACACATAGTGTGAATTTATTTGGTTCAAAGTTAAACGTGATATATTAGGGTAATGTGCTTCTGAATCTTAAATTTTGCAAATATTTTGTACTGTATTTTATTCATCCCAAGATGAAACTATGTAGAGATGGGCTCAAAAGGGACAGATTAGTTTTGCTGATATTCTAGTTAATTAACATATGAAAAATAATTTATTTTGGAGGCAGAGTACAACATCTGTGGGTGAATTTCTAGACAATTGTGTTTAACCCTTACCTACTGTTCATATTCTATACCTTCACAGTATGGTCCTGATCAGTTTTGACCCAATCCAAGAATCCCCTCATAAAAGGTGTCTATACCAAATTTTGAACCACAGATCTATTTAGAATGTATAAATAGCCTATCTGACATTAATAAATGGGTGATTAATCCTTAATTAATGTTTCAGAGATCTAAAATCCATTTCAATAGATACGGGTCAAAATTGACCCAGAACAGCCTCAATATACAAACATTTGTAGCACCTGTACAAAAGTAAAAATCTTTTAAAATATTTTCATTTTTGCACATTTTGGGTCACTTTAGGAAAAATCATCAAATTTCGGCTAAAAAATGGCATTTAGGGTGTTTTTACTACTGTTAAATGTCAAAACGGGTCAAATTTGACCCGAATAGTATGTAAGGGTTAAATAGAACCTTTTCAATTTAGAGGAGATTTTGAATGCCTTCTCAACCAATTCATTCGTTACGAAGGGTGACCACTCTTCTGGAGACTCCAACTTGAGTCCAGACCACACACCCTTGTCATCCTTTTCAGTTTCTGTATTGTTGTGGGTTGTGTTCAGCATCCCTGCCTCTGCTGAAACCCTCAGCCATGTCTTTCTAACCTCTAGGCAACTGACCCTCATGAAATTGACATAATTTAAACCTGTGCTGTTTGTGTCATGACACAACCATTGTTGGTAGAATCTCAGATGGAGACGAGAGTGTGTGCAGGACTGAGATATGCCAACTAGTGGAGTGGTGTCACAGCAACAACCTGGCACTCAACGTCATTAAGACAAAAGAGCTGATTGTGGATTTCAGGAAGGGTAAGATGAAGGAACACATACCAATCCTCATAGAGGGATCAGAAGTGGAGAAGGTGAGCAGTTTCAAGTTCCTGGGTGTCAAGATCTCTGAGGATCTAAACTGGTCCCAACATATCGATGCAGTTATAAAAAAGGCAAGACAGCGACTGTACTTCATTTGGAGTTTGAAGAGATTTGCATGTCAACAAACATGCAGATTACATCAGATTACATTGCATTGTACATTACATTGTACACTATTATAGATTACATTGCAGATTATGTCAGATTACTGTCATACATAATTGGGCAATAGGAGATGTGGATCCTGGACAGAAAACTAATGGACTGCAGAAGATGCATAGAAACATAGAAAATAGGTGCAGGAGTAGGCCATTCGGCCCTTGTCATATGTCAGTTCTAGTTCAATGGGCATTTCTCTTGCCCATGAAGTGAGAATTTGAAGCTTCATTCTCCACTACAGATCTGTATAAAAACATGTAGTGCAGTGCTACTATTCAGTTCTGAGTTCGATTGGGGATGCTCCTTTTGGCTGAAGTGTTGAACACATGCCCCTGTTGGGCTCTCTCCCCTCCCTCCAAATTCTGCTTATTTTTCCCCTCTATTTTTATCTGCCTCCTTTTATCATACAGTGACCACTGTCTCTCCTCTTTATACTGGACATCTCCCCTTCTTATTCTCAGTCCTGAGGTGCAGTCTCAACCTGAAAAATCAAAACTCATTTCTTCCCCACAGATGCTGCTTGACCTACCGACTTTTTCCTGCAGGTTGTTACAGATTCCTGCCTCTACATTCTCTTGTATCTTCTTTTATCATCCTTATTATCATTTTGATAGCCTTCTGAGGTGGCTGTTAAAAGGTTTCCCAAGGCTGTGAAAAGCTTTAATGTGCTCCAGAGAACATTGTTATTGTATGGATGAGTCACCAGCATTGTAAATTTAATATTGAAGAAAATAATTGAGTAATCTTGTATATATATATTGTTTGATTAAGCAGTCTTCTTCATTTAAATAATTAATTACAGTTTATGTGTTAATTGCATACTTTGCCACACTACCATGTGATATGTGCATGCCTTGCTTAAAGTAAACTTGAAGTTACACCCATATTTTTGGATTCCTGTGTCTTTTTTTGAATAAATTTAATGCTTTTAAGTTATAAAACATAATAACCAGCCTTTTGTAGTGGCCCATTCTTTCCTCACTGAACTGAGATTTCTTGTGGGGCTGAGTTTGTCTCACATGTTCAGCAGTGAAAAAGCAGTCCACAGACAAACTTAACCCAGCAGCGGTGGGCAGTTCCTTAGTTGGTGGCTGATGAAATCAAATGCATTAAGTGTTAACCTTGCCGACAATGCCCATAACCCTGGAGGAAAGAAAACACAATTGCTGCACAATAGGAACAATTTAACACTCTAGTCTAAGTTGGAGGTGGCAAATTCCATTCCTGGAGTTTGAGACTGAAAATATAAGCTGATGCTAAAGTAAAACAGCACTGCCAGAGATGCTCCTCTCAGATGAGACGTAAAACTGAGTAGGGCATTGGGAAGTTTTTAAAAACTTGCAGGGAGCAACTAAAAAATCATTAGAAGAGAAAAGATGAAATATGAAAGCAAGCTAGCAAATAATATCAAAGCAGATAATAAATGTTTTCTCAAGTATGTTAAAAATAAAAGAGAATTGAGAGTGGATAGAGGGCCACTAGAAAATGAGATCAGAGAAATAATAATGGGGCACAAGGAGATGGCTGCTGAATTAAGTATTTTGCATCAGTCTTCACTGGGGAAGACACCAGCAGTGTGCCTGATGTTGTAGTGTGTCAAGGAAAAGAAGTGGGTGCAGTTGCTATTACAAGTGAGAAGGTGCTCAAAAAGTTGAAAGACCTGAAGGTACATAAGTCACCTGGGCCAGATGAACTTCACCCTAGGGTTCTGGAAGAGGTAGTGTTAGAGATTGTAGTGGCATTAGAAATGATCTTTCAAAAAAGATCATTGGACTCTGGCATGGTGCCAGAGGACTGGAAAATTGCAAATGTTACTCCACTCTTTAATAAAGGAGGAAGGCAGCATAAAGGAAGTTAGCCTGACCTCAGTGGCTGGGAAGATGTTAGAGTTAATTGTTAAGGGTGGGTGATAGAGTACTTGGTGACACAGCTCAAGATAGTACAAAGTCAACACGGTTTCCTTTAGGGAAAATACTGCCTGACAAACCTGTTGGAATTCTTTGAAGAGATTACAAGTAAGATAAAGAGGATGTGGTGTATGTTGTATATTTGGACTTTCAGAGGGCCTTAACAAGGTGCCGCACATGAGGCTGCTTATCAAGTTAAGAGCCCATGGTATTACAGGAAAGTTACTAACATGGTTAGAGCATTGGCTGATTGGTACAAGGCAGTGAGTGGGAATAAAAGGATCCTTTTCTGGTTAGCTGATTTAGATGATGGAATAGATGGCTTTGTTGCCAAGTTTACAAATGATATGAAGACTGGTGGAGGGGCAGATAGTGTTGAGGAAACAGAAGGATTTAGACAGATTAGGATGCAGAAGGATTTAGACAGATTAGGAGAATAGGCAAGAAAGTGGCAAATGAAATAAAATGTTGGAAAATACATGGTCATGCACTTTGGTAGAAGAAATAAATGAGCAGACTATTTTCTAAACATGAAGAAAATCCGGGAATCTGAGATGCAGAGGGACTTGGGAATCCTTGTGCAGAACACCCTGAAGGTTGACTTGCTGCTTGAGTCAGTGGTGCGGAAGGCAAATGCCATGTTAGCATTCATTTCAGGAGGTCTGGAATACAAGAGCAGGGATGTGATGCTGAGGCTTTATAAGGCCCTGGTGAAGCCTCACCATGAGTATTGTGAACAGTTTTGGGCCCCTTATCTTAGAAAAGATGTGCTAGCATTGGAGAGGGTCCACAGGAGGTTCACAAAGGTGATTCCAGGAATGAAAGGGTTATCATACGAGGAATGTTTGATGGCTCTGGGTCTGTACTCCTTGGAATTCAGAAGGATGAGGGGGGACCTCATTGAAACCTTTCAAATGTTGTAAGGCCTAGACAGAGTAGATGTGGAAAGGATGTTTCCCATGGTGGGAGAGTCTAGAACAAGAGGGCACAGCCTCAGGATAGAGGGGCATCCTTTCAAAACAGAGATGTGGAGAAATTTCCTTAGCCTAAGAGTGGTGAATTTGTGGTATTTGTTGCCACATGCAGCTGTGGAGGCCAGGTTGTTGGGTATATTTAAGGCAGAGATTAATAGGTTCTTGATTGGACTTGGCATCAAAGGTTACGAGGAGAAGACCAGGAACTGGGGTTGAGGAGGAGATAAAAAAAATGGATCAGCCATGATTGAATGGCGGAGCAGACTCGATGGGCCAGATGGCCTAATTCTGCTCCTATGTCTTATGAGTCATTTTAGACACTATTTCAACGAAGAGAAAGAAAGCTTTCAGGATTTGAGGCTGCACATTTAACATGGAAAAATATCAACATAAAAGGAAAGATCATTACTAGACAACTACTTTTTCACTAAATGACAGTAGACAATGGTTTAACTATTTTTTGGTGGTTATCACCTTCTGAAAAAAAAAACAGACTCAGTTATGAAATTGCTTTGTGAATACTCACTGGAGAAGGAAACCCCTCTGGAATCTCAGATTCTCTCAAGCAATTTCCAGAGAAATCTAGGTTAATGCTCTGCATCCTTGCCTAAATTTAGTTATTCCAGAGAAGAAGGTTAAGCTGAATGAATGCATGGGAGATTGTTTCAGGTGCCATGTGACAGATAACTGGAATGCATAAGCACAGAGATTTTAGATGGCTGTGCTTGTGCATTGGCAGATCCAGTACAGCAGGAGATAGTCTGTGCGGTCTTTCCTCATGAATAGAATCATAGAGCACAATAGTCTCTCATGGGGTTACTAGCAGGAATTCAATGGCAAACTTAGGGGTTGAATAATAGAAATGTACAATATAAGAAATGACCCTTGACTTCACAATCTACCTCATTACACATTGCACCTTATTACCTGCCTGAACTGGACTTTCTCTGTAACTGACGGCTTTCCTCTGCATTCGGTTATTGCTTGTCCAGTGTACTACCTCAGAGTGCTGATGCAATTAAATGATCTGTATGGATAGCATGAAAACAAAGAGTTTCATTGTACCTCGGTGACAGCCAGTACCCAGAAATTACAGTGGGCTTCAGGACAAGAAAGGGAAGCCATCACTTAAACAAGGCAGTGAGTGAGGTTCAGCTTTATTTTTGTGCTTCCTAATTTATCAGCCCAACCTCCATGCATTGGTTGATCCAAGACTACTAATCATAGCTTTCTCTGCCCTACAACTTGCAGTTTCAGCAGCTGATAGCTAAGGTATGGAATACTTTTCTGAAACTTTTCTCATTATAATCATCAGGGAGGAGAGACAGGAACCTGAAGACCCACACTTAATGATTCAGAAATGGTTTCTTCCCCTCTGCCATCAGAATTTTGAATGATCCCTGAACCCATGAACTACCTTGTTATTCTTTTTTGTACAATTTATTTATTTTGTGTAGTATTGTTATCTCTTTGTACTGTACTGCCACAGCAAAGCAATGAATTTCACATCACCCAAGTTATTTATAATAATTCTGATTCTGATTCAAACCCTTTCAATCTTTGCTGCCTCCTTTTAAAGGCTCTTTAACAGTTACCTGTCTGATGAAGTTTTTGGTCAAGTAATTATCTGAAAAATATCAGCATGATAGGTTAGCAGTTAGCAGACTTTACAGCACCAGCAATCAATATTTGGGGTTCAATGCCCACTGCTGCCCATAAGGAGTTTGTATGTTCTCCCCATGACCACATAGTTGTGGGCAGACTAGGTTGGCACCGGAAGCATGGTGGCACTTGCAAGCTGCCTCTGGCACATTTGTGACACAAATGATGCATTTCACTTTATGGTTTGATGCTCATCTGGCGAATGAAGCTAATCTGTAAGCTTTAACTCCCTTGTCCTTCTTTAAAGCAAGAGCCATGGTACTATTTATATCCATCTCACTTGGAGACCAGGTGAAACACCCTCTTGCACTGCACCGCAATACCAGTAGCGCAAACACAAGAAAATTTGCAGATGCTGGAAATCCAAAGTAATACACACAAAATGCTGGCGGAACTCAGCAGACCAGGCAACATCTATGGAAAAGAGTACAGTCGAAAACTTAGAGTTCTTTAACCTGCTCTTTACTTCACCCCTCTCCCTCTCCCTCTCCCCCTTTCACTTATCTTCCTCCCCTCCCCTCAACTTCTTGTTCTGACTTCTCCCCTTCTGTCCAGTCCTGATGAAGAGTCTCAGCCCAAAACGTGGACTCTACTCTTTTGAGAGCCACATCTGCATGTCAGTTTCTCTGTAATATTATATCACTGTCTAGATGTGTCATCTTTAGTTCGAATACCTTCCTTAAGTTGATGAAAGACTCACAAATTTTCAGTTACTTGTACCAAATGCTTTTACTGAATGTTAATGCACAGCATTTAATGTCAATTTACTTGAATAAAAATGAATTCACTTTGTTAATTTGAGTAGATAATTTTGTAAGACATATACTGTAGTTCAAGTGAGTAAGCCTAACAATGCTTCTCGTCGAGTTGCTGTGCATCTTCACACAGTGTTTCTCCAGATGAGTTGCACAATTTAGGCTGTTCTACATGTGACTCATGAAATGGAGGAAATAATGTGTCAGGCAGAAAATGTTTGGTGAATTTGATTCATGGAGGACATTGAAAAAGAGCTAACCTCCCACATGAACCATCACAACTTTACGTCCAAGGGATAAATCATGTCAAATGGATTTAGCTGTCCATTATATACCTCTTTATGTCCCACCTTGGTAAACTGCAGCTCAATCAAAACCCAGTTACCCCCTGCCCTAACTTACATCAAACATGTTCATCCATCATCCCTAACCCACAATGGATCTCAGTCAAGCAACATCATGATTTAAAAATTCTCTTTGTTTTCAAACCCTTTCATGGTCATGCTCCTTGACACCTCTGTGATCTTCAACAGTCATACAGCTGCCTGGCCTCAACTCACTATTATCCTCCGGTTCTAAGCATAGAAACATAGAAACCCTACAGCACAATACAAGCTCTTCGGCCCACGATGCTGTGCCGAACATGTACGTACTTTAGAGATTACCTACGCTTACCCATAGTCCTCTTTTTTTCTCAGCTCCATGTACCTGTCCAGGAGTCTCTTAAAAGACCCTATCGTATCCATCTCCCTCCAGCACTGTCGCCGGCAGCCCTTTGCATTCCTTTGATGGCTGTGAGGCAAACTTCAAATGCAACAATCATCCCTTCTGTTGATGGAGTATCAGTAACAAAAGGAAATCCTCAGAAGGTTTGTCAGGGCCAACTGTAACTATCAAGGTGCCATTATAAATACATTAGGGTAGTTGACCTAAAGCTCATTTGGAAAGAACCTTTTAAAAGAGAAGAGAGAGGACATTCAAGAGTTTTTTTTTGCACTGCTAACAGTAGAGCAAATAAATCCTAGAAAAGTACATTTGGCTTCAGTTTTGTGTCTTCCAGAAGACAGCATCCTTAACAAGTTGGCTGTCCTTCAAAAATTCCCTGGAGTGAACTGATCTCTGGAGAGGGATTTGAACCCAGAATCTTCCAAATGATGAAGAGTGTGTTATCAGTTGTGTAACAATTGACACACAAGTGCAATGGTAGAGTCATAGAGCTTTTAACTACCCATTGTAGAGCCCTTTGTCTGTTGTACTGTAGTTTCCATAAGACACAGTTGTGTATAGTGTTAGGATGCTCTCAACTGTGCATCCGTAGAAGATCATGAGTATTGATATGCATAGTCCAGCTCTCTTCAGCCTCCTCAGAAAATAGAGGCATTGCTGACCTTGACCGTGGAGAATGTGTCTGGGTCCGTGCAAGGTTGTGTGAGATGTGCACTTTCCACTGCTGTGTCATTGATGTGACAGGAGATGTAAGTGGTGTGAGATTTTCTGAAGCTGATAACCATCTCCTTTGACTTGCTGACATGGACAAAGAGGTTATTTGCCTGGCATAAGGCCTCAAGCTCTTCCATCACTGTCTTTGAGGTGCGCTGATGTTAATTGTTGACAAGGAGGGGATGTTATTACTGGTCCACTCTTGAAGACCAGTCTCTTGGTCTCTTGAAGAGAAGCTGAAGATCTTGTTGCAGATGGAGACACAGAGAAGCAGGTTTTGAAGTTTGCTGATTAGAATTGAGTGGATAATGATGGTGTAATCAGTAAACAGCAGATAACATCCACATCAAGTTACAAGTGTCTCAGCAGGTAAAAATCCTTACTTTGGCTGTAGATTCAGGAGCCAGGTGGGAGAACTGAGCTGAGAAATTATGTGTGGCACTCAAGTGCAGCGCTGCGGGAGCCCCCTTCTTGGGTGCAAGTAACAGTTTCCATGGTAATATTTTAAAATACACAGCAGAAGCTGGAAATCTGAAATAAAAATAGAAAATGCTGGAAGCACTCAGCAGGGCAGACAGTATCTGTGGAGAGAGAAAATGAGCTAATTTTTCAGATCCAACATTAACTCTGTTTCTTTGGCCACACCTGCTGCCTGACCTGCTGAGTCTTTCCAGCATTCTATTTTATACAAGGATTTCTTTCTGGGAACATACTGTTCTGCATCTTAATATCACTAAACACCCACTTAGCTGGTTGTTACAGTGCTGCTGCTTTTGAACGCTTGCTGTGACTCAATTCACTGCCACACACACCTAAACAAACACTTCCTTGGATCTAAGCTTTGGTACATTCTCAGGTCAGGAAACAATCCTGAGGGCTTCAATTAATCTCTGCAGAGGATCTCATGACACCAATCAAAGATAGTTAGGCTAATATTCATCCTTGAACCAACGCCAGCCTAATGAAATTAACCAGTTACAAATCTCCCTGCTGTTCTTTGTGAGTCTTTTGTTGACAAAACATTTTCTGTGTTTTGAGACATGATTGAGGGATGTCACAAGACAAAAGTGTACATCTGTCCTTTCGCTTGCTGCTGTGAGAAAGCCTTCAAAGTGACTAAATGGCCGATGAAGAACACCACATCGCCATGTGCGTGAATTTCATGTCTATTCCAGGCTGGGTAACAATGGCACATCTCCATCCCTAGAGGCTATTAATGAAACCATGGGTTTTTATAACAATCAGTGACCACTGTGATTCATATCACCTCTCACTAATTTAGACAATCAGTCCCACAATAGGTTTCTTACCCTCTCTTAGCCAGTCAGATGTATAAAACTGTAATACTGAAATATGGAAAAACAATGCCATCAGATCATCCTGCCACAATTGTCACCCAGTTCAGTCAATCTTACCAATTACTTCTTACAAACATCTGGGATCCAATGTATAAACTGGGAGAATTGTCCTTCAAAGCAGTTCAGCCACAGCTTGAAAAAATCGTACCATGTAGACAATGTGCCAAACTCCTCCCAACCAGGACAGATAGAACTAAAATGGTAACACAGAGATGAACAGGCAGGAAGGAGTGATTCATGGTGTCCTCAATATTTTCCAAGCCTCACGAAGGCTCTTGGCATTGGATGAAACATGAGAAAACCAAGTCTCCTTTTGATCATGTTTTCTCCTTCTTGGGCCTTGAGCCATTGATGATCTCCCGTCTTCATTGTCCAATGTGGACGGTACGGCTGGAGTTCATCACTGCTTCTGTAATCCGCTGTATCCACTGTACAGGGGATTCAACGATATAGGTAAAAAGCGGGATGAGGTCCTACAAGGTGAATTTAGGGAGTTAGGAGATAAACTAAAAAGTAGGACCACAAAGGTAATAATCTCTGGATTACTACCAGTGCCACGTGCTAGTCAGAGTAGAAATAGGAGGATATTTCAGATGAATACGTGGCTTGAAAAATGGTGCAAGGGGGAGGAATTCAAATTTCTAGGGCATTGGAACCAGTTCTGGGGGAGGTGGGACCGGTATAAACAGGACGGTCTGCACCTGGGCCGGACTGGAACCAATGTCCTAGGGGGAGCGTTTGCTACTGCTGTTCAGGAGGCTTTAAACTAATGTGGCAGGGGGATGGGAACAAGTGCAGAGAGACAGAGGGGTGTAAAATGAGGGTAGAAGCAAAAAGTAGTAAGGTGAAAAGTAAAAGTGGCAGGCA
Organism: Hemitrygon akajei; assembly: GCF_048418815.1. Lineage (NCBI taxonomy): Eukaryota > Metazoa > Chordata > Chondrichthyes > Myliobatiformes > Dasyatidae > Hemitrygon > Hemitrygon akajei. The sequence goes on along the minus strand of NC_133143.1, from coordinate 6,286,671 downwards.
GGCAAATCAAGGGCAAAAAGCAAAAAGAGCCACTTTTCAACATAATTGTATAAGGGCAAAGAGTGTTGTAAAAACAAGCCTGAAGGCTTTATGTGTCAATGTGAGGAGCATTTGTAACAAGGTAGATGAATTGAATGTTATTAATGAATATGATATAGTTGGGATCACAGAGACATGGCTCCAGGGTGACCAAGGATGGGAGCTCAACATCCAGGGATATTCAATATTCAGGAGGGATAGACAGGAAAGAAAAGGAGGTGGGGTAGCATTGCTGGTTAGAGAGGAGATTAACGCAATAGAAAGGAAGGACATTAGCCTAGAGGATGTGGAATCGATATGGGTAGAGCTGCATAACACTAAGGGGCAGAAAACGCTGGTGGGAGTTGTGTACAGGCCACCTAACAGTAGTAGTGAGGTTGGGGATGGCATTAAACAGGAAATTAGAAATGCCTGCAAAAAAAGGAACAGTAGTTATAATGGGTGACTTCAATCCACATATAGATTGGGTGAATCAAATTGGTAAGGGTGCTGAGGAAGAGGATTTCTTGGAATGTATGCGGGATGGTTTTCTGAACCAACATGTCGAGGAACCAACTAGAGAGCAGGCCATTCTAGATTGGGTATTGAGCAATGAGGAAGGGTTAGTTAGCAATCTTGTCGTGCGAGACCCCTTGGGTAAGAGTGACCATAATATGGTGGAATTCTTCATTAAGATGGAGAGTGACATAGTTAATTCAGAAACAAAGGTTCTGAACTTAAAGAAGGGTAACTTTGAAGGTATGATGCATGAATTAGCTAAGATAGACTGGCAAATGATACTTAAAGGGTTGACGGTGGATATGCAATGGCAAGCATTTAAAGATCGCATGGATGAACTACAACAATTGTTCATCCCAGTTTGGCAAAAGAATAAACCAGGGAAGGTAGTGCACCCGTGGCTGACAAGGGAAATTAGGGATAGTATCAAGTCCAAAGAAGAAACATATAAATTAGCAAAAAAAAGTGGCACACCTGAGGACTGGGAGAAATTCAGAGACCAGCAGAGGAGGACAAAGGGCTTAATTAGGAAAGGGAAAAAAGATTATGAGAGAAAGCTGGCAGGGAACATAAAAACTGACTGTAAAAGCTTTTATAGATACATGAAAAGAAAAAGATTGGTCAAGACAAATGTAGGTCCTTTACAGTCAGAAACAGGTGAATTGATCATAGGGAACAAAGACATGGCAGACCAATTGAATAACTACTTTGGTTCTGTCTTCACTAAGGAGGACATAAATAATCTTCCGGAAATAGTAAGGGACCGAGGGTCTAGTGAGATGGAGGAACTGAGGGAAATACATGCTAGTAGGAAAGTGGTGTCAGGTAAATTGAAGGGATTAAAGGCAGATAAATCCCCAGGGCCAGATGATCTGCATCCCAGAGTGCTTAAGGAAGTAGCCCAAGAAATAGTGGATGCATTAGTGATAATTTTTCAAAACTCCTTAGATTCTGGATTAGTTCCTGAGGATTGGAGGGTGGCTAATGTAACCCCACTTTTTAAAAAAGGAGGGAGAGAGAAACCAGGGAATTATAGACCAGTTAGTCTGACATCGGTGGTGGGGAAAATGCTAGAGTTGGTTATCAAAGATGTGATAACAGCACATTTGGAAAGAGGTGAAATCATTGGACAAAGTCAGCATGGATTTGTGAAAGGAAAATCATGTCTGACGAATCTTATAGAATTTTTTGAAGATGTAACTAGTAGAGTGGATAGGGGAGAGCCAGTGGATGTGGTATATTTAGATTTTCAAAAGGATTTTGACAAGGTCCCACACAGGAGATTAGTGTGCAAACTTAAAGCACACGGTATTGGGGGTATGGTATTGATGTGGATAGAGAATTGGTTGGCAGACAGGAAGCAAAGAGTGGGAGTAAACGGGACCTATTCAGAATGGCAGGCATTGACTAGTGGGGTACCGCAAGGCTCAGTGCTGGGACCCCAGTTGTTTACAATATATATTAATGATTTAGACGAGGGAATTAAATGCAGCATCTCCAAGTTTGTGGATGACATGAAGCTGGGCAGCGGTGTTAGCTGTGAGGAGGATGCTAAGAGGATGCAGGGTGACTTGGATAGGTTAGGTGAGTGGGCAAATTCATGGCAGATGCAATTTAATGTGGATAAACGTGAGGTTATCCACTTTGGTTGCAAGAACAGGAAAACAGATTATTATCTGAACGATGGCCGATTAGGAAAAGGGGAGATGCAACGAGACCTGGGTGTCATTGTACACCAGTCATTGAAGGTGGGCATGCAGGTACAGCAGGCAGTGAAAAAGGCAAATGGTATGTTGGCATTCATAGCAAAAGGATTTGAGTACAGGAGCAGGGAGGTTCTACTGCAGTTGTACAAGGCCTTGGTGAGACCGCACCTAGAATATTGTGTGCAGTTTTGGTCCCCTAATCTGAGGAAAGACATTCTTGCCATAGAGGGAGTACAGAGAAGGTTCACCAGATTGATTCCTGGGATGGCAGGACTTTCATATGAAGAAAGATTGGATTGACTAGGCTTATACTCACTGGAATTTAGAAGATTGAGGGGGGATCTTATTGAAATGTATAAAATTCTAAAGGGATTGGACAAGCTAGATGCAGGAAGATTGTTTCCGATGTTGGGGAAGTCCAGAACGAGGGGTCACAGTTTAAGGATAAAAGGGAAGCCTTTTAGGAAAACTTCTTCAGACAGAGAGTGGTGAATCTGTGGAATTCTCTCCCACAGGAAACAGTTGAGGCCAGTTCATTGGCTATATTTAAGAGGGAGTTAGATATGGCCCCTGTGGCTAAAGGGATCAGGGGGTATGGAGAGAAAGCAGGTACAGGGTTCTGAGTTGGATGATCAGCCATGATCATATTGAATGGCGGTGCAGGCTCGAAGGGCCGAATGGCCTACTCCTGCACCTATTTTCTATGTTTCTATGTTTCACCAGAGCCCTGATGGCTGGTCACACCTGTTTCCCTCTCATGAAGGGGATATAGGGTTGGACTTTCAGAGGCTATTTTGATCCCTACATATCATCATTTCCTGGCTGATAAATCATTTTTCCACTGTGTTGAACAATGGTTGGAAGAAGAACTGGAAACAAAAAGGCCCAGAACACAGTCTGGCTGGGGGATTCAATATTCACCACTTGTGTAGCTTGTTACCACCACCATCGATCAATACAAGTAAACACTAAAGTCTGTCTAAATACTTTATTCTATATGACAGTAAATAGAAAAGTCAGGGGTCACCAGACCTGAGGACCGAGAGAAACATCTTTATAAATTTGGAAAAGAAGTAAGTAAAGCAAAGCTCTTTGATTGATAATAAATTCCCCTTCAAATATAAATATCAAATACTCTCCTCATATCATTGATGTTCAAATAGGCAATCATTGGTGCCTGGACTGTTTTACTCCAAACATCTAATCTAATTAATTATTCTTTAATTATTATCAGGCCCACCTCACAATCTTTCAGCAGGTTCATCATCCAGGACATGCCTTCTTGTTGCTTCAGGGAGGAGGTACAGAAGCCTGAAGTCACACACTCAACAATTCAGGAAAAGTGTCTTCCCCTCCACCATTCTAAATGGACATTGAACCCATGAACACTATCCCACTACTTTTTTTGCTCTACCTTTGAAAAATAATTGACATACAGCTGCAAGTAAACCTCTAACCTCCCTGAGGAAAAGCCAGTCACCATCACAGCAGGAGATGTCCAGCAACCGGTAGCAAGTATGGAGAACTGGACATTACCAGGGCCTGACATGATCCATAACTACTGGCTGAAGAAACTAACAGCATTACATACAGGGATGGCAGCTGAAATGAACCAGCTACTTGAAGCAGGTTCCTACCCTGACTGGCTAACTCAAGAAAGGACAGTACTCATGATGAAGAATCCTCACAAAGGAACAACACCATGAAGCTACCGACCTGTAACCAGCTTGTCAACAACATGGAAGTTCCTATCAGGCATCAGAGCCACCAAGCTGAAGGAACATGTGTGTAAATTCCTGAGCCTTTCTAACATGGGGATTGGCAAAGCAGTCAGAGGCTTCAAGCACCAACTACTGGTAGACAAAGCAAGAATGTGCGACTCCAAGATCAATCATGGGCTGATCCAATTCCTTCAGTTATCCCCACTCCCCTGCCTTCTCCCCATACCCTTTGATGCCCTGACTAATCAAGAACCTATCTGTCTCTGCCTTAAATGCACCCAGTGATGTGGCCACCACAGCTGCTCGTGGCAACAAATTCCACAGATTTACCACCCTCTGACTAAAGTGATTTCTCTGCATCTCTGACTAAATGGATGTCCTTCAATCCTGAATTCATGCCTTCTTGCCCTAGACTCCCCTACCATGGAAAATAACTTTGCCATATCTAATCTGTTCAGGCCTTTTAACATTCAGAATGTTTCGATGAGAGCCCCCCTCATTCTCCTGAACTCCAGGGAATACAGCCCAAGAGCTGCCAGATGTTCCTCATTCAGTAACCCTTTCATTCCTGGAATAATTCTTGTGAATCTTCTCTGAACCCTCTCCAATGTCAGTATATCCTTTCTAAAACAAGGAGCCCAAAACAGCACACAATACCCCAAGTGTGGTCTCATGAGTGTCTTATAGAGCCTCAACATCACAGTCCTGCTCCTATATTCTATACCTCTAGAAATGAATGCCAACATTGCATTCGCCTTCTTCACCACAAACTCAACCTGGAGGTTAACCTTTAGGGTATCCTGCACAAGACTCCCAAGTCCCTTTGCATCTCTGTATTTTGAAATCTCTCCCCATCTAAATAATAGTCTGCCATTTATTTCTTCCACTGAAGTGCATGACCATACACTTTCCAACAGTGTATTTCATTTGCCACTTCTTTGCCCATTCCCCTAAACTATCTAAGTCTCTCTGCAGGCTCTCTGTTTCCTCAACACTACCCACTCCTCCACCTATCTTTGTATCATCGGCAAAGTTAGCCACAAATCCATTAATCCCATATTCCAAATCACTGACATACATCGTAAAAAGCAGTGGTCCCAACACTGACCCCTGTGGAACTCCACTGGTAACCGGCAGCCAGTCAGAATAGGATCCCTTTATTCACACTCTCTGTTTTCTGCCAACCAGCCAATGTTCCACCCATGCTAGTAACTTCCCTGTAATTCCATGGGCTCTTATATTGCTAAGCAGCCTCATGAGCCCACCTTGTCAAAGGCCTTCTGAAAATCCAAGTACACTACATCCACTGCATCTCCTTTGTCTACCCTGCTTGTAATTTCCTCAAAGAATTGCAGTAGGTTTGTCAGGCGGGATTTTCCTTTCAGGAAACCATGCTGGCTTTGGCCTATCTTGTCATACGCCTCCAGGTACTCCGTAATCTCATCCCTAACAATTGAATCCAACAACTTCCCAACCACTGATGTCAGGCTAACAGGTCTATAGTTTCCTTTCTGCTGCCTCCCACCCTCCTTAAATTGCAGCGTAACATTTGCAATTTTCCAGTCATCCGGTACAATGCCAGAATCTATTGATTCTTGAAAGATCGTCATTAATGCCTCCACAGTCTCTCCAGCTACTTCCTTCAGAACCCAAGGGTGCATTCCATCAGGTCCAGGACATTTATCCACCCTCAGACCATTAAGCTTCCTGAGCACCTTCTCAGTTATAATTTTCACTGCACAAACTTCACTTCCCTGACACTCTTGAATGTCTGGTATACTGCAGATGTCTTCCACTGTGAAGACTGATGGAAAATACACATTCAGTTCCTCTGCCATCTCTGTGTCTCTCATTACAATATCTCCTGCATCATTTTCTATTGGTCTTATATCTACCCTCATCTCTCTTTTCCCCTTTATATACTTAAAAAAACTTTAAGAATCTTGTTTGATATTAGTTGCCAGCCTCCTTTCACAATTCATCTTTTCCTTCCTAATGACCTTTTCCTTCTGCAAGTTTTTTTAGAAGCTCCCCAATCCTCTGTCTTCCCACTGGCTTTGGCTTCCTTGTATGCCCTCTCTTTTGCTTTTACTTTGGCTCCGACTTCACTTGTCAGCCGCAGTAGTGTCCTTCTTCCATTGAAAAATTTCTTCTTATTTGGATTGTATCTGTCTTGCACTTCACTCATTTTTCGCAGAAACTCCGGCCATTACTGCTCTGCTGTCCTTCCTGCAAATATCCCTCTCCAGTCAACTTCAGCCAGTTCCTCTCTCATGCCAATGTAATTTCCTTCATTCCACTGACATACTGGCACAATGGAATTTAGTTCCTCTTTCTCAAATTTCAAAGCGAACTCGATCATATTGTGATCACTGTTCCCTAAGGGCTCCTTAACCTTAATCTCTCTTATCATCTCCAGATCATTACACAACACCCAATCCAGCACAGCCGATCCCCCAATGGACTCAACAACAAGCTGTCCTAAAAAGCCATCCCTTAGACATTCTACAAATTCTCTGTCTTGAGGTCCAGTACTGACCTGGTTTTCTCAATCCACTTTCATGTTAAAATCCCTAACGATTATTATGATATTGCCCTTCTGACACGCCTTTCATATCTCCTACTGTAATTTGTAATCCTATGCCATCCTTTTCTAATGATTTAGTATTATTCCTTATACACAGGGCCACACCACCCCCTCTGCCTACAAACCTATCCTTCCGATACACCGTATATCCTTGGATATACCGTAGCTCCCAATGGCAGCCATCCTCTAGCCGAGTTTCAGAGATGGCCACAACGTCATACTTGCCAACGTGAATTTCAAGATCGTCCATTTTATTTCTTATGCTGCGTGTATTCAAATAAAAAACTTTCCATCCAGTATTTGTTGCTTTCTGTTTTAACTGCACTTTCTATTGCCCTGTATCTCATCCCACTGCCTATGATTATGCCTCATCTCCTGCCTGTCCTTTCTATCATCTCTGTTGCACACTATCTTTGATTTATTTCTGTTTTCCCCTTCCTCAGCCCTATCACTCCAGTTCCCATCCCCTGTCAAATTAGTTTAAACCCTCCCGAACAGCTCTATTAAACTTGCCCGCTAGGATATTGGACCCCTTTGAGTTCAGGTGTAACCCATCCTTATTGTACCTTCCCCAGAAGAGGCCCCAATGATCCAGAACCCGGCCCCCTACACCAGTCTCTCAGCCATGCATTAATATGCCTGATCATGCTATTCTTGCACTCGTTTGCGTGTGGTACAGGCTGCAATCCTGAGATTACTACCCTGGAGGTCCTGCTTTTCAGCTTCCTACCCAATTCCCTGAATTCTCTCTTCAGGACCTCCTCCCTTTCTCTACCTATGTCATTGGAACCAACGAGTACCAAGACTTCTGGCTGTTCACCCTCTCCCTTCAGAATACTCTGCACCTGAAAGACATCCCGTACCCTGGCACCTGGGAGGCAACACTCCATGGGGGTATCTCTATCAGGCTGACAGAACCTCCTCTCTGGTCCCCTCACTATGGAATCCCCTATGACTACCGCATTCCTCATCTTCTTGCTTAGGCAAACAAACCTAAGCACAGCCAGACAACATACGACTCAGTGCCCCATGCATGGATCCTGGTAAGCCTGTCTCTGTACAAGGTCAATAAGACCCTAAGGATCTTCAGCAAGGATTCAATGGGCTATTGGAGAACAATGCTAGGTTCACTCAAAGCCAATAGCACAAGTGGCCATCAGATGTGGAATATACTAGGCGATGCACTGTGCCCACTGCCGTGCTGCAGAGGCCTGAATTCCCTCAGCCAGATCATCTCAGAGAGTGGATGTGGGTACAGGCTCAGGAGGAGTGACCATCATCCACCTGGATGACACTAAGCTGTATGCCAGAAATGAAAGTGATATTGACTCAAGAGTATACAGCATAGACATCAGGATGTCATTTGGACTGGTCAAGTGCAGGCCAGCTGGTAGTGAATAGGGGCCAACTCACCAAGACTGAAGGAGGGGAGTTACCTGAAGGACACATACCAGGTGTACTGGACAACTTCAAATCCAAGGAAGCCACAAGGAGGGCTGCAACATGCAAGTACCTCCACAGAATGAATCCGGGGATAAAAGGCCTGTTGAATGGGAAGAACAAGATCAGAGCTATCAACATGTTTGCCTTACCAGTCATCAGATACCCAGCCACAAAAGTGTGCTGGCCAAGGAATGAACTGGAAACTACTAACAACATACAGAGGATTCCACCCAAAGTCCAACATCAAGTGACTGCAGACCCGCCAGGAGGACAAGACTTGGAAGTGTGAAGGCTAGAGTCCTAAAAGGAAAGTGAAATGTCCATGAGTATGTCAGTGAGACCTGCTAGGAGAATACCTCAGACAGCAGGCAGGGCACATGGAAATGGAAATGGGTGAAGCAGAGCCAGAAGACCAGAGACCATGGCTGGACAAGCCACTGCATGCGTGACATTGCATGCATTGTGATATGGTGCAACTCAAACTACCTGCGTCTCAATATCACCAAGACCAAGGAGATGGTGGTGGACTTTAGGAGATCTAGGCCTCATATGGAGCCAGTGATCATTAATGGAGAATGTGTGGAGCAGGTTAAGACCTACAAGTATCTGGGAGTACAGTTAGACGAGAAGCTAGACTGGACTGCCAACACAGATGCCTTGTGCAGGAAGGCACAGAGTCGAATGTACTTCCTAAGAAGGTTGGCGTCATTCAATGTCTGTAGTGAGATGCTGAAGATGTTCTATAGGTCAGTTGTGGAGAGTGCCCTCTTCTTTGTGGTGGCGTGTTGGGGAGGAAGCATTAAGAAGAGGGACGCCTCACGTCTTAGTAAGCTGGTAAGGAAGGCGGGCTCTGTCGTGGGCAAAGTACTGGAGAGTTTAACATCGGTAGCTGAGCGAAGGGCGCTGAGTAGGCTACGGTCAATTATGGATAACTCTGAACATCCTCTACATAGCACCATCCAGAGACAGAGAAGCAGTTTCAGCGACAGGTTACTATCGATGCAATGCTCCTCAGACAGGATGAAGAGGTCAATACTCCCCAATGCCATTAGGCTTTACAATTCTACCGCCAGGACTTAAGAACTTTTTAAAGCTATTATTAATGCTTTTTGAGATGGTGATTTAGATGCATATCATATTTTTTTTACTGAGTTAAGTATTGTATGTAATTAGTTTTGCTACAACGAGTGTATGGGACATTGGAAAAAAGTTGAATTTCCCCATGGGGATGAATAAAGTATCTATCTATCTATCTATGCGGTGTACCATCATGAGATAGCAGAGGTGGCTGACATAAGAAAGTTCTACCAATGGCTGGAAGTGGCAGGGCTGAGGGCCAGCATGAGGGTGCTACTCATGGCTACACAAGAACAGGCGTTGAGCACAAAAGCAATAGAATCAGGGGTCTGTCACAGCAGACCAGACCAAGACGCAGACTGTGCAAGGAATCCGCTGAAACCATCCAGCACAGAGTAACAAGGTGCAAGATGCAGGCAGGGACAGCACACACTGAACGACACAGCCAAGTCGCAGGAATTGTGTACAATTGCGTATGGATTGGACATTCCCAGGTCTAAATGGGGAACACCCGAGAAGGTAGTGGAGAATGACAGAGCTAAGATCCTGTGGGACTTCCAAATACAGACTGATAAGCAGGTACTGGCCAGCCAAACAGACTCAGAAATACTGGACAAGGAACAGAAGAAAGTAACAGTAATAGATGTGACAATCCCGAATGACAGTAACACCAGGAAGAAAGCTAGAGAAGTACCAGGGCTTGAAGAGCAGATAGAAAGGAATGGGAAGGTTAAAGCCAGAGTAAAGCCGGGGCGACAGTGAAAGGTGATATAAGATCTGGCCAGAGATTAGGGATAGTAAAGGGAAAAAAAAATCATTGGTGGGAGTTGTCTATCGGCTACCGAATAATAACATTACACGGGCACAGAAAATAAACAGAGAAATATCTGAGGCATGTAAGAATGGAACAGCAGTTGTCATGTGGGACTTTAACTTGCACATAGATTGGGTGAATCAAGTTGGTCAAGGCAGTCTTGAGGAGGACTTCACAGAATGCATCTGTGGTGGCTTTCTTGAACAGCATGTTACTGAACCTACAGGGGAACGTGTTATCTTAGATCTGGTCCTGTGCAAGGAGACAGGTAAAATTAGTGATCTTGTAGTTGGGGATCCTCTTGGAAAGAGTTATCACAGTATGACTGAGTTTCTTATACAAATGGAGGGTGCAATAGTTCGATCTAAAACCAGTGTATTATGCCTAAACAATGGGATGAGGGAGGATTTGACTAGTGTAGACTGGGAACACAGGCTAGATGATGAGACGGTCAAGGAACAGTGGAAGACTTTCATACAGATTTTTCACAGTGCTCAATAAAAGTATATTCCAGTTAAAGGCAAGGACAGTAAGGGTGGGGAGAACCAGCCTTGGATAACTAAGGAAATAAAAGAAGGCATCAAACTAAAAGCTCGTGCATACAAAGTTGCCAAGAGTAGTGGGGAACTGGAAGATTGGGAAAACTTCAAAAGGAACAGTGAACCACTAAGTGAGCACTAAAGAAAGGGAAGATAGATTACGAAAATAAACTAGCATGAAATATAAAAACGGATAGTAAAAGCTTTTATAATCATAAAAAGCAGAAAAGGGTGGCTAAAGTGAACATAGGTCCCTTGGAGGACGAGAAGGGGGAATTGATATTGGGCAATGAGGAAATGGCAGAGGCTTTGAATGACTATTTTGTGTTGGTCTTCACGGTGGACGACATGTCTAACATGCCAAAGAGAGACATTATGGATGCAATGGGAGGTGAGGACCTCGATACAATAGCTATCACTAAAGAGGTAGTGCTGAGCAAACTTGTGGGCCTGAAGACAGACAAGTCCCCTGGTCCTGTTGGAATGCACCTCGGGATATTGAAACAAATGGCAGAAGTTATAGTAGATGCTTTGGTGATAATTTTCCAAAATTCTTTGGACTCTGGGCCTGTCCCAGTGGATTAGAAGATGGTGAGTGTCACACCACTGTTCAAAAAAGGATGTAGGCAAAAGGTGGGTAACTATAGGCCAGTTAGTTTCACGTCTGTAGTTGGAAAAATGCTTGAAACTATCATTAAAAAAGAAATAGTGAGGCATCTGGAAAGAAATGGATCCATCAGTCAGACACAGCATGGATTCAGCAAAGGCAGATCCTGTTTGACAAACATACTGGAATTCTTTGAGGATATAACTAGCGCAGTGGATAGAGATGAACAGATGGAAGTTATGTACTTGGATTTCCAGAAGGCATTCGATAAGGCGCTGTATAAAAGACTTACCCATAAGATAAAGATGCACAGAGTTGGTGTGACGTATTAGTATGGATAGAGGATTGGTTAACTAATAGAAAGCAGATAGTTGGGATACATGGGTGTTTCTCTGGTTGGCAATCAGTGGTGAGTGGTGTGCTACAGGGGTCAGTGCTGGGCCCACATCTGTTCACGATATACATGAACGATCTGGAAGAGAGGACCGGGTGTAGTTTATCTAAGTTTGCTGTTGACACTAAATTAAGTGGAAAAGCAAATTGTGTAGAAGATACAGAGAGTCTGCAGAGAGATATAAATAGGTTAAGTCAGTGGGCAAGGGTCTAGCAGATGGAGTACAATATTGGTAAACGTGGGGTCATCCACTTTGGAAGGAAAAATGGAAGAGAAGATTATTATTGAAATGGTAAATAATTGCAGCATGCTGCTGTGCAGAGGGACTTGGGGGTGCTTGTGCATGAATCACAAAAGGCTGATTTGCAGGTGTAGCAGGCTATCAAAAAGGCAAATGGAATGTTGGCCTTCATTTCTAGAGGGATTGAGTTTAAGAGCAAGGAAGTTATGCTGCAACTATATAGGGTCGTGGTTAGGCCGCACCCGGAGTACTGTGTGCAGTTCTAGTCTCCTTACTTGAGGGAGGAGATACTGACTTTGGAAGCTCACCAGGTTGAATCCCCACATGAGGGGGTTATAGGAGAGACTGAGTCGCCTGAGGCTGTATTCTCTGGAATTCAGAAGAAGGAGAGGAGATCTTATAGAAACATAGAAAATTATGAAAGGGATAGATAAGACAGAGGCAGGTAAGTTGTTTCCACTGGTAGATGAGACTAGAATTAGGGGACACAGTCTCAAGATTTGGAGAAGTAAAGTCCAGATGAAACTGAGGAGGAAATTCTTTTCCCGGAGACTGGTGGATCTGTGGAATTCTTTGCACAATGAAGTAGCAGAAAATATATTTAAGACAAGGTTGGATAGATTTCTGCATAGTAGGGAATTAAGGGTTATGGGGAAAAGGCAGGTGGGTGGAGATGAGTCCATGGCCAGATCAGCCATGATCTTATTGAAAGTGGAGCAGGCTCGATGGGCCAGATGGCCGACTCCTGCTCCTGTTTCTTATGTTCTGATGTTCTTCTGTAGTCCTGCTGGTGATAGGAGCACTTTATGGTGTGACTGCTGGGCTGGGAGAGTGGCCCCAAAATTCCCAGGAAGAGCATCTGGGATCTCATTCTAGAAGAGGGCACTAGGAACAGCAAGGATACTGTATCGAACCCTCAATCTCCCAGGCCTCTGGAACAAGAAATGAGCGAAAAATACACACAAGCACCACCCAGAAGGGGTGAGAAGATTTTTTATATGTATATATAGATTTATATATTTATAACTGACTGCAATTCACAGTTTTTATTATGTACTGCGGCAGCATAACAAAGATTTCATAATACCATTGATATTAAACCTGATTCTGATTCTACAAAAACAACTCACCTTAAGCACAGCAGAACCCTGATTTTCATACTCCCTTTAAACACACAGGGTTTCAATCTCCCATTCCACTGGGCTCCTGTTTCCCTCACTCCCATTAAACATCCCAGATTCCTCTTTAAATCACTGGGGTTCCAGTTCCCACACTCCCTCTAAGCAAACCGGGTCCCATTCTTTCATAGCAGTTATGGACAAAGGCTCTCTTCAAAGTCAGCAGATTCACTGTCAAATCTACAAATTTGTAACATCCAAAAAAAGTGAGCTAAATGTGAGTTGTAGCATTAGTTAGAATAACATTGAATAGTCTGGGCAATCCGTCTGTCCTCAGAATCAGAATCATCGGCATGTGTCGTGAAATTTGTTAATTTAGCAGCAGCAGTTCAATGTAATACATGATATAGAAGGAAAAATATATAAGTAAATCAATTACAGTATTTGTATATTGACTAGATTAAAATTGTGCAAAAACACAGATATAATATATATTAAAATAAGTGAGGTAGTGTCCATGGGTTCAATGTCCATTTAGGAATCGGATGGCAGAGGGGAAGAAGCCGTTCCTGAATCGCTGAGCATGTGTCTTCAGGCTTCTGTACCTCCTACCTGATGGTAACAGTGAGAAAAGGGCATGCCCTGGGTGCTGGAGGTCAACTAAATTTACAACCTTCTGCAGCTTCTTTCAGTCCTGTGTAGCCCCTCCATACCAGACAGTGATGCAGTCTGTCAGAATGCTCTCCACGGTACATCTATAGAAGTTTTTGAAAGTATTTGTTGACATGCAAATCTCTTCAATTTCCGAATGAAGTATAGTTGCTGTCTTGCTGTCTTTATAACTGCATCAATATGTTGAGACTAGGTTAGATCCTCAGAGATCTTGACACCCAGGAACTTGAAGCTGCTCACTCTCTCCACTTCTGATCCCTCTATGAGGATTGGGATGTGTTCCTTCGTCTTGCCCTTCCTGAAGTCCACAATCAGCTTTTTTGTCTTACTGACGTTGAGTGCCAGGTTGTTGCTGTGACACCACTCCACTAGTTGGCATATCTCACTCCTGTACGCCTTGCGTCACCACCTGAGATTCTACCAACAATGGTTGTATCGTCAGCAAATTTATAGCTGGTATTTGAGCTATGCCTAGCCACACAGTCGTGTGTATATAGAGAGTAGAGCAGTGAGTTAAGCACACACTCCTGAGGTGTGCCAGTGTTGATCGTCAGTGAGGAGGAGATATTATCACCAATCCGCACAGATTGTGGTCTTCCGATTAGCACGTCGAGGATCCAATTGCAGAAGGAGGCACAGACTCCCAGGTTCTGCAACTTCTCAATCAGGATTGTGGGAATGATGGTGTTAAATGCTGAGCTATAATCGATGAACAGCATCCTGACGTAGGTGTTTGTGTTGTCCAGGTGGTCTAAAGCTGTGTGGAGAGCCATTGAGATTGCATCTGCCATTGACCTATTGTGGCAATAGGCAAATTGCCATGGGTCCAGGTCCTTGCTGAGGCAGGAGTTCAGTCTAGTCATGACCAACCTCTCAAAGCGTTTAGTCACTCTCGATGTGAGTGCTACCAGGCAATAGTGCTACACTGACTGAAACGAACTCAAGTGCAAGACAGAGGTACAGAGATTGAGTTTGAATGTTTTACACGGGCATAAATGCTGAACAGCAAGCAGGAGGGACCTTGACAAGGAGCCTTGACTCAGAGAAACAGAGTCTCATAGGTAAACCTTGAAACTGGAGCTAAACTTAGAACAAATGGTTCTATGCGGTCGAGAAACGTAGTTATCTCACAGGAAAAAGACCAACGAACTGGCGACTAGTGGTTGTGACGTAAAGGTTCCTATACTGAGTCTTTGATAGAAATCAGGTGTGCCATCATTAAAGAGAATTGGAAGCAATTTGGGAAATTAACAATTGGGACCATGGCATAATCGAAGAAAATTAGGAACAAGATAGGGAATTAACGATCAGGACCATGACAGGACCCTCCCCTCAATGGGAGTCTCCAGGTGAACCACCAGGCTTGGCCGAATGGAAATCACAGATGAGGGGAGGGTCCAGGATGAAGGAGTGGGGAATCCAGGAGCGTTCCTCTGGGCTGTATTCCTCCCAATCGACCAGGTACTGGAGGCCTCTGCCTCAGCGGTGCACATCCAGTGATCGCCGGACGGTGTATGCTGGGTGGTCATCAATGCGCTGGGTGGGTGGAGGGGGTTTGGCAGGAGGGCACAAAGGGCTGATAGATACCGGCTTCAATTGGGAAACGTGGACTGTAGGATTGATTTGGGTAGTTTGAGTCGGACCGCCGAGGGGTTGATAATGCTCTCAATCTTGAATGGTCCCAGGAAACGGGGGGGGGGGGGGGGGGCAAGTTTCATGGGATCATTCTTGTGGGGGATGTCTTTAGAAGAGAGCCAAACCTTCTGCCCAGGCCAATAATCTGGTGCAGGAATCCAATGGCGATTGGCAATCCGCCGGTTGCGGTCGGCTGAATGGAGCAGGGCCGTGCGTGTGTCTTTCCAGGTCTTGCGGTACTGGGAGAGATGGGCCTGAACAGAAGGCACAGCAATATCATCTTCATGAGTGGAGAACAGAGGGGGTTGGTAACCGAGGGAGCATTCAAAGGGAGACCTTTCAGTGGCGATGCTGACCAGGGAGTTGTGGGCGTACTCTACCTAAGCGAGATGGGTGCTCCAGGCAGACGGGTTGTTAGTGGTTACGCAGCGCAGTGCTGCTCCATATCCTGGTTAGCTCGCTCTGTTTGACCATTTGTCTGCAGATGAAAGCCGGACAACAGACTTACTGAGGCTCCAAGGGCTTGACAAAAAGATCTCCAAACTTGAGAGATGAACTGGGGGACCTGGTCATAAATAATGTCTGAGGGAATCCCATGAAGGTGGAAGTTGTGATAGATGAGAAGGTCAGTCGTCTCACAAGCTATAAGGAGTTTGGGAAGGGCTACGAAGTGCACGGCTTTGGAGAAGCAGTCCACCAAGCAGTGTTCCCATGTGATGGGGTAGTCCCATAACGAAATCCAGTGCAATGTGAGACCAAGGGCAGCTAGGAACAGGTAGGGGTCGAAGCAACCCAGCAGGTGGGAGGCTTTTCCATGGGCACAAACAGAACAGACAGAGATGAAGGAACGGGTGTCAGCGTCCATGGAGGGCCACCAGAAATGGCTCTTCAGGAGGGACAGAGTCTGATCGATCCCGGGATGACAGGCGAAACGAGACAAGTGCCCCCACTGGAGAACCTGAGATCGAACAGAATCGGGCACAAAGAGGCCATTGGAGGGTCCATTGCCTGGGTCTGGTTGAGTCCATTGGGCCTCTTTGACTATGGCCTCGATCTCCCAGGTGAGGGCAGGGAAAGGGCCCGTTGTTTGCTGAATACTTCTCCCAGATCGTGGAACCTTGGATAGGTCGGGGGTCTCAGCGGCAGACGAGGTCCTGGTGACTTTCACAGGGGAAAGGGCCGATTGATGACAAGTAGAGTGACAGAATGGGCTCCAGCTGGTTATCTTCCCAGTAGACCGGTCAATATGAGGATTATGGTGGACCAACCAGGGATACCCAAGAACTGTAGGAGCTTGAGGAGAGGAAATTGTTAAATTGTACCTGCTCCCAATGATTCCCAAACAGAATTGGAGACAGGGGTAGTGTGCAGTGTGTGACCCGGGCCAGGAGTCTGCTGTCCAGTGCCCAGGCCTCTAGAGGGGCACTCAATGGCTCCCAAGGAATTCTGGCCCGGGAAGCTATGTCGTCATCCAGGAGATTGCCTTCAGCACCAGAGTCCACTAGAGCTGACAGAGGCAGGGAATGTTTGTTGTAACATAGTTGCCGGGATCTGTATCCTGGTTCTGGGAACAGAAGGGAATGTTGTCTGGCTCACCAGGGTCCCTCTTTCTACCGGTGAGCCTTCCTTCCTTGGCCGAAGGGGACAGGTAGCTCGGAAGTGGCCAGACCGGCAGCAATAGAGACACTCACCTGCTCTCAGTCTCCGGAGTCGCTCAGCGGGAGAGAGGCGGTTCCGTCCCAGCTGCATGAGTTCCTCTCCCGGGGCAGTGGAAATGGCCGGGCTGGGAACTACTCTTGGAGCAGGAGGAGGAGAGGAGAGGGACTTGTTCTGGTGGGAAGCGGGAACGAGTGCCGTGGAGTGGCCAATGGTGGTGGATGACCAGATCTTTCCCTATAGCATTCTCGAAGACGGTTGTCCAGCCTGGTAGCTGGGGAGATCAATGTATCCAGGTTGTCAGTGTCATCTCTTGCCGCCAACTCATCCTTCACCATGTTGCTGAGGCCATTCCGGAAAACCCCTTGGAGCACCTTATCGTTTCACCCTGAGTCAGCCGCTAATGTCCGGATCTCCACGGAATACTCGGCAACACTACGGGAGCCCTGACAGAGTGCGAGTAGACGCTTAGCAGCATCTTTACCACAGACGGGGTGGTCAAAGATCTTTCTCATCTCTGTGATAAAGGTGGGGAATGAAGAGCAGATATCCGGCTGATTATCCCAGAATACCCTACCCCACGCTAAGGCACTTCCCCGCAACAACCCCATGATGTAAGCTACCTTTGATTTGTCCGTGGCATACCTGGATGCCTGCTGATCGAACACCAAAGAGCATTGCAGAAGGAAGGCCCGGCACTTGCCCCGATCCCCAGTGTAGTGCTCAGGTTCAGGTATGTGAGGCTCTCTTGGTGGGGGTGTTGCTGATCCATAGGGGGTTGACACTACAGGCTGTCTGGACTGGTTTGACAGAGTTCCAGGACAGGATGGAGTAAGATTAGTGGATACACAGTCCACCTGGTCACCGATCTTCATTATGCTAGCGGACAGGAAACAAAGGTTGTCCATGACATCCCGGAGGAGTTGATGGTGCAGACCCAGTAGGGAGCCCTGGCTGGTGAGGACTTGTTGCAGGGCCTTCATGTCTGCTGGGTCCATTGTGGTCAGTTCGTTCTGTTGCAATGAGCGACTGAAGCGAACCCAAGTGCAGGACACAGGCACGGAGATTGAGTTTGGATGTTTTACACAGGTGTAAATGCCAAACTGCAAGCAGGAGGGATCTTGATGTGAAGCCCTGATGTGGAAACTTGACACGGAGCTTTGACTCAAAGAAATGGAGTCTCATAGGTAACCCTTGAAACTGGAGCTAAACTTAGAAGAAACGGTTCTAAGTGGTCAGGAAACATAGCTTACTCACAGGAAAAAAGACCAATGAACTGGCGACTGGTGGTTGTGATGTAGAGGTTCTTATACTGAGTCTTTGATAGAAACCAGGTGTGCCATCATTAAAGAGAATAGGAAGCAATTTGGGAAATTAACGATTGGGACCATGGCATGATCAAAGAAAATTAGGAGCAAGATAGGGAATTAACGATCAGGACCATGACAAATAGTCATTAAGGCAGTTCACATTATTCTTCTTAGGCACTGTGTCTGGACAATCGGTCTGTCCTATACCATTACACCCTGTGTCTGGACAATCGGACTGTCCTATACCATTACACCCTGTGTCTGGACAATCGGTCTGTCCTATACCATTACACCCTGTGTCTGGACAATCGGTCTGTCCTATACCATTACACCCTGTGTCTGGACAATCGGTCTGTCCTATACCATTACACCCTGTGTCTGGACAATCGGTCTGTCCTATACCATTACACCCTGTGTCTGGACAATCGGTCTGTCCTATACCATTACACCCTGTGTCTGGACAATGGGTCTGTGCCGTCTATAGGAATTCTACTAGACATTGGAAGGGAACGGAGAGGGGTCAAAGAATAGAAGAGAAGGCGTGAAGCCTGGTGGAGACAGGAGAAACTAAACAGTGAGGTGAGAAAACAGCAAATAATGTTTCTAGGGTGTTCTGGAGGAGGTGTAAGAGGGTGAGATTGAATTGTTATCAGCCATTAACAAAGGAAAATGTTGTGAATGCTGAAAATAGAATTTAAAACATACAGCACAACAGCACAGTGCTGTATGGGCCGTTCAGCCACAATATTGTATCAACCTCTCAAAGTCGGAAAGCTGAGGTAAAGGCAGACAACACTGGGCTACTGATGATCTGGTTTGATGAAATATTTGATGAGGCCAGTCAGATTGTCACGACCAGCTTGGTGACCCTTCACCACAATGAAGATAGATCATTGACCAGAAATACTGTTTGTTTCTTAATCCACTGGTTAACCTGATGAGGATTTCAAAGTTCAAAGTGCATTTATTATTAAAGCATGTCTAAATTATACAACCTTGAGATTTGTCTGCCTACAGGCAGGACAAAGCAAGAAACCCAAAAGAATCCAGTAAAACACAAAACCAACACCCAATGTGCACAGAGAGAACAAAAAGCACAAATCATGCAAACAATAAAAGGAAGCAACAGCATTCAGAATGAAGGGGAGTCCATAGACTTGTTCCCAGAGCAGCCTTAGGCTCAATTCATGACACAATGGGACAAATCATCGTGAAGCTCGCAGGCACAAGCCAGGAGCAGCCGGAGGACACAGTGTCTGCATCAGTACATCACACCGTAGGAGAAATTGTTGTGTTAAACCCAGAACAGCCGGAGGACACAGTGTCTGCATCAGTACATCACACCGTAGAGAAAATTGTCTTGTTAAACCCAGAGCAGGCGGAGGATACAGCGTCTGCATCAGTACATCACACCGTAGGGAAAATTGTCGTGTTAAACCCAGAGCAGGCGGAGGACACAGCGTCTGCATCAGTACATCACACCGTAGGGAAAATTGTCGTGTTAAACCCAGAGCAGGCGGAGGACACAGCGTCTGCATCAGTACATCACACCGTAGGGAAAATTGTCGTGTTAAACCCAGAGCAGGCGGAGGATACAGCGTCTGCATCAGTACATCACACCGTAGGGGAAATTGTCGTGTTAAACCCAGAGCAGGCGGAGGATACAGCGTCTGCATCAGTACATCACACCGTAGGGGAAATTGTCGTGTTAAACCCAGAGCAGGCGGAGGATACAGCGTCTGCATCAGTACATCACACCGTAGGGAAAATTGTCGTGTTAAACCCAGAGCAGGCGGAGGATACAGCGTCTGCATCAGTACATCACACCGTAGGGAAAATTGTCGTGTTAAACCCAGAGCAGGCGGAGGACACAGCATCTGCATCAGTACATCACACCGTAGGGAAAATTGTCGTGTTAAACCCAGAGCACGCGGAGGACACAGACTCAGCCTCAGTGCCGTGAGAGTGGAGTAAACCTCACAGAACAGTGAGCAGAAATGGCCCGACCCTCACCGCCAACCCCAGCACCCTGCCCTTTCACTCCGTCTGGCCTGGCGTTTGAGTTGTCCAGACACTGGGCCATTCCTCTGCACTAGAACCCAGGCTCTGTTGCAGCAATACGCTGTGGGTCTGGACGTCTGGCTGTAACCAACCTTTCCAAATCAGCCCAGTGGTTAGATTGATCCAATCTCACTCTTGGTTTCGGTGGACGGGCTCCAAAACTCCTCTGCTGTGACTCCTCTCCACCCTGTTCACTCCAACATCGTTTCTCACCCCAACTCTGTCTCAAACATACCTCGACCTTGTTCCAGCCTCGCATCACATCCACAAGCCTCACCTTCACTCGCCTTTTCATTGTTTGCGGTTATAGTTTACCACAGAAAGCCTAGCATTAGTAAAGGAGTTGGTTGCATTTCTTGCTTTATGAGCTGTCACCCATCTTTGCTTTTTTTCATTTGCACTGTTGTTTTTAAGCCTAATTCAAGGATGTTCAAAGGTTTTGGTTGTAAGTATTTACAAAGGGGTAGGAGATGAGGCTGGACACTCAGTCAGATTTTCAATCTTCCTCCGACATACACCACCTTTGATTGGAATTAAATTTGAATTTGGTTGTATTTCAATAAACCAGCTACCATCCCCAAAAGCATTGGATGAGTAGGATGAGCTATGTGATCAAGTGGACTAATGCAACAGATAATGGCCAGAAGTCCCCAAAGACGAATTAACAGAACCATTACTTAATGACCAGATGGTGGTAATCACAGGAACTCGATAAGACAAATGCACACCAGCTTTGCTGGCAAATTGTACACAGCCTGAAAACCAAGATAGTCTATAATCCCTTCTCTTTAGCAAGGTGGGAAGGCTGTTTCTAGGGACTGTGGAATAAAATATTGTCTGTCAGTTTGCTGCAAATAAAATGTAGACCTGAGCATTCTTCCACAAGAGTCAGCGAGAAGGAGATGGTTGATATGACTAAGGAGAGGATCTCAGCATTTCATGGTACAGTCTCCTGACTCATCATACCCTTTAGTCTCCGGCGCCTGGCAAACGAGGATGTTGCAAATGAATAGCTGACCATATGCTTCAGCTGAGAGAGAAAAGAAATTTTGAGAAGCAAAATTAATGTAGACTGAAGATCCTGCTAGTTTCTGGAATCTGAAAGAAACCTGAGTTTGAACTCAGCGGGGGACCAGAGAATCATACAGATAAAAAGTAATTTCTTTTTTTTGGATTAACTGAGAATCAAATTCCAAAATCTATCAGGAGACACAGGAAATTACGGATGCTGAGATCTGGAGTACATTAAAGAACGACCGGAGAAACGCACAAAATACTGGAAAAGACAGCAGGTCGTGTATTCCTATGGAAATAAACAAACAGTTGATGTTTCAGGCTCAGCCCCTTCATCGGTGTTTATCTGTGAAGAGGTCTTGATGAAGGGTCTCAGCTCAAAGCGGCGACCATTTATTCCCTTCTGTAGATGCTGCCTGACCTGCTGAGTTCCTCCAGCTCTGGACTTCCGGCATCTGCAGAATTTCTTGTGTGTTTTACAGACAGAATGAGAATCACGTTTATTATTACTGACATATGTCATGGCCGCAGTACAGTACGAGGCATAAAAACTACTATAAGTTACAATAATAAACACACAAATGATTAAGTAGTGAGGTAGTGTTCACAGTTTTATTGGCTATTCAGAAATCTAATGGTGGAGTGGAAGAAGCTGTTCCTAAACCATTGAGTGTGGGTCCATAAGATATAGGAGCAGAAGTAGGCCATTTGGCCCATCCAGTCTGTCACACCATTCAATCATGGGCTGCTCCAATTCTTCCAGTCATCCCCACTCCCTTGCCTTCTCCCCATTCCCTTTGATGCCCTGGCTAATCAAGAACCTATCTATCTCTGCCTTAAGTGCACCCAATTCCACAGATTTACCATTCTCTGACAAAAGTAATTTCTCCATGTCTCTGTTCTTAATGCATGTCCTCCAATCCGGAAATTGTGCCCTCTTGTCCTGTACTCCCCTACCATGGGAAATAACTTTGTCATATCTAATTCATTCAGGAACATTTGGAATGTTTCTATGAGATCCCCCTCATTCTCCTGAACTCCAGGGAATACAGCCCAAGAGCTGCCAGATGTTCCTCATACGGTAACCCTTTCATTCCTGGAATCATTTTCGTGAATCTTCCGTGAACCCTCTCCAATGTCAGTACATCCTTTCTAAAATAAGGAGCCCAAAACTGCACACAATTCTCCAAGTGTGGTCTCACGAGTGCCTTATAGAGCTTCAACATCACATCCCTGCTCTCATATTCTATACCTCTAGAAAAGAATATCAACATTGCATTCGCATTCTTCACAACCAACTCAACCTGGACATTAACCTTTAGGGTATCTTACACAAGGGCTCCCAAGTCCCTTTGCATCTCTGCATTTTGAATTCTCTCCCCATCTAAATAATAGTCTGCCTGTTTATTTCTTCCACCAAAGTGCATGACCATACACTTTCCAACATTGTATTTCATTTGCCACTTCTTTGTCCATTCCTCTAAACTATCTAAGTCTCTCTGCAGGCTCTCTGTTTCCTCAACACTACACACTCCTCCACCTATCTTTGTATCATCAGCAAATGTAGCCACAAATCCATTAATACTGTAGTCCAAATCACTGACATACATCGTAAAAATCAGCGGACCCAACACTGACCCCTGTGGAACTCCATTGGTAACCAGCAGACAACCAGAATAGGATCCCTTTATTCCCACTCTCTGCTTTCTGCCGATCAGACAATGCTCCACCCATGCTGGTAACTCCCCTGTAATTCCATAGGCTCTTATCTTGCTAAGCAGCCTCATGTGCGGCACCTTGTCAAAGGCCTTCTGAAAATCCAAGTACACTACATCTACTGCATCTCCTTTGTCTACCCTGCTTGTAATTTTCTCAAAAAATTGCAGTGGGTTAGTCAGGTAGGATTTTCCTTTCAGGAAACCATGCTGGATTTAGCCTATCTTGGCCTATCAGGTATTCCATAATTTCATCCCTAACAATTGATTCCAACAACTTCTCAACCACTGATATCAGGCTAACAGGTCTATAGTTTCCTTTCTGCTGCCTCCCACCCTTCTTCAATAGGGGAGTAACATTTGCAATTTTCCAGGCATCCTGTACAATGCCAGAATCTATCAATTCTTGAAAGATTATTATTAATGCCTTCGTTATCTCTCCAGCTACCTCATTCAGAACCCGAGGGTGCATTCCATCAGGTCCAGGAGATTTATCCACCCTCAGACCATTAAGCTTCCTGAGCACCTTCTCTGTCATAATTTTCACTGCACAAACTTCACTTCCCTGACACTCTTGAATGTCTGGTATACAGCAGACGTCTTCCACTGTGAAGACTGATGCAAAATACACATTCAGTTCCTCTGCCATCTCTGTGTCTCTCATTACAATATCTTCAGTGCCATTTTCTATTGGTCCTGTTATCTTTCTTATCAGGATTGTTGACCCTTATCTCTCTTATATCCTTTATATACTTAAAAAAGCTTTTAGTATCTTCTTTGATATTAGTCGCCAGCTTCCTCTCATAATTCATCTTCTCCTTCTGAGTGACCTTCTTTGTTTCTTTCTCAAGTCAAGTCAAGTCAAGTCACTTTTTATCATTATTTTGACCATAATTGCTGGTACAGTACATAGTAAAAATGAGACAACATTTTTCAGGACCATGGTGTTACATGACACAGTACAAAAACTAGACTGAACTACATAAAAATCAACACAGGAAAAAACTACACTAGACTACACACCTACCCAGGACTGCATAAAGTGCACAAAACAGTGCAGGCATTACAATAAATAATAAACAAGACAATTTTTAAAACAAGTTAAAACAAGTTTTTTAAAAACTTCCCAATCCTCTATCTTCCCACTTGCTTTGGCTTCCTTGTATGCCCTCTCCTTTGCTTTTACTTTGGCTCTGACTTCACTTGTCAGCCGCAGTAGTGTCCTTCTTCCATTGAAAAATTTCTTCTTATTTGGATTGTATCTGTCTTGCACTTCACTCATTTTTCGCAGAAACTCCGGCCATTACTGCTCTGCTGTCCTTCCTGCTGTTCTTTCCAGTCAACCTTGGCCAGTTCCCCTCTTATGTCATTGTTATTTCCTTTATTCCACTGAAGTACCAAAACATTGGAATTCAGTTTCTCCCTCTCAAATTTTAAAGTTATCTCAATCATATTGCGATCACTGTTCCCTTAGGGTTCCTTAACCTTAATCTCTCTTATCACCTCCGGATCATTACACAACTCCCAATCCAGCACAGCCAATCCCCTAGTGGGCTCAACAACAAGCTGTTCTAAAAAGCCATCCCTTAGACATCCGACAACTTCTCTCTCTTAAGGTCTAGTACTGGCCTGGCTTTCCCACTTTCATGTTAAAATCGCCAATGATTATCATGACATTGCCTTTCTGACACACCTTTTCTATCTCCTGCTGTAATTTGTAATCCACACCCCGGCTGCTGTTTGGAGGCCTGTATACAACTGCCATTAGGGTCCTGGAGGTGAGTTCAGATATTATGTCTTCCAGTAACTTGTCCCTCAGATCGAAAGCAAACTGTGTGAGAACTACTGGGGCTGTGTAACATACAGAGAACCAGAGCTTGTTCCCCAATTGTACATTCTTTTGGTCCAAGGGATCTGCACTCAAAAATTATAGACACAATACTTCAAAAAACAGGTTTGAGGAACATCAGAATCAAATGCACTGAAACCTACCTAGGAAAAAAACACTGGAACAAACTTAAAGAAAACAGACACAGGGACAAACAGACAGAAAACAGACACTGGGACAAACAGAAGAGTTTCAGAGATGGCCACAACGTCATACTTGCCAACGTGAATTTCAAGATCGTCCATTTTATTTCTTATGCTGCGTGTATTCAAATATAACACTTTCAATCCAGTATTTGTTGCTTTCTGTTTTAACTTCATCATGTCTCTATTGCTCTGTAACATATGCCACTGGCTGTGATTATGCCTCATCTCCTGCCTGTTCTTTCTATCATCTCTGTTGCACGCTATCTTTGATTTATTTCTGTTTTCCCCTTCCTCAGTCCTATCACTCCAGTCCCAATCCCCTGCCAAATTACTTTAAATCCTCCCTAACAGCTCTATTAAACCTGCCTGCTAGGAGATTGGACACCTTTGGGCTCAGGTGTAACTTGTCTTTTTTGTACAGGTCATACCTCCCCCAAAAGATGTCCCAATTTTCCAGGAACCCGAAATCCTGCCCCCTACACCAGTCTCTCAGCCATGTATTAATATGTCTGATCTTGCTATTCTTGTGCTCATTAGCATGTGACACAGGCAGCAATCCTGAGATTACTACCCTGGAGGTCCTGCTTTTCAGCTTCCTACCTAACTCCCTGAATTCTCTCTTCAGGACCTTCTCCCTTTTTCTACCCATGTCATTGGAACCAACATGCACCAAGATTTCTGGCTGTTCACCCTCTCCCTTCAGAATACTCTGCACCTGATCCAAAACATCCCGTACCCCGGCACCTGGGAGGCAACAACCCTGGGGGTATCTCTATCAGGCTGACAGAAACTCCTCTCTGTTCCCCTCACTATGGAATCCCCTATGACTACCACATTCCTGATCTTCTTTTCTCCCTTCTGCACCACGGAACCAGGCTCAGTGCCAGAGACCCGATCGCCATGGTCATCCTCTGTCAGGTCACTGCCCTCAACAGCATCCAAAACAAGATAACGATTACCGAGGGGGTTGGCCACAGGGGTGCTCTCTACTGTCTGAGCTCTTCCCATCCCTTCCCTGACAGTCACCCACTTACCTAACTCCTGCAGCCTCAGGGTGACTAACTCCCTTGCAGCTCCTATCTATCTCCTGCTCACTCTCACTAAAAAGCTGTGGGTCATCGAGCCTCAGCTCTGGATCCCTAACACGGTCTCTCAGAAGCTGCATCTCGTGCACCTGGTGCAGATGTGGCCATCTGGGAGACTGAAAGATTCCCAGGGTTCCCACATCCAACACCTTACAGATATGCTCAGTGTTCCTCCAAAAAAAATGCAAGAAAGGAAAAATGAACTTCACTTACCTTGTCGAAGCCCAAATGAGCCAAAGCCCTATCACCCTGCCCCAGACCACTCCGCGAGGCAGTGTCTCCCTTTTATGCCTGCTCTCTAACCACGATTGATGCTCCAGTTATAGCCGCGTTCCCTCAAAGCTTTTCTCTTTTAAACTTCGCTCCCGGACTTGTGTGCCACCTCCTCTCCCGGAGCTCTCCAACTCACGATTAGTACACCAGGTATAGCCAAGTTCCCACAAAGCTTTCCCCTTTTAAACTCTCCCTGCACCCTGTACCTCCTCCCCAATGGCAGTAATGAGGAGGACATGTCATGTGAAGTTAAGACTCTAGACTAATATTGATCCAGAAAGATGAAGCGTGTCTGGTGCTTCACAACTGATGCCTGTGTGGAGTTTGTTCTATTTCCGTCCCACATCCCAAAGGCACGTAGGTTGATAGGTTATTTGCCGTTCTCAACAAGTTGGCCAATGGTCGAGTGGCATCAGTGTCAGTCTTCGAGGCAAATGGTCTCGAGTTCGAATCTGGGCAGCTCCCTGCACACAACTGATGTGATGCCTCGCCTATTTAAGGCTCTGAATGGAGATGGAGAGGGGATGTAGGGGCAAGTGACCCACCTGACTGTCTGTAGACACTGTGGGACCGAACTGAGTGACGTGGGGAAGAATGGAAGTGTGGCAGGCGTACTAGAAGTGTCATCCATCCCTGGTTGGGATTGGCCCCTCCGGTTGGTGCGTCTCTCCTATGTTCGGTCCCGGGAAGAGAAGCCGGATTGCCTGTGGCTGACCCAGTGCAAGACAAAGCTGTTTTGCCTTTATCTGCTGAACCAGCATGAGATGAAGAACTGCTACATACTTGTTCTTGCAGAAACTTGGCTCCAGGAGAACATCTCTTGCACCATCAATCTTCAGGTCATGCCATGCAAGGACTTGTGCTAATATTATTTTTCTCTGGCTGTATGTGCTATGTGTGACTGAATACACTGTGTTTTGCAACTTGGAGCTAAAGGAACGCTGTTTTGTTTAACTGTATAAATGTATATGGTTGAATGACATTTAAACTAGAACTTGAACTAGGACATTGATTTGAAGTAATTGGAAGTGAGATCAGAAGGAGACAAATCTTACACTAAGAGTCACAACCACGGATTCGGCAGTGAGGTATATGGCAATTGTGCTTGTGAATTTGTACGTGTCAGCTAATTATTTAATCGTGATAGCATTTAACTCCATACTTGTTGTCATAGTGCTTGCCGAGACTTACACAGAGCAGAGCAACGCTTCGCTTTCAGCCTTCCCAGAGAAATTGGACTTTTGAGTCAACTGACTTCATTTAATGTGTAGATTTTCTTTCTATCTGCGGTTTCCCATTTGCGAATTTTAGTTAACGACCCTGTCTGGCCTTGCGTTTATTGTTTATTTTCCCTTTAACACTGTTCGTATTAAAGTCTGTGATATGCCGACCTGCTTCAGTGTCTCTCACTTTGTACTTGGGCCATATCTGAACCTGCTAACAGCAAGTCTCAAACACACAAAGCTGGAGCCAGCAGAGAGAGAAAGCAGCTGACCTTGGCCGTGAGGTTCATTGGGCAGGTAGGAGACAAGCGACAGCCAATGGAAGCTGTTCTCAGTGAAGTTAAGGAGGCAATGAGGCAGATAATTTTGTGCCACCAAGCCCAGTCTCACTTCGAGGAACAGGTATCGTCTCTACCACCACAGCTCACCACAGACAATCAGACTCAGGTGTCTGTGATTTCCGCACTCACGGCCACCGTCCACAAACTTTCTGTCAACAGCTGACAGCCATTAACGTTCTCGCCAGCTCAATTCAGCAGCTTCAGACCGCCTCACCACCCAGCACCCAGCCCACGGAGGAGCTTATGCAAGTGGGGTGCCTGTCTTGGGAGGAACGAGAGCGGCGCCGGAGAACAGGTTCCTGTCTCTATTGTGGTGATCCAGGACACTCCCGGCCAGCATGTTCCAAGCGTCCAGTGAAAGAGAATACCCGTCAGCAGGGAGGGTCGGTACACTCTTCAGTCAGCTTCCCCTCATTCCACAATGCTCGCAGATTCCTTGTCATGGAGGTCTCAGGCCCATGAACTTAAAGCGTTTATCGACTCTGGTGCAGCCGGGAATCTCATGGACATCTCTTTCGCTCAAAGATGGGGAGTTCCAACTCAGGAATTAAGAGAAGAGATCAACATCAAGGCGCTGGATGATCGACCTCTGGGAACCGGCCAGATCCACCTTTCCACCCAACCCCTCCAACTGGTGCTCGAAGGCAACCATCATGAAGAAATATCTTTCTATCTGGTCAATTCACCTGAAGTGCCACTGGTACTTGGTCTCCCCTGGTTATCCTGACATAACCCACGGATCAATTGGTCTCTGAAGGTACTCCATGAGTGGGGACCGGCATGCCTGTCTACCTGTCTGGGTCCAGGTCATGCTCAGTTTCATGAATCCCCTCCTGTGTCAGCCAAGCATGTGGACCTCACTGGGATTCCGTTAAATATGCCGATCTCCTTGAAGTTTTCAGTAAGAGAAATGCTACCACCCTGCCCCCCCCCCACACACCAGACATACGACCGTGCCGTAGACCTCCTACCTCGCACTAGTCCTCCCCGAGGCCTGCTCTTTTCCCTCTCTCGTCCTGAAGCAGCGGCCATGGAGGAATAGGGTAAGGAGGCATTGAGCATAGGGTTTACCTGTCCTTCAACCTCGCCGGCAGGAGCGGGCTTCTTGTTTGTGAGCAAGAAAGATGGCAAGCTCTGACCCTGCATCGATTATCGGCCCCTGAATAACATCACTGTGAAGAACCGCTACCCTCTTCCCTTGCTGGCGTCTGCGTTTGAACATCTCCAGGGAGCAACAATATTTTCCTAAATTGATCTGCGCAATGCTTACAATCTCATTCGCATAAGAGGATGGATGAGTGGAAAACAGCTTTCAGCACCTCTAGTGGCCACTATGAATACCTGGTAATGCCTTTTGGTCTGGCCAACTGTATACCACGCCTTGGCTGACGATGTATTGTGGTGTACAGTGCATTGGCCTTCATCAATCGTGGAGCTGAATTTAGGAGCCAAAAGATAATATTGCAGCTCTATAGGACCCTGGTCAGACCCCACTTGGAGTACTGCGCTCAGTTCTGGTCGCCTCACTACAGGAAGGATGTGGAAACCATAGAAAGGGTGTAGAGGAGATTTACAAGGATGTTGCCTGGATTGGGGAGCATGCCTTATGAGAATAGGTTGAGTGAACTCAGCCTTTTCTCCTTGG
This sequence comes from Hemitrygon akajei, assembly GCF_048418815.1. Classification (NCBI taxonomy): domain Eukaryota; kingdom Metazoa; phylum Chordata; class Chondrichthyes; order Myliobatiformes; family Dasyatidae; genus Hemitrygon; species Hemitrygon akajei. The sequence continues at coordinate 6,257,223 of NC_133143.1, read as the reverse complement.
AGTGATGGAGGATGAGAGGTGACCTGATAGAGGTGTATAAGATAATGAGAGGCATTGTTCGTGTGGTTAGTCAGAGGCTTTTCCCAGGGCTGAAATGGTTGTCACAAGAGGGCACAGGTTTAAGGTGCTGGGGAGTAGGTACAGCGGAGATGTCAGGGTAAGTTTTTTACACAGAGAGTGGTGAGTGCGTGGAATGGGCTGCCGGCAACGGTGGTGGAGGCAGATACAATAGGGTCTTTTAAGAGGCTTTTATATAGGCACATGGAGCTTAGTAAAATAGCGGGCTATGGGTGAGCCAAGTAATTTCTAAGGTAGGGACATGTTCAGCACAACTTTGTGGGCCGAAGGGCCTGTATTGTGCTGTACATTTTCTATGTGCTCAGGGACATGTTGAACCAGTTTGTGTTTGTGTATTTCGATGACATCCTTGTCTATTCCCGCTCTCATCAGGAGCACGTCCAGCATGTCCGGAGAGTACGCAGACGCCTTCTTGAAATTAACCTGTACACCAAGCCTGAAAAATGTGAATTCCATAAAGACCAGGTGTTGTTTTTGGGCTATATGCTTACCCCATCCAGGGTTCAAATGGGCCTGGTAAAGTTCAGGCAGTTGCAGAGTGGCCCAAACTGTCTACAGTCAAACAGGTACGGCGCTTCATGGGGTTTGCGAACTTTTATCGCTGTTTCATCCGGAATTTCAGCTCTAGCACGGCTCCAGTTCATGCACTCACCAAGAAGACCTCGGCAGGATTCCTTTGGACAGACGATGCAGACCAAGCATTTTCCGAGCTGAAGCAGCGTTTCATTGTCGAGATGTGGGCATTGGAGCTGTCCTCTTGTCTGCGGAGAGCCGGCTGCACCTTGTGCCTTTCTGTCCTGTCCCTTGACTCCGGCCGAGAGGCACTACAACGTTGGGAACCGGGAGCTCCTGGCAGTCACGGAGGCCCTGGAGGAATGGTACACTGGCTGGAGGGGGCAGAGCATCCATTCTTGGTCTGGACAGACACAGGAATCTCTCCGATATTCAGGATGCTCAGAGACTCATGAAGCCCGGTTACTTGTCCCTGCTGCGGTGTGTTCCAAAGTGTTGGAATGGGGTCACTCCTCCCGTCTGGCTGGACATCCAGCAATTCAACAGACTCAGGAGTTTATAAAGAGACAATTTTGGTGGCCATTCATGTCCCAGGATGTCCATGACTTTGTATCTGCCTGTTGTTGTGTACCCCTAGCGTTCATATTTTCTGTGGACTATCACTTTAAAATGTTGGGAGAATGAGACTGGTTTTTGGACACTGTTTGAGTTGTTATTAAGAGAGAGAGGGAGGCATCCAATGCAATATGAGATGAGAGAGAGCGAGAGATGTTATGGATTCTCTACAAGCTTGTTTACCTTTCCACAAGGACACTTGCCTGCTTGTAAAACTCTTACAGAGAGAGGAGGATGGAGCAGGTTGATGGACAGCTGGTGTCCAACATGTGGAGATAAAAACCAGGTCTGCTGATACACAGACAGACACACGGTTTTGGACACTGGACGAGCTTTGTTGTACCCACAGGAAGGTGGGGTTTTTGGAGGATCAATTCGGGGAGATCGATCAGTGGCTCTCGCAGTGTGAAAAGCTGCGACCGGTGGGGAATTATTTGTGTGTCCACCCTCGCCTGGGTGATAATTCCATCACTGAAGAACGGTTGTACGTGTTACGGTCACAGTCGGTGACTTCAGCAGGATTTCGGAGGATAACAGGGATTTCAGAAGACAACGGGAAGATCAACGGCATCAGCTCACCTCTCACCTCTCTCTCTCTCCAATGTTACTCAACTAACTACCTGGAACTGAACTGAACTCTTCTTCATCATCATAAGACTATATCCATCCACCCCGGGCTTGAAAGAGCCTAGTTTTGTTCCTATTTCCACACATGTCGTGAATAGCACATTCAGTGAGTTGGCCACACCGCAGGTAAAGGCTTCACAGGCAGAAAGGGAAGGGGTGGCCACTAGACAGCATAGCGGTAGGCAGGTAATGCAGGAGTCCCCTGAGGTCATCTCCCTCCTAAACAGATATACTGTTTTGGATACTGTTGGGGGAGATGTCTCATCAGGGGAAGGCAGCAGCAGCCGAGTTCATTGCACCATGGGTGGCTCTGCAGCACAGGAGGGAAGGAAAAGGAGTGGGAGAGCTATAGTGATAGGGGATTCGATTGTAAGGGGAATAGATAGGCATTTCTGCGGCTGCAAACGAGACTCCAGGATGGTATGTTGCCTCCCTGGTGCAAGGGTCAAGGATGTCTCTGAGCGGCTGCAGGACATTCTGGAATGGGAAGGTGAACAGCCAGTGGTCGTGGTGCACATAGGTACCAACGATATAGGTAAAAAATGGGATGAGGTCCTACAAGGTGAATTTAGGGAGTTAGGAGATAAACTAAAAAGTAGGACCACAAAGGTAACAATCTCTGGATTACTACCAGTGCCACGTGCTAGTCAGAGTAGAAATAGGATATTTCAGATGAATACGTGGCTTGAAAAATGGTGCAAGGGGGAGGGATTCAAATTTCTGGGGCATTGGAACTAGTTCTGGGGGAGGTGGGACCGGTATAAACAGGACGGTCTGCACCTGGGCTGGACTGGAACCAATGTCCTAGGGGGAGCGTTTGCTACTGCTGTTCAGGAGGCTTTAAACTAATGTGGCAGGGGGATGGGAACAAGTGCAGAGAGACAGAGGGGTGTAAAATGAGGGTAGAAGCAAAAAGTAGTAAGGTGAAAAGTAAAAGTGGCAGGCAGGCAAATCCAGGGCAAAAAGCAAAAAGAGCCACTTTTCAACATAATTGTATAAGGGCTAAGAGTGTTGTAAAAACAAGCCTGAAGGCTTTGTGTGTCAATGCGAGGAGCATTGGTAACAAGGTGGATGAAGTGAATGTGCAGATAGTTATTAATGAATATGATATAGTTGGGATCACAGAGACATGGCTCCAGGGTGACCAAGGATGGGAGCTCAACATCCAGGGATATTCAATATTCAGGAGGGATAGACAGGAAAGAAAAGGAGGTGGGGTAGCATTGCTGGTTAGAGAGGAGATTAACGCAATAGAAAGGAAGGACATTAGCCTAGAGGATGTGAAATCGATATGGGTAGAGCTGCATAACACTAAGGGGCAGAAAATGCTGGTGGGAGTTGTGTACAGGCCACCTAACAGTAGTAGTGAGGTTGGGGATGGCATTAAACAGAAAATTAGAAATGCGTACAATAAAGGAACAGTAGTTATAATGGGTGACTTCAATCTACATATAGATTGGGTGAATCAAATTGGTAAGGGTATTGAGGAAGAGGATTTCTTGGAATGTATGTGGGATGGTTTTCTGAACCAACATGTCGAGGAACCAACTAGAGAGCAGGCCATTCTAGATTGGGTATTGAGCAATGAGGAAGGGTTAGTTAGCAATCTTGTCGTGTGAGGCCCCTTGGGTAAGAGTGACCATAATATGGTGGAATTCTTCATTTAGATGGAGAGTGACATAGTTAATTCAGAAACAAAGGTTCTGAACTTAAAGAAGGGTAACTTTGAAGGTATGAGACATGAATTAGCTAAGATAGGCTGGCAAATGATACTTAAAGGGTTGACGGTGTATATGCAATGGCAAGCATTTAAAGATCGCATGGATGAACTACAACAATTGTTCATCCCAGTTTGGCAAAAGAATAAACCAGGGAAGGTAGTGCACCCGTGGCTAACAAGGGAAATTATGGATAGTATCAAGTCCAAAGAAGAAACATATAAATTAGCAAAAAAAAGTGGCACACCTGAGGACTGGGAGAAATTCAGAGACCAGCAGAGGAGGACAAAGGGCTTAATTAGGAATGGGAAAAAAGATTATGAGAGAAAGCTGGCAGGGAACATAAAAACTGACTGTAAAAGCTTTTATAGATACATGAAAAGAAAAAGATTAGTCAAGACAAATGTAGGTCCTTTACAGTCAGAAACAGGTGAATTGATCATAGGGAACAAAGACATGGCAGACCAATTGAATAACTACTTTGGTTCTGTCTTCATTAAGGAGGACATAAATAATCTTCCAGAAATAGTAAGGGACCGAGCGTCTAGTGAGGGAGGAACTGAGGGAAATACATGTTAGTAGGGAAGTGGTGTTAGGTAAATTGAAGGGATTAAAGGCAGATAAATCCCCAGGGCCAGATGATCTGCATCCCAGAGTGCTTAAGGAAGTAGCCCAAGAAATAGTGGATGCATTAGTGATAATTTTTCAAAACTCCTTAGATTCTGGATTAGTTCCTGAGGATTGGAGGGTGGCTAATGTAACCCCACTTTTTAAAAAAGGAGGGAGAGAGAAACCGGGGAATTATAGACCAGTTAGTCTGACATCGGTGGTGGGGAGAATGCTAGAGACGGTTATCAAAGATGTGATAACAACACATTTGGAAAGAGGTGAAATCATCGGACAAAGTCAGCATGGATTTGTGAAAGGAAAATCATCTCTGATGAATCTTATAGAATTTTTTGAAGATGTAACTAGTAGAGTGGATAGGGGAGAGCCAGTGGATGTGGTATATTTAGATTTTCAAAAGGCTTTTGACAAGGTCCCACACAGGAGATTAGTGTGCAAACTTAAAGCACACGGTATTGGGGGTATGTGTTTGATGTGGATAGGGAATTGGTTGGCAGACAGGAAGCAAAGAGTGGGAATAAACGGGACCTTTTCAGAATGGCAGGCAGTGACTAGTGGGGTACCGCAAGGCTCAGTGCTGGGACCCTAGTTGTTTACAATATATATTAATGATTTAGACGAGGGAATTAAATGCAGCATCTCCAAGTTTGCGGATGACATGAAGCTGGGCGGCGGTGTTAGCTGTGAGGAGGATGCTAAGAGGATGCAGGGTGACTTGGATAGGTTAGGTGAGTGGGCAAATTCATGGCAGATGCAATTTAATGTGGATAAATGTGAGGTTATCCACTTTGGTTGCAAGAACAGGAAAACAGATTATTATCTGAATGGTGGCCGATTAGGAAAAGGGGAGATGCAACAAGACCTGGGTGTCATTGTACACCAGTCATTGAAGGTGGGCATGCAGGTACAGCAGGCGGTGAAAAAGGCAAATGGTATGTTGGCATTCAGAGCAAAAGGATTTGAGTACAGGAGCAGGGAGGTTCTACTGCAGTTGTACAAGGCCCTGGTGAGACCACACCTAGAGTATTGTGTGCAGTTTTGGTCCCCTAATCTGAGGAAAGACATTCTTGCCATAGAGAGAGTACAGAGAAGGTTCACCAGATTGATTCCTGGGATGGCAGGACTTTCATATGAAGAAAGACTGGATCGACTAGGCTTATACTCACTGGAATTTAGAAGATTGAGGGGGGATCTTATTGAAACATATAAAATTCTAAAGGGATTGGACAGGCTAGATACAGGAAGATTGTTTCTGATGTTGGGGAAGTCCAGAACGAGGGGTCACAGTTTAAGGATAAAGGGGAAGCCTTTTAGGACCGAGATGAGGAAAAACTTCTTCACACAGAGAGTGGTGAATCTGTGGAATTCTCTGCCACAGGAAACAGTTGAGGCCGGTTCATTGGCTATATTTAAGAGGAAGTTAGATATGGCCCTTGTGGCTAAAGGGATCAGGGGGTATGGAGAGAAAGCAGGTACAGGGTTCTGAGTTGGATGATCAGCCATGATCATACTGAATGGCGGTGCAGGCTCGAAGGGCCGAATGGCCTACTCCTGCACCTATTTTCTATGTTTCTATGTTTCCATGTATATATATATATATATATCATTGCTAACCTTTTTGATATGTCTGCATTTATAGTACTCTATTGTGTAGTTACTAATAAACACTGTTAGTTGTTAGCAATACCAGACTCCAATGTGGTTTCCATTTCTGCTGGTTCTTTAACCCATCACGGGGTACGTGACACAGTCCCACCTGCGCTCGGAACAAGACATCACGCCAGCGTCCTGTGGGTCTGTTATGTCCACTGCCTGTGCCCCACTGCCCCTGGTCCCACCTCTCAGTAAATTTCATCACTGGTCTGTCCCAGTGTAATGGGAACACCACCATTTTGGTCGTTGTGGATTGATTTTCCAAAGCTGCCCACTTCATTGCCCTCCCCAAGCTCCCATCGGCTCGTGAGACTGCCACCCTCATGGTTCAACATGTGTTCAGGCTCCATGGCTTTCCTCAGACATAGTGTCTGATCGTGGGCCACAGTTCACCTCCTGCTTTTGGAAGACTTTCTGCTCTCCTGTAGGAGCCACAGACAGCCTCTCGTCTGGCTTCCACCCTCAATCTAATGGCCAGACTGAGAGAGTGAACCGGGAGTTGGAGACAACCCTGCGCTGTCTTGCCTCTTCCAACCCCACGTCCTGGAGCTCCCAATTGGTTTGGACAGAGATCGCCCACAATAACCTCCAGTCGTCCTCCACCGGTCTGTCTCCCTTTGAATGCCAGAAGGGATTCCAGCCCCCGCTCTTCCCTGATCCGGAGATCAACGTAGGAGTTCCTGCTGCCGAACAGCTGATCCAGCGCTACAAACGCACCTGGAGACGAGCCAGGGCTACTCTGCTGCACGCCCAGAAACAGCATTCCCAGCAGGCTGATCACCAGCCACATCCATGGATTCGGCAGCGCAGTAGATATGGCAACTGTGCTTGTGAATTTGCACGTGTCCGCTAATTATTTAATCATGATAGTATTTAACTTCGTACTTGTCATTGTAATGCTTGTCCAGACTTGGACAGAGGATAGCAACACCTGTTTACTTTCAGCCTTCCCTGAGAAATTGGACTGTCCAGTTAACTGACTTCGAAGACTATCGGTATTCGTTTAACGTTTGCATTTTCTTTTCAACCGCAGTGTCGGCTTTGTTTCCCATTTGAGAGCTTCAGTTAATGGCCCTATTTGGCCTAGTGTTTATTGTTTATTTTCCCTTTAACACTGTTCGCAATAAAGTTTGTGAACTATCGACCTGCTTCAGTGTCTCTCACTTGGGCCATATCCAAACCTGGTTGTGCAACTGGTACATAAATTTACTATAGTAAATAGGTTTTTAAAGAATCCAGTAGTTGGCAGCTGCTACTAATGAGACCATTTATAAAATTATTATTACAGATTTACATGGAGCACAGAGCAGTACAGCACTAGCACAGACCCGTATCTGCACTAAACACAATGCCAGGTTCAACGGAATCCCCCCGCACATAATCGATATCCTTCCATTCCCTACATACACGACAACCTCTTAACACCATTGTCATGTCTGCTTCACCACTACCTCTGGTACCTACCACTCTCAGTCATGAGCCCTTTGGACCAGTGAGGGGTGCCAGGTGGTGTCCATCTGCCTGAACGTCATGTATTTGTGTCTGCCTGAGTCAGAGAGCTTTTAGTTTGATTACTCTGTCTTATTCTCCAAACCTTTATTTTTAATTTCTATTAACAATATAGAGTCCTGAGTTTACTCTGCAACTGGGTCTGCTCATCTGAAGGTCGTCACACTCTCAGACTTGCCCTGAACATCCCCTTTAAACTTCGCTCCTCACACCTTCAATGTGTTTGTTATTTCTACTTTGGGAAAAAGACTGGCTGCATGATATGTCTATCCTCTCATAATCCTATTAAGTTCCATTGCATTTCCCTTCAGCTTTTGCTGCTGCAGAAAAAAAACAACCCAAATTTGTCTCAAGCCACACACACAAAATGCTGGTGGAACGCAGCAGGCCAGACAGCATCGAGAGGGAGAAGCACTGTCGACGTTTCGGGCCGAGACCCTTCGTCAGGACACAGATTTGCCTTGTCTTTATAGCTCATGCCCTCTAATCGAGGCATCTTCTACACTCTCTCAACATCATTCCAGTACCAGAAGGCCAGAATTGCAAACCAAATTCCATACGCAGCTGATGCTCCATCAATAACTCACTCTGAGACGTAGGAAGCGAGGTATCGGCTTTCATTGACTGAAAGAATGAACAACACTACATCCTGGAGAATGAGGCTGGGCAACAGGCCTCAGTCGCCTTTATACAGGGGTCTGTGGGAGGAGTCACAGGAGCAGTCATCAGGGGGTCTGTGGGAGGAGCCACAGGAGGAGTCAGCAGGGGGTCTGTGGGAGGAGTCACAGGAGCAGTCAGCAGGGGGTCAGTGGGAGGAGTCACAGGAGCAGTCAGCAGGGGGTCTGTGGGAGGAGCCACAGGAGCAGTCAGCAGGGATCTGTGGGAGGAGTCAGCAGGGGTCTGTGGGAGGAGCCACAGGAGCAGTCAGCAGGGGTCTGTGGGAGGAGCCACAGGAGGAGTCAGCAGGGTCTGTGGGAGGAGTCAGCAGGGTCTGTGGGAGGAGCCACAGGAGCAGTCAGCAGGGGGTCTGTGGGAGGAGTCAGCAGGGTCTGTGGGAGGAGCCACAGGAGCAGTCAGCAGGGGTCTGTGGGAGGAGCCACAGGAGGAGTCAGCAGGGGGGGGGTCTGTGGGAGGAGCCACAGGAGCAGTCAGCAGGGGTCTGTGGGAGGAGTCAGCAGGGGGTCTGTGGGAGGAGCCACAGGATCAGTCAGCAGGGGTCTGTGGGAGGAGTCAGCAGGGGTCTGTGGGAGGAGTCAGCAGGAGCAGTCAGCAGGGGGGGGGTCTGTGGGAGGAGCCACAGGAGCAGTCAGCAGGGGTCTGTGGGAGGAGCCACAGGAGGAGTCAGCAGGGGGGGGGTCTGTGGGAGGAGCCACAGGAGCAGTCAGCAGGGGTCTGTGGGAGGAGTCAGCAGGGGGTCTGTGGGAGGAGCCACAGGATCAGTCAGCAGGGGTCTGTGGGAGGGGCCACAGGAGCAGTCAGCAGGGGTCTGTGGGAGGAGTCAGCAGTGGGTCTGTGGGAGGAGCCACAGGAACAGTCAGCAGGGGTCTGTGGGAGGAGCCACAGGAGCAGTCCAGACAGGTATATGTAGTTCACCACAGCAGCCTAACTAAAGTTGATATAGTACATTTATTTAGTTAGGTGACACAGATTCTCCTTCCTGAAAAATAGAAGAAGCAGATACTCTCATCATGGATGTGCTTGAAGAGCAGGGCAAAAGCCATAGTGCTGGAAGGTAGTGATGGGCTAAAGGCCGCCTTTTATAGTATGCTATCGATGATTGTAACACACTAAGACTATAAGACATAGGAGCAGGAAAAGGTCATTGAGTCTGCTCCACCATTCCATCGTCCCACTCAATCCCATTGGTTCCTTAAGGTTGTCATAGCCAGGGGTGGTAATGGGAACAAGCTCCTGCTACCTATTAGATGCTCCCAATGTTGTGTGCCTCAAATAGCCTTTGACAATCAAGCCCAGCTCCTGGCCTTCAAGTGTGGCTTGGCTACTAAGCCTGGTAGAACCATTTCTACCGACAGGAGAAGGGACAAAGATGGGTTACCGGTGCCTTAAAACCAGTCACTTCGGACAGATGGGGCTCGTCAGCTGCAGTTAGTAGCTTATCTAGGAGAAGGAAAACTCGAATCTCAAACCTCCACTACCTTGCAGCTACACCCACATATGGGGGAAGGCTTTGGGAGTACCCACTGAGGGAAAAAGCTGGAGCTGGAGCCCCTAAGGCAGTCCTACGTTGAGTTCAATGCTGACAGGTAACTCCTGTGACGCTGCTGGTACCTAGCTATATTGGTCTCTGCCATTCCTTTGGGTTCATCAGCTACGTGGAGAGGGAAAGCTTGCTGTGCTGTGCTGTGCTGTGCTGCCCAGTCTTGTGCATTTAGACAGCTAGTACACAACATCCATGATCAACCCTGACAGAGGCCTCACCTATTCAAACCCCATTCTCCTGCCTTCTCCCCATTATCTCTCACGCCTTACTTATCAATAAATATACCCAGTAATGGCCCCCACAGCAGTCTATGGTGAATGAAATTCCTCCTCACTCCGTTCTAAAGGGACATCCTTCTATACCGAGGCTGTGCAACATCCTCTCCATGTCCACTCTACCTTGGCCTTTCAACGAGCTATCCCCTCATTCTCCTGAACTCCAGCGAGTATGGACCCAGGGATAATAAACCCACTCATACATTAACCCTTCCATTCCCAGGATCATTCTTGTGACTCTCCTCTGTACCACCTCCAATTCCAGTAAATCCTTTCTGAGATAAGGAAACTGCTCACAATACTCCAGTTCAATCTGACCAATGCCCTACCAAGCCTCAACATTACATCCTTGCTTTTATATTCTAGTCTTCTCGAAATGAATGCTAACTTTGCATTTGTCTTCCTCACCACAGACTCCACCTGCTAGTAAACCTTTAGGGAATGCTGCCCTGATTTCTGATCAATTTATTGGTGAATGGTGGGGAAGCTGTGTGGTGTCGGCTGTGGTGAGAACTTGGCCTTAGGCCGCGGTGTCACCTGTTTGCAGCCACTGAGGGGGAGGCGTAGGAGCTGGGTGCTCCACTGGAGAGTTGGAGGTGTAAATATTCACACTGGAGTCGGTGTTGCCCTCGAGTGTTTGCTCAGCAGAAAACAAGTTGCATTGTGTCCAACAGCAACGTTTACAGAATCAGGGACAGACGATTTTTTTGTATGATTGTATTTTACTGTTATCTTATATGTGCTATATGTGCCTTGTGCCGTATATGACTGCTGGTACTGTGTTCTTTACCTTGACCCCTATTTCATTTGGCTGTATTCATGGGTATTCAAGCATGGTTGAATGACAATTAAGTTTGAACTTGAATTTGAATTTACTCCCCATTTGGGAAATAGTCTACACCTTTATTCCTTTTACCGAAGTTCATGACCTTACACTTCCTTACACTATACTCCATCCTGTCATTCCTTTGCCCATTCTCCTAATCTGGCATCTTTCTGCTGGTGTAATTTTTGCCGCAGTCCCTGCATTGGATTTTTAGAGCACATTGGTCTTGTATTTTGTTGTTCTGGGTTGCACAGTACTCTCCTCAGCTTTGCTGTTGGCTTGTGCACGACTGAAATGTTATGTTCTGCTCCCTCGTCTCTACCAAGGAAGATCAAGAGAGGCACAGATTCAACTGGGCATCAGTGAAAGTCATTATGCAAGTGAACATATGGCAATGCAAGAGAATTCATAGAAGTTTGGTTTTCACAAGCAATTCTATAAACAAACACTTAGACCTTGATCCTATTTATGAGTCAATGAGGGCAAAATTGCATACCACAGCTCACCATACAGTGAAAGGATTTCCTCCACACATCACAATTGAGTTTCTGAAATGGTGTCCAATCAGCTGATTGAGAAGTGTATAAAGGACACATCGCGATCAGCAATGCACTAACGATGAAGAAACAGTTACAAGTAAATTAACAAGATCGGAGAACAACTCAACCCATCTTCAAATCATTCACTCCCATGTCTAATTTTAGCTTTTCCCTCTCAAACTGCAGGGTGGATTCTATCATTATCATTACTGTTACCTAAGGTTTCTTTAGCTTAAACTCCCTAATCAAATCTACATCATTATGCAACACCACATCCAGAATTGCCTTTCCCTCAGTGGGCTCAACCTCATGCTGTTCTAAAAAGCAATCTTGTAGGCATTCTACAAATTTCTCTTAGGAGCAAGCACCAATCTGAATTTCTCAATCTACGTGCATATTGAAATCCCCCATGATTGTTGTAACATTGTCCTTTTTACATGCCTTTTCTATCTCCCGTTGTAACTTGTATCCCACATCCTGGCTACTGTACGGAGGCTTGTATATAACTCTCATCAGGATTTTTTCACTCTTGCAGTTTCTTAACTCCACCCACAAGGATTCTAAATCTTCCAGTCTTATGTCATCTCTTTCTAATGATTTGATTTCATTTTTTACCAACAGAGCAACACCACCCTCTCTGTGTGTCCTTTTGATACAAGTGGCTCCCAACTATGACCTTCTTTCATCCATTGACTTAGTGATGCACACATCATACCAGCCAATCTTAAACATGCTACAAAATCACCTTCCTTATGTTGTACACTGTGTGCATTCGAGTGTAACACCTTTAGTTCTGTAGTCATCACCCTTTTCAATTTTGATGGATTGCACCTGAAACATTGACTCTGTTTCTCCATCAGCAGATGGTACTTGAACTTCTGAGTGTTTCTGGCATTCTCTATTTTTTGTTCTGGTTTCCAGATTATTTTACATTTTCAACACAACACCCAAATTGTCTACAGTGAGTTCTCTCCTATAAACAGCTACAATAACCAGATTACATTTTTTTGTGGTATCGGTTAAGGGACAAATACCAGCAAGGATGGGTCTTTAGCTCACCATATCCATACCAACCCATCTGCACGAACCCCATTTGACTCCATTAGGACCATAAGCTATTTATGTTTCTGCTCCTCCCACCCCCACCGCCTCTAGCAATGAGTTCCATATACCAATCACTCTCTGTTTAAAAGATCTTTCCCTTTAGGCCCACTTTATTTCTGCTACCTCTCAACTTAAACCTCTGCTTTTTATTTTGAATACCTCTGCTTGGAGAGATGGGTTTTGATTTTCTCCCCTAGTTATTCCTGTCATAATCCCATGTACTTTAATCAGGTTAGCAGTCAGTCTTGTTCACTCTAGGAATAACAGAGCCAGGTTATTCAATCTCTCCCCATTACTGAAGACTTTCAATTGAGGCAACACGCTGAAGAATCTCCTCTGCACTCGGTCCAGTTCAACGTCTTGGCTGTGAGTTTCTGTGTATCACAAAGATGTGGCTGAACACCTCTCAACAAATCCTTTGACAGCCACCAGCAGCCATGCACAGGACTCTGCACAGATTTTGTTTGGATCACTGCCCTGACAACACACAAATTAGACCATAAGACCATTAGGAGTGGAACTAGGCCACCCTGTCCATCAAGTCTGTAGTACCTCTGGTGTAAACCCTCTTACGGTGCTGCTGGGGACAGAGCTCCAGCATTAAAATCAACGGATGATTAAGAAACAGTGATATCTTTCCAAGTCATGATAGGGAGCATTCAGGTGGTGGTAGGACCCTGCACCTGCTGCCCTTGTCATTTTTGGTGGCAAATGTCAAGGTTTTGGGGGTGGCGTGTATGTAGAATAGGTGAGAAGTGTATTCTGCAGCCACTGTAGTGGTGGTGGAGGCTCTGCATGTTTACAATGGTAGACGGGGTGTGAGTTAATAACCTGGTGTGCTCTGGACATTGTCATGCTTTCGAGAGTTGTTACACCTCGGTTCATTCAGGCAAGTGGAGCTTCTAACTTGGAACATGGAACATAGAACAGTACGGCACAGGAACAGGCCCTTCAAGTGCAAATTTGTGCTGAACTAGTTCAGTGAATGACACCAAATCCCTTCCGGTGCACGTGGTCCGTATCCCTCCATCCTCTGGAGGCAGTATCTTGTGCCGTCTAGATGACATCTGGGTGTCAGTGGGGTGAGCCTTCCACTTCAGGATACTCAGCCTCCGAGCCACAGTATTTATGTGGCCTCTCCTGCTCTGGCCATGGCCGTTAAAGCACACCAGTGCCTCCACTTCCTCAGGAGTCATAGAGTACTACAGCACAGAGACAGAAAATCTAGTCTGTGCCAAACTATTATTCTGCCTAGTCCCATAACCCTCCATACCCTTCCCATCCATGTACCTAACTAAAGCTGTCTTAAATGCTGAAATCAAACCCACACCCACAACTTCCGCTGGTAGCTCATTCCACACTCCCACCACCCTCCGACTGAAGAGACATTTTGCCTAGCAGGCTAATGAAGTCGACGGTCTTTTTTGACCCTCCTGAATGCACCACAGAAAACATTGTATCTGGATGCTTCACAGCTTGCTACAGCAACAGCCTGAGATGACAAGAAACTGCAGAGAGATGTTGCCACAGCTCAGCCCTTTGCGGAAACCAGCCTCCCTTCCAAGGGCTCTGTCTATACTCTGCCAACATACTCAAAGAGCCAAATCACCACAGACCGACTCCCTTCTCTGCTCCCTCCCAGTGGGCAGATATGAAAGCCTGAAAGCACATACCACCAGGCTCAAGGAAACCTTCTATCCCGCTGTGTAAAACTATTGCATATTTGCAATATGTAGCCTGTATTTTCCCTTTACATAATGTACTTTTGAACTGTCTGATCGAACTAGCAATTTTATGATCTCCTGAAGGACTTGGACTTGACCCTGTATGCAGGTATTGCACCTTTGTGGCAATATCTTCTCCTCTGTCATATCATTCCTAAATGGGCATTCAACCGTGAACACTACCTCACTCTTTTAATATGTTATTTCCATTTTGGAACCTTTTTTCAATCTATTTAATATACATATACATACTTAATGTAATTAATTGATCTGTTTGTCTGTTTGTTTATTTATTTATTTTTCTTTCTAAATTATCATGTATTGCATTGTAATGCTGCTGCTAAGTTATATTTCATGACACATTCCCGTGATTATAAACCTGATTCTGATTGGTTCAGAAGTGGATGATGATCAATTGCCATGGCTGGAAGTGAGGTGGGGGTGGAGGACTCTAAGCCAGAGTAACTCATCTGAGTGTAAAACTTCCTTTATCCAGCATCTTGTTAGTAAATGTACAATCAGTGAAGAACAAGATAGATGACCTATGAGCAAGACTCTCTGCATTGGAGGGAAATGAAGGATTGCTGCGTTCTCTGTTACACGGGGACATGGCTCATTTGGACACACTGGATACAATGCTCCAGACAGAGGGTTTATCAATCCATCAGATAGATCAAACTGCCGGTTCAGAGAAGGCAAGAGGTGGGGTCTATGTTTCATGATAAGCTCTTTATGGTGCTCAGATGTAGTAGTCTTGTCACAACCTTGTTCTCATGATCTGGAACAACTAACGATTAAGTGCTTTTCATTCTACTTACTGAGAGGGTTCTCCTGCCTTTGTGAAGATGGAGCCAGTGAACAATGATTCCTTGGGCAACATTTTCCAGATAGTCAATCATTTCAGTTTTTCTACGTCTTCTACTTATTAATTTTATCTTAATTTTGTTTTTGAACTATACTGTCCATAGTTTGGTCGAGTGAGTTAGCGCTCTGATGTTCGGAAGAAAACTCCAGAAGAGAAATGAGAGGACAGGCTACCACAAAGAGGACCTCAGAGACGAGATGAGGGATCATGATCGACTACACCTTCGCTGATTAAAGTGTCAAGGAAGATTGAAACATCGAGGCAAAATGTGGAGGAGAGTGAGTGATTCTAGGAGAGGTCGCTAGGTTCGAGTCGCTGCTCTCAGAGGTGCCGTGGTTTGACTTGCTGCCTTTGGAAGGTCCGATGGATCCGGATGCTCTCGGAAATGTTATTGAAATTCTGAGATTAATGGATTGGCCTCTTTCCATTCTATGCTTTATTTGTGTCCTGTTTTCAATTGACGGGCTGGAGGATTGGGGCTTCATGTTCTCGCTGTTATTTCTTCATGAGGGTGATCTGTTATTTTTTGTTCAAGGGAGGGGTTGGAGTACGTGAGTTTTTCTTTTCTTTTCATGCAGTGAAGGAGTACAACTAGAGGGCGAGAGGGGAGTGATGTCTTTCTTTCAACTGCTTCTATGGTTTTCTGTATTTTATGGCTATCTGGAGAAGATAAATCTCAGAGTTGGTTTCTGCATACATACTTTGATACTAAGATGAACCTTTGAACCTTTTTCCCATCCCTTCAGGGGTTCTCAATCTTTTTTATGCCATGGGCCAATACCATTAAGCAAGGGGACCATGGACCCCAGGTTGGGAACCCCTGATTTACATCAACTGTGATGAAGAGCTTTGAGAGGTTGGTTATGAAACATATCAGCTCCTGCCTGAGGGGTGACTTGGATCTGCTCCAATTTGCCTACCATCAGATGCCATCTCATTGGCTCTTCACTCAACCCTGGAACATCTGGACTGCAAAGATGTATACATCTGGATGCTCTTTATCAACTACAGCTCTGCATTCAACACTATCATTCCCTCAAAACTAGTCAATAAACTCCAAGGTTTTGGCCTCAATATCTCATTGTGCAAATGCATCCTCAATGTCCTCACTTGCAGATCCCAGTTGGCTTGGATTGCCAACAACATCTCCTCCACAATCTCCATCAGCACAGGAGAACCACATGGCTGTGTGCTCAGCCCCTGCTCTACTCACCTTACACTTCTGACTGTGAGGCTAAGTACAGCTCCAATGCTATATTTAAGTTTGCTGATGACACAACTTTTGTTGGCTGAATCAAAGGTGGAGACGAATCAACATATAGGACAGAGATTGAAAATCTGACTGAATGCTGTCACAACAACATCAGCAAAACCAGAGAGCTGTTTATTGAGTACAGGAGGAGGAAACCAGAGTCCTTATTAGTGGATCAGAGGTGCAGAGGGTAAGTAATTGAACTTCCTTGGCATTATCATTTCAGAGGATCTGTCCTGGGTGCCATTACAGAGAAAGGCATGGCAGAGCCTCTCCTTTCTTAGAAGCTTGTGAAGATTTGGCACGTCTGGTTGCACCATAGCCTGGAATGAAAACAGCAATGCCCTTGAATGAAAAAGCCTACAAAATATAGTGAATATGGCCCAGTTCATCACTGATAAAGCCTTCCTGCAATCTACAAGAAGCATTGTCACAGGAAAGCAGCAACCATCATCGAAGACCCCCACAATCCAAGCCACCCTCTCTTCTCATTACTGCCATCACAGGAGCCTTTAGTCCCACACCATCAGGTAGAGGAACAATTATTACCCCTCACCCATCAGAGCGGATAAGTTCAGCACTGAACTGATTCCACAACCTATGGACTCTACAGTTCATGTTTACAATATATATTTTGCACAATTTGTTGTCTTTTCCACCTTGGTTGTTGGTTCATCTTTCCTGTGCATAGTTTTTCATAGATTTTATTGTGATTGCCTGCAGGAAAATGAAATTCAGGGTGGTATATGGTGACATATATGTACTTAGATGAGGGATTTACTTTGAACTTTGTAATGAAATGATCTTTATGGATGGATGCAAATCAAAGATTTTCACTGTATCTAGATCAGATGGAGCCTCTGTGATCAGTAATTGAAACATACTCCGAACAAGCTACGAAGACAAAACCTAGCTACCATGATCCGAGAGTAATAGCAAAATAAAATCATAAGACCATTCATCCCATCAAGCCTATTCTATGATTTAATCAACTCCTAGCTGAATGAGAAAAATCTGCTTATTTTATGACATCTGTTAATAACAAGTGACAAAAGTCAGGTCTAAAATTAAATTAAAAATTAAAATAATCATTTGCTGCAGTGGAGAATATTTCCAAACCATCACTTCTCTTTGTGTGGAATTTTCTTGTAATTTCACTTCTGAAAAGCTTGGCTTCATTGTTCTGATCCTGTCCCCCGGAGGTGGAAAACTTAAAGGGGATTACAGAGATTGGTGGTTGCCTAGGGACACGCTGTTCAGGAGGTGGTGGAAGTAGATAAAACAGCAACTTTTAAGAGGTAGTTAGACAGACACATGAACAAGCAAGGAGTGAAGGGATACAGACCATGTGCAGTCAGGTGGCATTAGTTTAAGTTGCATTATGGTCAGTACAGACGTGATGGGTTGAAGGACCTGTTGCTGTGATGTACTGTTCCAACTGCGCCACCCCAAACCATTCACACTAACAGCATCCCTTAATATCTCAAAACATCAGTCAAATTAATCTTCTCAATTATTTTCATAAAATCACATTCACACACAAATGGGTCTTCTGACCTGCTTTGGCCATGCCTATTATTAAGTACCCAACTATACTTATTCTTAACAGTTGTCAAAGTTTCTGTCTCCACCACTAGCAGAGCATTCTAGATTACAATTAACACCCAAGTGAGAAAGTTCTGGATCCTTCTAGATCTTTTGAACTCTGGTTTCATAAACCACCGCTAAAGGGAAAAGTTTATTGACAACTCTGCTTTCTATGTCCTTCATACTTCTACAGCTCAATTAAGTGCTCACTCTCCCTCCTTAACTCCAAGGAAAACAAATCCAGCCTCTCTGTCACTGACATGTTTCATCCCAGGCACACCCTGGTCAGTCTGCTCTGCAGCCTCGCCATGGGAGTAGTACCAGCACAGATAGTAGATTGACTGACTGGCAGACGTCAGAGAATGGTGATAAAGGGGTCCTTTTCAGGACGGCTGCTGGTGACTAGTGCATTTTATTTTATTCATTTTAGTGGCCTGGCACAGAGTAGACCTTCAGGTCCTTCGAGCCAGCGACCCCTATTAATCCTAACCTAATCACAGGATAATTACCCCTGTATATCCTTGAACTGTGGCAGGAAACCGGAGTAGCTGGGAAAGCCACACATTCCACGGGGAAGACCTACTGAGACTCCTTACAGAACAGAGCTGGAATTCAACTCGGAATGCTGGAACGCCCCGAGCTGTAACATCGTCATGATAATTGCAATGGTATCAGGGCAGCCAGGGGCTGCAGAGGGCAGGTTGGGATGACAACTTTCACTTTATACATTAATGATCCAGATGAAGGGACTGATGGCCAAGTTTACAGATGTTGCAGAGTCAGGAAGTCTGCAGAAGGACTTGGACCGGTTGAGAGAGTAGCCAGTGAAGTGGCAGATCGAATACAATATAGGAAAGTGTGGGGTTATGAAATTTGGTAGAAAGAATAAAGTTGTAGATTATTTTCTAAAAGGCAATTGAATTGAAGATGCAAAGGGATTTAGAAAGCCTAGATCCGGAGTCCTTCCAGATTAATTGGAGACTGAGTCAGTAGTAATGAAGACAAATGCAATATTAAACCATAAGACATAGGAGCAGGATTAGATCAATCATTCCGTCGATCAGGTCTGCCCTGTCATTCATCATGGCTTATTTATTATCACTCCCAACCCCATTTTCCTGCGTTCTCTCTGTATCCTTTATGAGAGGACTGGAATATGAAGACAAGGCTGTACTGCTGAGCCTTGATAAGGCAGCAGATAGACCACATTTGGAAGACCGTGAGCAATTTTGAGCTCTGTACCTAACAAAGTGTGCTGTTCTTGGAGGAAATTCAAAGAATAATTCCAGAACTAAGGAATGTTTGATAGTTCTGGGCCCATACTTGATGGGTTCTGGAAAGGATGAAGAGTTTCACATTGAAACGTACTGAAGAGCCTGGAGACATGGAGAGGATGTTTCTGTTAGTAAGAGAGTCTTGGATCCAAGACAGACAATAGATTCAGAATAAAGGGACGTCCCTTTTGAACTGAGATGAGGAGGAATTTTTTCAGCCAGATGGTGAAGTTATAGAATTCATTGCCACAGACGGCTGTGGAGCCCAAGACAATGGGTACAATTAAAGTAGAAATTGAAAGGTTCTTGTTTGATAAGGGATTTAAGGGTTATGGGAAGAAAGAAGAAGAATGGGTTCAAAAAATATTAGCCATGATTGAATAGCAGAGCAGAATTGATGGGTTGAATGGCCTAATTATGCTCCAATATCTTATGGTTTCTCCAGTGCAATCACGTCCTTGATGTAGTGTTATAGTATAGTATAGAGCCACACAAAATACTCCAGCTATGTCTAAACCAAAGTTGCACCATAACATCCCTGCACTCATATGACTTGCCCCAGCTAATGAAGGCCAGTATCCTGAATCGTTCCTTTATCACCTTACCTACTCGTTTTGCCACCTTGAAGGATCATTGTACTTAGACTCCAAGCTCCCTCTGTCCCTGAATACTTCCTAATGTCCGACCCCGACAGAGCCTTAGAGTCTCACAGCACGAAACAGGCTTCTGGCCCAAATCATCCACATCCACTTTGGTGTCCACTGAGTTCATCCCATTTGCCTGTACTTGGTCCATATTCCTTTAAGCCTTTCCCATCCATGGACTAGTGTAAACATATTTTTAAGTATGCTTACAGTCCTCCCCTGGCAGGTCACTTGTGAAGAGGTTGCCCCTCAGGCCCCTTTTAAATCTTTCACCTCTCACCTCGTTACTTCTCCTTATTTTTATCAGGTTTATATTCCATCTGCCATTGCTGGTTGATTTTACCGATCAGCATCATCCTGTGACTATCCTCCTCACTGCCAACACCTTCACTGGTAAGTTTACTAATCATACCACCTGTATTCTTATTCAAACCTTTAACAAATAGTAATGATCCCAGCACCAGTTCTGTGGATTACTATATGTTACAGGCTCCCAATCACACAAACAATCTTCCTCCATCGCCTTCTGCTTCCCATCACAAATAACATTTTGAACCCAATTGACTAATTTGCCCTGGATTTCATGGGCAGTAACCTTTTGGATCAGTCACCCATTTGACACTTGTCAAACGCCTTACTGAAGTCCAGGTAGACCACATTAACTGTATAACTTTCATCTGTACTTGGCCGTCTCTTTGGAAAATTCAGGCAGATTGATCAGACTGGATCTCTAGCCTCTGCTGCCTACCCAAACTATCCTTGACCAAGTGTAGATTGCCCTGCACCTCCGCATTTTTCCATAACTTCCCTAGAAGTTACAGTCTTTCTGAAATTTAATATTTAAAAGAAACTGGAATCACCCTGTAACTCTACACTAATACACCCAAGGCCTGCGCATCTTTCCCAAGATGAGGGCCCCAGAACTGCTCCCAGTGTTCCAGGGGTGGGATCCAGAGCTGCTCCCAGTGTTCCAGGGGTGGGATCCAGAGCTGCTCCCAGTGTTCCAGGGGTGGGATCCACAGCTGCTCCCAGTGTTCCAGGGGTGGGATTCAGAGATGAACCTGACCCAGTGGGCCTTCCAGTGTTATGTATCTCTGGAGCTTGACATCAGTTACCATTGGACTCCATGACCCTGGATATCATCCATTGATTACTTTCTGTACTTATGGACCTTAAGTTATATCCATGAATATCAATTACCTCTTCCTGCTGTTACTGCCTTATTGTCATATTATAATAAGATATCGCTTTGATCAAAAATAACAAATTATCATGCAGAAATCCAATATTTCAATTCTATCGTTCACCTTGTTCATCAGTTCTGTGCTAGAAGTTGTCAGAAGAGATATTATTCAATGAAGCTGATGATCTTTGAAAAGAACAGTCCAAGCATATTTTATAAGACTCCATGCTGAGACAGAGGGGGAAGACAGCATTAAGCTCAGAATCTGGTAGGAGAAAACATACAGCTAAATTGCAAAAGCAACATTAGAAATAATTGGAATTCTGCTACAGATTTAGATGCATGGAATTAAATAGCCTTTCACATCAGTACATTTTCATGGAGTGACAGAATTGGATGTTCTTCAGTTATAAAACCATTACTTACTTTGTTAATGTTATAACCCTTCTGGTAATTTTTCTACTTATGATCAAAATGGAAACTCGCAAATGGTTACTACCTGGTATATTTCATCTTCCCATGCTCTGTTTGTGTCCTCAAGATAATCATCCATCATCCATCAACTATGCTCGGTGAACTGTCCTGTTCTGCTGACTTGTCTGCAAGGATGAACTGTTTTACAGAGAATATATAAACTTATATGTGTGTGTATACATGCCCATCTCATTTGCTTCAAAAAACTTCAGTAATTGCATACATTTTCTTCAGTTTTGGTGGTTCCTGACCAGCATCTCTTAGAAACCTTAGTAAACTCCAAGTGATCTGAAGATTTGCTGTTTCACCCTTCTCTGTCTCTGCCATCTGTTCTGGCCACACAAGCCTCTGAGGTAGTACCAGTCCTGCGAGTCTGCCCTCAGACACATATCTAAATTTAATTTCTGCACATTGGCAGCTGTGTCTTCAGCTGCCAAGATCCCAAAACTCTGGAATTCTCTCCCAGAACTTTTCTCCCTCTTAGCTTCTTCCCATTCTAAAGCACTCCATAAGAGCTGTCTCTCTGACTCTGTTTTTGATCATCTGCCTAAACAGCTGTTGAGCTGGTTCAGTGTCAGATTAGGATGCTATGCATCCTCAGGCCTTCTGCACTGGGGAAGCACTTGCCCTACCAGGGAAGGTCAATTGTAAAGGATAGTGGGAGGATGGGATGAAGACCAGCATGCCTTGCAAAGGACATAGCCATCAGCTGTGACTCAGTGGGAGCATCATACTGTTGTGGTAGAGCACAAAGCCTTTGCCTCACTGAAACACAGTCTGACATTTTAGCCACTAACTGCTTGAAACAAGTTCATGTCTACTTTCTTCTTGAAAAAAGGGTTGTGTGACACTATTTTCTGGAAAAACAAAGAAGTTCTCCCTGGTATCTTCAGCAACATTTATTTACAGAGTCTTAGAGAGATATGGAACATAAATAGGCCCATCAGCCCATCGAGTCCACACCTACCATCAACCACCTCTTTACACTAATCCTACAATAGTTTCCAAGTTTATTCCCCCACATTGCAGTAACATGATTTGCTGTTCATCACATGCTGTTAAAAAAGGCTATTAAGTTTTGACTTTTTTCAGTTGTTTTTACTTTGTATTTCCTGTCCCTTATCATACCTTGTAACTTCCTCCCAATGTCACTGCTCTCCCTGATCTGTTAAACATCCTGTTCTTGCAGCACACTCTCTCCTCTTCAGTTTAAAGCTCTGTCCACAATGTTATTTATGTGCAACACACACACACACACACACACACACAGCAGGCCTGGCAGCATCTATGGAAGAAAGTACAGTTGACATTTTGGGTCAAGACCCTTTGGCAGGACTATACTCTTCTCCACAGATGCTGCTCGACCTGCTGAATCCCTCCAGCATTTTGTGTGCATTGATTGGATTTCCAGCATCTGCAGATTTTTTCTGGTTTATGATACTTATCTGTGATTTTCCAGGACACTGGCCCCAGCATGAAGCATGTGACACCCATCCCAATGGAACATCTCTCTTTCTTAGTACTGGTGAGTGTCTAATAGGTTAGAACACACTTATTGCACAGCAAGCTCTGAGTCACACACTTACTTCTACAACCCTTTTAACTCTTCGCAATTTGCAAGTAGCTCACATTACTGTCCAGAGATCATCTGAGTTGGGAATTTTCCAATACCTGGCATAAATATGTAGGCATTGGCTACACAGTAAAATCAGATATGTTGGTGCAACTATGATTAGATTTCATAATTATAAATAAATAATTTGACATTGTAGTGACCATTTTGAGCATTAATCTTTGCTTTTCAATTTTGCTTCAGTTTCAACATAATCCCTCAAAAGAACCTGCTTCCTAGTCTTCCCTATGTTGATAGTGCCAAAGTAAACCACATATCACCGAGAAATGCTGGTAGTCCAGAGGAGGTATGCCAAGTTATGAAAGATTGGGGAATTGAGAGGCACTTGGACTGCCACAGAAGGGATATGAGGCCTGGAGTAGATCAGTATTGATTGCATAGATCAGGAGAGAAGGATCAGAGTGGCCGACTCTTGTTCCTGTTTGGAGACACAGATGTCACTACGTTCGGATATGGCCCAAGTGCGGAGGGAGAGAGATTCTGAAGTGGGTCAATAGTTCATAGACTTTAATTCAAATAGTGTTTTAAAGGAAATGAAAAAAATAAACACTGGGTCAAACAGGACCGTTAACTAAAACTCTCAAAATGGAAAACTAGAAGCCAACACTGTGGCTGAAAGGAGTATGTAAACACAAAATGAAAACTGCTAGTCTGCATCGTCAGTTTCTCAGTCAAGTGTGAATGGAAGTAGGCAGCATAACATCGCAGTGATCTGCTCGTCTCGACAAGCGCTACAATGAAAAGAAGGGAGTTAAATACCACCATAATGAAATAATTAGCTGACGAGTGCCATTGCCGAATCTGCCAAGTCCGTGGTTGTGACACTGGAATCGGCAGCGACAAACAAGCTGCAAGAACTCAGGGGGTTGTGTGGGAGGAAGGGAATTGTCAGTGTTTCAGGTTGGAACTCTATATCAGGACTGACAGTGGAGTGGTGATATTCCCTCTGTTCCTCCTGTCAGATTGTTTGTTGCTCTTGCTCCTGTTTGCTTGCTTGTCTTGTGTTTGCTGCTATTGTTTTTCATGAGATCTTTGTGTCATAGCAGATGTTCATGTCATATGCTTGAAGATGCTCACAGATCCCAATAGTTATTCTTAAAATGGTTAAAATAATTATTTATAACTGTGCAATCTAATCAAGGAACAGGCTGATTGCTTCATTAATAGATCTAGTTTAACAGTGCAAGTGTAGCTTCCGCATGTACAGCAGGTATTGGAAAATTCCCAACTCAATCAATACGGCAAGATTCAGCAGTATATGAGAACATTAATTATTCTGAAGCATTAGCCAATCTTGTTAACAAAGAAACCAATAATGATTGGTGTTCTACATTCAGTGGCCACTTTATTAGGTACACCTGCTCATAATGTAACTAAATATTGCAAAAAGCCTCTGACAACCAAGTCCAGCTCTTGGCCTTCATGAATGGCTCAGCTACTAAGCCCAGTGGAACCGTTTTGACTGACAGGAGAAGAGGCAAAGGCGGTTTACTGGCGCCTTAAAACCAGTTGCTTTGAGCAGCTGAGGCTAGTCAGATGTGGTCGGCAGCTCACCTAGGAAAAGGAAAACTCTGATCTCAGGCTTCCTCGGCCTTGTGACTATACTCAACATGGGGAAGGCTTTGGAAGTACATCCCAAGGGAAAAATCTGGAGTTGGAGTCCCGAAGGCAGTCCCACTTTGAGTTCAATGTTGACTGGCAACTCTGCTGATACCAAATTGGATCAGTCTCTGCTGTTTCTTTGGATTTACCAGATGCGTGGGGAGGGGGAGCTTGCTCTCCATTTCGTACTGTCCAGGCTAGGCCACAATATCTATGGTCAACTCTGAACGAGGGAGACCTCAGCAGCAGCAATGAACTATCTAATCAGCAACTCAATACAGAAAAACATGCAGACGTAGTCAAGAGGTTCAGTTGTTGTTGAGACCAAAACATCAGAATGGGGTCGAGATTCAAGGGGAGATTTGGCGTAGTAGTAATTACCGCTGGATCAGTAATCTAGAGACGCAGTCATTTGCCGGGTACGTGAGTTCGAATCCCACCACGGCAGATGGAGACTTTGAATTCAATAAAAATATTTGATGAACATGAAACCATGTTAACAGTGGTAAAAACCCATTTGGGTCTTTGTCCTTCAGGGGAGGAATGCTGCCGTCCTTACCTGGTCTGGCCTACACGTGACTCCAGACCCGCAGCAATGTGGTTGACTCTTAAATGCCCTCTGAAATGGCCCAGCAAGCCTTTCAGATGTATCCACCCGCTAAAAAGGAAATAATAAGGAATGAACCCGAACGGACAACCCAGCATCGACCCAGGCAGTGGAAACGACAAAGGCAAAACCAGCCCTGTTGACCCTGCAAAGTCCTCCTGACTAACATCTGGGGACTTGATCCAAAGTTGGGAGAGCTGACTCACAGACTAGTCAAACAACAGCCTGACAGAGTTGTACTGACAGAATCAGACCTTAGTTATTATTCCGGACTCCGCCATCACCATTCCTGGGTACGTACTGTCTCACCGGCAGGATAGACCTAGCAGAGGTGGTGACACAGTGGTATACAGTAGAGAGGGAGATGCCCTGGCAACCCTCAACATCGACTCTGGACCCCATGAAGTCTCATGGCACCATGTTAAACATGGGCAAGGAAAGCTCCTGCTGATTACCATGTCCCGTCCTCTCTCAGCTGATGAATCAGTACTTCTCCACGTTGAGCAGCACTTGGAGGAGGCATTGAGGGTGGCAAGGGCACAGGATGTACTCTGGGTGGGGATTTCAATGTCCATCACCAAGACTGGGTCTGTAGTACCACCACAGACCGAGCTGGTCGGGTCCGACTGGACAGAGCTACTAGACTGGGACTACAGCAGGCGGTCAGGGAACCAACAAGAGGGAAAAACACACTTGACCTCCTTCTCACCAACCTGCCGGCCGCAGAAGCATCTGTCCATGACGGCATTGGTAGAAGTGACCACTGAACAGGATTTGTGGAGACTAAACCCCGTCTCCACATTGAAGAAACCCTCCACCGCACTGTGTGGCACTACCACCGTGCTAAATGGGATCGACTTCGAACAGATCCAGCAGCCCAAGTCTGGGCATCTATGAGGTGCTGTGGGTCATCAGAGGCAGCAGAATTGTACTCACCTACAATCTGTAACCCCATGGCCCAGCATATCCCCCACTCAACATCACCAGCAGGCCGGGGATCAACCCTGGTTCAATGAAGAGTGCAGGAGGGCATATTGTGATATGCCTGGTGTTGCAGTGTCTCCCTGGTGAGGCCTCAATACAGGACTACTCGCATGCCAACAGACAGAGCTGAGTGGTCCCACATCCCACGGATCAGATCCAAGCTCAGTAGTCCTGCCACATCCAATCAAACAACTCACAGGCCAAGCAGCAAGAAACAGACAGAGCTGAGTGGTCCCACAACCCACGGATCAGATCCAAGCTCAGTAGTCCTGCCACATCCAATCAAACAACTCACTGGAGGAGGAGGCTCCACAAATACCCAAATACCCCATCCTCAATGATAGAGGGGCCAGCACACCTGTGCAAAAGATAAGGCTGAGGCATTTACAACAATCTTCAGTCAGAGGAGCCAAGCAGATGATCCAGCTCGGCCTCCTCCGGAAGTCCCCAGCATCCCAGCTGTCAGTATGCAGCCAATCCGATTCACTCCATGTGATATTAAAAACGGCTGAAAGCGCTGGATACCGTGAAGGCTATGGGCCCTGACAAAATCCCGGCAATAGTCCTGAAGACTTGTGCTTGAGAACTTGCCATGCCAATAGCCAAGCTGTTCCAGCACAGCTACAACACCGGCATCTACCCTGCAATGTGAAAAATTGCCCAGTAATGTTCCATCCACAAGAAACAGGACAAGTCCAACCCAGCCAATTACCACCCTATCAGCCTACTCTCAATCATCAGCAAAGTAATGGAAAGGGTCATCAACAGAGCTGTCATGCAGCACCTACTCAGCAATAACCTGCTTACGGAGGCTCCATATGGGTTCCGTCAAGGCCACTCTGTTCCTGACCTCATCACTCCTTAGTCCAAACATGGTCCAAAGAGCTAAATACCAGAGGTGAGGTGAGAGTGATAGCCCTCGACATCAAGACAGCATTTGACTGAGTATGGCGTCAAGGTGCCCCAGATAAAATGGAGTCAACGGGAATTAGGGGGAAAACCCTCCGCTGGTTGGAATCACACCTGACACAAAGGAAGATGATTGTGGTTGTTGGAGGTCAATCATCTCATCTTCAGGACGTCGCTGCAGGAGTTCCTCAGGGAAGTGTCCTAGGACCAACCATCTTCAGCTGCTTCATCAATGACCTTCCTTCGGTCATAAGGTCAGAAGTGGGGATGTTCACAGATGACTGCACAGTGTTCTGCACCATTTGTGACTCCTCAGATAGTGAGGCAGCTCAGACCCAAATGCAGCAGGACCTGGACAATATCCAGACTTGGCCTGACAAGTGACAAGTAACATTCGAGCCACACAAGTGCCAGGCAATGACCATCTCCAACAAGAGAGGCTCTAACCATCGTCCCTCGACATTCAGTGGCATCACCGTCACTGAATCCCCTACTATCAACATCCTGGGGGTTACCACTGACAGGAAACTGAACTGCTCTAGCCATATAAACACCATGACTACCAGAGCAGGTCAAAGGCTAGGAATCCTGCAGTGTGTAACTCACCTCCTGACTCCCCAAAGCCCATCGACCATCTACAAGGCTCAGGTCAGGAGTGTAATGGAATACTCGCCACTCGCCTGGATGAGTGCAGCTCCATCAACACTCCAGAAGCTCGACACCATCCAATACAAGGCAGCCCACTTGATTGGTACCCCTTCCACAAGCATCCAACCCCTCCACCATCGACGGACAGTTGCAGCAGTGTGTACTATCTACAAGATGCACTGCAACAACACACCAAAACAGCACCTTCCAGACCCACAACCAC
This sequence comes from Hemitrygon akajei, assembly GCF_048418815.1. NCBI lineage: Eukaryota > Metazoa > Chordata > Chondrichthyes > Myliobatiformes > Dasyatidae > Hemitrygon > Hemitrygon akajei. Next base: position 6,229,309 of record NC_133143.1, on the reverse strand, counting down.
CACGAGAACAGCAGATACCTGGGAACACCACCACTTGGAAATCCCCCTCCAAGTCCCTCACCATCCCGACTTGGAAACATATCACCGTTCCTTCATTGTCGCTGGGTCAAAATCATGGAATTCCCTCCCTAACAGCACTGTGGGTGTACCTACACCTCAAGGATTGCAGCGATTCAAGAAGGCAGCTCATCACCACCTTCTCAAGGGCAACTGTGGATGGGCAATAAATGTTGGCTTAGCTGGCGATGCCCACATCCCGTAAATGAAAAAATAAAAAACATGTGATCTAAGTGACTTGGATCGTGGAATAAGTGTTGGTGCCAGAGGATGGTTTGAGTATTTCAGAATGCAGATCTCCCGGGATTTTCACACACAATAGACTCTAGAACTTACAGAGAATGGTGTGAGAAACAGTGAGTGGCAGTGCTGTGGATAAAAATGCCTTGCTAAGGATGGCCAGACTAGCTCAACCTGACAGGAAAGTAACAGTAATTCACATAACTGCACGTTACAATGGTGGTGTGCAGAAGAGCATCTTCGAATGCACAACCCCGTGTACCTTGAAGTGGATGGGTACAGGAGCAGAGGGCCACAAATACACATGAAACATCTAATAAAGTGGCCACTGAGTGTACATAATGGTGTATGTTCAGTTAAAAATAAAACACAGAATTAAATTATGTTCATCTGATGATATCTAATAGCAACTGCTTGAAATTCGGTTTAAATAATTTCAAATGACAAGATTATAAAAGACAGTGCTTTCATTAATAAAATATTTCAAGATTTCTTGCTTCAAAAATCTTAATTATACAAATTAGATCAAAATATAGTCCTATGGACAAAAGCATCTGACTAATCTGGTCAGCTCTTGCTTGCTCTTTAGACCATAGAGAATTCACCATCCTGTTTCCTCAAAGAAGTATGTGTTATAAGCTGATTACTGTTCCATCATTTTTATATGTCGCTTCTACATCAGAATCAGAATCAAATTTAATATTATCGATGTATCTTGTAAAAATTGTTGTTCTGCAGCAGCAGAACATTGCAATACATAGTAACAAGAACTGTAAATTTCAGTAAGTGTGTATATATATTAAACACAGTAATATATAAATTAAATACAGTAATATATATAAAAATTAAATACAGCAAGTAGTGCACTAAGAGAGGGAAGAACTAGTGAGGAGGTGGTCATGGGTTCCTTGTCCATTCATAAATCTGATGGCGGAGGGAAGAAGCTGTTCCTGGGCTGTTAGCTGTGAGAAAGCTGTTGTAACACCATCAAATATTCATTGCTTACTTCCAACTGTAAAGCTCTGAGAACAAATAAACACCTATTCCACATTTAAGTGTAATTTAAAAACTCATCTATGGGGTGAGGATGTTACATGTATTGCCTCGAGAAGCTGGTGTCAAGCAATGTTTTGAATGGCTGCAGTTAATATGCATAAGAAGTTCCCATAGTGGAACTTCTCCAGGATTTATTGATTGCATTTACTCACCTGTGACTCACAATGTGGTAAAAAATTCAGAGAGACCCAGAATTCAGGACATGTTACAGCCAATGATGTACTTCTGAAATGTAGTCACTGCTGGTAGGTAGGGAAAATGGCAGCTAAGCTCACACACAAAGCAACAAAATAAGGTCCCACAGAACAGTACTCAGGACATTGTATATTCACCGAATAAGTTGGATACAACCTCACTTTAAACATCTTATCCAGCCAAGCCTCCTTCACCCCGGCACTGTAGTGTCGGTCTAGATCTTTATGCTGAAGTTGAAATAACAGACTTCACAACGTTGCTGTCTTTTGAATCTTGACATATGCTGGGCATTACATTACATGTCATACCCTGGGAATTCCACTACATGGCATACAATGGGAATTACACTATATGGCATACACTGGGCATTATATTACATGGCATACGCTGGGCATTACATTAAATGGCATTCACTGAGCACTATATTACATGACACACACTGGAGATCACACTACATGGCATAAACTGGGAATTACACTACATGGCATACACAGGGCATTACACTTTGTGCCATACACTGGGAATTCCATTACATGGCAATACCTGGGCATTACATTACATGGCATAGACTGGGCATTACACTACATGTCATACACTGAGCATTATATTACATGGCATACACTGGGGATTACACTATGTGGCATAAACTGGACATTGCACTACATGGCATAAACTGAGAATTACATTTCATGGCATATACTGGGCTTTACACTACATGGCATAAGCTGAGCATTACACTACATGGCATACACTGGGCAGTAGACTAAATGGCATTCAGTGGACATTCCATTACATGGCATATGCTGGGAATTGTACTACATGGCATATGCTGTCTTAGTCAGCTCTTATATCCCTTCCCAGATTTCAACGTCTCATGTGAAACCCATCTCCCTGTAGCCTATTCCATCTCACCTGCTCGTCAATATCCCTGATTTACGGAGAATTAACTTAACAACCCACACTCGTTTGTGATGGGGAGGAGGAGGGCGAGCTGCCGCAGAGGAAGTAAGCAAACTCCCGACAGACCGTCCGAGAGGGTGGGATGAAACCCAGATCCCTGGCGTCGTGTGGTATCAGCATTACCTGCTGCATGATTGTCATTCCTCTTCTAGATCTACTTTGCAGAGCTGCTATGAGTCTAATGTAGAAATTGTCAGTAGAAACATCGAAATTACCATTGTGTTGTGAATTAATCTGATACTGACTGACTTCGTCAAACCTGGGATGTAATTGAAGATTCCCCTCAAGTTGGAGGAGAAATACCTCATATTCTGTTTGGGTAGCCTTCAACCTGATGCCACAAACATCAATTTCTCTAACTTACGTAATTTCTACCCCTCCCCTTTTCTCTTTTGCTCGTCCCCATTCTGGCTCCCCTGTTACCCTTTATCTTCTCCTTATCTACCCATCACCTCTCTCTGGTGCCCCTTCTCCATGGTCCACTCTCCTCTCCTATCAGATTCCTTCTTCTTCAGCCCTTTATCTTTTCCACCTATCACCTCCCAACTTTTCACTCATCCCTACCTACCCACTCCCCCCTTCTACTTTGAGCTATCACCTACCAGCTTGTACTCCTTCCTTTCTGCACTTTCTTATTCTGGCTTCTTCTGCCTTCCTCTCTAGATTTAATTAAGGGACTCGGCCCAAAACATTGACTGTTTATTCCCCTCCACTGAGGAGGTCTGACCTGCCGAGGTCCTATAGCATTTGGTGTGTGTCACTCTGGATTTACAACATCTGCAGTCTCTCTGATCTTGACTCAAATTCACTTCAGACCAGGGCTCACAGTGTCTCCTCTTGCAGTCAAGATCAGTGTCTGGTGTTGATTTGTGTCATGCACCATTGCCTTGAGGTCCAGAAGTTTTGTCAGAAGATATTAATCTGGACTGGCATTCCAGTACCATCCTAAAGAAATGATTATCTGTCAGAGATGAGGCAATATGAGATATTCTTTGTTTCTATGCAAGGGAAAAACAGAGGCACTTTCTCTAATAATCGTTTCTCTGAGCATCAGTTCAGGATGCTGACTGTGGAATCTTGCTTTGTACTAATTGACTGCTGAGCCTGTCACAACATGCAAGTGACTGTATGCCAGAAACATTTCCCTGGATATTCTGAAAGAGAAGACATTATGTAAATGACTGCCTTTGTTCAGAATTGCCCACATTCTTATTGATTTCACAGACAGATCACAACCACTTGGCTTTTCTGTACTTCACTCTGGTATTTCTGTGACTTCCATAAGTTATTGCCAAAGCTTTTCTGAATCTGTTGCTGTGGTGAACTCTCTGGATGCTCCAATGCACAATCTATCGGAGGAACACAGGGAGTCGAGCAGCACCTGTGTGACAGAGGAATTGTTGATGCTTTGGGTCGAAACATTGCATCAGGTTTCGAGCTGATATATCAACAATTTCCTACCCTGCAGCCCACCCCCCAGATGCTGATTGTCTGGGGCTCTAGGTTTAAGCTTCCTGCAGCCTCTGATAGTTTGCCCTCAGCTGCACACATTGACTTTTCCCAGCTCATAAGCTGCAAAGGTTTGGGTGGTGGAATACTTTCTGCTGAAGGAACGAAGGCATTTCTAATAAAAACACAGAAAGATGAAGAGTTTTAATTTCCATTCCCTGTCCTTGTCACTGGGTATAATGTGTCCAGTCGATTACCAGTAATCCTGGACAGATGTGCCTTTACTAAACTGCTGTTTGAACATCATGAAGTGTTGAACCCTGACTTGCATCTGATGACAGCATTGAGGCACCTGCAAAATTTCATTTTTATCTTTTTGTAACTCCTGCCTCTGTTCACACCTACATTGAACAACCGCCCCTTCACCCACACACTGCAGCTGCTGTGGCAGACCTATTAACCTGTTGCTGACACACTGCTGCTGTGATCTAATGCCACGAAGCTGCTATTATCAACACTATTTTGCACTTGGTAATATCACCACTGCAGGAAGCGGCTGATCTCTGTCAGCTGAAAGCTACTGGGATTTCAAACACTGCTGTTGCTGGTTCAGAATTACACACACCTCACTGTGTACTTCAGCACAATCATTCATGCCAGTGCAGAAGAAGTCTTCAATTAAGGTGTTCTGTTCTCTTCTTTCAGTTACACAAAAATTACCAATCACAGCTTTGACAGACAGTTTGAACAGCAGCACACATTCCTCATGAACACAGTTGCAGAAACTGATGATCTCATCACATTCTCTCAAACATATTTTCGTTTTATGATTGAATTAAGGATTTCAATCAGTTGTTATTGGAAAGAAAGTAAAGATTGTATTCTACAATATTTTATGTACATCTCAAAGCCATCGATTACATCTTACAGCCAATGAATCATAGTTGAAAGCTGAGCTAGTCAACAAGCAATTTGTGTGTAGCAAACTTCCACAGACAGCTCTGTGACAGTGAGCATGGAGTCACCAAGTCATACAGCAAAGAAAGGAGTTCTTCAGCCCAATCAGCATTCCCATCTAAACTAGTCCCACTTGCCTGTGTTTGGCCCACATCCTTCTAAACTTTGCTATTCATGTACCTGACTAAGTACCTTTTAAATGGCAGCTCATTCCATATACTGACCACTGTCTTGGTGAAAATGTGCCCCATCAAGTTCCATTTAAGTCTCTCTCCTCTCATCTTAAACCTATGCCCTTTAGCTCTTTATTCTTGAACCCTGGAGAGAAGACTGTGAGCATTCAACCTATCCATGCCCCTCAGCAGATTGTCCATTTTCAGAAATATTGCCTGGGAGGTCAGCAGAAGAAAATCCCTTGCATTAATTTAAAGCATTGTCACAGTTGATATTCAGAGACCAGAAAGGATGGTACTTTGTGATATGGTGCAACTCAAACTACCTGCGTCTCAATATCACCAAGACCAAGGAGATGGTGGTGGACTTTAGGAGATCTAGGCCTCATATGGAGCCAGTGATCATTAATGGAGAATGTGTGGAGCAGGTTAAGACCTACAAGTATCTGGGAGTACAGTTAGACGAGAAGCTAGACTGGACTGCCAACGTCATTCAATGTCTGTAGTAAGATGCTGAAGATGTTCTATAGGTCAGTTGTGGAGAGCGCCCTCTTCTTTGTGGTGGCGTGTTGGGGAGGAAGCATTAAGAAGAGGGACGCCTCACGTCTTAATAAGCTGGTAAGGAAGGCGGGCTCTGTCGTGGGCAAAGTACTGGAGAGTTTAACATCGGTAGCTGAGCGAAGGGTGCTGAGTAGGCTACGGTCAATTATGGATAACTCTGAACATCCTCTACATAGCACCATCCAGAGACAGAGAAGCAGTTTCAGCGACAGGTTACCATCGATGCAATGCTCCTCAGACAGGATGAAGAGGTCAATACTCCCCAATGCCATTAGGCTTTACAATTCTACCGCCAGGACTTAAGAACTTTTTAAAAGCTATTATTAATGCTTTTTGAGATAGTGATTTAGATGCATATCATATTTTTTACTGAGTTAAATATTGTATGTAATTAGTTTTGCTACAACAAGTGTATGGGACATTGGAAAAAAGTTGAATTTCCCCATGGGGATGAATAAAGTATCTATCTATCTATCTATCTATCTTAAATTCATGGAGTTGTACAGCACAGAAACTGACCCCTCAGGCCTCACATTCATACTGACCATTTTAGAAGACCATAAGATATAGGAGCAGAATCAGGCCATTTGGCCCATCGAGTCTGCTCTACCATTTCATCATGGCTGACCCAATTTTCCTCTCAGCCACAGTCTCCTGCCTTCTCCCCATATCACGTCGTGTCCTGACTGATTAAGAATCCAGCAACCTCTGCCTTAAACATGCATACAGACTCGGCCTCCACAGCAGCCTGTGGCAAAGATTCCACAGGCTCACCATTCTCTGGCTAAAGAAATTCCTCCTCACCTCCATTCTAAAAGTCTGCCCTTTGAGGTCTTATTAGAAATGAATTTCCATGTTTAGATTTAGTTCCCATCCCTAGGTATCTCATTATGTACATGCAAATATTCTAAAAAATCTGAAATCCAAACACTAATGGCCACAAACATTTTGGATAAGGGGAGCTCAACCAACATAACGTGGTTGGTCTGGACAAGAACTTGGGGGCAAAGAAAGCAGTATTGGAACCTTTCTCCATTGCAGTATAGGATCTCCCTGCTCCTCTGAATCCACCCCAGCAATAGTTTTAGGGAAATGTTCCTTGATTCTTGAATTATGCTACTGTCTTTTGCTATGTGCTATTCATCCCCGACTTTAAAAGGGTAGATATCTGCTTCACATTTTCAAGCATGCCCACATTATTTACCAATCAGAATTAATCTTGTATACTAAAAGTCATGTTTCACCAATCAGGACTAATCTTGCATACTAAAAGTCATGTTTCACCAATCAGGACTAATCTTGCATACTGAAAGTCATGTTTCACTAATCAGGACTAACCTTGCATACTGAAAGTCATGTTTCACCAATCAGGACTAATTTTGCATACTGAAAGTCATGTTTCACCAATCAGGACTAATCTTGCATACTGAAAGTCATGTTTCAAGCAGGCAAATCTACTTAGACTAGCACATTTAATGGTTTTCACTAGAATCACATGCTCCATTATTTACACAGCAAGTACTTACTGAGGACAAGAGCGGTTTCAGAAAGGGAGGCAGAACACATTCATTCCATTACTGGGAGACGTACTCGGGGAAAATCAAGCATTCTCCCAAACCCATGAAATAAATTAATGATAAACATGTTTATGCACAACGCATCTGCTCATTCATTTATATTAGCTAGGTGAAGTTAGTAAGGAGTTTATTTCACTGGTAACTAAAAAAGAGAAAAAAGACCTGCATTTCTACAGGAAACTCCTCTGTGACTGTAGAAAATGCAGCCCCCGGTTATGAAGTGCAAAAGCCAATGAACTGTCAGGAGATAATAACCTGGCAATCTGCTACAAAGTAAAACCAAGGCACTGATGTGACAATAAGGTTTTCTTCCATATGAGCTCAGTGCATTTTATGCTTGCTTTGACCAACAAAACATAGGGGTACCTTCATCATCTCCCATAGCCCCGATGCCCTGTGAATTCAGTCCCGGAGGCCAATGTGAGAGCATCCTGCAGGAGTTGGGCCCACGGAAAGCATCTGGCCCGGATGGTGGACCAGGCTGAGTACTGAAGACCATGCTAATCAACTGACTGGAGTGTTAATTGAGATCTTTAACCCTTATTTCAGCAGCCTGTGGTATCCACTTGCTTTAAGCAGGCTTCAATTATACCTGTGCCCAAGAAAAATGTGGAAATAAACCTGAACGACTATCGTCCAGTAGTATGTAGACTGTGATGAAGTGCTCTGAGAGGTTGGTGATGAGCCATTCATTGGCTCCCCTCTCAGCTCTAGGATATCTGGACAGTGAAGATACACACCTCAGCATGCTTTTCATTGACTACAGCTCTGCATCCAACACTACCATCCCTTCAAAACTGATCAATAAGTTCTAAGACCTGGGCCTCGATACCTCCTTGTGTAAATGGATCCTCAATTTCCTCGCTTGCAGAGCCCAGTCAGTATGGATTAGCAACAACATCTCCTCCACAATCACCACCAGCACTAGTACCCCACGAGGCTGTGTGCTTAGAACCTTCTCACTTTATACTTATGACTGTGAGGCTAAACACAGACTACCCACTCACCACACACACACAGCTACAGTTGTACACTGACTACCAACTCACCACACACACACACAGCTACAGTTATACTCAGACTACACACACACACACAACCACAGTTATACTCTGACTACCCACTCACCACACACACACAGCTACAGTTGTACGCTGACTACCAACTCACCACACACACACACAGCTACAGTTATACTCAGACTACACACACACACACACACACACACACAACCACAGTTATACTCTGACTACCCACTCACCACACACACACAGCTACAGTTGTACGCTGACTACCAACTCACCACACACACACACAGAGCTACAGTTATACTCAGACTACACACACACACACACAACCACAGTTATACTCTGACTACCCACTCACCACACACACACAGCTACAGTTGTACTCTGACTACCCACTCACCACAAACACACAGCTACAGTTGTACGCTGACTACCCACTCACCACACACACACAGCTACAGTTGTACTCTGACTACCCACTCACCACACACACACAGCTACAGTTGTACTCTGACTACCCACTCACCACACACACACAGCTACAGTTATACTCTGGCTACACACACACACAACTACAGTTATACTCAGACTACCCACTCACCATACATACAGCTACAGTTGTAGGCTGACTACCCACTCACCACACACACACAGCTACAGTTATACTCTGACTACACACACACACAATTACAGTTATACTCAGACTACCCACTCACCATACATACAGCTACAGTTGTACACTGACTACCAACTCACCACACACACACACAGCTACAGTTATACTCTGACTACACACACACACACACACACACACACAACCACAGTTATACTCAGACTACCCACTCACCACACACACACACAACTACAGTTGTACTCTGACTACCCACTCACCACACACACACACAGCTACAGTTGTACTCTGACTATACACTCACCATACACACACCACACACACACACACCGAACTACAGTTGTACTCTGACTATACACTCACCATACACACACCACACACACACACCGAACTACAGTTGTACTCTGACTATACACTCACCATGCACACACCACACACACACACCCAACTACAGTTGTACTCTGACTATACATTCACCATACACACACACACACCCAACTACAGTTGTACTCTGACTATACACTCACCATGCACACACCACACACACACACCCAACTACAGTTGTACTCTGACTATACACTCACCATTCACACACACACACACACACCCAACTACAGTTGTACTCTGACTATACATTCACCATACACACACACACACCCAACTACAGTTGTACTCTGACTATACACTCACCATACACACACCACACACACACCCAACTACAGTTGTACACTGACTATACACTCACCATACACACACACACACTCAACTACAGTTGTACTCTGACTATACACTCACCATACACACACACGCACACACACACACACACACACACACACACACACACACACACACACACACACACACACACACTCAACTACAGTTGTACTCTGACTATACACTCACCATACACACACCACACACACACACCCAACTACAGTTGTACTCTGACTATACACTCACCATTCACACACACACGCACGGACACACACACCACACATGTGCGCGCGCGCACACACACACACGTGCACACACACACACACACACGCACACACACACGTGCACACACACACACACACACGCACACAAACAGAGCTACAGTTGTACTCAGACTACCCACTCACCATACATAAAACTACAGTTGTATTCTGACTACACACACACACACTCACACACACACATCTACAGCAGTATTCTGACTACACACACACACACACACACATACCCATGCACTGATTATTTCTTTCATCTCCATGCATTCAGTCATCCTGATCCCCTACTACAGACATCTGTCCCTAACTGCTTCCCTCAGTCTCCTCATTCCTCTGGACCTGCCCTCACAGTCCTTTCCCATTTGTTACAAGCTCCTGCACTTCCTGGGTCACTGCCACACTCCCTCCAAAGAGTAGGTTCTGGGTTCGAACTACATTTGAATGACTCCAAAAAGCTAGACTGAGATTTTGATGCTGAGGAAGGGTTATAATGTCAGAAGAGCTGGTGGTATCAGATATAATCACTATGTTTAAGAGATGTTTCTGACAGGTACTTAAATAGGCTAGGACTCTAACTGCCATCTTTGGATGAATAATATTAATGCAGACAAATGGGATTATTGTAAATGTTTCAGTATTACGGTGCAGTAAAGGGAATTACATGTATCAGTATTACAGTGGAGTAAAAGGAATTAGTTGTATCAGTATTACAGGGGATTAAAGGGAATTACAGAGGCGTGAGAGAGGAGTTGGCCAGAATTGATTGGAAAAGAACACTGGCAGGGATGACGGCAGAGCAGAAATGACTGGAATTTCTGGAAGCAATTTGGAAGGCACAGGATACTCTATATACATCTAATCAAGGAAGAAGTATCCTAAAGGAAAGATGACACAGTTAAGTGAAGTTGAAGCCAACGTAAAAGCCAATGAGAAGGCATATATTAGAGTCAAGATTAGTTGGAGGACTGGGAAGCTTTTAAAAACCAGCAGAAGGCAACTAAGAAAGTCTTTAAGAAGGTAAAGATGGAACTGAAAGTAAACTAGCCAATGGTATTAAAGAGGATACCAAAAGTTTCTTCAGATACATAAAGTGTAAAAGAGAAGTGAGAGTGGATATCAGACAGCTGGAAAATGATGCTGGAGAGGTATTAACGGAGGAGAAGGAAATGGCAGATGAACTTAACAAGTATTTTGCATCAGTCTTCACTGTGAAGTGTGTGAAGTTACCATTATGAGGGAGAATGTTCTTGGAAATTGAAAGGTCTGAAGGTAGATAAGTCACCAGGACCTGCCCTCTCAGAGTACTGATTAGGTGGCTGAAGAGATTGTGGAGACATTAGTACTGATCTTTCAAGAAACACTGGGTTCTGGAATGGTTCCAGAAGACTGGAAAATTGCAAATGTCACTCCACTCTTCAAGAAGGGAGAGAGGCAGAAGAAAGAAAACTATAGGCCAGTTAGTCTGATTCCAGTGGTTGGGAAGATGTTGGAGTTGATTGTTATGCATGCGGTTTTGGGGTTCTTGGAGGCACATGGTAAAATAGGTTGTAGTTAGTATGGTTTACTTAAAGGAAACTCTTGCCTGACAAATCTGTTGGAATTCTTTAAACAAATAACAAGCAGAATAGACAAAGAAGAATTGGTGGATGCTGTGTACCTGAATTTTCAGAAGGCCTTTGACAAGGTGTCACACATGAGGATGTTTAACAAGCTATGAGCTTGTGGTATTACAGGAAAGATTCTAGCATGGATAACACAGTGGGCAGGAGGCAAAGAGTGGCAATAAAGTGAACCTTTTCTGACTGGCTGCCGGTGACTAGTGCTGTCCCACAGGGGTCTATATTGGGACCAATTTTTTTTACATTATGTGCCAATATTTTGGATGATGGAACTGATAGCTTTTTTGCAAAGTTTACAGACAATATGAAGATAGGTGAAGGGGCAGGTAGTTTTGAGGAAGTAGAGAGGCTACAGAAGGACTTAGATTAGGAGAATGGGCAAAGAAATTGCAGATGGAATACAGTGTCGGGGAGTGTATGGTCATGCACTTTGGTCAAAGAAATGAAAGGGCTGACTATTTTCTAAGTGGAGAGAAAACACAAAACGGAGGTGCAAAGGGATTTGGGAGTCCTTGTGCAGGATTCCCGAAAGGTTAATTTACAGGTTGAGTCTGTGGTGAGGAAGGCAAATGCAATGTTTGCATTCATTTCATAAGGACTAGAATACAAGAGCAAGGGTGTAATGTTGGGGCTTTATAAAGCACTGGTGAGGCCTCACTTGGAGTGTTGTGAGCAGTTTTATGCCCATTATCTTAGAAAGGATGTGCTGACACTGGAGATGGTTCAAAGGAGGTTCACAAAAATGATTCCAGGATTGAATGATTTCTCATACAAAGAGCGTCTGATAGCTCTGGGCCTGTATTCACTAGAATTCAGAATGATGAGGGTGACCTCATTGAAACCTATGGAATAGTGAGAGGCCTTGATAGAGTGGATGTTTCCATGGTGGGAGAGTCGAAGACCAAAGGACACAGCCTCAGATCTAATAAGATCTCAGATTGTACGCTCTTGTGCTTGTTTCTGGAAATTATACTCGCTTACAGCTTCCTCTAACCTACCCTTTCATCTCACGCTTGCACCATGGACTTGATTCAGTGCCTAAATTATCTGAAGTGAATTGCACCATTTCTCTTCCCCATTAAACTCTCAGTAAATCCCCTTTCTGTTCCAAGATCAAATCCTATTAGTTGTAAAGTACTGCTTGTGACTTTGGTATGAGTTAAATTAGATGTGGGACAAACAGATAAGCTTATACTTGCCTTGAATTATAGTTTGTGAATGAGCACTAAATCTTCATAATTATTTCATGACAATCATCCATCTATCAGTGGACCAAAGAACCCCTGCTATAAATATACAAAGCATTTACTATTATGCCTAAACTGAGAAATGAATTATTAACACTTTTAATTAAAAAAAACAATTAAATGGATCTGTGAAATGTGCAGCAGGTGAGGTGAATTTTTCAGTGCTATGGTTGCCCCACTGATGCACCTGCCCTGGACGGGTACAAATTGAAGAAGATCATGGGCCTTGAATTTGAAATGGGAATAATGATGAAACTATTAGCATTTGAAGAAACTGTAAGAATAGTTTAATGTAGAATTCTCAAAGCTGCCATCAAGGATTCTGCACTCAGCAGCCTACTTCCTGCATTATAGCCAGAGGCAAGAGTTCAAGGGCAAAACTGAAGGTAGTCAAACAGAGTTACAGCACAGGCCCTTCAGCCCATCGTTCACACCAAAAATCAACCAAGCACCAATTCCAAAATACCCCACCTTTCTCTCCCCCCACAGCCTCATGTACTCCCTGCATATTCTACCATTCATTTAGACAACTGAGGCAATTTATGAGGCCAATTGACTTACCATTATACATTGCTGTGTATGTGTTGAATTGCTGATACAAGTTAACTTACTGTCTACTGTACATGTAGCTTTGTGGAGAAAGTGACGTGATACGTGGTGATGCTGATGTATACTAGCGCTGTTGCTGCGGCACAGTGTCACAGCTGGCCTCAGAGCTTCAGTGACCCAGGTACAATCCTGACATTGGTGCTCTCTCTGTGGAGTGCTTGTGTAGGATTCCTCTCACATCCTAATTCATGTGTGTTGGTACATTAATTGACTGTGTAAATTTCTCCAGGATGATTGTGAGTGGAAGAATCTGGGGGAAGTGATGGGAATGTGGGGAAAATGTGTTTAGTGTAAATAGGTGGTTGATGTTCAGTTTAAATGCAATTGATCAATAAGCTCTATGTATCATAGTCTATGACTGTCTGCATTTACAGTACTGTGTTCACAGTGTCATTACTGTGACATTGATATATTCAGTGTCATTACCGTATACACAGTGACATTACAGTTACACATTGACAGTGTAGTTACACAGTGACATTCATATGTTCGGTAACATTAGAACACATACAGTTACATTACAATATACATTGACTGCTGTACTCCTGGTGAAGTTGCTATAATCTTGTTGTATACTGATCACTTTGCTGTATTCATGTGACCTTTGCTGTAAACCCCGTCTAATATTGTACCTGTCATAACACTATTGTACAGTATGTGATACTGTGGTGCTCATGGTGATATCTCTCTACATATGCTGACAGTGCTGTACACATGACAACACTGTTGTTCTTGTGGTGATATTGCTGTGTTCTGAACAGTCAGACAGTGAAAATCCACTGTGAAACTATTCCGAGGTCCCAGTGGTTCTGCTTCGGTCCACATGCTAGCTTATTTGAATCTGTGTAGACAATGGTGCACTGGGTGGTATATAAACGTCACTGTACTTCTCTGTGCACGGTGAGGTGATGGTACACAGTGGGACAGTGTATAAACGTCACTGTACTTCTCTGTGCACAGTGAGGTGATGGTACACAGTGGGACAGTGTATAAACGTCACTGTACTTCTCTGTGCACAGTGAGGTGATGGTATACAGTGGGACAGTGTATAAACGTCACTGTACTTCTCTGTGCACAGTGAGGTGATGGTATACAGTGGGACAGTGTATAAACGTCACTGTACTTCTCTGTGCACAGTGAGGTGATGGTATACAGTGGGACAGTGTGTAAATGTCACTGTACTTCTCTGCTCACGGTGAGGTGATGGTACACAGTGGGACAGTGTAGAAACGTCACTGTACTTCTCTGTGCACAGTGAGGTGATGGTACACAGTGGGACAGTGTGTAAATGTCACTGTACTTCGCTATGCACAGTGAGGTGATGGTACACAGTAGGACGGAGTATAAACGTCACTGTACTTCTCTGCTCACGGTGAGGTGATGGTATACAGTGGGACAGTGTGTAAACATCACTGTACTTCTCTGTGCACAGTGAGGTGATGGTACACAGTGGGGCAGTGTATAAACGACACTGTACTTCTCTGTGCACAGTGAGGTGATGGTATACAGTGGGGCAGTGTAGAAACGACACTGTACTTCTCTGTGCATGGTCAGGTGATGGTATACAGTGGGACAGTCTGTAAATGTCACTGTACTTCTCTGCTCACGGTGAGGTGATGGTATACAGTGGGACAGTGTATAAACGTCACTGTACTTCTCTGTGCACAGTGAGGTGATGGTATACAGTAGGAGAGTGTGTAAACGTAACTGTACTTCTCTGCTCATGGTGAGGTGATGGTATACAGTGGGACAGTGTGTAAACATCACTGTACTTCTCTGCACACGGTGAGGTGATGGTATACAGTGGGACAGAGTATAAATGTCACTGTACTTCTCTGTGCACAGTGAGGTGATGGTACACAGTGGGACAGTGTGTAAATGTCACTGTACTTCTCTGTGCACAGTGAGGTGATGGTACACAGTGGGACAGTGTGTAAACATCACTGTACTTCTCTGCACACGGTGAGGTGATGGTATACAGTGGGACAGTGTATAAACGTCACTGTACTTCTCTGTGCACAGTGAGGTGATGGTACACAGTGGGACAGTGTGTAAATGTCACTGTACTTCTCTGTGCACAGTGAGGTGATGGTACACAGTGGGACAGTGTGTAAACATCACTGTACTTCTCTGCACACGGTGAGGTGATGGTATACAGTGGGACAGTGTGTAAATGTCACTGTACTTCTCTGCACACGGTGAGGTGATGGTATACAGTAGGACAGGGTATAAACGTCTGTACTTCTCTGTGCACAGTGATGTGATGGTACACAGTGGGACAGTGTGTAAACGTCACTGTACTTCTCTGTGCACAGTGAGGTGATGGTACACAGTAGGACAGAGTATAAACATCACTGTACTTCTCTGCACACGGTGAGGTGATGGTACACAGTAGGAAAGTGTGTAAATGTCACTGTACTTCTCTGTGCACAGTGATGTGATGGTATACAGTGGGACAGTGTATAAATGTCAATGTCCTTCGCTATGCACAGTGAGGTGATGGTTTACAGTAGGACGGAGTATAAATGTCACTGTACTTCTCAGTGCACAGTGAGGTGATGGTACACAGTAGGACGGAGTATAAACGTCACTGTACTTCTCTGTGCACAGTGAGGTGATGGTACACAGTAGGACGGAGTATAAACGTCACTGTACTTCTCTGTGCACAGTGAGGTGATGGTACACAGTAGGACGGAGTATAAACGTCACTGTACTTCTCTGTGCACAGTGAGGTGATGGTACACAGTAGGACGGAGTATAAATGTCACTGTACTTCTCTGTGCACGGTGAGGTGATGGTACACAGCAGGACAGAGTATAAATGTCACTGTACTTCTCTGTGCACAGTGAGGTGATGGAATACAGTAGGACGGAGTATAAACGTCACTGTACTTCTCTGTGCACAGTGAGGTGATGGTACACAGTAGGACGGAGTATAAATGTCACTGTACTTCTCTGCTCATGGTGAGGTGATGGTATACAGTGGGACAGTGTGTAAACATCACTGTACTTCTCTGTGCACAGTGAGGTGATGGTACACAGTAGGACGGAGTATAAATGTCACTGTACTTCTCTGTGCACAGTGAGGTGATGGTACACAGTAGGACGGAGTATAAATGTCACTGTACTTCTCTGTGCACAGTGAGGTGATGGTACACAGCAGGACAGAGTATAAATGTCACTGTACTTCTCTGTGCACAGTGAGGTGATGGTACACAGTAGGACGGAGTATAAATGTCACTGTACTTCTCTGTGCACAGTGAGGTGATGGTACACAGTAGGACGGAGTATAAACGTCACTGTACTTCTCTGTGCACAGTGAGGTGATGGTACACAGTAGGACGGAGTATAAACGTCACTGTACTTCTCTGCACACGGTGAGGTGATGGTATACAGTGGGACAGTGTGTAAACGTCACTGTACTTCTCTGCACACAGTGAGGTGATGGTACACAGTGGGACAGTGTGTAAACGTCACTGTACTTCTCTGTGCACAGTGAGGTGATGGTACACAGTAGGACAGAGTATAAATGTCACTGTACTTCTCTGTGCACAGTGAGGTGATGGTACACAGCAGGACAGAGTATAAATGTCACTGTACTTCTCTGTGCACAGTGAGGTGATGGTACACAGTGGGACAGTGTGTAAACGTCACTGTACTTCTCTGTGCACAGTGAGGTGATGGTACACAGTAGGACAGAGTATAAATGTCACTGTACTTCTCTGTGCACGGTGAGGTGATGGTACACAGCAGGACAGAGTATAAATGTCACTGTACTTCTCTGTGCACAGTGAGGTGATGGTACACAGTAGGACGGAGTATAAACGTCACTGTACTTCTCAGTGCACAGTGAGGTGATGGTACACAGTGGGACAGTGTATAAACGTCACTGTACTTCTCTGCTCACGGTGAGGTGATGGCATACAGTAGGAGAGTGTGTAAACGTCACTGTACTTCTCTGCTCACGGTGAGGTGATGGTACACAGTGGGACAGTGTGTAAACGTCACTGTACTTCTCTGTGCACAGTGAGGTGATGGTACACAGTAGGACGGAGTATAAACGTCACTGTACTTCTCTGCACACGGTGAGGTGATGGTATACAGTGGGACAGTGTGTAAACGTCACTGTACTTCTGTGTGCACAGTGATGTGATGGTATACAGTGGGGCAGTGTAGAAATGTCAATGTCCTTCGCTATGCACAGTGATGTGATGGTTTACAGTGGGACAGTGTGTAAATGTCACTGTACTTCTCTGTGCACAGTGATGTGATGGTATACAGTGGGGCAGTGTAGAAATGTCAATGTCCTTCGCTATGCACAGTGATGTGATGGTTTACAGTGGGACAGTGTGTAAATGTCACTGTACTTCTCTGTGCACAGTGAGGTGATGGTACACAGTAGGACGGAGTATAAACGTCACTGTACTTCTCTGTGCATGGTGAGGTGATGGTATACAGTGGGACAGTGTATAAACATCACTGTACTTCTCTGCTCATGGTGAGGTGATGGTATACAGTGGGACAGTGTGTAAATGTCACTGTACTTCTCTGTGCACAGTGATGTGATGGTACACAGTGGGACAGTGTGTAAATGTCACTGTACTTCTCTGTGCACAGTGAGGTGATGGAATACAGTGGGACAGTGTATAAACGTCACTATACTTCTCTGCTCATGGTGAGGTGATGGTATACAGTAGGAAAGTGTGTAAATGTCACTGTACTTCTCTGCGTACGGTGAGGTGATGGTATACAGTGGGACAGTGTATAAACGTCACTGTACTTCTCTGTGCACAGTGAGGTGATGGTATACAGTAGGAGAGTGTGTAAACGTAACTGTACTTCTCTGCTCATGGTGAGGTGATGGTATACAGTGGGACAGTGTGTAAACATCACTGTACTTCTCTGCACACGGTGAGGTGATGGTATACAGTGGGACAGTGTATAAACGTCACTGTACTTCTCTGTGCACAGTGAGGTGATGGTACACAGTGGGACAGTGTGTAAATGTCACTGTACTTCTCTGTGCACAGTGAGGTGATGGTACACAGTAGGACGGAGTATAAATGTCACTGTACTTCTCTGTGCACAGTGATGTGATGGTACACAGTGGGACAGTGTGTAAACATCACTGTACTTCTCTGTGCACAGTGAGGTGATGGTATACAGTGGGACAGAGTATAAATGTCACTGTACTTCTCTGTGCACAGTGATGTGATGGTACACAGTGGGACAGTGTGTAAACATCACTGTACTTCTCTGTGCACAGTGAGGTGATGGTATACAGTGGGACAGAGTATAAATGTCACTGTACTTCTCTGCACACGGTGAGGTGATGGAATACAGTGGGACAGTGTATAAACGTCACTATACTTCTCTGCTCATGGTGAGGTGATGGTATACAGTAGGAAAGTGTGTAAATGTCACTGTACTTCTCTGCGTACGGTGAGGTGATGGTATACAGTGGGACAGTGTATAAACGTCACTGTACTTCTCTGTGCACAGTGAGGTGATGGTATACAGTAGGAGAGTGTGTAAACGTAACTGTACTTCTCTGCTCATGGTGAGGTGATGGTATACAGTGGGACAGTGTGTAAATGTCACTGTACTTCTCTGCTCATGGTGAGGTGATGGTATACAGTGGGACAGTGTGTAAACATCACTGTACTTCTCTGCACACGGTGAGGTGATGGTATACAGTGGGACAGTGTATAAACGTCACTGTACTTCTCTGTGCACAGTGAGGTGATGGTACACAGTGGGACAGTGTGTAAATGTCACTGTACTTCTCTGTGCACAGTGAGGTGATGGTACACAGTAGGACGGAGTATAAATGTCACTGTACTTCTCTGTGCACAGTGATGTGATGGTACACAGTGGGACAGTGTGTAAACATCACTGTACTTCTCTGTGCACAGTGATGTGATGGTACACAGTGGGACAGAGTATAAATGTCACTGTACTTCTCTGCACACGGTGAGGTGATGGTATACAGTGGGACAGTGTGTAAATGTCACTGTACTTCTCTGCACACGGTGAGGTGATGGTATACAGTAGGACAGGGTATAAACGTCTGTACTTCTCTGTGCACAGTGATGTGATGGTACACAGTGGGACAGTGTGTAAACGTCACTGTACTTCTCTGTGCACAGTGAGGTGATGGTATACAGTAGGACGGAGTATAAACGTCACTGTACTTCTCTGTGCACAGTGAGGTGATGGTACACAGTAGGACAGAGTATAAACATCACTGTACTTCTCTGCACACGGTGAGGTGATGGTACACAGTAGGAAAGTGTGTAAATGTCACTGTACTTCTCTGTGCACAGTGATGTGATGGTATACAGTGGGACAGTGTAGAAATGTCAATGTCCTTCGCTATGCACAGTGAGGTGATGGTATACAGTAGGACGGAGTATAAACGTCACTGTACTTCTCTGTGCACAGTGAGGTGATGGTACACAGTAGGACGGAGTATAAACGTCACTGTACTTCTCTGTGCACAGTGAGGTGATGGTACACAGTAGGACGGAGTATAAACGTCACTGTACTTCTCTGTGCACAGTGAGGTGATGGTATACAGTGGGACAGTGTATAAACGTCACTGTACTTCTCTGTGCACGGTGAGGTGATGGTACACAGCAGGACAGAGTATAAATGTCACTGTACTTCTCTGTGCACAGTGAGGTGATGGAATACAGTAGGACGGAGTATAAACGTCACTGTACTTCTCTGTGCACAGTGAGGTGATGGTACACAGTAGGACGGAGTATAAATGTCACTGTACTTCTCTGTGCACAGTGAGGTGATGGTATACAGTGGGACAGTGTGTAAACATCACTGTACTTCTCTGTGCACAGTGAGGTGATGGTACACAGTAGGACGGAGTATAAATGTCACTGTACTTCTCTGTGCACAGTGAGGTGATGGTACACAGTAGGACGGAGTATAAATGTCACTGTACTTCTCTGTGCACAGTGAGGTGATGGTACACAGCAGGACAGAGTATAAATGTCACTGTACTTCTCTGTGCACAGTGAGGTGATGGTACACAGTAGGACGGAGTATAAATGTCACTGTACTTCTCTGTGCACAGTGAGGTGATGGTACACAGTAGGACGGAGTATAAACGTCACTGTACTTCTCTGTGCACAGTGAGGTGATGGTACACAGTAGGACGGAGTATAAACGTCACTGTACTTCTCTGTGCACAGTGAGGTGATGGTACACAGTAGGACGGAGTATAAACGTCACTGTACTTCTCTGCACACGGTGAGGTGATGGTATACAGTGGGACAGTGTGTAAACGTCACTGTACTTCTCTGTGCACAGTGAGGTGATGGTACACAGTAGGACGGAGTATAAACGTCACTGTACTTCTCAGTGCACAGTGAGGTGATGGTACACAGTAGGACGGAGTATAAACGTCACTGTACTTCTCTGTGCACAGTGAGGTGATGGTACACAGTAGGACGGAGTATAAACGTCACTGTACTTCTCAGTGCACAGTGAGGTGATGGTACACAGTAGGACGGAGTATAAACGTCACTGTACTTCTCTGTGCACAGTGAGGTGATGGTACACAGTGGGACAGTGTATAAACGTCACTGTACTTCTCTGCTCACGGTGAGGTGATGGTATACAGTAGGAGAGTGTGTAAACGTCACTGTACTTCTCTGCTCACGGTGAGGTGATGGTACACAGTGGGACAGTGTGTAAACGTCACTGTACTTCTCTGTGCACAGTGAGGTGATGGTACACAGTAGGACGGAGTATAAACGTCACTGTACTTCTCTGCACACGGTGAGGTGATGGTATACAGTGGGACAGTGTGTAAACGTCACTGTACTTCTGTGTGCACAGTGATGTGATGGTATACAGTGGGGCAGTGTAGAAATGTCAATGTCCTTCGCTATGCACAGTGATGTGATGGTTTACAGTGGGACAGTGTGTAAATGTCACTGTACTTCTCTGTGCACAGTGAGGTGATGGTACACAGTAGGACGGAGTATAAACGTCACTGTACTTCTCTGCTCATGGTGAGGTGATGGTATACAGTGGGACAGTGTGTAAATGTCACTGTACTTCTCTGTGCACAGTGATGTGATGGTACACAGTGGGACAGTGTGTAAATGTCACTGTACTTCTCTGTGCACAGTGAGGTGATGGAATACAGTGGGACAGTGTATAAACATCACTGTACTTCTCTGCTCATGGTGAGGTGATGGTATACAGTAGGAAAGTGCGTAAACGTCACTGTACTTCTCTGCACACGGTGAGGTGATGGTATACAGTGGGACAGTGTGTAAATGTCACTGTACTTCTCTGTGCACAGTGAGGTGATGGAATACAGTGGGACAGTGTATAAACGTCACTATACTTCTCTGCTCATGGTGAGGTGATGGTATACAGTAGGAAAGTGTGTAAACGTCACTATACTTCTCTGCTCATGGTGAGGTGATGGTATACAGTGGGACAGTGTGTAAACATCACTGTACTTCTCTGCTCATGGTGAGGTGATGGAATACAGTGGGACAGTGTGTAAACATCACTGTACTTCTCTGTGCACAGTGAGGTGATGGTACACAGTAGGAGAGTGTGTAAACATCACTGTACTTCTCTGCTCACGGTGAGGTGATGGTATACAGTGGGACAGTGTATAAACATCACTGTACTTCTCTGTGCACAGTGAGGTGATGGTATACAGTAGGAAAGTGTGTAAACATCATTGTACTTCTCTGTGCACAGTGAGGTGATGGAATACAGTGGGACAGTGTGCAAACATCACTGTACTTCTCTGTGCACAGTGAGGTGATGGTATACAGTGGGACAGTGTATAAACATCACTGTACTTCTCTGCTCACGGTGAGGTGATGGTACACAGTAGGAGAGTGTGTAAACGTCACTGTACTTCTCTGTGCACAGTGAGGTGATGGTCTTCAGTGGGATACTGCTGTATATGTCACCCTCTGTATTGGTCAACTGGAAAGTTGAGCAGAGCTCTGATATATGAACTTTCATCCTGATAAGCTGAGATGATGCATTTTGGGAGGTCAGAGAGAGTTAGGGCATATACGGTAAATCATAAGTCACGAAGGAATGGGGGGTTGGAGCAAGCTGGGTTATCCTGCCCCCATTTACCTTCCACCTCACCTGGTCTCACCTATCACCAGCTAGCTTGTACAACACCTCCTCCCCACAGTTTCTAATTCTGACTTCTGCCCCTTCCTCTCCCATCCCTATGAAGGGTTCTGGCTTGAAACATCTGCTGTTTATTCCCCTCCAGATACTGTCAGAACCAATGAGTTCTTCCAGCATTTTGTATGTGTTGCATTGAAGATCATGGTCCTCATGCAGGGAAAGGGGATTAGAACAGCTGGGCAAAACTTCAGAAGGCCCATTTCTGTGCTCGATGACTCGGACTCCATGGCTACAGCCTTGATAACATTGTTGTTCACACTGTGAGTTGTACCAATGGTGAAATGATTCTATGCAGAATGATGATCCCTTCCTCAGTAAAGCTGCAAGTGTTACTCTCTTAAATTCAAAAGCTGCTGTAACGGATTGGGTATATTACTGGAGATATTTTTAACAAATAATATGTGCCTCATTACTTTGTTTATGATGTAACATACTGCCCAGCACATACCTTGATCCTGTTACCTTGTTGATCCTCAGAATTTTTCACGCCTACTGAGATTTTTAATAAAGGAATTCTTTTCTATGAAAGGCCGAAGCACATGGACAAAGCAGTTGTCTATGGTGACACAGTGAGCTGCACTGTGGCACTGACTGTGAAGTTACAGGGAGAGCATGCAAACTCCACACAGACAGCACCCAAAGTTGAGATTGAACTTGGGTGTTTGGAAGTGTGCTGCAGTTCTACCTGATAGTATATTGGTAACTATGGTATTATACCATCCTGCCTGGATATTGCTGAGGGAGTAGATTGTATCTCAGCATTTTCAAGGGGAAATCCCCTGCCTACGAGCACTGGCCATGGCCATCTGCACTTTGAGGAAGCTTGCTGTGTTGGCAAATCCTAATACACACATTGACACTTGCTCCTCAATGACATTCCACTGTCTACAGAGCTTGGGTGTCCTCTCTAAAGTAGACATGAGCAGCAAACTGTGCTGCCTGGAATGATACTGTGTCTTGGAATGTGACAACTTTCAGCTTCTGAGTGCTTAGAGCTTGTCTGCAGAATATTACTTATGTCAGTTGTTACGTACCTGTGGGTATCTTGTACTTGTCACGTGACAGTGGTGTTGAAGCTATACTGGACTTAAGGTAATGGTCTTGTGATGGTGGAGTGACATCATTTTCCTGCCAGTAGAGGTCATGTGACAGGTTTTTTTTACAGGGTATAAAAGGAGGACCCCTCCCTGGGAGGAGGGGCAGTTCGTGGCTGGATTTGCCATTTCGACTCCATGCCACTGCGTGGTCCAATATTATGACGCAGTTTGGTTGAAAGGTGGAGTTTTATTTAATGCCTAAAGTTTAAAAGGTCATTGCTGGCAGTTTCTTTATAATACTGCCAGTTAAAAATCAGTGGAGAGAGAAGATCGGAGTTCGGGAGCTAAGAGATCGAGGAAAGTCGATTTCGACGGTGAAACAGGTTCGACCTTGTTTGATCCTCATTCGGAAGGAATTCATTGGCTGTCCCCATGTTAATCCCTGTGAAATATAGCAGAAAGGATTGGGTACAGTTTTGTAAAGGAAAGGTCAGTGCCTTTAAGCCATTTCATTTCCATCTTCGTAAATTCTCCGGGAAAAGTATAGTTCGACTGGGAACCGCAACGACACGACGTGAAAGAGAATTTAAATCATCTAAAAAGTCTCTCCTTTAATGGACTGTAAGCATTTTGAACTTTTGCAGTACTACTTTGAAGAACTGTTTTTGCAACATCGCTTTGAGAACTGTTTAAGCTGCCGCACAGCAGCTGATTTCCGGTTACGTTAGTTGTTTGTTTACTTTTGGGGGTTGTTTTTCAGTGTTTAATAAACGTTTTGTTTGTTATTAAAACCCTGCCTCACTCATATATTTATTGTTGCTGAATCCGTAACACAGTGAAAGTCAGTGCCTGCAAAACACAGGCAATGTCAGGTTGGACCTTGTGTCGCTGAGAGGAGTTGGTATTCCACTGTTTCTCCTCTGCAGTCCCTGACTCTCCCTGATGCCCCAGTGAGAAAATGAGACCACGGAGACATTCATTTAACTCTTGCCCCAGGAATTACTTCAGCTTGAGCACTTTAGGAAGTGAGTGAGCAGCCTTGGATGATCTCTGGTGCCGCATTCTGAAGGCTCGAGTTGACAGCACTGTAGCCCTTATAAATGGTGATAAAGTAGCCTAGGTGGCAAATTGTGTAACTTGCTCCTTCATGACAACCACCAGATTATTGATCTCTGGTGCTGTAGTGGACAGGGAAGAACATGCTGAGCATTACTAGAAGATCTAGGTCAACTACAATAGTTGCAGAAGGAAGGGAAGATGGACTTTAACTCAAACACGTGCAAAGTAATGCATTTTGAGCAAATAATCTGGGTGTGGACAGCAGCGACCAGGGGAGTGTTACTGAATAGGGAGACCATGGGCTACAAGTATATAGTTCCCTGGAAGCGGCAATACAGGTAGAAAGAATAGTGAAGTATGCTTGTCTTCATCATCTGAGGCACTGAACACAAGAATTGGCACGTACAAATCATTGTCTAGGCCACTCGCTCCACTGCAGGAAGGATGTTGCAAACTAGAGAGAGAACAGAAAAGATCAGAGAAGATTCACAGGAATGTTTCCTGAACTGCAGGTCTTGAGTTGTAAGGACAGATTGGATAGGTTGGCATTGTTTTCCCGGAAGCAAAGGAGGCCGAGGGAACATTGCAAGATATAAAATCATGAGGACTTTGATTGTCTTTTTTTCTCAGTCTGGTGGAGTCTCAAAGTAGAGAATGTTGAAATACAGAAAGGTTTTGGGGGAAATGTATTCCACACAACAGACTGCTAGAGGAAGTGGTAGAGACAGGTACAATTATAAAGATCAAATGTCATTTGCAGAGGTACATGGATAAGAATTGTTAAGAGAGATATGGATGAAACACAGGTATTTGGGAATGGCATAGAAAGCCATCATGGTCAGCATGGGTAGGATGGGCGGAAGGGCCTGTTTCTGAGATAGTTAGCATTATGACTATAGATTAATGGTTATCCTCAGCATTGGCAGTTTAGATTATTTGTCTACAGAACCTGCCCGATGAGTTTTAAGCACAGCAGATAAAAGGCAGATCACATTCTCTGCTGGATAATTGCCAAGGTAAATGTCCTTTATTTATTCTTGAAGGAGAGGGAGTGAAGTGGAGAGTACAGGAATCAATGCCAGTGCTGGAAGTTCCTATGGTTGAACAGGAATTTTATTCTAGATCTGCATTTTATGGAGATGTTAAAGGTCCACCTAGTAACTGACACCTCTTCATGTTCTAACCACTGTCCAGGCTCTTCTTGAGGTTGAAACAACCAGGGAGACATGCTGTTAGGAATGATGGAATGGTAGGAAGGAGAAGGGAGAAGAGAAGGTGGTGGTAGAGAGAATGGACAGTCCAAGGACCCTCAGCAGGCATTGACCACTCCCTACTGCATGGCCGACACTCACAACAGAACAAAATGAGGGAGTGAGAATAAGGAGGGGAACAGAAGCAAGTTTGGTAAAGGAGACCAACCCTGTTACTGGTGTGCCTTAACCTTACAGCAATGCTGGATTAGCATCATTAGCAACTGTTTCAGCCTGTCCTGCATCTCACCACACGCGTTTGCCATTTAACCTGCGTTCATGAATCATTTGTTTTATATTTTATTATTATGACAAGTTTTGAGCTGGATTATATTATCTAAATTAGTCAAAAAGCATTTATTACTTCCATTTAAATCTGCATGATTATACTGCAGATGTCAGTTTCTCATATCCACCAGAACTGGAACAGCCACATAAGCATCATGGCTGCAAGCACAGTCACGGGTGACTCACCTTTTGACAGCTTGAAGCCTTTGCACCATCAACAAGGCACAAATTGCCTGATTGACAACCCACCTTTCACGCAGAGAGTGCAGAGTATCATCGCACTCCGGTCACTCCAGCCTGTCATACCATGACCCTTACTAGTAGTCATCGTGAATTGCTGACAGCTTTACCTATGCCTCTCATAACCTTATAAACTTCTATTAAATCTCCCTTCACTCAGCTTTTACTGCCCAGAGAAAACAAGTTAAATTTATCCGAATTTCCTTTTAACACTTGCCCTCCATTCCAGGCAGCGTCCTGGTAAACCTCTCCTGCACTCTTTCCAAATCCTCAATATCCTTCCTATAATGAAAAGAATTGATTGTAAAACTTCAGATGCGGCTGAACAAGACTTTTATAAAGCTGCAACATAACTTTCTGAATCTAGAACTCACTGTCACACGCTTTCTAACCTGTACAACCACTTGCAGAGACTTATTGATTTTCACCCCAAGGTTCCACTGTACTATCTCACAGTTTAGGGTCCTGCCATTAATTCTGTATAGTCCCTTTATATTTGATCTCCCACATCATGCCTAACAATTGCCCTAGGTTAGAATAGAGAATCAGAATTTGGACCCAGTCATGGTATTAATGTTATAGACAATGCCAAGTAACCTCACAAACTAAAGGTCAGATTGAAGCTCTCCAGTCCCACTCGATAGGAAATAGTGGTTGACAATTAAAATGCAACATATCTCTACCCCATGATTGAGCACATTTTCAAGAGGCAGTGCTTCAGGAAGATGACATCCATCAATACAGTCCCTTACTGTTTGAGGATTGGCCTCTTCTTGTTACCACTATGAATGGGGAAGTACTAGAGCCTGAAGACTCACACTCAGTGATTCAGAAGCAGCTCCATCCCTCTGCCATCAGATTTCTGATTGACCGCATTATTCTTTTTCTCTGTACTATTTATATTTATGTTTGCAATTGATAGCAATTTTATATCTTTGCACTGTCCCCCACTGCAGCAAAACAACACAATTCATGATATAATAAATCTGATACTGATTCTTCTGAATGGTGTCAGAGCCTAGCATGAGAGTCCACTGCCAAGAAGGCCCACCAGCACCTTTACTTCCTGAGAAAGCTGAAGAAATTTGGCCTGTCCCCTAAAACCCTCACTAATTTTTATAGATGCACCGTAGAAAGCATTCTTCTAGGGTGCATCACAACCTGGTATGGAAGTTGTCCTGTCCAAGACTGGAAGAAGCTGCAGAAGATCGTGAACACAGCCCAGCACATCACACAAACCAATCTTCCATCCTTGGACTCACTTTACACCGCACGCTGTCGGAGCAGTGCTGCCAGGATAATCAAGGACACGACCCACCCAGCCAACACATTTTTTGTCCCTCTTCCCTCTGGGAGAAGCTTCAGGAGCTTGAAGATTCGTTTGGCCAGATTTGGGAATAGCTTTTTCCAACTGTGATAAGACTGCTGAATGGATCCTTTCTTTTTCAATCTTTTTATTAGTATTAAAAATATTATGAACAAAATACAGTTAATATATTAATAAAGGGATTACAAACTTACAAATTCCCATTACACATGAAGGAATACATAAGCAATGAATACAGTATAAATAAGTTTTCCCAAAACATGAACCATATAGTATATATATGAACAAGGTAAATCTAGATATTTCATAATATATAATATATAAAAAAAGAAAAAGAAAAAAAAATATATGCAAAATTACTAACCTATTAATCTAATATCTAAGGGAAAAAAAAGAAAACAAAAAAGAGAAAAAAACTAAAGAAAAAGAGAGAAAAAAAAGGGCTGTTTATAGTATCTCACAAGAATACATAAACATCAATGTCGTCAACTCCGATCCTCTCAACATACATACAATTAAAGCTGAAAAAACCAATAAGCTTGGAACAGGGCCATATTACATCATATGAAAATATTGAATAAATGGTCTCCATATCTTTTCAAATTTAATAGAAGTATCAAATACAGCACTTCTAATTTTTTCTAAATTTAGACATATCATAGTTTGAGAAAGCCAATGAAATACCGTGGGAGGATTAATTTCCTTCCAATTCAACAAAATAGATCTTCTAGCCATCAAAGTAAGAAAAGCAATCATTCGACAGGCGGAAGGAGATAAATGGAGTGAGTCCATCATCGGTAAACCAAAAATTGCGGTAATAGGATGGGGTTGTAAATCGATGTTCAATGCTGAACGGATCCTGACCCGGTTCTGGGCCGTACCTTCCAAATATCTGGACCTGGCTTGCACTACCTCACTTTTCCTTTTCTATTTTCTAATTATGATTTATAATTTAAAATTTTATTATATTTACTTTGATTTGTACTTCAGGGAGCGCGAAGCGCAGAATCAAAAATCGCTGTGATGACTGTACGCTCTAGTAACAATTGTTTGGTGACAATAAAGTAAAGTAAAGTTAAAGGTTGAAGCAGTCACAGCCACATTCAGCCAGACGTGCCCCATAAATGATCCATCTGTTTCTTGCTGAGTTTCCCCAACCAACTAGATACATTCTGTTTGATATCCAGCATTGGGTATAGTGAAAACAACATCCCGACTGTAGCATTATAGAGTTGTTCTCCATAACTATTTGTAACTCCAAGCAAATTGTGACAGCTGCTCAGCCATGTGATAAATCTATCAGCTATTTCTTCTTCACAAAAAGCATTACGTATTCACCTTCAATTAACTAACAAGCACTCAATTGTCCTTATGTCCATCAGCAGTACCAGGATGGTAAGAGCTACTGGGCGCCACTTATTCTCTCACGTAGCACTTGCACAATGGACGATAAGCAGTTTTTGGCTTCAGCAGGACGATCTAGATCCAGATTTCATCATAGTCTTGGTATAAACATTGATCAAAGAGCTGAGAGTGACTGTCATCAGCATCAAGGAGTTTGGCATTGCGACCCCGTGATGACCTGATATAAATAGACATTAAAAAAACAGGAGTCCTACGTTGAGTTCAACGCTGACTGGCAACTCCTGCGACGCTGCTGGTACCAAACTGTATCGGTCTCTGCTATTTCTTTGTGTTCATCTGTTGTGTGGAGAGGGGGAGCTTGCTACACGGGCAACAGCTCGCTCTCCATATCGTACTGCCCTGGCTTGCGTATCTAGACAGCTAGGACACAACATGCATGGACAACTCTGGCCCTCACCTCACCTCACAAAAAAACACCTTCATAGATGGGGTCATGCTCACACAGACAATGGTAGGCTGAGGCCATCAGAATTCAATAATCCCTGCCCGAGGATACCTAGACACACCACGCTGGCTTTCCTTTCACCAGAAAGGCAGAAGCGGCAATGCTCACTTTGATTCCCAACTCCTCAGGAAATGAAGTGGCCTATAACTGCATGGGCTAACTTTATTGTATTGCTGCCACAAGAATTAATTTTCACATAAGTCAGTGATGATAAATCTGATTCTGGTTCTGATCATATGGCATGGGAATAGGCCCTTTGGCCAACCATCAACAACCTATACAAATCCCAATTATCAGCACTTGACTCATAGCCTACTGCACCTTAATGATTCAAGGGCTCCTCCAGGTGTTTTGTCAATGTTGTTAGAGCCTTGCCCATGTTTTCAGGTAGAGATCTACCATTAACTCAAAACTCAAATAAGCCTGCCTCACTGTGGCTGTGTCAGCCTCTCAGAGGGTGGGGATCCTGTGGTGAGAGACTCACATCCCGACATCCGAAACTCACAAGTTGCAAGTCAGGAATTATAGAGCTCAGTGAAGTTGACTTGATGGGCTGAATGGCCTAATTTGGCTCCAGTGCCTTTCGGCTACAGAGGGTGAAGGTTCAGCCAAGGTGCTTCCACGTGAAGTGTTAATTCTTCTTTTCTTTTCACATTTACAGCCCGAGTTGCTGGATATTTCCAGCATTTTCCCTTTTTCACAATCATGGAAAATCTGCCGATGGTGGAAATCCAAAGCAACCTGCACGGAAGTGCCAGGTTGTGGTTGCAACAACCTTAACTTTTGAGTAAATTCCTGTCCTACTGCACAGGACTGACCAAAAGAAGCTGTAGAGGGTTGTCAATTCAGTCAGCTCCATCTTGGGTACTAGCCTACAAATTACCCAGGACATCTTCATCTTAAGGTCCTCCAGCACCCAGGGCATCCGACTCCTAAATGGACATTGAACCCATGAACACTACCTCACTTTTTTAATATGTATTATTTCTGCTTTTTGTATGATTTAATATCTATTCAATATATGTATACTGTAATTTATTTATTATCATTCTATATTATGTATTGCATTGAACTGCTGCTGCTAATTTAACAAATTTCATGACACATTCTGGTGATAATAACCCTGATTCTGAAAATACTGGAGGAACTCAGGTTTCCTGTTTTTATTTCAGATTTTCAGCATGTTTTTTTTTCATGGACGCCGCCAGAAGTTTGTCCAGGCTGTTGAGTCTGGAACCATGGGCACAGGCTCAAAATTAACGGTGTGCTGTGTGGGATTGTGATGTGAATAAACCTCTTCATGCAGGGTGCGTGAACCTTTGGAATTGTCTACCCTCGAAGCTCTATAAAGACTCCTTGGTTGAGTTCATTCAAAACTGGCATTGAAGCATTTTTCATTACTAAAAGGGTGAAGAGATTTTAGGATATGCCAGACACGTGGCACTATGCCAGGATATCAGCAATAATCCAGGTGAGTTTGTACCAGTTACTAATTTAGGTAATCTCCCAACATTTCTCAGCGAGGGACACGGACAGCAGACAAATGGGAACAACACAGAATGCATGGTGTTGTTCAAGACGCACACCATGCTGATTTAGAAATGTTTTGCAGGTCCTTCTGTGTCTAAATCCTGAAACTCCCATTTGTGGGAGCACGTTCACTAGGACCGCAGGGGGTCGGCGCAATGGCTTATCAGCACCTTCTCACGAGTAATTCAACTGCATGCTGGTCTCAAACTGTATAAAGGAACGGAACCAAAGTATTTTGGATCCCCAGTCATCGTAACAATATTTCACCCTTTTCCCTCGTCAAGCCAGAGGTTCTTAAATCAACCAACCACGTACGTGCTTGCTTTTATCTCGACCAATAGCCGACAGGCTATTCCAGCAACGACCAATTGTTCGATCGCCCATTTTGATTGGTTGGAACAGGCGCAGCTGCGACCTGTGGTCCAGCATTGATTGGTCGTGTCGCCGCGCCGCTGAAGCAGGTGCTCAGTCACATCTGGAACTGGCAAACGGGATCTGAGCCCGGAGGAAAGTGCAGGCAACTTCAGTCCACATCTGCATGTGAAGACAGGCGAGCATACAAATCCATCTTCGTCACGTGCCCTGTGCTCGTTCCCGGGCAGTGAGGCTTTCATTCAGCCCGCTCTGGGCGAGTGGATCATCTGAGGAACTGTCAGCCTTTGGAGAGGTAGGATGAGGTTGTTTTGTTGCATACGGTTTGGGTAGAGTCACCTGTACGTGCACCGAGAAATCCAACTGCATTTCTGATAGCGCTCGCATATGTTAATGACCTTAATTCCCTTACTGTAAGATTTAGAGCAGAAGCCGACACACAAGCTGATGGTTGGCGTGTCCTCCCGATGCAAGGATTCACGCCGGACGGTGCGTAGCGCAGTGCAGAACGGGGAATGAGAAGCGGCCGGTGCGGCGGCTGATGGGGAGAGAGACGTGCTGGATTGGGGCAGGCAGTCCCAGCTGGAACCGTGGCGGTTCAGGTGAGGGCGGCGACAGCGCTGGGCTACCGCATCAGCTTTGCCAGAGGTCACTTCCAGCCCCGGGCTGCTGGTCAATACACAGTTGACCTGATGCTGAATGACAGACTCTCCGGAGATTCCAGCCGGTACCCCTGCCTCGCCCACCCCACCCTCTTGTCAAGAAAGCTCGCCGGTGATTCAGTATCCTGCAGTTGCACATTTGCCCGCATCTTCCTGAAAGGGGCACGGCTGACACTTGCACCCCCCCCCCCCCTCAATATTCTGTGGCCGGCTGCAGAGTGGGACCATCGGAGAATGACCTGAAGCTGTGGAAGCGTGCGCTGAATGTGTTCCCTTCCTTATTTGTGAATGAGACACAGGCGTTCATCCTTGTGCTGGCTGCATGTTCCTCTCGCCTGCCGTGAATATCAACTAATATTTTACAAGCGTGCGTTTTCAGTAATGTACTAACTTGGGCTGAACCAATCCTCATTCAGTCCTCCTCGGATTATTTTATGATCAGTGTAGATGATAACTTCCAAGCAAATGAACTGAAGGACAAAAATGTTTTATCTTTATGACATTGTCAACACTATTCCTCAAAATCGTACCTGTTTGTCATGTGCATATTGGATCCGGCGGCATAGTGACTCACGTTGATGGGGGCCTGTTGGAATGCTTGTGCACTGGTGTTCATCTCTGCTTCCCTGGCTCCAGTGGACCCACAAAATCTATCAGACTGAGTTGCACTGTGCGCCAGAGACTAATATAAAACAGCTGTTGTGCCGGTACAGCAGGCAACGTTTTCTACTGAGGAAGGGACTGGGCTGGAAATGTTGACTGTTTATTCATTTCCACAGATGCTGCCTGGCCTGTTGAGCATTTTGTGTGTGATGCTTTACATTTGCACTGGTGCATTAAGGAGGATCCTTCATGTGGTTTGAGTTGTGGTAGCTTTGCTATAAACAATTGTTTAGATTAGAATGTTTGATATTGATGGTCAGAAACAGAAAGTGTTAACCCACTCTTTTATCTAGAAAAAAGTCCTCTTTCAAACTTTGATTAGAATCATGGTTAAGAGGCAATTTATATTTAGGAGTATTTGCTGCTGTTCTTTGATCTTTGCTACAATTTGGATGAATTGATGCCATAACAAACTGAGTCCAACCCATGGGCACTAATTCCATTATTTAATGCTCCTTATGTTCTCCTGTGTCACCCACAACCATTGACACCAGCCAATTACCCACTGCTACTCACCTCTTTGGGATGGGGGGAAATGTGTCTGGTCACTGGGAGAATAGACAAACTGTTTGCAGATGGCAGACCAGCTGCAGGAATATGGATATCCATTTATCACAACTACATTCAGTTAGTAGCATTCACCCACTTCACATCTCAGTTTGTTCTTCTGAGAAGGCATTTATTGAAACAAATTAAAATTGATTAAAGCAACAAATCCATCAAAGGAATATCTGATTATAGAGTATACACAAATCTTAAAAAAGAGTAAGTTGTTTGCCCTCTTCTTTGAACTGTAATTAAATGCCACATGAGGAGATTAGTCTTGAAAGTGTTTATGAAATCTCTTTTATTCCCTCTGTTATCTGAGGAAGCAGTGAAGTACATGTTTATTGTTTCCTGGAACTCGTGACTGTTTACATGCCTGAATTTTAGTAGGTCACTGTGTACGTCAGCTGTAGTTCACTTGGCATCTGCAGCTCCGCTCTACATTTCCCTCCACAGCTACTGCCAGACTTGTTTAGTTCTTCCTGCATCTTGTTTGTTGCAGCAGCATCTCCACCTCTAAGACATAATGTTTGAAGGTTGCCCTTATGGGATTTTGGCAACAAAATCTAAGCTGATGTGGGAAAGTTCTTCATTGACATATTATTCTTCAGATGAGATATGAAAGGTTAAAGCTGTTTGCTCTCTCAGGTAGAAGTGAAAATAAAGTTCACTTGCTGCTATTTTTAAAGAGGAGCACAGTAGTTCTGGTTAAAAAGGATCAATTAACGTTGCCAAACATGTGTCATTTTCATGAGAGCTTGCTGTGCACTAATTATCCACCTCATTTCCTACATTAACTTTGAGCATTGACTTTTGGACTTGGTAAATTGGCAAAGGTTTTTGTTGTCATTTTAGGCCAGGTGTCACCACTCAAGCCCAACCTAGTTTATGCACTGCTAAAAAGAGATTCTGAGACTACAGCTAGCTATGGGAGCCACTAATAGGTTTTACTTCCCAGGTGGTTATCAGTAGTTGTAAAACCTTATTGCCAAACTGGAAAAGCTTAGCATTTTAGTGAGTTACTGAAACTGAAGCTGAAGTGCATCGTGTTTCCACATTGAGTGTTGAAAACCCCAGTGTACAGAATTCTCACAATCAGCTGTGTAATGAGATGAATGAATTGTCAAGAATCAGAATCAGGTTTAATATCACCAGCATATCTTGTGAAATTTGTTAACCTAGCGGCTGCAGTTCAATACAACACATGATAAATATAGAAAATAACTGTCAATTACAGTAAGTGTATACATATGTGTGTTAAATAGTAAATTAAGTAAGTAGTGCAAAAACAGAAATAAACAACAGTAGTGAGGTTCAATGTCCATTCAGAAATCAGACGTCAGAGGGGAAGAAGCTGTCACACACAAAATGCTGGGGGATCTCAGCAGGCCAGGCAGCACCTGTGGTAAAGAGAACAGTCAATGTTTTGGGCCAAAACCCTTTAGCAGGACTGGAGAAAAAATGCTGAGGAGTAGATTTAAAAGGTGGGGAGGGAGAGAGAAACACAAGGTGACAGGTGAAACTGAGAGGGGAGGGATGAAGTAAGAAGCTGGGAAGTTGATTGGTAAAAGAGATACAGGGCTGGAGAAGGGGGAGTTTGATAGAAGAGGACAAAAGGCCATGGAAGAAAGAAGAGGGGGAGGAGCACCAGAGGGAAGCAATGGGGTGGGGCAAGGAGATAAAATGAGAGAGGGAAAAGGGATGGGTAATAGTGAAGGGGGAGGTGGCATTACTGGAAGTTCAAGAAATGGATTCTCATGCCAGCAGGTTGGGGGCTCTCCAGATGGAGTATAAGGTGTTATTTCTCCAAACTAAGTGTGGCCTCATCACGACAGTGGAGGAGGCCATGGGTAGAAGCTGTTTGTGAATGTGCCTTCAGCCTCCCATACCTCCTTCCTGATGGTAGCAATGAGAAGGCATGTCCTGTGTGGTGGGAGACCTTAATGATGGATGCCTCCTTTTTGAGGCTCCACTTGTTGAAGATAGCTTGGATGCCATGGAGGCTAGTACCCATGATGGAGCTGCAGCTTACTTTGATCCTGTAGAGTAGCCTCTACACTCCCCCCCCCCCCCCCCCATACCAGACGGTGAGGCAACTAGTCAGATGCTCTCTATGGTACATCTGTAGAAATGTTCTAGTATTTCAGGTGACACACCACATCTCCTCCAACTCCTAATGAAATATAGCTGCCGTCGTGCTTTCTTTAAGGCTGCATCGATATGTTGGTTAGATTCCCAGAGATATTGCCACCCAGGAACCTGAAATTGCTTGCTCTCTTCACCTTCGATCCCTCCGTGAGGATTGGTGTGTTTCCCCTTGACTTACTCTTGCTGAAGTCCACAGTCAGCTCTGATGAATAGTATTTGGGAAAGAAAGAAAAACCTGCTCTATAATCACTTCTTTTACAACCTTGAGCACGGAGGCCAAGACTGACTGAGGTAAGAAGATGCAAGTTCAGGATAAAGGATCAAGATTGTTTAATGTCATTTCTAGTACAGTACACAAGTGTAAAGAAGAACAAAATAATTGTTACTCTGGGTCTGATGCAGCACGAAAAAAACAATAAGATTAAAAAAAGCTAAAAAGATGTAATTGTGCGGATGTTCAGATTTCGGGTGGTACTGGTTAAGAATGTATTCCATGAGAGCCTTAGGAATAGATTTTGAACTTGTGTGATTGAATAGAATGGGCTTCTAATTTTTAAAAATCTATCTTGATCTTTCAATTGATCAGGAAATGAGAAAGAGCTAGTTCACTCTCATCACGGAATCGAAACTATTCTCAGATGTCGGTATGGAATAGGAATTTGGTTATTACTATATCATCTACTGAGGTGCTGTGAAAAACTTGCCTACTGGATACTGATCAAGTGATTACACAGTGCGTCAAGGCAGAGCAGGGTAAAGCACTAAAGTAATACAGAATAAAGAGTAACAGCTGCAGAAAAACGTAGTGCAGGTAAACTAAGGTGCAAGGACAGAATGAGATAGACTGTAAGTCAAGAGGACATCTTGTAGAATGAGGAAACCATTTAATAGCAGCAGGGCTGAAACTCACTGAGCATGGTGGTGCTTGCTCCCGACCTTTCTGCT
The DNA here is from genome assembly GCF_048418815.1 of Hemitrygon akajei. Taxonomy (NCBI): domain Eukaryota; kingdom Metazoa; phylum Chordata; class Chondrichthyes; order Myliobatiformes; family Dasyatidae; genus Hemitrygon; species Hemitrygon akajei. The sequence goes on along the minus strand of NC_133143.1, from coordinate 6,192,827 downwards.
CACCGTACACTCTCGACCCCTCTACTCCCCGTACCCTCCCGACCGCTCTGTACCCTCCCGACCCCTCTGTACCCTCCCGACCACTCTACTCCCCTGCAAACACAGTTGCAGGCTGTTGTTTCTTCTGCCTGATGGGAGAGGAGAGAACAGACAGCGTTTAGGGTGGGTAGGGTCTTTGGTTATGTTGACTGCTTTATTGTGTCCTTGGGGGGGGGGGGGGGGGGGGGAGGATGACTTCCATAATGTACTGAACTCTCTGTAGGTTCCTGTGGCAGTGTGCAGGGTATTGGCCATGCATCCCGATAGGGTTCTGTCTATGGTGCTTCGAAAATAATTGGTAAGGGCCAATGGGAATATGCCAGATTTCTTTAGGTGAGGCGTGGTGAGCTTTCATGGTCATGACGTCTGCCTGGTTGGACCAGGGCCAGCTATTGTTGATGTTCAGTCCTAGCAACTTGATGCTCTCAACCTCAGCACCATTGATGTAGACAGGACCATGTGCACTGTCTCTCCCCCACGCCCCCGCACAACACTTCCTGAAGTCAATGACCAGCTATTTTGTTTTGTGATTTTGAGGGGAAAGGTTGTTATCATGACACCATGTCATAAGCTTTTTGTCTCCTTCCTGAAATCAGACCCACCATTATTTGTGATATGGCCCACTACAGTGGATTATTCTGCAAGCTTGTAGATAGAGTCAGAGCAGAATCTGGCCTCACAGTCAGGAGCGTTCAGGGAGCAGTGGGGTTGGGAATGTACAGGGAGCAGTGGGGTTGGGAATGTACAGGGAGCAGTGGGGTTGGGAATGCACAGGGAGTAGAGGGGTTGGGAATGTACAGGGAGTAGAGGGGTTGGGAATGTACAGGGAGCAGTGGGGTTGGGAATGTAGAGGGAGCAGTGGGGTTGGGAATGTACAGGGAGTAGAGGGGTTGGGAATGTACAGGGAGTAGAGGGGTTGGGAATGTACAGGGAGTAGAGGGGTTGGGAATGTACAGGGAGTAGAGGGGTTGGGAATGTACAGGGAGTAGAGGGGTTGGGAATGTACAGGGAGTAGAGGGGTTGGGAATGTACAGGGAGTAGAGGGGTTGGGAATGTACAGGGAGTAGAGGGGTTGGGAATGTACAGGGAGTAGAGGGGTTGGGAATGTACAGGGAGTAGAGGGGTTGGGAATGTAAAGGGAGTAGAGGGGTTGGGAATGTACAGGGAGTAGAGGGGTTGGGAATGTACAGGGAGTAGAGGGGTTGGGAATGTACAGGGAGTAGAGGGGTTGGGAATGTACAGGGAGTAGAGGGGTTGGGAATGTACAGGGAGTAGAGGGGTTGGGAATGTACAGGGAGTAGAGGGGTTGGGAATGTACAGGGAGTAGAGGGGTTGGGAATGTACAGGGAGTAGAGGGGTTGGGAATGTACAGGGAGCAGTGGGGTTGGGAATGTACAGGGAGCAGAGGGGTTAGGAGGGTACGGGACACAGAGGGGTCGGGAGCGTACGGGGAGTAGAGCGGTTGGGAGGGTACAGAGGGGTCGGGAGGGTACGGGGAATAGAGGGGTCGGGAGGGTACAGAGGGGTCGGGAGGGTACGGGGAGTAGAGCAGTCGGGAGGGTACAGAGTGGTCAGGAGGGTACGGGGAGTAGAGGGGTCGGGAGGGTACGGGAGTAGAGCGGTCGGGAGGGTACAGAGTGGTCGGGAGGGTACAGAGGGGTCAGGAGGGTATGGGGAGTAGAGGGGTCAGGAGGGTACAGAGGGGTCGGGAGGGTACAGAGTGGTCGGGAGGGTACGAGGAGCAGAGTGGTCGGGAGGGTACAGAGGGGTCGGGAGGGTACAGAGCGGTCGGGAGGGTACAGAGGGGTCGGGAGGGTACAGAGTGGTCGGGAGGGTACGGGGAGTAGAGCGGTCAGGAGGGTACAGAGGGGTCGGGAGGGTACGGGGAGTAGAGGGGTCGGGAGGGTACGAGCAGAGTGGTCGGGAGGGTACAGAGTGGTCGGGAGGGTACAGAGGGGTCGGGAGGGTACAGAGGGGTCAGGAGGGTACAGAGTGGTCGGGAGGGTACGAGGAGCAGAGTGGTCGGGAGGGTACAGAGGGGTCGGGAGGGTACAGAGGGGTCGGGAGGGTACAGGGGGGTCAGGAGGTTACAGAGTGGTCGGGAGGGTATGAGGAGCAGAGTGGTCGGGAGGGTACAGAGTGGTCAGGAGGGTACAGAGGGGTCGGGAGGGTACGAGGAGCAGAGTGGTCGGGAGGGTATAGAGGGGTTGGGAGGGTACGAGGAGCAGAGTGGTCGGGAGGGTACAGAGGGGTCGGGAGGGTATGGGGAGTAGAGCGGTCAGGAGGGTACAGAGGGGTCGGGAGGGTACGGGGAGTAGAGTGGTCGGGAGGGTACAGAGTGGTCGGGAGGGTACAGAGGGGTCGGGAGGGTACGGGGAGTAGAGCGGTCAGGAGGGTACAGAGGGGTCAGGAGGGTACAGAGGGGTCGGGAGGGTACAGAGTGGTCGGGAGGGTACAGAGGGGTCAGGAGCGTACGGGGAGTAGAGCGGTTGGGAGGGTACAGAGTGGTCAGGAGGGTACGGGGAGTAGAGCGGTCAGGAGGGTACAGAGGGGTCGGGAGGGTACGAGGAGCAGAGGGGTCGGGAGGGTACAGAGTGGTCGGGAGGGTACAGAGGGGTCGGGAGGGTACGGGGAGTAGAGTGGTCGGGAGGGTACAGAGTGGTCGGGAGGGTACAGAGGGGTCGGGAGGGTACGGGGAGTAGAGCGGTCAGGAGGGTACAGAGGGGTCAGGAGGGTACAGAGGGGTCGGGAGGGTACAGAGTGGTCGGGAGGGTACAGAGGGGTCAGGAGCGTACGGGGAGTAGAGCGGTCGGGAGGGTACAGAGTGGTCAGGAGGGTACGGGGAGTAGAGCGGTCAGGAGGGTACAGAGGGGTCGGGAGGGTACGAGGAGCAGAGGGGTCGGGAGGGTACAGAGTGGTCGGGAGGGTACAGAGGGGTCGGGAGGGTACAGAGGGGTCGAGAGGGTACAGAGTGGTCGGGAGGGTACAAGGAGCAGAGTGGTCGGGAGGGTACAGAGGGGTCGGGAGGGTACAGAGTGGTCGGGAGGGTACAGAGTGGTCGGGAGGGTGTGAGGAGCAGAGGGGTCGGGAGGGTACAGAGTGGTCGGGAGGGTACGAGGAGCAGAGGGGTCGGGAGGGTACAGAGGGGTCGGGAGGGTACAGAGTGGTCGGGAGGGTACGAGGAGCAGAGTGGTCAGGAGGGTACGAGGAGCAGAGGGGTCGGGAGGGTACAGAGGGGTCGGGAGGGTTCAGAGGGGTTGGGAGGGTATGGGGAGTAGAGCGGTCAGGAGGGTACAGAGGGGTTGGGAGGGTACGGGGAGTAGAGCGGTCGGGAGGGTACGAGGAGCAGAGTGCTCGGGAGGGTACAGAGGGGTCGGGAGGGTACAGAGGGGTCGGGAGGGTACAGAGTGCTCGGGAGGGTACAGAGGGGTTGGGAGGGTACAGAGGGGTCGGGAGGGTATGGGGAGTAGAGTGGTCGGGAGGGTACGAGGAGCAGAGTGCTCGGGAGGGTACAGAGGGGTCGGGAGGGTACAGAGGGGTCAGGAGGGTACAGAGGGGTCGGGAGGGTACAGAGGGGTCGGGAGTGTACGGGGAGTAGAGTGGTCGGGAGGGTACGGGGAGTAGAGTGGTTGGGAGGGTACGGGAGCAGAGTGGTCGGGAGGGCACAGAGGGGTCGGGAGGGTACGGGGAGTTGAGCGGTCAGGAGGGTACGGGGAGTAGAGGGGTCGGGAGGGTACAGGGAGTTGAGCGGTCGGGAGGGTACGGGGAGTAGAGCGGTCGGGAGGGTACAGAGGGGTCGGGAGGGTACAGAGGGGTCGGGAGGGTACAGAGGGGTCGGGAGTGTCTATCTAGGCTTTTCATTACTCAGTAAATTTGAATGAGATCCCCCCTCCCCCTTCATTCTTCTAAGCTTCAGTGAATACTGTCTGAGCAACATCAAAGGCTCACATGCTAACTCTTCCATCCCCGTGATTATCCTTATAAACTCGTTTGGACCCTCTCCAATGCCAGGTCATCCTTTCTTAAATATGGAGCCCAAAACAGCTCACAGTACTCCAAATGTTGTCTGAGCAATGCCTTGGGTTAGCATTAAATTCCCGTAATCAGCATTGCTTCCCTGCTTTAATATTCTGGTCCTTTTGAAATGGCTGCTAATATTGTTGCATTTGTCATCCTTACTACCAGCTCATTCTTTAGGGTATCTTGCATGAGGGCCTCCTTTGCACCTCTGATTTCTGAATTTGCTCCCAGTTTAGAAAATAGTCAATGCTTTTATTCCTGAAGTGCATGACCAAAACCTTGCCTACGTAGTATTCAATCTGTTACTCCATTGTCCAAGTTCTTTTGCAGACTCCCTGCTACCTCAGTATTGCCTTCCCCTGCACCTACCTTTGTCTCATCTGCAAACCTGGCCATAAAGCCATTAATTCCAGCTTCCAGATCATTAACGTATAATGTGAAAAATAGCAGACCCAAACCAACCCCAATGCAACAATCTAATTACCAGCAGCCAACCAGATAGATAAGACCCCCTTATTACCACTCTTTGCCCTCTACTACTCCGCCAATCTTCTGTCTATGCTTGTATCTTTTCTGCAATACCATGGCTTGTTTAACAGCCTCATGTGCATCTCCATTTTGAAAGCCATTTTGTTGGATAAGTCACCAGGACTGGACGAGATGTACCCCAGGCTACTGTGGGAGGTGAGGGAGGAGATTGCTGAGCCTCTGGCGATGACCTTTGCATCATCAATGGGGACGGGAGAGGTTCCGGAGGATTGGAGGGTTGTGAATGTTGTTCCTTTATTCAAGAAAGGGAGTAGAGATAGCCCAGGAAATTATAGACCAGTGAGTCATACCTCAGTGTTTGGTAAGCTGATGGAGAAGATCCTGAGAGGCAGGATTTCTGAACATTTGGAGAGGCGTAATATGATTAGGAATAGTCAGCATGGCTTTGTCAAATGCAGGCCGTGCCATAGAGACTTTTTGAATTTTTTTGGGGATGTGACTAAACACATTGATGAAGGAAGAGCAGTAGATGTAGTGTATATGGATTTCAGCAAGGCATTTGATAAGGTACCCCATGCAAGGCTTATTGAGAAAGTAAGGAGGTATGGGATCCAAGGGGATATTGCTTTGTGGATCCAGAACTGGCTTGCCCACAGAAGGCAAAGAGTGGTTGTAGACGGGTCATATTCTGCATGGAGATCGGTCACCAGTGGGGTGCCTCAGGGATCTGTTCTGGGACCCTTACTCTTCATAATTTTTATAAATGACTTGAATGAGGAAGTGGAGGGATGGGTTAGTAAGTCTGCTGATGACACAAAGGTTGGAGGTGTTATGGATAGTGTGGAGAGCTGTCAGAGGTTACTGCAAGACATTGATAGGATGCAAAACTGGGCTGAGAAGTGGCAGATGGAGTTCAACACAGGTAAGTGTGAAGTGGTTCATTTTTGTAGGTCAAATATGTGTACAGTTCTGGTCACCGAATTATAGGAAAGATATCAATAAATTAGAGAGAGTGCAGAGACGATTTACTAGGATGTTACCTGGGTTTCAGCACTTAAGTTACAGAGAAAGGTTGAACAAGTTAGGTCTCTATTCATTGGAGCGTAGAAGGTTGAGGGGGGATTTGATCGAGGTATTTAAAATGTTGAGAGGGATAGATAGAGTTGACGTGAATAGGCTGTTTCCATTGAGAGTAGGGGAGATTCAAACGAGAGGACATGATTTGAGAGTTAGGGGGCAAAAGTTTAAGGGAAACACGAGGGGGTATTTCTTTACTCAGAGAGTGATAGCTGTGTGGAATGAGCTTCCTGTAGAAGTAGTAGAGGCCAGTTCAGTTGTGTCATTTAAGGTAAAATTGGATAGGTATATGGATAGGAAAGGAGTGGAGGGTTATGGGCTGAGTGCGGGTAGGTGGGACTAGGTGAGATTAAGAGTTCGGCACGGACTAGGAGGGCCGGAATGGCCTGTTTCCGTGCTGTGATTGTTATATGGTTATATGGTAAATATGATGGCAGAATATAGTATTAATGGTAAGACTCTTGGCAGTGTGGAGGATCAGAGGGATCTTGGGGTCCAAGTCCATAGGACACTCAAGGCTGCTGCGCAGGTTGAATCTGGTTAAGAAAGCAGAGTCTTCATCAATCGTGGGATTGAGTTTAGGAGCCGAGAGGTTCCTATATAGGACCCTGGTCAGACACCACTTGGAGTACTGTGCTCAGCTCTGGTCGCCTCACTACAGGAAGGATGTGGAAACCATAGAAAGGGTGCAGAGGAGATTTACAAGGATGTTGCCTGGATTGGGGAAAACATGCCTTATGAGAATAGGTTGAGTTAATTTGGCCTTTTCTCCTTGGAGCGACGGAGGATGAGAGATGACCTGATAGAGGTGTATAAGATGATGAGAGGCATTGATCATGTGGATAGTCAGAGGCTTTTTCCCAGGGCCGAAATGGCTAGCAGAGAGAGGACACAGCTTTAACGTGCTTGGAAGTAGGTACAGAGGAGATGTCAGGGGTAAGTTTTTAGGTGATTGTGTGGAATGGGCTGCTGGCAACGGTGGTGGAGGCGGATATGATAGGGTCTTTTATGAGACTCCTGGTCAGGTATATGAAACTCAGAGAGTTATGGGTAATTTCTCAGCTAAGGACATTGTTCGACACAGCTTTGTGGCCAAAGGGCCTGTATTGTGCTGGAGGTTTTCTGTGTTTCTAACCTTCTGAAAATCCAAGTAAATAACATCCATTTACTCTCCTTATCTTTCCTGCCTAATATTTTCTCAAAGAATTCCAACAGATTTGTCAGGTGAGATTTCCCCTGAAGGAAACAATGCTGACTTTAGCCTATTTTATCATGTGCTCTTAGTAACTCAAAAGCTCATCCTTAATAATGGATTCTAACATGATACCAACCACTGAAGTTTGGCTAACTTGACTACAATTTCCTGCCATTTGCCTCTCTCTCCTCTTACAGCATTGAATGATATTAGTAATTTTCCAGCCTTCCAGAATCAAGTGTTCTTGAAAGTTAACTACGGTACTAATGCCTCCTCAATCTCTTCAGCTATCTCTTTCAGAACCCTGGGGTGTACTCCATCTGGTCCAGGTGATTTATCTACATTAAGGCATTTCTGCTTCCTAATAGCCTTCTCTTTAGTAATGGTGACTACAGTTACTTCTCACCACTGACACTCTTGAATGTCTAGTGTGCTGCTAATGTATTCAACAGTGAAGACTAATGCAAAGTAGTTATTGCTTTTTAGTTGGTTCTGTTGGTTTTTAAAAGCTTCCCAATCCCCTAACTTTCCAGTCACTTTTTTGCTATATTATATGCCCTGTCTTTTGCTTTTATACTCTATTTCAGCCACAATTGCTTCGTCCTCCCGTTAGAATTCTGCTTCTTTGGGATGAGGCAATCCTGCATCTTTTGAATTAGTCCTAGAAACTCCAGCCATTGCTGATGTGCTGTCATCCCTGCTACTGTCCCTTTCAATCAGCTTTCTCTCATGCCTCTAGTTACCTCTACTCCACTGTAATATTAATCCTATCACATCATGATTCCTGCCTCCTTAAGGGATCCTTTTCCTTAAGCATCCCAATTAAATCTGCTTCATTGCACAACAGCTATGCAATCCAGAATTGCCCTTATGGGCTCAACCACATGCTTCTCTAAAAAAACCATCTCATAGCCATTCTACAAATTCCCTCTCTTGGGATCCAGGACCAACCTGATTTTCTCAATTTACCTGCATATTGAAATCCCCATGACGGTCGTAACATTGCCATTTTGACATGCCTTTTCTATCTCCCTTTGTAGTTCGTAACCCACATCCTGGCTGTTCGTCAGAGGCCTGTATATCAGGGCTTTTTGACCTTGCAGTTTATTAACTCTGCCTATAAGTATTCTACATCTGCTGATCCTACAGCACTGTGCAAAAGTCCTAAGCACCTAACTTTTGCACAGTTCTATATGCCCCTTCTTTCTAATCATCTGATTTCTTTATTGTCATCAAAGCCCACACACCACCTCTGTCCACCTGCCTGATCTTTTGACACAATGCATATACTTTGATGTTAAGCTTCCAGCTGTGATGTGCGTTCAACTATGACTCTGCGATGCCCACAACATCATACCTGTCAAATACATGTATTTAACACTCACTTTGGTTTGGTCTGTTTATGTTGTGAGAGGAGTGCATATTGCCCATCCTTGCTGCTTCTGAGGCTGTGTCCTTCAAGTGCCGTGTTCAAGTAAATCATGTGCCATTGGGATGGAGGACAGGTAAGATATTTCCAAGTGATGTGATATGTGAGCTGGACGGTAATCTGCAGGTAATGGTGTTCTCATAGAAACATAAAACATAGAAAACCTACAGCACAATACAGGCCCTTTGGCCCACAATGCTGTGCCAAACATGTACTTGCTTTAGAAATTTCCTAGGGTTACCTGTAGCCCTCTATTTTTCTAAGCTCCATGTACCTGTCCAGGAGTCTCTTAAAAGACTCTATTGTATCTGCCTCCACTACCATCGCCAGCAGCCCATTCCACACACTCACCACTCTCTGCATAAAAAAAACTTGCCCCTGGCATCTCCTCTGTACCTACATCCAAGCACCTTAAAATTGTGCCCTCTCGTGTTAGCCATTGCTTGATGTCAAGATTGGATATGCATTGTTTCCTACTGTGAGTAGAAAACATCCCATCTTCTTTCAAGTTACCACCTGTCTTATCTTTTACAATATGAGAATTCAGACAAATTCAGCTTAGTACCAAGACACATCATGTCATATTTCAGCACACCAAGAAAGAGCCACATACTAATGATTCTGCTCTTCTTTCCTGTTTGGGAGCTGCTGTCAGAGTAGCCTGGGCAAATAATGGCTGAGAGTTTGCACAGAAGCCTCTAGTTGCCAGTTGATGGGTGCTGATCACTCAGCCAGAACTTATTATGCCCCTCTGTGTGTCATAGTTAGAGGTGGGTGCTGAGTTTTGAGTGTTAGAGATGGGTGCTGTGGGAAGGGTTTTGGGTGTTAGAGATGGGTGCTGAGTTTTGGGTGTTGGAGATGGGTGCTGTGGGAAGGGTTTTGGGTGTTGGAGATGGGTGCTGTGGGAAGGGTTTTGGGTGTTAGAGATGGGTGCTGAGTTTTGGGTGTAGGAGATGGGTGCTGTGGGAAGGGTTTTGGGTGTTGGAGATGGGTGCTGTGGGAAGGGTTTTGGGTGTTAGAGATGGGTGCTGTGGGAAGGGTTTTGGGTGTTAGAGATGGGTGCTGAGTTTTGGGTGTTAGAGATGGGTGCTGTGGGAAGGGTTTTGGGTGTTGGAGATGGGTGCTGTGGGAAGGGTTTTGGGTGTTGGAGATGGGTGCTGTGGGAAGGGTTTTGGGTGTTGGAGATGGGTGCTGTGGGAAGGGTTTTGGGTGTTAGAGATGGGTGCTGTGGGAAGGCTCAGGTGTTAGTACAAAAATTTTTGTACTTTTTGAATGGTGGGGGAATACTTCAGGAAGCTGATCCTGATCTTTCCGATTGGTAGAGCCGGATCAATGGGCTCATTATCATGGAGATGAGTCAGTCATGTAGCATGGAAATGTATCTTCCTATACAACGAGTCTAAGGAGATATGATGATCCGTTTTCCACCATCTTCTATTCTGATTCCATTCATCTGCTGTACCCGCCCCCCCCCCCACCCCCACATTCCCACTGACTGCACAGATTCTACCATGCACCTACACAGGGACAGCGGTTCATTAACCTCCCATCCAGCATGCTGGAGAAAGCCAGAGCCACAGGGGAGCCCCACACAGTCACAAGGAGAATATGCAGACATCCAAAGTCAGGATTGAAGTGCTAGAGATGTGCAGTGGCAGCTCTGTTACTCTGTCGTTTCACACCTGGAGTTCCACCAGAGAGACTGTTGTTTCCACTGACCATCGTTAGGATAAAGAAAGTATTTGCAGAACAGGTTTTGCTGAATTTGTGATTACACTTTCTGGTTTGGAAATGGAGAGAAAACCAAAATTTCTTGTTGAAATACTAGGAAACAAAGGGCACTGATTCCTGCCTTTGAACAGTTACCTGGAGATTGTTGTTTCCAATTTCAGACCATCTTCCCCCGAGCTGTTTTTTCAGAAGCTGGTTTATATTACTGTGACCTAAAACATGCTGCAAATTTGTTTGCAGGAAGTATTTCTTACTGCCCCCAAATGGTTTACCATCTTGTCTTTACTGAACTTGGTGGGTACCTCTTGCTTGATCTCAGCTACGGTTTAGTCAATCAGTCACAGTCACACACAGGCAATACTTGTAATCCAGCACTCCAAATCAGATTTGAAAGCACTGTCTGAAAATGGAACATCAACATCTGAGTAAATAATTCTTCATATTTATATAATTCTTCATAATGCTAACTTAAATTAGTTAAAATGAATAACTTTTCACTGTACCATGTTGTACAGCCAACTGTGTTTGTTCTATATCCAATCTTTTTAAGTTCGGAATTATTACTAAATGTCATGATTTAATGAAGTTGCATGCAAAGTAGAAATTTTGCATTAATTAACAGAAAATATTCATGGCTGAGGAAAGAGGAGAGTGGGATTACTGAAAGGCCCTTTTAAAAGCTAACACAGACACAGGGTCCAAATGGCTGCCTTTTGTGTTGTGTTATTTTATTAATTGAGCTGGTATTACTCTAATTGAGAAAGGTTAACAGTGTGAGTAATCATGCCAAGCGTGGTGGGTCAGGTCCAAGTATTCTATCAGTCTTCAGCAATATGGCAAGTCTACTGTGATGCTGAATAAAACCTGTACATCAAAATCCTACATCCCGCTATCTCAGTATATAAGATATGGAATTGCTGAACCAAATTACAATTATAAAGCAAGATTCACACTGTTTCTTAGCAGCTGGCAAAGGAGAGAAGTGTAGAAGCATCTGGAAAGGTACTCTAAATTGGTTGCTAAGAGCCTTGACTGGATAGATTCTTGAGTCACTAAGTTAAATCCTCTATTAGGATTGAAAAAGACAATAAAATCATTATTGAATAAATTAGAACCTATTTTCATATGAACAATTTAGAGTTTTTCATACTAAACGATTAACTTACAAATGTATTACCTTCAGGAACATCGAAAAATGTATCATTTCTTAGACACATTTCTTGTTAATTTATAGGTTTAGAATTGTGGAAAATAAATTGAAGTTTCCTACTTGTCCTTCAAGTTAAATCCATTCATTAGAGCAAACAAAAACATTGCTTTTAATGCCTTGACTTTAGAGGGGAGTGGAGGGATGGGTGTCCTCCTATCATCATGTGCTGAGGGTAGAGAGCTTCAAGTTGTCAGGAGTTCTCATCAGCAATAGCCTCTCCTAATTCACCAATGTAGACATCATGGCCACAAATGCAGACCAACTTCCTCAGGAGGATAAAAAAAATTGGCATTTCCTCATCACCCCTTACTGATTTTTATCAAAGCAACACAGAATACGTCCCATCTGGATGTTTGACAACGTGGTATAGCAGCTGCTGAGCCCGTGACTGTAAGAAACCGCAGAGCGTTCTGGACTCCTCTCAGTGCATGTTAGAATTCAACCATTCTTCCTGAGAGTTTTCACTGCACCAGTGAAGTCAGCATAATCATAGACTCCACCCGCCCAGACAGTCTCTCATCTGTCCCACTGTATAATCATAGTCTCCACCCGTCCCAGACAGTCTCCCATCTGTCCCACTGCATAATCATAGACTCCACCCGTCCCAGACAGTCTCCCATCTGTCCCACTGCATAATCATAGACTCCAATTGTCCCAGACAGTCTCCCATCTGTCCCACTGCATAATCATAGACTCCACCCATCCCAGACAGTCTCTCATCTGTCCCACTGTATAATCATAGACTCCACCCGCCCAGACAGTCTCTCATCTGTCCCACTGTATAATCATAGACTCCACCCGTCCCAGACAGTCTCCCATCTGTCCCACTGCATAATCATAGACTCCACCCATCCCAGACAGTCTCCCATCTGTCCCACTGCATAATCATAGACTCCACCCATCCCAGACAGTCTCTCATCTGTCCCACTGTATAATCATAGACTCCACCCGCCCAGACAGTCTCTCATCTGTCCCACTGTATAATCATAGTCTCCACCCGTCCCAGACAGTCTCCCATCTGTCCCACTGTATAATCATAGACTCCACCCGTCCCAGACAGTCTCCCATCTGTCCCACTGCATAATCATAGACTCCACCCATCCCAGACAGTCTCCCTTCTGTCCCACTGCATAATCATAGACTCCAATTGTCCCAGACAGTCTCCCATCTGTCCCACTGCATAATCATAGACTCCACCCGTCCCAGACAGTCTCCCATCTGTCCCACTGTATAATCATAGACTCCACCCGTCCCAGACAGTCTCCCATCTGTCCCACTGCATAATCATAGACTCCAATTGTCCCAGACAGTCTCCCATCTGTCCCACTGTATAATCATAGACTCCACCCGCCCAGACAGTCTCTCATCTGTCCCACTGCATAATCATAGACTCCACCCGCCCAGACAGTCTCTCATCTGTCCCACTGTATAATCATAGACTCCACCCATCCCAGACAGTCTCCCATCTGTCCCACTGCATAATCATAGACTTCACCCATCCCAGACAGTCTCCCATCTGTCCCACTGCATAATCATAGACTCCACCCGTCACAGACAGTCTCACTTTAAAGTCAGCATAATCATAGACTCCACCCATCCCAGACAGTCTCCCATCTGTCCCACTGTATAATCATAGACTCCACCCGCCCAGACAGTCTCCCATCTGTCCCACTGTATAATCATAGACTCCACCCGTCCCAGACAGTCTCCCATCTGTCCCACTGTATAATCATAGACTCCACCCATCCCAGACAGTCTCCCATCTGTCCCACTGCATAATCATAGACTCCACCCATCCCAGACAGTCTCCCATCTGTCCCACTGTATAATCATAGACTCCACCCATCCCAGACAGTCTCCCATCTGTCCCACTGTATAATCATAGACTCCACCCATCCCAGACAGTCTCCCATCTGTCCCACTGCATAATCATAGACTCCACCCATCCCAGACAGTCTCACTTTAAAGTCAACATAATCATAGACTCCACCCATCCCAGACAGTCTCCCATCTGTCCCACTGTATAATCATAGACTCCACCCGTCCCAGACAGTCTCCCATCTGTCCCACTGCATAATCATAGACTCCACCTATCCCAGACAGTCTCCCATCTGTCCCACTGCATAATCATAGACTCCACCTATCCCAGACAGTCTCCCATCTGTCCCACTGTATAATCATAGACTCCACCCATCCCAGACAGTCTCCCATCTGTCCCACTGTATAAACATAGGCTCCACCCGTCCCAGACAGTCTCCCATCTGTCCCACTGCATAATCATAGACTCCACCCGTCCCAGACAGTCTCCCATCTGTCCCACTGCATAATCATAGACTCCACCCATCCCAGACAGTCTCTCTTTAAAGTCAGCATAATCATAGACTCCACCCATCCCAGACAGTCTCTCTTTAAAGTCAGCATAATCATAGACTCCACCCATCCCAGACAGTCTCTCTTTAAAGTCAGCATAATCATAGACTGCACCCATCCCAGACAGTCTCCCATCTGTCCCACTGCATAATCATAGACTCCACCCATCCCAGACAGTCTCCCATCTGTCCCACTGTATAATCATAGACTCCACCCATCCCAGACAGTCTCCCATCTGTCCCACTGTATAATCATAGACTCCACCCGTCCCAGACAGTCTCCCATCTGTCCCACTGTATAATGTATTGAATTGTACAATACGATGGACTGTTAACCTCATAAGCTGCCTTGTTACTTTCTCACACTTCATTGTCAGTCTGAACTGCTCTTTCTGTGGCTGTTACACATCTCGTCATTCTATGCACTGTGTTTGATCTGCATGAACAACATGTGAGATAAGCTTTTCACTGTACGTCAGTGCATGTGATGATGATAAACCAATTCCAATTACTGTATCTTAGAAAGATGGTGCCTCTGACTTTCAAAGAATGGCACCGTAACATGTTGTAATGTCAGCGTAGGGTTTGCTCTCTGGTCTGCAGAGTAGGACGTAATCTTGCAGTCTTCCATACTTCACTTCTCTGCCCCAGATCATATTGGCACTGGAGCAAGGAAGTGGAGACAAATACACTGTCAGGGGTTGGAATATTATCACTTGCCTTCCCCATGCACATGTTGAAATTGTCCCTTCGTATGTGATTTTTACTTTTAATTTTCCCTCTGTTCCAAAAACAACAGCTGAATTCTGTTGCCAGTAGCTACCTTGATAATGTGGAATAGGCAAGGCTAATTACTGGAAATTATATCTCTTATTATCTGATTGGAGGAAGACAAAAAAGCGAGACAGATGGAAAGAACGAAATACCATCTGTATTTGATCATATCAAACAACAGACCAGTAGCCTACTCCTGATAATTTCTTGCTTTCCTGTAAAGTGTCAGTGAATGGTATCTGAATGGACTTACTGAAAAATTTAATGAACAGAAAAGAACGTGTAGGATTGGAGGTGAACTGGCTACATGTTTCCTTAATAGTCTGGTCAGTCGGAGATGAGACACAGTCATGAAAGGTCCATTCTTAGATTGGAACTGATGCTGTGCAAGGCTCTGTAATAATATCTCAGTTTTCTACTGAGGGTAAGCTTGACCACCGAGGGTTATCATTGTGTACCACAGATTTGATGTTTTTGCAAATCCCTTGCAGCCCTGCAATGCCTTTGCAAAATCATCTAACATTTAATTCAGCAAAAGCATTTCCCTGGAACTTGTTCAATAACTGGCCAGTGAAGCAGTGAATGCAGAAAGCTGTACAATGAAGCTGTAGGTCGTTTAGGCCGAATTTAATTCAGTGCACAATGTCCTTGGGTTTAAAGCCAATGTACAGAGATTCTCAAGAGTTTCAATAAATTTCAGTAGGTCCATTTAATACGAGAGAAATGTATACAATATACATCCTGAAATTCTTGACCTTTACAAATATCCGCAAAAACAGAGGAGCATCCCAAAGAATGAATGTCAGTTAAATGTTAGACCCCGAAGAGTTGAGCTTCTCTCAATTAATTTATTTAACAAAAGCTTTCAATGATGAGCTTTTGAAGTTTAACTGTTTAGCAAGCTCCTGAGAGGAGGGAATGGCGTACGGGAGCTGTCAACGTATCTAGCCGAAAGGAGATGCAGATTCATTTGCTGCTGCTGTCAGGTAGAAGGCGCAAGAGCCTCAGGACTTGAACAGTTACTATCCCTCAACCATCAGGCTCTTGAACTAAAGGGGATAACTAAACATCTAAGGAATCTTTTAACTTTTAGCTTGTTATTTATTTATATCTGCATTTGTACGGTTTGTCGTTCACTGATCCTGTTTACAGTTAGTGTTCTATAGATTTGCTAAGTATGCCCACAGAAAAAGAAATCTCAGGGTTGTATGAGGTGTATGTAGTCTGATAATAAATTTTATTTTGAGCTTTGAAGGTGAATTGTTGTCCGTCTATTTCCAGCCTGTGCCATCTTTAGCCATTGGTGTAACATGCTTGGTGTGAGGACAGCAGTTGTCCTGGGCATGTGTCTGGTGAGGGAAGAACTGGGAAAGGTCATCCCATCCCATCTTGATAGAATTACAGCCAAAAGAGAAATGTTTGAGAGAGGATCACCCCAGCAGGAGGTGGGGCAGAATTGGGATCCTGGAGAGGGCTTCCTGACAGATGAAAAGCAGATCCAGTCCAGATCTCCTTCAGCATTTGTAGGCTTGTGCAATAATGTGAGCGGTATTGCATCAGCTGAAGTGTTTGCAGTAATAACTCACCAAAGTCTTCTGGCTGAACTGGCTGGTGAGTGGGGAAAAAAGCCCTCCCAGCGTAAGGACGGAGCATCCACGCTCCAAGTGGTTCTCCGGGATCAGTTCCTTTCCCCGGGCATGGACAGGAAGTGCTGCTTTGAATTCGGAAGGAAAGAAGAGGTAGAACTGTACAACGTGCAACCCGCCAATGGCTGACACCTTGATTCATAATCTAAAGGCAGCAATTGAAACCTCACCACCTCAGCACGGTTGTTTAAATATATCTGGAATATAAAAACCTTATCTGTTAGTGGCCATGGGATATGAGTGCTCTCTCTCCACCGTTAGATTTCTGAATGGACAATGAATGCATGTACCCTACCTCACTATTTATTCTTTTTTGCTCTCTTTTCACCCTAGCTTAATTTTATATATATCATTGTAATTTTTTTTAAATTATTACTGTGTATCACAACATATGCCAGTAATATTAAATCTCATTCGGATTCTGATTCTATCCGATTCCCATTGTCTTCTATTTGGAAGAATCCTTCCCTGCTGTTCTGCTAAATCAAATGGTATTAAAATGGTTGATTCGGTAATAGCTGAGCTAGTCCTTGGTTTGAGGACAATGGGCAATAACTGCAAACTTTGTGACTGATGCAACACCCCATGAATGAGCAAAGTTAGCTGGTGGTCTATGCATTATGTGATAGTGGATAGAATCTGAGGCTAACAGCCAAAGAGCAACGAGAGAGCGAGTCCATCAGCAACCAAACTGGACAGTTCTGTGGAGCTACAGGAGATAGGCGGAGTCCTCAATGAACAATTCTGTTTTTACATAAAAACTCAGGAACCTTAGATAGTTAATGAGAAAAAGAGATACTGGATATCTTAATGCTTATGAAGATAGATAAATCTCCAGGGTCTGATCCAGGTGACAACACAGTGGGAAGTTAGAGAAAAGAAATTGTGGTAGCCCTGGCTGAGGTATATGCATCAGACCATTTTTTATGGATGCTCCATAGAAAACATCCTATGTAGATACATACCAGCTTTGTATGGCAACTGCTCTGCTTGTGAGCACAAGAAACTCCAGAGATCTGGACAGCTCTGCACATCACAGAAACCAGCACCCCTCTGTGAACTTCTCACTGCCTCTGTAAAGCATAATCAAAGGTCCCACCTACCCTAGCCATTTTCCCTTCTCCTTCTGGGCAGCAGGTACAAAAGCTGGAAAGCATGTACCACCAGGCTCCAAAACAGCTTCTACCCCACTGTAATCAAACTCTTGAATGGACCACTTATGCGATAAGATAGACTCTTGACCTTGTGTTTTTGCATCATATTGTTTCTCTGCATTGCACTTTATCTGTAGCTATTGCCTTTATTCTGCCTTATTATTATATTTTACCTTGTTCTACCTTAATGCACCGTGTAATGATTTGACCTGTATGAACAGTGTGCAAGACACGCTTTTCACTCTATCTCAGTACGTGTGACAATAATATATCAGTACCAATCAGCAGACCTTTGTTTCCACCACTAACTCTGTTCCTGTTTCCACGCCATCTTCTACTTGGCTTCATCTGCCCAACAACCCCTCCTTACCTGAATCCACCTATTGCTAGCTTTGACCTTGCCTCTCCTGTTCACAGATTAGTACTGGCCACCTCCCCTCTCCACTCTCAGCCCTGCCCTGCTGTAAGGACCTGAAACCTCGACTGTCCCTCTGCCTCCACAGCTGCTGCCTGACTTCTTGAGCTACTCCGGTTGTTGTTTTTGTCTTTTACCTTCTTTTTAAGATATTTATAATCGTGATGATGATTTCATATTTTCTGTCAGAATAACTAATCAGATGCTCCTGATGTGACATGAATTCTGGAATATCCCTAGAATTGCACACCAGTTGTCATAGCAATGAACTCCCTTTGCCAGACACAAGGAGTTTCTTTTTGAAATTGCAACGTAAGTGTATGTGGGTGCTCATTGTACTGTTAGTGCAATGATCCATCACTGTTTTAAATTGCTTTTATTATATAAAACCTGCACTGGGTATCATTTAATTTAGCATGAAGGAATTCTGCCCTTGATATTTTGTTGCAGAAACTGATGTTGGTGGCAAATGACTGTGCAATCAGTAATTTTCTTCATTGGTGTGTTGAAGCGTAGGATGAGGAGGGAGATTGTGTGGCTGTGTGTAACAGCATGCTGAACACTTCGGTAAATGTCACTGCCGTGTCCTCTTTCAGTGTGGTTGTGAGGGAGCACTTTCCAAACTGGTGCCTAGTGTGTGAGACCACTTCAGCCAGTGTGCTCTGAGTAAAAGGTGCCTCCCAGGAGCTGGCTTGCAATCTCTTTCTTTGACAGCACTATTCCTTGTCACCCACTTTCCCCTCCCTCCCCGTCAGCGGCTGAGCACTGCCCCCCTTCCCACTAAAACCTCACTCTGCTCAACTTCTACCACTCTCCCTTTACTGATCTGTCAATTGCACCGTAACCACATTAACTATACCATCTTATTCCTCCTTGCATTATTTATTTCTGAACTTCACAGTAATTTCATATCTTTGCACTGTACTGCTGCTGCAAAACTTCAAATTTCATGTAGTTTAAGCCAGTGATAATACTTCTGATTCTTACTCTGCACTGAGGATGTGTAAGTTTAAATACGTTCAGCACCGTCTCCCACGTGTCCCATTGCTCAGAGCTACAGACTGTGTCTGTAGTAGGACCTTTGCTATGCTACACGCTTGGACATTGTCTGCTATGCATTGCACTTTTAAGGAGCTTTTAAATTGTTGCATTTCTAGTCCAGATGTAACTAAAAAAGCTGTGACATAACTTCCTGACTCGTGAACTCATACGCTGCCTAATCCACTCTGTCAACCTGAGCCCTTACTTCCAGGAAGCTGTGGACTTAAACCAGAAGGTCCCTCAGTGCATGAATATGTACTTTCTTTCTCCAGTTGTAAGGATATATTACCCCATTTTTCTGAGTTTGGTAAAGGGTTTACTATTCATTTGGAGCATCTTGGCTTTGTTTTAGCTACAGATTCCACAGCATCAGGAAGAACAGAGAGGGTGGGAGATGAGCAACGAGGAAGTAGAATATTGCAGAGGGTGTCCTGGCTCATGTACAGCTCATGCAAGAAGTGTGATAAGTGTTCCTCCAATTCTTGTGTCAGTACCATCCAAGATAATTCAGTTACAAGTTAAGTCACATAATTTCTGCCAGAGCAGGCAGATGGGGCTGGGGAGTGGAGTAGGGGGGGGGGGGGGTTACACTGTTGTCTGAGGTACCTAACACCATATTGTTATGAAATCTGAAGATTCCACCATGGGAGGCCATTTTCCATTCCGCCAGTAGTTTTAAACAAGTGCAGTGAGACAGCTGTATTAGCTCTGGAACCACCATGCTGGCTGACTTTATTACTAAATGCTGCTGCCATCCCCATCTCCAAAACAAACCCTGCTATTGAGGAGGCAGTGGGAGTTGCAGTTTTGCTGCAAGTGACCTCGAAACGTAAAGGCTTTTCTGTCGAGTGCAGAGGTCAGGTCTCTCTGTGGAGGTCAAAGGACAGGACGGCTGAATCAGGACCTAGTTCTGGAAGCATTATGGATTGTTGGTGAGAACTGAGTGGATTACATGTCTGTGAAAGTCAGGAGGTTCTATTACAGGTGATGGAGGCCAGGCGTTTTTGCTTGACCTTTTAAACGAACTGGTTTACACTAATATGGCAGGGCGATAGGAACCAGTAAGATTCAGCTGAGGATGAGCCTGCAAGTTTACAAGTAGATGATGGCTGTGACATGAATGTAAGGAAGGACAAACCAATGATTGGGTACAAATGCATACAGAGCAAAGAGTTAAATTGTACCACAGAGGCAAAATTCAAAAGGGCAAAGAAGGCAGGACTGAAGGTGTGGTATTTAAATGTGTGTAGCATTTGGAATAAGGTGGACAAACTCGTGGAGCAATTAGAGATTGGCCGGTATGACGTTGCAGGCATCACGGAGTTGTGGCTGAAAGAGGGCCTTTGTTGGGAGCTTAACATCAAAGGCTATACTTTGTATCAAAAGGACAGGCGGAAAGGCATAGGCGCTACTGTGGCTCTGTTGGTAAGAGGTGGAGCTTTAGGTTATTTTCAGGGGCTCCAATCAGCATAGGCCAATAGAAAGAAGGGAGGTGTAAGCTGAGCAGCCGTTGTCAGAGTGGGCCTGTGTTGGAGTGATCAGTTGGGCAAGAAGGTGGAGATTCTAAGTAAGTGAGTAAGCTTCTAATAGGTTTTTTTCCCTGTTAATACTTAGCTAGTGTGCTGAGAATGGAAGTGGTATGTTCCTTGTGTGAGATGTGGGGAACTCTGGCACCAAGCTGAAGCTCCGTGATGAGGAACAGGATCTGCAGCTGAATGGCCTTCCGCTCATACACAAAATGAGGTGATACATAGGAGCTACAGTCACCCCTAGATTTCAGGAGGAAGGTAACTGGGTGACTACCTGGAGAGGGAAAGAGAATAGTGCAGAGTACCCTTGTGGCCGCTTTGGATACTGCTTGGGGGAAAATAAAATGATTTGGCAGATGAACGAGTGGCTGAGGGAGTGGTGCAGGTGTCAGGGGTTCAGATTTCTGGATCATTGTGATTTCTCCTGGGGAAGATATGTCTGTACAAAAAGGACTGGTTACACCTGAACCCAATGGGGATAAATATCCTTGCTGGCAGGTTTGCTAGAACTGTGGAGAAGGGCTTAAACTAATTTGGCAGGGGGATGGGAACTGGAGTGGTAGGGCTGAGGGATTAGTTGGTATATGACTAGATGCAGTATGTAATAAGACTGTGAGGAAGGACAGGCAGATGATGAAGCAAAATTGAAGTCAATGGGATGACTTAAAGTATAACAGGAGGCCAACATCAAAAAGGGTGATGAATGCAGGTCTACAGGTGTTTCATCTGAATGCAAGCAGTATATGGAATAAGGTAGATGATCTTGCAGTGCACTTAAAGACTGGCAGTTATGATGTTGTGGGCATCTCTGAGTCATGACTGAAAGAAGATCATAGTTCAGCGTTTAACGTCTAAGGATACAGAATAGGATAGGATGCAGAAGTGGGCTGAGAAGTGGCAGATGGGGTTCAACCCAGAGAAGTGTGAGGTGGTACACTTTGGAAGGACAAACTCCAAGGCAGAGTACAAAGTAAATGGCAGGATACTTGGTAGTGTGGAGGAGCAGAGAGATCTGGGGGTACATGTCCACAGATCCCTGAAAGTTGCCTCACACGTAGATAGGGTAGTTAAGAAAGCTTATGGAGTGTTAGCTTTCATATATCAAGGGATAGAGTTTAAGAGTCGCGGGGTAATGATGCAGCTCTATAAAACTCTGGTTAGGCCACACTTGGAGTACTGTGTCCAGTTCTGGTCGCCTCACTATAGGAAGGATGTGGAAGCATTGGAAAGGGTACAGAGGAGGTTTACCAGGATGCTGCCTGGCTAGAGAGTATGGATTATGATCAGAGATTAAGGGAGCTAGGGCTTTACTCTTTGGAGAGAAGGAGGATGAGAGGAGACATGATAGAAGTATACAAGATATTAAGAGGAATAGATAGAGTGGACAGCCAGCGCCTCTTCCCCAGGGCACCACTGCTCAGTACAAGAGGACATGGCTTTAAGGTAAGGGGAGGGAAGTTCAAGGGGGATATTAGAGGAAGGTTTTTCACTCAGAGAGTGGTTGGTGTGTGGAATGCACTGCCTGAGTCAGTGGTGGAGACAGATACACTAGTGAAATTTAAGAGACTACTAGACAGGTATATGGAGGAATTTAAGGTGGAGGGTTATATGGGAGGCAGGGTTTAAGGGTCGGCACAACATTGTGGGCTGAAGGGCCTGTACTGTGCTTTATTGTTCTATGTTCTATACACATTGCATCAAAAGATTGGCAGATAGGCAGAGGAGGTGAGGTGGCTCTGTTGGTTAAAAAGTAAAATCTAATCCTTAAAAAGAGGTGACATAAGATTGGAAGATGTAGAATCGTTGTGGGTAGAGTTAAGAAACTGCGAGGGTAAAAAGACCCTGGTGGGAGTTATTTACAAGCCTCTGAACAGTAACCAGGCAATGGACTACAGATTACAACAGGAGATCGAAGAGTCATGTAAAAAGGACAATGTTGTGATAATCATGGGGGATTTCAATATGCAGAACGATTGGGAAAATCCAGTTTGGGAATTTGTAGAATGCCTATAAGATGGTTTTTAAGAGAAGCTTGTGCTTGAGCCCACTCGGGGAACAGTAATCCTGGATTGGGTGTTATGTAATGACCCACATTTGATTAGGGAGCTTAAGGTACAGGAACCCTTAGAAGGCTAATCATAATGTGATAGAATTCACCCTGCAATTTGAGAGGGAGAGCACAAAGTCAGATGTATCAGTGGAGTAAAGGGAAATAAAGAAGCATTGGAGAGGAACTGGCCAAAGGTGATTGGAAGGGGATGCCAGCAAGATTGACAGCAGAACAGTAATGGCTGGTGCTTCTGGGGGAAATTTAGAAGGCGCAGGAAAGATGCATCTCAGAGATGAAGAAATATTCTAAGGGGGAGGATGAGGCAACCATGCCTGACAAGGGAAGTCAAAAACAGCATAAAAGCACAAAAGAGGGCATTATAATGTAGCAAATATTAGTGGGAAGGTAGAGAATTGGGTAGCTTTTAAAACCAACAGAAAGGAACTCAAAAGCCATAACGAGAGGAAAGGTGAAATATGAAGGTAAGCTTGCCAATAATTTAAACGAGAATACAAAAACTTTTTCATATACAGTACTGTGCAAAACTCTTAGGCACATAGGTAGCTAGGATGCCAAAGACTTTTGCACAGCAAGGTAGTTATTTTATGTATTGCACTGTACTGCTGCAGAATAAAAAACAAATTTCATGACATATGTAAGTGATGATAAACCTGATTCTGGTATGGGCCTGTGTTGTGGACTGAGAGTAGGACGGGGGTAGGGAGAGGAGAATCGTGGTTTGGAAAAGAGGAGGGAGAGGGGAAGGAGCGGGAAGCACCAGAGAGACATTCTGTAATGATTAATAAACCAATTGTTTGGAATCAGATGACCTTGCTTGGTGTCTCAGGACTGTGTGTGCCCACCCCTCACCCCTGACACTCCTTCTCTGCCACCTGTCCCACACCCCTCCCGTGGCTCTCCCCCCTTGCCATTCCCAACATCCTTTGCTCCTGTCAGATTCACAAGCTCACTCCACATTGACAAATAATGTGTGAAGAAGTCTGAAGCACTCAAGCTCTATGTCTGTGTTGAAGATTTTTGCACAGTACCGTGTAACGAGTAAAAGAGAGATGAGAGAGCATATTGGACCTCTGGAAAATGATACTGTATGGGTGGTAATAGGGGACAAAGAAATGGCAGAGGTACTTAAAATGTAATTGGTGTCAGCCTTCACTGTGGAAGACACAAACAGAATGCCAGGAATGCGAGAGTGTCAGGGAGCAGTGTGAGTGCTGTTGCTATTACTAAGGAGAAAATTAAAATTTAATTTTAAGGCACAATTAGGGTTTAGGGCAATGGATAACAGAGCAACTATCTACCATCATCAGATACTGCTACAATACAGAGATCGCCCAAAAACAACCCTTCATGAAAATCTGCTGGTTAGATTGTGCGACCTCGGCTTGCTGAGGGAATCGGGCCTGCAGTCCTCGGAGTCGCCTGATGCCGGTAGCTGGAGGTGGGGACGTCGTAAAAGGTGTGCGAGGAAACGGAAGTGAGGTGAGCGGGGAGGAGTCTGTGCCAGGAAAAAAGTAAGCCCTAGCCGGCCGGCTCTCCCGTCCATTCTGCTCTCCGATGGACATTAAATTGGACAACATCTGTGGCAACGAAATACTCGGCGGGAGTACAGAAACGGACAGAATCCTGGGCACCACCATTCAGCTGATTATTTATGTAACAGATTTTCCCCCAGGCCATCGGACTATCAACCTACCGACAGCTGCTGTGCCTATTGTCTTGTTTATTATTTATTGTAATGCTTGCACTGTTCTGTGTATTTTATGCAGTCCTGGGTAGGTCTGTAGTCTAGTGTAGTTTTTGGGTTGGTTTACATAGTTCAGTGTAGTTTTTGTATTGTTTCATGTAGCACCATGGTCCTGAAAAACGTTGTCTCGTTTTTACTGTGTATTGTACCAGCAGTTATGGTCGAAATGACAATAAAAAGCGACGAGACTTGACTTGACTTGAGAAGGTGCTTGAGAAGCTGAAAGGTTTGAAGGTAGTTAAGTCACCTTTGCCAGGTGGACTATACACTTCAGGGTGGTGAAGGCATTAGTAATGATCTTTCAAGAATAACTAGATTCTGGATTGGATCTGGAGGACTGGAAGATTCCAAAAGCCGCTCTAGCTGTGAAGAACTTTGGGGATTTAATTTGACAAGTTGATTTTACCCAGCTGCCCAAGAATAACTGAAGATGTGTTACTGTTTTGTCTCTCAAGATTAATCAGTATTGTGAGAATTTGGAATCAAACTTCAAAATAAATTATCGAGTTATGTCTATGTTACCTTGAGATTAAAAATAGAAATATTACAGATCCTAGGCCCAAAACATTGAATGATCATTTATTCATTTTCATCGAGGCTGCCTGACCTGTTGATTTCCTCCAACATTTTTTGTGTGTTGCTTTGGATTTCCAACATCTGTAGTATCTCTTGTGTTTATGATTCACTGCAGATTATAGAGTCAGTTCAGAGTTGAGGTGAATGAAATCATCTATACTGGTTCAGGAGCCTGATGGCTGTAGGGTAATAACTGTTGCTGAACCTGGTGGTGTGGGGCCTGAAGTTCGGTGGTAGCAGCAGAAAGAGGGCACGACCGAGATCGTGGGAGTCTTTGATGATGGGTGCTGAATGCTCCACGTAGCTGTGCTCAGTGCTGGGAGAGCTTTGCCTGGCATGTATCCACCATTTTCTGCAGCTTTTTCCAGTATCAGTCCGTGTTGCAACCAGTCAGAATATGCTCTGCTGTGCATTTATAGAGGTTTCTTAATACGTTTGGTGACTTACTGAATCTAGGTCCAAAGTAAATCCTTGCTTTCTATGGTTCAACTTTCAGATACACTCAGTGGCCACTTTATTAGGTACACTTGTACATTTGTCATTAACGTAAGCCAATCATATGGCAGTAACTCAATACATGAAAGCATGCAGACATGGTCAATAATGTCAGTCCAGTCATCAGAATTTGAAAGAGAGAAGATCTAAGTGACTTTGACTGATGAATGATTGTTGATGCTAGATGGGGGGGTTGAGGATCTCCAGAAAACGCTGACTCCCTAGGATTTTCATGGAAAACAGTCTCTTGAGTTTACAGAGAATGGTGGGATAAACACAAAGAAACATCCAGTTCTGTGGGTAAAAACACCTTGCTAATGTCCAGACAGGTTTGAGCTGACAGGAAAGCGACAGTTTCTCAAATATTCACATGTTGTAACAGTGATGTGCAGAAGAGCATCTCTGAAGGACAAACATGTCAAACCATGAAGTGAATGGGCCTCAGCAAGAGAAGACCGCGAACATACAATCAACGGCTGATTTATTAGCTACAGGAGGTATACCTTCGAGCCTGTGTCTTCACTGCTAGTTGGGTTTGTGGGGGTGAGGGGAGAAATACAAACTGCTGCATCGGACACTTCCAAAAGCCGTTCTGCTTCTGATCTGAGGTGAATGTCACGGTGACCGTAGACATGGTTCATGTACCATGCAGTGCTTCAACTCCAAGACCCAAGCAGACAAACTTGTGTGAGAAAACTTACAATGTTTTTTACTTCCAGTGAATTAATGCAGAGCTTTTTACTGCCTGTTTGTTGGAGAATTTCAGAAATGCACTAATGCTCTGAATTCACGTGGTAAATTGTGCTTAAAAATAGTTGTTCAACAAATTATTAGGTATAGCTTAGTATAATCTCTTTGATTTCTCCATTTTACCTTTTGTTTTCTGTATTTCTTTGAAATTATTGCTAGAATTTGGTTAATTGTATTTTAGGTTAGGCCCTGGTGAGGGATGAGTTTTTGAGATTTTATGTAATAGTTTGTCATGGGAACTTATTACAAGTTGAATGTCTTTTGGACAAAAAAAAGGAATGAATTGTTGAATTTTTTCTTTGCATATTGTATTACACATGTACACATGTGAAGGATCAGAACAAATGTTGCCTAAATGAACTGCAAGCATCTGTCTGGCTCTTGTATGGCCATAAACACAAAGAAAAAACAATCTGAGTCTGATTTTATGGCTGAGGTTTGTTACCGCTCCGCACATTGGTGTGAACACCTTGTTTGTGGGACAGAAAGGAACAATCTGTCTGCAAATCAGATTAAGCATAACTGTTTTTCTCAGACTGTGTTGGTGGGCTGCACGCTGCTCAGGCTGTCTTTGTGCCAGCTTTCAGCTACCTCAGCTGGGTAGCAAGACAGGTCCTGTCAGTAATGGTTCGCTGTGGAGCCTAGCACTATCAGCAAGAGGGGAGAGATTTCGTGTCCCAGTCCTCACCAGTTTTTAGAGATGCACCATAGAGTGCATCATGGCTCGATACAGCAACCGTTCTGCCCAGAAACTGTAGAGTCAGTCCATCACAGAAACCCTATTCCCCCGGCCCCCCCCCCCCACCCCGTGGATTGTCTGCACTTCTGATTACTTCAGAAAAGCCACTGGCATAATCAAATACCCCTCACATCCACACATTCTTTCTTATTCCACCACCCAACTCCCCCACCCAATCAAACAGAAGATACAAAAGCTTGTGAACAGACACCAACAGGCTCAAGAACAGCTTCTACCCTGCTGTTTAAAAAACATAGAACGATAGAAAACCTAGAGCACATTACAGGCCCTTGGGCTCACAAAGTTGTGCTGAACATGTCCCTACCTCATAAATTACTAGGCTTACCTATAGCCCTCTATTTTACTAAGCTCCATGTACCTGTCTAAAAGTCTCTTAAAAGACCCTATCATATCCACCTTCACCACCAGTGCCGGCAGTCCATTCCACGCAAAAAACTTATTCCTGACATCTCCTCTGTACCTACTCCCCAGCACCTTAAGCCTGTCTCCTCTTGTGGCAACCATTACAGCCCTGGGAAAAAGCCTCTGACTATCCACATGATCAATGCCTCTCATCATCTTATACACCTCTATCAGGTCACCTCTCATCCTCCGTCGCTCCGAGAAAGGCCAAGTTCACTCAACCTATTCTCATAAGGCATGCTCCCCAATCCAGACGACATCCTTGTAAATCTCCTCTGCACCCTTTCTATGGCTTCCTCACCCTTCCTGTAGTGAGGAAACCGGAACTGAGCACAGTACTCCAAGTGGTGTCTGACCAGGGTCCTATATAGCTGCAACATTATCTCTCAGCTCCTAAATTCAATTCTACAATTGATGAAGGCCAATACACTATACGCCTTCTTAACCACAGAGTCAACCTGTGTAGCTGCTTTGAGCTTCCTATGGACTTGGACCCCAAGGTCCCTCTGATCCTCCACATTGCCAAGAGTCTGACCATTAATACTATATTCTGCCATCATATTTGACTTACCAAAATGAACCACTTCACATTTATCTGGGTTGAACTCCATTTGCCACTTCTCAGCCCACTTTTGTGTCCTATCAATGTCCCACTGTAACATCTGACAGCCCTCCACACTATCCACAACACCCCCAACCTTTGTGTCATCAGCAAACTTACTAACCCATCCCTCCACTTCCTCATCCAGATCATTTATAAAAATCATGAAGAGTAAGGGTCTAAGAACAGATCCCTGAGGCACTCCACTGGTGACTGATCTCCATGCAGATTATGACCCGTCTACAACCACTCTTTGCCTTCTGTGGGCAAGCCAGTTCTGGATCCACAAAGCAATGTCCCCTTGGATCCCATGCCTCCTTACTTTTTCAATAAGCCTTGCATGGGGTACCTTATCAAATGCCTTGCTGAAATCCATATACATACATCTACTGTTCTTCCTTCATCAATGTGTCACATCCTCAAAAATTTAAATCAGGCTTGTAAGTTACGACCTGCCCTTGACAAAGCCATGCTGACTATTCCTACTCATATTATACCTCTCCAATGTTCATAAATCCTGCCTCTCAGGATCTTCTCCATCAGCTTACCAAACACTGAGGTAAGATACACTGGTCTATAATTTCCTGGGCTATCTCTATTCCCTTTCTTGAATAGGGGAACAACATCTGCAACCCTCTAATCCTCCGGAACCTCTCCTGTCCCCATTGATGATGCAAAGATCATAGCCAGAGGCTCAGCAATCTCCTCCCTTGCCTCCCACTATAGCCTGGGGTACATTTTGTCTGGTCACAGTGACTTATCCAACTTGATGCTTTCCAAAAGCTCCAGCACATCCTCTTTCTTAATATCTACATGCTCAAGCTTTTCAGTCTGCTGCAAATTATCACCACAATCACTAAGATCCTTTTCCATAGTGAATACTGAAGTAAAGTATTCATTAAGTACCTCTGCTATTTCTCCGGTTGCATACACACTTTCCCACTGTCACACTTGATAGGTCCTATTCTTTCATGTCTTATCCTCTTGCTCTTCACATACTTGTAGAATGCCTTGGGGTTTTCCATAATTCTGTCCACCAAGGCCTTCTCGTAGCCCCTTCTGGCTCTCCTAATTTCCTTCTTAAGCTCCTTCATAGTAGCCTTATAATCTTCTAGATCTCTAACATTACCTCACTCTCTGAACCTTTTGTAAGCTTTTCTTTTCTTCTTGACTAAATTTATGACAGCCTTTGTACACCACTGTTCCTGTACCTACCACAACTTCCCTGTCTCATTGGAATGTACCTATGCAGAACTCTACACAAATATCCCCTGAATATTTGCCACATTTCTTCTGTACTTTTCCCTGAGAACATCTGTTTCCAATTTAAGCCTCCAGTTTCCTGCCTGATAGCCTCATAATTCCCCTTACTCCAATTAAATGCTTTTCTAACTTTTCTATTCCTATCTCTCTCCAATACTATTATAAAGAAGATAGAATTATGATCACTATCTCCAAAATGCTCTCCCACTGAGAGATCTGACACCTGTCCAGGTTCATTTCCCGATACCAAATCAAGAACAGTCTCTCCTCTTGTAGGCTTATCTACATATTGTGTCAAGAAACCTTCCTGAACACACCTAACAAACTCCACCCCATCTAAATCCTTTGCTCTAGGGAGATGCCAATCGATATTTAGGAAATTAAAATCTCCCACCACGACAACTCTGTTATTATTACACCTTTCCAGGATCTGTTTCCCAATCTGCTCCTCGATATCCCTGTTACTATTGGGCGACCTATAAAAAACACCCAGTAAAGTTATTGACCCCTTCCTGTTCCTAATCTCCACCCACAGAGACTCTACAGACAATCCCTCCATGGCGTCCACCTTTTCTGCAGCTGTGACACTATCTCTGATCAACAGTGCTATGCCCCCACCTCTTTTGCCTCCCTCCCTGTCCTTTCTGAAACATCTAAAACCTGGCATTTGAGGCAACCAATCCTGTCTCTGAGCCATCCAAGTCTCTGTAATGGCCACCACATCACATCTTCAAGTACTGATCCACGCTCTAAGCTCATCCGCTTTGTTCACAACACTCCTTGCATTAAAATAGACACATCTCAAGCCTTCAGTCTGAGCGCATCGCTTCTCTATCACCTGCCTATTCTCCCTCTCGCACTGTCTACAAGCTTTCTCTATTTGTGAGTCAACTTCCTCTTCCCCAGTCTCTTCAGTTCGGTTCCCAACCCCCAACAATTCTAGTTTTAACTCCAGTA
This sequence comes from Hemitrygon akajei, assembly GCF_048418815.1. Lineage (NCBI taxonomy): Eukaryota > Metazoa > Chordata > Chondrichthyes > Myliobatiformes > Dasyatidae > Hemitrygon > Hemitrygon akajei. The sequence goes on along the minus strand of NC_133143.1, from coordinate 6,163,090 downwards.
GCCTTAGCAAACCTCCCTGCCAAGATATTGGTTCCCCTGGGTTTCAAGTGCAACCCGTCCTTTTTGAACAGGTCACAGCTGCCCCAAAAGAGGTCCCAATGATCCAGATATCCGAATCCCTGCCCCTTGCTGTAATCCCTCAGCCATGCATTTATCCTCCACCTCATTCTATTCTCATTGTCGCATGGCACAGGCAGTAATCGCGAGATTACTACTTTTGCAGTCCTGCTTCTCAACTTCATTCCTAATTCCTTGTAGTCTTTTTTCAGGACCTCTTCCCTTTTCCTACCTATGTACCACGACCTCTGGCTGTTCTCCCTCTCACAGCAGGATATTTTGGATGCGATCTGAAGCATCCGGGACCCTGCACCTGTTTGTTATCAGACTCTTGTAAACACACAGCAAGAGCTGAGGAGCAGCTTCCACCCCGCTGTGTTTTATCAGACAATTGGATGGATCTCTTCTATGCTGAAGATGAACTCTTGTCCCTTGTACTTTATTTTCTACTTGCATTTTCTCTGTAACTGGAACGCTATATCTTTTATTCTCATTTAACATCTCCTTTTGGAATGATCTGTATGATGGTTTGCAAAATAGTTTTTCACTGTAGAGCAGAACATATGAGAAACCAATCCCACTATCATACTGGTTAGCACGGCTCTTTCAATTATTTTAGGATTGCTTTTTGAATTATTTTCCGTTTTGGGCTGAGTGGTAACCTCTCACTCAATGTTAGCAATGCTAAATCCAAGGAGCTGATTATTGACTTCAGGAGGAGGAAGCTGTAAGTCCATGAGCCGGTCCTCATCGGGGGGAGGGGAGGGGTTGGGGGAATCAGAGGTGGACATGGAGAGGGTCAGCAACTTTAAATTCCTTGGTCTTATCATTTCAGGGCATCCGTCCTGAGCCCAGCACATATGCTCAATTGTGAAGAAAGCATGGTAGTGCCTCTACTTCCTTAGAAGTTTGCAAAGTTTTGGCATGACATCTAAAACTTTGGCAAGTTTCTAAAGATGTGTGGTGGATAGTATTTAGACTGGTTGCATCACTGCCTGAAGTGGAAAGACCAATTCCCTTGATTAGAAAAATGTCCACGAAGTATTGGATGCAGTCCAATCAATCACAGGTAAAGCCCTCCCCATCATCGAACACATATATAAGGAGCACTGTTGCAGAAAGCAGCATCTATCACAAAGGGCCTCTATCACCCAGGTCATGCTCTCATCTCGCTGTTGCCATCGGGAAGAAGGTACAGGAGCCTCAGAACCCATGTCACCAGGTTCAAGAACAGTTATTACCCCTCAACCATCAGGCTCTTGAACCAGAGGGGATAACTCTATTCAACTTTAGTTGCCCCATCATGAGTTGTTCCCACAACCCACAGACTTACTTTCAAGGACTCATCATCACATGTTCTTGGTATTTATTGCCTATTTATTTATTATTTCTTTTTTCCTTTTGTATTCGCCCAGTTTGTTGTCTGTTGCATATTGGTTGTGTGACATGTGGCCTTTCACTGATTCTATAATGTTTGTTGAATTTACTGAGTATGCCCACAAGAAAACAAATCTCAGCGTTGTATATGGTGACATATGTGAACTTTGATAATCAATTTACCTTGAACTTTGACTTGTAGATCCTCTTTTTTTTCTCCAGAAGGTTTTTATTCAATGAGCTGATGGTCTGCCTTGGGACTTAAGACCTCAGGATGTGACTTCTAACCCCTTCTTTACATATCCTTTCCATCCTCTGCATTTTCATGTGCCTATCACCCCAGCAGTGCATTAAAAATACCCACCACACTCTGTGACAGACTTACTCCATATTGAATGGAATTGACTTTATTGCTTACACCCTTCATATACACGAGGAGTAAAAATCTTTACATTGCGTCTCTGTCTAAATGTGCAATTTATAGTCATTTATAATAAATAGTATGTATAACAGGATAGTCAATATAACATAGAAATACAGCTGTGTCAGCACAAGTTAATCAGCCTGATGGCCTGGTGGAAGAAGCTGTCCTGGAGCCTGTTGGTCCTGGCTTTTATGCTGTGGTACCATTTCCCGGATGATAGCAGCTGGAACAGTTTGTGGTTGGGGTGACTCAGGTCCCCCAATGATCCTTCAGGCCCTTTTTACACACCTGTCCTTGTAAATGTCCTGAATCATGGGAAGTTCACAACTACAGATGCGCTGGGCTGTCCGTACCACTCTCTGCAGGGTCCTGTGTTTGAGGGTAGTACAGTTCCCATACCAGGCAGTGATGCAGCCAGTCAGGATGCTCTCAATTGTGCCCCTGTAGAAAGTACTGAGAATTTGGGGGCCCACACCAAACTTCTTCACCCATTTGAGGTGGAAGAGGAGCTGTTGTGCCTTTTTCATCACACAGTCGGTGTGTACAGACCACGTGAGATCCTCGGTGATGTGGATGCTGAGGAACTTAAAGCTGTTCACCCTCTCAACCCCAGATCCACTGATGTCAATAGGAGTTGGTCTGTCTCCATTCCTCCTGTATTCCACAACCAACTCCTTTGTTTTTGCGACGTTGAGGGAGAGGTTGTTTGCTTGACACCACTGTGTCAGGGTGATGACTTCTTCTCTGTAGGCTGCCTCGTTATTGTTTGAGACTAGGCCAATCAATGTAGTGTTGTCGGCAAATTTAATGAGCAGATTGGAGCTGTGGGTGGCGACACAGTCATGGGTATACAGAGGGTAAAGGAGGGGCTTAGTACATAGCTCCGAGGGGCACCTGTGTTGAGGGGCAGAGGTGAGGGAACCCACTCTTACCACCTGCTGGCGATCAGACAGGAAGTCCAGGATCCAGCTACACAAGGCAGGGTGAAGGCTGAGGTCTCTGAGCTTCTTTTCGAGCCTGGGGGGAATTATGGTGTTGAATGCTGAACTATAGTCCAAGAACAGCATTCTGACTTAAGCATGCTTCTTCTCCAGATCTGTAAGGACAGTGTGTAGAGCTGTGACAATTGTGTCATATGTCGATCGGTTGTGTCAGTAGGCGAATTGTAGGGGGTCCAGTGTGGGTGGTAGCAAGCTGCAGATGTAGTCCTTGACCAGCCTCTCAAAGCATTTGATTATTATTGAGGTGAGTGTGACAGGACACTAGTTAATCAGACATTTTACCTTGGTCTTTTTAGGTACAGGGACAATGGTGAATGTTTTGAAGCAGGAGGGTACTCTACACTGGGAGAGGGAGAGATTAAAAATGTCTGTAAGCACACCTGCCAGTTGTGCCGCGCACATCCTGAGTACTCGCCCCGGGATGCTGTCCGGTCCCACAGCCTTGCGACTGTCCACCCATTGGAAACGCCTGCGTACTTTGGCCTCAGAGATGACCAAGCTGCCGGTCGCATCATCTGTAGACTTCTTCAGGGGCTCAGTGTCAGTAACATTGAATCGAGTGTAAAAAATTTAGCTCGTCTGGGAGAGAGGCAGCAATGTTAGAAACTCCATTGCATTTAGATTTAAAGTCTGCGATGGTATGCTGACCTTGCCATAAGTTGCGTGTGTTATTGGTGGATAGTTGTGTCTGGGCCGTGTCCCTCTGTTGTTGTATATTTCCTTACATTTGGAAATATATTTCCATATTTCCATATAGTAGATAGAAATGTATTTCCATATACTGTATTTCTTTTGAACTTTTTTCCTCTCACCTTAAAAGCTTGTCCTCTAATATTTTGACCCTGTCTGTGTTATCTAGGCCTCCTGCAATTTTATAAATTTCTGTCATATCTCTCATCAGACTCCGCTGCTCCCGGTTGTGCAGCCTCTCCCTTGGGTACGTGCCGTTTAGTCCAGACAGCATCCTCTTTTGTACAGAGAAACCTCCTGTATCCTTCTGTACCCTTTCCAAAACTTCCAACTTGGAGGACCAAGGAGCAAACTAAATTAGAATTTGTCAGTGGTCGTTGAATAGTATTAGCATGAGACATCCATTATTTGCTTTTCCTGCCATCGCAAACATCTTTTCCCTGGTGGACAGCCATACGTTTATTTCTCTGGTTCTTTTTGCTCCTTTGCCTAACCGGTGTGTTCTGTAGATGAACCAGACTGGTTGGTGGTGTCTGTGAGCATTGAGAGAAAATGCAGCGTTCTTGAAGCAAGAGGAAGGAAGTGTGAATTTTGTTTGGTTGACATTTATTGGCAGAGTTAATACTGGAGGGAGAAAACCAATTTTCCACATGGCCCTTTTGGGATTTTATTTTCTCTTTTTTATTGGTTAAAAGCAACAACAGTTGTAAAACGTTGCTGATGCAAGTCCTAGTACTGTTCAGTTTTCCAACGTGGCACTTGAGTGGTATAAAGATTTAATACCAGAGTTAACATTTTAAGAATTTTGTGGCCGCGATATTAAAACAAGCTGGTGGCGTGTATTGATGCTTGAAGCACTGGTTGGTGATAAAAAGAGATTTAGCAGGTTGTTGGGGGCTACTTCACTCCCCTGCAGGGTTTCTGGTTTAGCTGACCTGCTTTTCTTGAGGTCTGTGTTTTGTAATGACATTGTATGTAATAATTGGTCACTGCCAACTAGGAAAGACAATAAATATACATTTTACAAATGGACTTGTCAATGTCCTTTGCAAATCTTGGTGTTTGGCAGTGTCTCACAGCGATTTCTCCCCTTTGAATTGGGTGGAGGCGGTATGGGCTCAAATCCTACTCCAGATATGCAAGCAGTAGATTAGATCTTGTGTTCTGCTGCGTTGCTGAGGGAGCGAGGAATTGATGAGGCTTGATAATGCTCTTTTTGTCTCTTTGACAAAACTTCTCCAGCTGATTACACATGCAGCACCTTGCACCAAAGTAAGCAAAATTAGGCTGAAGCTTATGGAATAAATTTTCAAAGTAAATGGAATTATTGTCAAAAATATGTAAATGTCAAAAATCTGAAAATGGTTGAAGACCTTTTGTGTAATAACACTTGAGGAGGTGGATGGGAAAGTTGTAGAGGATATGAGCCAAATGCAGACAGATGGGATTAGCTTGGCCACTGGCAAGTTGGGCTGAAGGTTGTATGACTGAGAAGCAAGGAGGGTGAGGAAAGAATTGGTAGGACTAAGCAGATATTAATGAGAGGGTGAGGTCAGGTCTGCTTTGAGGAGAAGGCGTTAAAGTTCCAAACAGCTAGAGGAGCTCAGTGGTTCGAGCAGTGTCTGTGGAAGAAGGGAAGTGTCAAAACCATTATCTTCCCATTAATGCTGCTCGACACACTGAGTTCCTCCGGCATATCATTCATTATTGCAGGTTCCAGCATTTGTACTGTCTTCTGTCTCTGAAGCTGCTGAAGTTCCTAGTTCTCCAGTAACTAGGAAAGTTAAAGGGAGAGAACTTGCACAGTGGAACTGTAAACTGTCAAATACAGAGTTGTCCAAAATGCCCATGAGATCATGCTCTAGTCGTGGTGTTGTTGGCTGAAGGACAGCTACATACACATGATAAACAATTTGCAGGAAGTTACAGAATTTTGCAATGGCAGACACTATCTCAATGGCTCTCCACATGGCTATAGACCACCTGGCCAACACAAACACCTACGTCAGGATGCTGTTCATTGACTATGGCTCAGCATTTAATACCATCGTAACCACAATCCTAATTGAGAAGTTGCAGAACCTGGGTCTCTGTACCTCTCTCTGTAATTGGATCCTCAACTTCCTAACCAGAAGACCACATTCTGTGCAGATTGGTGATAACGTCTTCTCCTCACTGACGATCAACACTGGCGCACCTCAGGGGTGTGTGCTTAGCTCACTGCTCTACTCTCTATATACTCATGACTGTGTGGCTAGGCAGAGCTCAAATACCATCTATAAATTTGCTGATGATACAACCATTGTTGGTAGAATCTCAGGTGGTGATGAGAGTGCGTACAGGAGTGAGATGTGCCAACTAGTGGAGTGGTGTCATAGCAACAACCTGGCACTCAATGTCAGTAAGACAAAAGAGCTGATTGTGGACTTCAGGAAGGGTAAGACAAAGGAACACATACCAATCCTCATAGAGGGATCAGAAGTGGAGAAGGTGAGCAGTTTCAAGTTCCTGGGTGTCAAGATCTCTGAGGATCTAAACTGGTCCCAACATATCGATGCAGTTATAAAGAAGGCAAAACAACAGCTATACTTCATTAGGAGCTTGAAGAGATTTGGTATGTCGACAAATATGCTCAAAAACTTCTATAGTTGTACTGTAGAGAGCATTCTGACGGGCTGCATCACTGTCTGGTATGGGGGGGGGGGGGGCTGCTGCACAGGACTGAAAGAAGCTGCAGAAGGTTGTAAATCTAGTCAGCTCCATCTTGGGTATTAGCCGACAAAGTACCCAGGACATCTCCAGGGAGCGGTGTCTCAGAAAGGCAGCGTCCCCATTATTAAGGACCCCCAGCACCCAGGACATGCCCTTTTCTCACTGTTACCATCAGGTAGGAGGTACAGAAGCCTGAAGAGACACACTTAGCGATTCAGGAACAGCTTCTTCCCCTCTGCCTTCCGATTCCTAAATGGACATTGAACCCTCGGGCACTACCTCACTTCTTTTAATATGCAGTATTTCTGTTTTTGCATGTTTTAAATCTATTCAATATATGTATACTGTAATTGATTTACTTATTATTATTATTTTTATCTATATTATGTATTGCATTGAACTGCTGCTGCTACGTTAACAAATTTCATGTCACCGGTGATAATAAACCTGGTTCTGATTCTAATTCTGAATTTTTATACTTGGTCCACAAAACTCAGTGTGATTGAGCAGAAGATGGGATGCACTTCCTTCAGCTGACATTGGGCTTTACTGCAACTACGTAGGAGGCCAAGTGTATGGTTTAGAGTGGCAAGAAGGCATGAGATGCTGGACAACAGGGATGTTGGTTACCCCTGCAGATTGAGCACAAGCTCTCTGCAAAGGGGTCACAGTTATCTACGTGAGCCCCACATCTGCAATCCTTCCCTATCGTGTATCTGATCAAATGTCAATGTACCTACCCCAATTACTTCCTCTGGCAGCTCATTCCACATGGCATAGATAAAGTGGATTGTAGCAGTCTTTTTCCTAAGAGGGAGAGCCCAAAACTAAGGGCGAAGGTTCAGAGTGAGAGTAAAAATATTTGGAAGGGACCTGAGGGGCAACGTTTTCACACAGAGGGTGGTGAGTGTATGGAGTGAGCTGTCAGAGGAAGTGGTCGATGCAGGCACAATAGTATCATTTAAGAAGCACTTGAGTAGGTCGAAGGAGGGGCAATAGCAGGAGGGATATAGGGTAAATTGAAGAAATTGGGACTAGCTGTGTGGACAATGTGGTTGGCATGGACTGGTGAAGGCCTGTGTCTGTCCTGTATTGCTCTATGAATCAATATACCCACCACTCATCATGTGGAAAATGTTGCTCCTCAATTAAACATTACCCCTCATCTTAAAACTATGCCCTCTAGTTTGTGATTCTCTTTCCCTGGGAAATGACTGCATGTTTGCCCCTCACGATCTATAGGGTCAGCCTTCAGTCACCTATACTCCAATGAATAAAGTCCTAATTTTATTCTGTCTACAATTCAGACTGTCAGGTCCTGGCAGCAGTGTTGTTGGCTATCGGTGTATGAGTCAGTGTGGGCTCTGAGTGCAGTAAAAATTACCATCTGGTGGAAAGAAAGGAGGTGAAGCACAAGGTGCTCGGTACCTGTGTTTGCATGGAAAGTGCTGGAAGGAGGAGAGATAAATGAGCTGAGCAAAGGAGCAATCACTTCCCAATGCTGAGGGTGGAGGAGGGGAAGATGAGTCTGGCGGTGAAATCTCAAAGCTGGCAGAAAACGCTGTCTGAACGCAGAGCTTATGGGGTGGGAAGTAGAGAGAGGAGAACTCTTCCTTGCATTTAGATAGAACTTAGAAGACTATGGCACATGCACAGGCCCTTTAGATCATGATATTGCACTGGGCTAATTAAATAGCTCACTAGACTAATCCTCTCTGCCTACACAACCCCTTCCTTCTCTGCAAATCCCTGTGTCTTTCAAATACCTGTATCAAACTTATCTCCACTACTGCCCCAGCAGTGTACCCATCACTCCCCGTATCATTAAAAATATATATTGCCACGTGGTTATCTCTGAACTTGCTCTCTCTCACCTTGAGTGAATTCGCCCTAGTATTGGAAAGAGATCCAGTTCTGTACTCTATCTCTGCCTCTTGCTCTTATAAACCACCATCAGATCTTACCCCAGTTTCACTATTACAGAGAAGATAACAGGTCTGTCTAACCTGTTCTTATTTCACATGTCCTGTAAGTAAGGCAGCCTCCTGCTGAACCTCGTTTGCAGCTTCTTCAAAGCTTCTGCATCCTCACTGTAAGTGGATGACCAGACATAGCCTCAGCGGAGATTTACCACTCCTTTCAAACCCCGCTGCTCCTCAACTGATCAAGAACATAGAGAAGCAGAAGTCATCATTCAGGAAGGAAATCCTTTCAAATATACCCATGGATGGGACTTGGAGATGGAATGGAATTATTATAGCACCCAGTGGGTGGTTCTCACGAACCTACCCTTGTGAAGAGACAGATTCAGGAAGGAAGGGAAGAGTCAGAGGTGGACCATGGGAAGGAGAGAGCAGGATGGTAATTGTCAACAAGAAAACAAAGTTTGAGTTCTGTATGAGTGTAGGAGGTGGCACCCAATGCCCATTGATCTGTCTGATAAAGGAGGAGTCCTGAGTAGACTACATCGAACTGTTCAGTATGACCCACAGAAAGCTGAAGGGTATAGTGTGGGCCCATGGCAGTTTCTATTACTTCACTTTCTGAACCAGGGAAAGCAAGGTGCAGGCGGTTTTTGAAGTTGAGAACTCTCTTACCAAGTTTGCCTTCAGGTAACTTCCATTTTGCTTCAGAACCAGCTAGTTCTACTGTAGGTTACTCATCTACTTCTGGCTTTCCCTTTACTTCTCTGATATGACCCTGCATCTTGCTGCATTCTTTCTCCAATTACCCATTTTAACTATCAGAGATGTTCGTCCCCTCCTGCACCTTCTCAACAACATGTGCTTGTTTTCTCTTTTCCAATTTTGAGGAATAGTCTTTGAACTGAAAGGTTAACTTGCCACAGGTACTGGCTGACCTGTTGAGTGACTCCAGCATTTCCTGATTGAAGCGGGCAGTGAAGGAAGGAAGAGCAACATAGAACTTGGGAATTCCCTTCGTCCCACTGTGTCTGTACCAATTGCAATGCCAGTTTTACTCATCCATCTCCTGTGTATATTCCATTATACCAGAAGGGCAGAATTTGTTCTGCAAACATTGAGTTTGACAAATCATTACATAAAATTACATCCAAAGCGTCTCAGTGCTGTTTCATGCAGAACATTGGTCACTGACTTCCTATCAGAAAAATATCCTCTACTGCTATCTTGTGTCTTCCATGACAAATAATATTTTGGTTCCAAATTACCAGCTCACTGTTGATCCCATGTACCTTAATCTTCTGGATTAACCTACCATGAGAAACCTTACATGGACTTGCACAAGTCCATGTAGAGAACATCCATGCCCTACCCTCAATCATATTTGTCACTTCCTCAAACAAAATTCAATCGCATTTGAGAATCAGGACCTCCCCTCACAGAACCATGTGTTCTATTCCTAATAGGTCCATGCTTTTCCAAATGCAATTAGATCTTACCCCTAAGATTCTTCAGTAATTTCTCTACTACAGATGCTAGGTTTGTTGGCCTTTAAAGTCCTGATTTGTCCATGTTGTCCTTCTTAAAGAAAGGAACAATTTTGGCTATTTTCCAGTTTTCAGGTACTTTGACAGTAGGTAGAGAGGATGCAGAGATCTGTCATGGCCCCAGCAATTGCCTTCCCCGTGATAGGCTCTGAGGACTTATCTACTTTTGATCTACAAGAAACGCAACATGATCACCTTGATAACAATATGCTATAGAATATCTACATAACCCTTCCTAGTAGTACCATTGTCTGTGTCCTTTTATTGGTGAATACATGAAGCAGCCATTGAGGGCTTTGCTCATTTCCCTTCATTTTTTTAATCCTTGATTGGACCTACTCTTCCCCTAGCTCTTGCTCTTGCTCCTAAAACATGTAAAATGCCTGGGGATTCTCCTTAAACCTACTTGCTAAGGACAATTCCTGCCCTCTTTTGTTCTCCAAATTTCTTGTTTAAGTTCCTTCCTGCTTCCTTAATGTTCCTTACACAAGGGTCTGCAGATTCTGGAATCTGGAGCAAAGAAAATGATTGCTGCAGGAACTCAGTGGGTCAGGGAGAATCTGTGAAGGCAGACGGGTTTCTAACATTTTGAGTCATCAGGACCGCGTGTGTAGAGGAGAGATGGTCAGTATAAGAGGTGAAAGGGAGGGGTTAAGTAGAAATGTTCAGGGGATAGGTGAAGCTAGGTGTGGAGGGGCATGATGGGCAGAGGGAACCAGCTTGTGCCAGAGCTGGGTAGTGCAAGGGCTGCGGAGCGATTTGCAGGGGGTTGAAAGGACCTGGGTGGACCAGAAGGGGAGAGAGAAAGGAACACAGGAGGTGCAGAATATCTAATAAACTTCTTTTTATCTGAATTTACAATCTTCTGTCATCCAGGGTTTTCAAACCTTGTGAAAATCTTCATTTTCACAGGAAAGTGTTGATCCTAGACTCTAGGTATATAACCTTTAAAAGATACCCTTATGTCGGATGTGGTCTTTCCCTCAAAAATTGCTCCCAACCTGCTGTCTTTAGATCCTGCCTGATACTGTTGTAATTGGCCTCCAAATTAACATTTTAAGCAGAGAACCAGTCATACTCTATCCATAACTATCTGAAAACTTTGGGAATAAAGTTGAGAATTAGATCATCACTGACATGTGTTGTGCAATTTGTGCAAGACGTAAAAATTACTATCTGTTACTATACAAAATAAAATAATGCAGAAGATTAATAGTGAAATAGTGTTCATGGGCTTAGGGACTGTTCAGAAATCAGGTGCCTGAGAGGAAGAAGCTGTGCCGAAAACTTTGAGTGTGGGTCTTGAGGCTCCTGTCCTCATCTGGGACATGTCCCAGGTGGTAAGGGTCCTTAATAATGGATGCTGTCACCTTTTAAAGATGTCCTCAAAGGTGGGCAGGCTTGTGCCTGTCATGGAGCTGGCTGAGTCTGTGCCCCTCCTCAGCCTCCACCCAGGTGGTGATGCGACCAGCTAGAATGCTGTCTATGGTACATCTTTAGAAAGTTGGTGATGTACCTAATCTCTTCAAACACCTAATGAAGTATGGCTGCTGGCATGCCTTGAGATTGCATCAATATGTTGGGCCCAGGATAGATCCTCTGAGATGTTCACACCTGCAAACTTGTAGCTGACCCCTCAATGAGAATCTCTCATCGACTGTGATCAGCGAATGGAGAAAACTCACTCCCCTGGTCAGGCTTCTTTCCAATACAAGATCCAGTATGGCTCCTTTCCTGGTTAGATTATGTACAATTGTTTCAAAAGCAGTCCTGGATGCAAATTCAAAATCCAGACCCATCTAAGCTATTGGAACTAAGGGTAACAGTCAACACTGTGGTAGGTGTGAAAGGAAGGGGCTTCACATCGAGGCTGTGCAAGACTCTGTGCATGTCAGTGAAGAAACTGGGTTCAGAGGAGTATAACCAGGAACGGTACACTCCTTGCCAGCATCTGCTGCCTTACACGATGGAGTCTTGCTTATCATCTGAAGTTGCTAAACTCAGACAGCTGCAGGGAGCAACCAAGGCTTTAACTGAGAGATAGTGATTCGCTTCAATGTGTCATTCTTGGATATGGAAGGATCAAGATTCTGTCCTGCTTAGTGTATGAAGTGTGTTTGATGGCTTCTGTTCTGAGTTCAGAATTATGGATGAGGAAATAACATTGAAAATTACTGAATACTGAAAAGTCTGGATAGTGGATGTGGAGCAATGTTTCCTTTAGTTAGTAATGACCAGTGTGCACAAAAATCTTGTGCTGTGCAGTTTTTTTTGCCCAGTGACACCAACGTGAGCACTGAATTTTATATTCAGAGGTATTCATCTTAACAGCTAGCAAAACACTGTCAATAAGACCTTTGATCTCCTCTGGGTTTGAAGGATTTTGCTCTTGTTCATCTGCACTCTCACAAGACATATGTAGCAGGCCTATAGCGGGTAATGAAGGATTTTCTAGCCGGAGCTTCTGCACACTGCCCATGTGTAATTTGCTTGTTAAATGACGATTTAAAAAGTCAAGTTTCCAAATATCACTCCACTTCTTCCCACTTGCAATTTCTCCAGCAACTTTTGCATCATGACAATACACGCAGGTAACACCACTTTCTGTGTTGTACTTTAATATTTCTCGTAGCTGCACATTCCTGACCTCATGAGCTTTCGGTGTAGCAGTTTCTGCTGTTTCATTAAGCCGTTCCTCTTTAAATGAACCCGCGGTTCTTTTGCGCTTCAGCACTTTGCTTCTTTGGAATTTGACACGGTGAATCAATCGTTTCTTCAAAACAGTATAAGTAAGCCAGTTCTAAAATCTGCAGGCAGATCATTGCAAACTCCACGTTGTCAACACCGTCTGCATCAGAAACCAAGAAAGGAAATGTGATTGTGCACAATTGTGAAATGTAGTTAACATGCCAATGAGGTGGAGGGTGACCTATTGTGTGCAGTTTAAATTCCTTTGAGCACTAGTAGCAAAAGATGTGAGCGTGTGCACATGTGCACACCTTAGAGGGAACATTGATGTGGAGAGGATGTAGGGAAGTCTAGGATCTGATGGCACAGCAGAGGTGTGGAGAAATTTCTTCAACTGGAGTTCAAAGTTCAAGGTAAATTTATTCTCAAAGTATGTATACTATATAAAACTTTGATTTTTTCTGCAGGCACCTAGAAAAAAATAAATACAACAGAATCCATGAAAATGATACATAATAAAGGTAGAAAGTGAGCCTACAGACTGTGTAGTCAGTTAACTGTTGACGCAAGTGAAACTACCTATGCCATCCAGGAGCCTGAAGGTTTTAGGACAATAGCTGTCATTAACCTGATGGCGTGGAACCCAAGGCTCCTGTAACTCTTGCTCGATGGTCATAACAAGAAGAGAGGCAGATAGATCAAACGCAGGCAGATGGGATAGGCTCAGGTGAGGTGATCTTGGCTGGCACAAAGTAGAGGGGCTGAACATTTGTGTTCCGCTCTTGGGCCTCAATGCTCTAATCTAGCTTGAAGTCTGCCCCAGTGATGGCTGACCTTTGTCCACTTCAAGGAGAAGTTTCTTGCCCTGGAGGCAAAGTCACTGGATGAATTTAAGGCAGAGATTGATGGCTCTTGATTGGTAACTAGGTTGAAAGTTATAGAGGGAAACTAAGAGAATGGGATTGAAAGACAAAAAAAAATGTCATGCATGAGTCGATGGTGGAGCAGACTAGATAGGCTGATTGGCCCAATTCAGCTCCCGTATCTTTGGTCTTGTAGACTAACGTTGTTGTGAAAACTCTGTTCTCAGGTTGAGACAGCCTGCTGAGTGCAGATACAGAGAGGATGGGGAAGAAGCTGGACCTGACTACTTTAACAGAGGACGAAGCAGAGCATGTGCTGCAAGTGGTCCAGCGGGATTTTCACCTTCGGAAGAAGGAGCAGGAGCGACTTAGGTAGGAATTACATTTTGGGATAATTTCAGCCTTTCAAGAGCACCAGTAGCAGATATTGAGATAAAATGTGGACACAACTGAGTGGCCAGAGCTTAGGTCTGAACACAATTGTTGACATTTTTTTGCGTGGTAAACTCCAGCCTGCTTAAAAAAAACTGCTTCTTGGCAGTCAGAACCTAGAACAGTGTAATTGACAGTTGCTTGGTATCACAATTATATTTTTATTGAAAAATTGATTAGAATCTGTATCCCTGTTTGCAAGTAACCATACAGTGTGAAAGCTGTGTTTTGTTTTAAATAAAGATACTTGTTTCTCAGTAAAAGGACTACTCAGTCAGGCAGCATCTGTACAGAGAGAAAAATGGTTAACCCTTCAGGTTGGTATCCTTGCTTTTAGTGTAAATTTCTCGGCATCTTCCACCACATTTGTGGAATACTTGGATATTCTCAGAACATCAGAAAATAGGAAGCGGGGTAGGCCACTGTCCCATTGAACCTACCCTGCCATTCAGTATGATCCTAGTTGATCTGTACTGGCCTTAACTTCTCATCTGTGCCAGCTCCCCAGAGCCCCAGTTCCCCAGTCTGGAACTTGGCATCGGATGGCACAGAAACAGGTCCTTCTGCCCACAATGTTGTACCAAACTAATTAAGCTAATCAATTTTAAATACTTATCTGTCTCAAATTTATTTAATGACCTGACCTCCAACAGAGGAGTGCCCCAAAGAATGAAGGACAGTTAAATGTTAGAACCCCAAAGTCCCCCCGCAGCTCCCCTCCCTCCTGCGAGTTAGCGGCAGCAAGCACAATCCCCTCTTCCCCCCACCGGCAAAAAAAAAGCATTGTCTCCTGTCACAGCGCACTCAAGCGTGCAGCAAAAGCAACAGTAAAGACACAGACTTGCAGTACTCCAAAGACTACATTGTTCACCCGGCATTCAACATACCACAGGCTCTCTCTCTCCCTAATGAGACGTCTCTGCTTCACAGCGAGAGGGCAGGCAGACATAACAAACAACTCGCTGGTTTACAATGTTAAAAGTCCGTTCCATTACTTTTCTCGAGCTCTGTGCCCAAAGATCTCAGGTCTCTGGGCACACAGCCAAAGATGTTCCAGCTCCCACGACACACCGGTCTGGGACACTGACCTTCAATCCACCCTTCTCCAGAGCCCCGAGATCCTAGGCCTCCAAAGCGGAGCCGAACTCTTAGTCTGAGTCCTTGGCGTGCTGAACAACGGCCAGTTGTGAAAACCCGAGAGTGGGTCCCATTCCCGCAAAGAGCCGTAGTCAGCGTTTAACTCCAGGTCAGGGTCTTCAAAAAGAACCCTGAACGGGAAAAATAGAGATATTAAAGATGGAAATAGAGCTGTTTCCGAAGATGCAAGCAAAGAAGTCGTCATTTAGCGCTATCATCCATTCGCTCTGCCTCCCGGTTGTGATCGCAGGATTGCTATTAGTGTCACGTGCTAGTGAGGCCAGAACTGGGAAGATTATCCAGTTTAATACATGGCTAAGAAGGTGGTGATTTTAGAAGAGTTTTGGATCATTAGTCTATCTTCCAGGGAAGGTGGGACCTGTACAGAAGAAATGGTTTGGACCTGAACTGGAGGGGACTAATATCTCAGCAGGAAGACTTATTAATGCTGCACGGTGGGGTTTAAACTAGAGTTTCAGGGGGATGGAACCAGAATTCCAGAACAGTCAATGGAGAGGTTCTGGAGGCATGTATCAGTAAGACCTCAGACAAACTTAGGTTGAACGCAGTGTGACTAGTGTCCTGATCTGCGTATATTCCAATGCAATGAAAGGCGCTGAAGATGGGTAGCTGGTTTACAAACAGAGGTAATGTGTAGTGAGGATATGCTGTTGACAGGAGAAAATTGCAGTCAACAGGTTGAGTTGCAACATAAAAGGCAGACACAGTTGAAAAGAGTGAATACAGGACTGAAGGTGTTATGTTTGAATGTGCACAGTATATGAACTAGTAGCACAATTACTGGTTGGCAGGTATGATGTTGTAGGCATCGCTGAATCATGGCTGAAAGAAGATTATAGCTGGGAGCTTTATGTCCAAGGATACACATTGTATCAAAAGAATAGTCTGGAAGGCAGAGGGGGGCAGTGTTTCCCTGTTAGTAAAAAATGAAATCAAATCATTAGAAAGCGGTGACATGGGGTTGGAAGGTGTTGAATCGTTGTAGATAGAGCTAAGGAACTGCAAGGGTAAAAAGACCCTGATGGGAGTTGTATTTACACCCCAAACAGAACTATGGATGTGGTCTACTAATTACAACAGGAGATAGAAAACGTATGCCAAAAGGGCAGTTTTACAATAGTCACGGGGGATTTCAATATGCAGATAGATTGGGATAATCAGGATTCCAGGAGAGAGGATTTCTAGAGTGCCTATGAGATGGCTTTTTAGAGCAGCTCGTGGTTGAGCCCACTAGGGGACCATCTATTCTCAACTGAATGTTGTGGAATGAACTGGAATTGATCAAAATGCTTACAGTAGAAGAACCCTGAGGGGCAAGTGATCATAAAATAATTGATTTCACCCTGAAATTTGAGAAGGAGAAGCAAAAGTCCGAAGTATCAGTATTCCAGTGGAGTAAAGGGAATAACAGTGACATGAGAGAGGAGTTGGCCAGAACTGATTGGAAAAGAACACTGGCAGGGATGATGGCTGAGCAGCAATGGCTGGGATTTCTGGAGACAATTCAGAAAGCATCCCAAATAGGAATAAGTATTCTAAAGGAAAGATGACACAACTGTGGCTAACAAGAGAAGCCCTATGTTGAGTTCAACAATGGCATCTCCTGTAATGAGCTGGTGCCAAACTAATATCAGTCTCTGCCATTCCTTTGGTTTCAACACCCGCATGGAGAGGGGGAGCCTGCTACAGGGGCAACAGCTTGCTCTCCGTATCATACTGCCCAGGCTTGTGCATCAAGTAGACAGCTGGGATGCAACGTCCATGGTCGTCCCTGGCCTCCAGATAAGCTTGGACCTTGTGGAGGATACTAAATTGGGTGAAGACAAATTATGATGTTATTAGACAGGAGCTATGGGGAATTAACTCTTATTAGGCTCGTAGTGGTAGTGTGATCACTCAAGTTGAGTATGACCTCCTAAGGGGTTGTCAAGTACACATATGAAGTGGGAGTTGTCTGAAGACCATTACGTCAGAGCTCAGGACTGCATGTTCCAGTAAGGATGAAGGATGTGGATGGCAGGTTAAGGTAATGGAAGGTTATGAATTTAGTCAAATAGAAAAAGAAAGCATATGTAACATTTATGAAGTTAAGATCAGTCAGGGATATAAAAATAGTAGGAAAGAGTTCAAGCAAAGGGCCAGGAATACCAAAAGGGGCCATGAAATATCCTTGGCAAGTAGGATTAAAGAGTTCCAATGTGTTACTTTAAAAGCAAGAAGATAACTAGGGAGAGGGTAGGAAAAGAGAATTGTGCCTTGGTAATATCTGTATTGTCATAGTTAGTATGTTTTATAGTTTATAATATACTTTATAAAAGGGTATCTCATAGAAACATTCCGATTGTTGAAAGGCCTGAGCAGATTAGATATGGCAAATTATTTCCCATGGTAGGGGAGTCTAGGACAAGAGGGCATGTCTTCAGGATTGAAGGACATCCATCTAGAACAGAGATGTGGAGAAATTACTTTAGTCAGAAGGTGGTAAATCTGTGGAATTTGTTGCCACGAACAGCTGTGGAGGTTAAGTCATTGGGTGCATTTAAGGCAGAGATAGATGGGTTCTTGATCAGCCAGGGCATCAGAGGGTATGGGAAGAAGGCAGGGTATGGGGAGATTACTGGAGGAATTGGATCAGCCCATGATTGAGTGGTGGAGTAGACTCGATGGGCTGAATGGCCTACTTCCCCTATATCTTATGATCTTGTAAGTCAAAACCAGCATAAAGCCAAAGAGAGGGCATATAATAGAGCAAAATTAGTGGAAAGTTAGAGGCTTGTGAGCCTTTGAAGAACTAACACAAGGCAACTAAGAAGGTCATTAAGAAGGTAAAGATGGAATATGAATGTAAGCTAGCTAATAGTAGTAAAGAGGTTATCAAAAGATTCTTCAGATACATAAAGTGTAAAAGAGTGGCTGGAGTGGATATCGGACCCCCCCCCCCCCCCCGCTGGAAAAGGGTGCTGAAGAGGTAGTAATGGGGGCAAGGAAATGGTGGATGAACTTAATGAGTACTTTGCAACATTCTTCATTATGGAAGACACCAGCAGTGTGGTGGAAGCTCCAGGTGTCAGAAGTTATGAAGTGTGTGAAATTACCATTACTAGAGAGATGATCCTTGGGAAACTGAAAGGTCTGAAGGTAGATAAGTCACCTGGACCAGATGGTGTACACCCCAGGGTTCCGAAATAGGTGGCTGAAGAGATCGTGGAAACATTAGTAACGATCTTTCAAAAATCACTAGAATCTGGAATGGTTCTGGAAGACTGGAAAATTTAAAATGTCACTCCACTCTTCAAGAAGGGAGAGAGGCATAGGAAAGGAAATTGTAGGCCAGTCAGTCTGACCTCAGTAGGTGGGAAAATGTTGGAGTTGATTATCAAAGATAAAGTGTCCGGGTACTCGGAGGCACAGGATAAAATAGACTGTAGTCAGCATGGTTTTCTCAAAGGAAAATCTTGCCCTGATAAATCTGCTGGAATTCTTAGAAGAAACAATAAGCAGGGTAGACAATGGAGAATCAGTTGAAATTATACACTTGGATGTTCAGAAGGCCTTTGACAACGTGCCACACCTGAGGACGCTACACAAGTTAGGAGCCCATGGTATTACAGGAGAAATTCTAGCATGGGTAAATCAGTGGCTGATTGGCTGATTGGCAGAAGGCAAAGAATGGCAGTAAAGGGAGCCTTTTCTGGTTGGCTGCTGGTGACAAGTGGAGTTTCACAGGACAGATTCTTTTTACGTTATATGTCAATGATTTGGGTGATGGAATTGATGGCTTTATTGCACAGTTTGCAGATGATATGTAGACAGGTAGAGACACAAGTAGTTTTGAGGAAGTAGAGAGGCTACCAAAGGCCTTGGATCAGGAGAATGGCCAAAGAAATGGCAGATGGAATACAGTCTATGGTCATGCAATTTAGTAGAAGAACTGAAAGGGTTGATTATTTTCTAAATGGAGAGAAAATACAAAAAAAGAGGTGCAAAGAGACTTGGGAGACCTTATGCAGGGTTCCCTAAAGGTTAATTTGCGGGATGGGTCTGTGTTGCAGAAGGCAAATGCAATGTTAGCATTCATTTCGATAGGACTAGAATGTAAAAGCAAAGATGCCATGTTGAGAATTTATAAAGTGCTGGTGAGCTCTCACTTGGGAGTATTGTGAGCAGTTTGGACCCCTTATCTTAGAAAGGATATGCTGAAACTGGAGAGGGTTGAATGGACGTTTGTAAAAATTATTCCAGGATTGAATGGCTTGTCATATGAAGAATATTTGATGGCTCTGAGCCTATATTCACTAGCAATCAGCAGAAATGTCTTTGAAACCTATCATATGGTGAAAGATCTTGATAGAGTGGATATTTCCTATGGTGGGAGAGTTTAAGACCAGAGGACATAGTCTCAAAAGAGAGGGGCTTCCTTTTAGAACTGAGATGCGGAGGAGTTTTTTTAACTGAAGAGTGTTGAATCCGGATTTCTTTTCCACAGGCAACTGTGGAGGTCAAGTGTAAGGAGTTTGTATGTTCTCCCCATGACTGTGTGGGTTTCCTGTGAGTGCTCCAGTTTCCTCCCACAATCCAAAGAAGTACCTGTGGGTAGGTTAATTGGCCATTGTAAATTGTCACATGATTAGGCTAGGATTAAATAGGGTGTTACTTGGCAGCATGGCTTGAAGGGCCAGATGGGCCTACTCCATGCTCTGTTTCAATAAGTATGTAAATAAAGTCTTTATGTATGTTTAAGGCAGAGGTTGATAGACTCCTGATTGGACAGGGCATGAGGGATAGGGGAAGAAGGCAGGAGATTGGGGCTGAGAAGAAACATGGATCTGCCATGATAAAATGGCAGACCAGACTTGATGGGCCAAGTGGCCTAATTCTGCTCCTAGCATGGTTTTATGGTCTTCTGGAATTAAAGGGAACAGAAGCGAGCATAAGAAGGGGAAGGTTTGGAGTGACAGGAGAACAAGCTGACAGGTGATAGTGAGACCAGCTGAGGTAGAAGGTGGGTCGATGGGATGGGCAGATGTTTAAGAATCTGGGAGGTGATTGGTGGAAGAGGTAAAGGCTTGAGGGTGAAGGAATCTAATAGGAGAGGACATCAGACCAAGGAATAAAGAGAAGTAGGAGGGAAACCAGAGGGAGCTGATGGGCAGGTCATCAGGGTTGGAGGGGAGAAGAGAAGGAGTGAGGGGGTAATGATAAAAAAGGGAAAAGGAAAGTAGTAATTACAGAAAGTTTCAGAAATCGATGTTTATGCCATCAGTTTGGAGGTATCTGGATAGAATGCATCATGTAGTGTAAAGATCAAGAATTGGGGAGGGTCAAAGGGGAAGTGCTAAAACCTGCCGAGGAACTAGAAGCCCTGTCATTTTCCTGATTGGTGTCAACATAATTGGACCAGATTCAGATTCAGATCAATTTATTTATCACATACATTAAAGTGAAATGTGTTGCTTGCATTATCAACACAAACTAAGGATGCCCTGGGGGCAAGTATCAGCACACATTACATGCCCACAATGTTCATCAGACAACACAAGCAACAACATTAACACAGAACAGCAAAACGAGCTCCTTTTCTCCCACACGCAGGCAGGTCTCCAAGCCCAGGAAAAGACATCTCCAGGCCACCAACCTCTGTGTGAGCCCGACTCACAGACATCAGGCCCCACACTTCCAGACATGCTGACTCAAGGAGCCTTTACTATCAAGTTTCAACTTTCAGAGCCGCTGGCTTCGGGCTTTGAGCTCGGCAATCATGACATTTTGAACTCCGGGCCTCACACAGTGGTTGGGTGTGTGGCCTTTTTCTTGGCAGGGTCCTCAGCTCTGCTGGTTTCATATTAGGGAAACACTCAGTAGTCATTACAGCAGGATAGAAGCTGTCCTTGAACCAGGGCAAGCTATTAATTATATTCACTATTAGGAACTTAAAGCTCTAAATGCTCTTGACCTTCGCACTTTTATTTATTTATTGAGATAGAGTGCAGAATCAGCCCTTCTGGCACTTAGAGCCAGGCCACTCAGCAGTCCCCTGATTTAACCCTAGCCTGGTTACAGGACAATGTACAATGACCAATTAATCTACCAACCAGTTAATTTTTTAAAACATTTGTAACTAGGAGCATGTGCACAATCCTCTCCTCCTTTGCAGAAGTCTGCGTCCAGTTTTTGTTTTGCTGACTTTTGAGGAAAAGGTTGTTGCCGTATACTCAGGCCTGTTATTTGATATATGGCCCAATACAATGATGTAATCTGTAAACTTGTAGATGGAGGGAGAACAGAATCTGGCCTCGTAGTCATGAGTGTACGCGGAGTAGAGTATGGGCAGAGGACACAATTTTGAGAATAATCATGGCAGAGGTGTTGCTGCCTGTTCTTACTGATTGTGGTCGGTTGGTCAGGAAGTCAAGGGTCCATTTGTAGAGGGAGACATTGACTTCCAGTGTCCAGAATTTGGTGATGAGTTGGCTTGGAAATAGAGTATTGAAGGTGGAGCTGTAGTCAATAAACAAACTAACCTAGGTGTCCACTGTTCAGATCCTCCGGAGATGAGTGTAGAGTCATGGAGATAACATCTACAGTAGAACTGCTTCAGCAGTAGATGAATTGCAGTAATCGAGGTAGTCTAGGAGGCTGGAATTAATGTATGCCATGTAGCAGACTCTCAGCGCACTTCATGATGGTGGGTAGCTGAGCACTGGACAGTAGTTATTAGGGAATGTTGCCTTGTTTCTCTTGGTACAAGGACGATAGTCGTCTTCTTAAAGCAAATAGGAACCTCGGATTGAAGCAGGAAGATGTTAAAAATGTTGGCAAATATTCCCAGCAGCTGATCTAAGGACATGGCCAGGGACATCATCAGCATCAGATTCACTCTCTGGAAGACTGACATTGTGTCTTTATCGGTGACCATGGGGTCAGATGCATTGGTGGTTATTGAGGTGGGTGGTAACAGTCAAATCTTCTTCTTTTCAAAGTGTGTATAGAATCCACTAAGCTTATCCGTGATGCTGCTGTGTCACATAAGCCCTGGCACAACTGAGGACTGATACTGTCTCTTGGCATTCCTGATAACTTTAGCTTTGGTCAAGGTCAACGCTGCACTCATGGATTTAAGTATGGAGTGGCTCGTCAGGTTTGTTCATGGTTTCTGGTTTGGTGCACCTGGAATTTTCTCTTTTCTGCACGGTGTTCAGCACCCTTGCTGACGAAGTCCATGATGGAGGTGACATTCTCATCTAGGTTGGCTGTTGAGTCTGAATGTAGACCATTCTATTGACTCAAAGCAGTTGCATAGAAGCTCATCTGCTTCCTCAGACCAGTACTGAATGATCTGTATTGGATCCTCATGTTTTAGCTTTTGTTTGTATGCAGGGATAAGTAACATAACTTGGTGATTTGATTGACCTGATGTGGGTGGTGGGTGGTGCAGTAGGTGTCTGTATTGGTGGTTGGGCCCCTCATGGGACAGGAGAACCAGAAGGGATAACTTCACTCAACTTCACTCACCCCAACATTGAACTGCTCCCACAGCCCATGGACTCACTTTTAAGGACTCTTCATCTCAATATTTATTGTTTATTTATTATTATTTTGTTTTGTGTTTTTTTTTTGTATTGAGAGTTTGTTGTCTTTGCACATTGGTTGTTTGTCTTGTGTGCAGTTTTCAATGATTCTATTGTATTTACTGTGCATACTCACAAGAAAATGGATCTCAAGTTAGTATATAGTGACATTTGTACTTTGATAATGCACTTTTTTTGAAGACTCTGACTTTGAAGTTATTCCAAGATGGGTGAGCAAGAATTTGGCAGGACTGTCATATCCAAGCTTCATGAGGGGCTGATTAAGAAGCAGGCTCTCTGCCTCCACATTTGTCCAAGGACTCCATCTGGTGAATTGAGAATTGTGGCTCACTTGGTGCGGTCAGGTGCAACAGGTGTAACCACATTTCTGTGTTGCACATCGTGTTTCCGTGATCTAGAGCACAGTGGTCCCTCAGTTCTCTTTGGTAGGCTCGTCTTGCTCTTTGTTTATCAACTAGATGTTAGCTAGTAGGATTCTGAGGAGGGTGGGGGCTTCTTTAACCACACTGTTTGTTTCACCTGCTACCCATTCCTCTTAGCAAACTTTTAAGTGGAAGTGGCTATGTCTGGGTGAGCACTGGGAATCCTGTAGTAGGTTCATCTGGACTCAAAGGGAACTGATTTCTTCTGGGCACACCTGGAAGACCACCTGGCCTGAAAGGCAAGTTGTTGTTCTCGCCACGTCTGTAAGTCCTGCCATGGGGTAGGGTTCCCCCAGAGATGGGGGGTAGAGCCGGTATTGGGGCTTTTGGCCTCAAGTGACGCAACTGTCTCCACAAGGACTTCAGAAGTTTCTTTTCTAGCCCATAAAGTCTGAGGATATGTTCTGTCAAATCCTGGGGATTTATAAGACCAGATGACATAGGAGCAGAATTAGACCGTTCAGCCCAACACCACTATTGGGGGTGGTTTAAGCTAATACAGCAGCCGGATGGGACCCAGTATGATAGATCTGAGGGTGAGCCAGCAGGTTTACAGATGGGTGTAATATGTATTTAAGGAAGGACAAGCCAATGATTGGGTAGAAATGCAGACAGTGCACAGAATTAAATTGTACTACAAAGAGACAAAATTTCAAAAGGTTGAAGAATGCAGGACTGAAGCGCTGTATTTAAATGCATGTAATATTCAGAAATGAAAGAATTGACTATTTGCAGGTATTAGTAATTAATCAGAGGCAGTTAAAGTTGTGCTGTTACGGCACTGGCACTCCAGGTTCAACTCCCACCACTGTCGGTAAGCAATTTGCTTGTACTCCCCATTCCGAGTTGATTCCTCTGGGTCCTCTGCTTTCCTTCCAGATTCCGAAGATGTGCTGGTTGGTAGGTTGGTTGGTCTCTTGGGCAGTTCAGGCTCGTTGGCCCAGAATGGCCTGTTATTGGCTGATTCATAAATAGAAAATAAATGAAAATTGCTCATGGAGGGGAGTCCTGTAATGTTTGTCAGAGTTGGCAGATATTTATATAGAACGGAGAACGTACAGTACAGGAACAGTCCCACAATGGCCCACAGTATTGTGCTGAACTAATGAAGCAAATGATGCCCAATTTATTATTCATTTCTGGTTGCTTTTGTGCGTCCATTGTTTATATCATGCTAAGAACTTCTTAAATACCTGTCTCATTTCTGCTGCCACCACTCACCCTGGCAATACATTCTAGCACACTCTTCTGTTTTAAAAAAAAATCTTGTCCCTCACACCTTTAAATGCATTCCCTCTTGTGTTAGATATTTCAATGCCGGGACAAAGATGCTGACTGTCTACTCTACCTATCAAGTCAAGTTCATTGTCATTTACCTATATACTGTCAAATAAAACCAACATTTTTCTGAACCAAGGTGTAAAATGGTAGTACCCATAACACACATATGCTTCTCATCATTTTATAAACTTCTATCAAATTTCTCCTCAGCCTCTGACAGTCCAGAGAAAACAATCCTACTTTGTCCAATGTGCCCTCTAATCTTGATATACCAATTCTGCACCCTGGCAAGCCTTATCTACACCCTCTCCGTAATCTTCACATTCTTCCTATAATAGGGTGACTATAATTGAATGCAGTACTGCAAATGTATCTAAACAAGAATTTTATAAAGCCATGACGCAATTTCCTAACTCTCAAACTCAGTGCCTCAAACAGTAAAGGCAGTTGTGTTATACATCCTCTTTAACACCCGATCAACTGTATGGCCACTCTCAGAGTTCAGCAGATTTTAATAATGATCTCAACAGAGATTAGGTGATTTACGACACAGGGTACTGAAAGAAATGGCAGAAGTTACAGTAGAGGCTTTGGTGATAATTTACCAAAATTCTCTGGACTCTGGGCATGTCCCAGTGGATTGGAAGATGGTGAATACCACACCACTGTTCAAAAAATGATGTAGGCAAAAGGCAGGAAACTATAGGCCAGTTAGTTTAACATAGTCAGGAAAATGCTTGACGCTATCAGTAAAGAAGAAATAGCGAGGCATTTGGAAAGAAATGGATCCATCAGGCAGACCAGCATGGATTCAGCAAAGGCAGATCCTGTTTGCCAAACTTACTGGAATTCTTTGAGGATATAAGGAGCATAGTGGATAGAGATGAACAGATGCACATTATTTACTTGGATTTCCAGAGGATGCTCGATAAGGCGCTGCATAAGGGACTAATCCATAACATAAGGATGTATAGAGTTGGGTGTGATGTATTAGCATGGACAGAGGATTGGTTAACTAATAGAAAGCAGAGAGTTGGGATACATGGGTGTTTCTCTGGTTGGCAATCAGTGGTGATCAGTGTGCCACAGGGGTCAGTGCTGGGCCCGCAACTGTTCACGATGTACGTTAACGATCTTGAAGAGGGGACCGAGTGTAGTGTATCTAAGTTTGCTGATGACACTAAATTGAGTGGAAAAGCAAATTGTGCAGAAGATACGGAGAGATGTAGATAGGTTAAGTGAGTGAGTAAGAGACTGGCAGATGGAGTACAATGTTGGTAAATGCGGAGTCATCCACTTTGGAAGGAAAAATGAAAGAGCAGATTATTATTTGAATGGTAAAAAAAATTACAGCATGCTGCTGTGCAGAGGGATTTGGGAGTGCTTGTGCATGAATCGCAAAAGGTTGGTTTGCAGGTGCAGCAGGTTATCAAGAAGGCAAATGGAATGTTGGCCTTCATTGCCAGAGGAATTGAGTTTAAGAGCAGGGAAGAGGTTATGCTGTAACTGTACAGGGTACTGGTGAGGCCACACCTGGAGTACTGTGTGCAGTTCCAGTCTCCTTACTTGAGGAAGGATATACTGGCTTTGGAGGTGGTGCAGAGGAGCTTCACCAGGTTGATTCCCGAGATGAGGGGATTAGACTATGAGGGGAGATTGAGTCACCTGCTCTGTACTCGCTGGAATTCAGAAGAGTGAGAGGAGATCTTACAGAAACATATACTGTTATGAAAAGGGATAGATAAGATAGAGGCAGGAAAGTTGTTTCCACTGGTAGGTGAGACTAGAAAAAGGGGACATAGCCTCAAGATTCGGAGGAGTAGATCTAGGATGGAGATGAGGAGGAACTGCTTTTCCCAGAGAGTGATGAACTTGCAGAATTCTCTGTCCAATGAAGCAGTGGAGGCTACCTCAGTAAATATATTTAAGATAAGATTGAATAGATTTTTGCATAGTAGGGGAATTAAGGATCATGGGGAAAAGGGAGGTAGGTGGAGACGAGTCCATGGCCAGGCCAGCCATGATCTCATTGAATGACGGAGAGGGTTGACAGGCCGGATGGCCGACTGCTCCTATTTCTTGTGTTCTTATGTAAAAGCAACTGCAGTTTCCAAACCATTTAATCACAACTGGTGACTTTCGACAATCGGAATGAGCCATGCCCCCCCCACAGGACACTCCACCCCTCAAAAGTCCTGAACATTATGATTCAAGCCTCAGAGTGGTATGACTTCCGTGAACTCCCTAAGTCACATATAAAGCACAAGAGTACAATACCCAATACTGTAAACCCAGATGTCACCCTGTATACTACAGCAGTCCACCAGTCTCCCTGTGCCGCAGAAGGCCAGCAGCCCCACCCTGGAGTGCATTAGCTAGTGAGCTGATCCTCTACTTGATCTTATACATGGACCAACCAGGTGAGTGATGTTTTCCAAACAGTCAGGAATGTAGGAGCAGAATTCTTCACCAAGAACGGTACAAGTGCCACTTTCCTTTGTGAGCATTTTATCAAAATCGGTTCTGGGGTCAGTCTGGTCATACCATTCAAAACCTTTCTTCCTTTGTAACGCCCTCTTACTGACCAGCATGGACAAGGTGCTCACCCAAGACACGGGTTGCCAGAGGAATGGCATATCCAATGGGTCAGCATCTTCACAACACCATCCCAGAATACTGCTGCTCTTCACACTTACCATCCATCTGGTACCTGTGCTCAACAAACCAGCTATGCCAACACTCCGTGATGTAGTAAGGAGTCCTGATACAAATGCAGCAATCTGACCCGTTAGTCCGGTGTGCAAGTTCAAACTCCAGCCCCAGGAATGTAAACAGCATCCATCACATTGCCATTCTGTAATACAGAGAGATACAAATGCACTTGCTTCTGATTAGTCACTGAATATTTAGAAAAACTCAAAAACAAAAACTTCTAGAATTGCTCTCCAAATGTTCAATTCCCTCTGAAATGTGGGCATCTGGTATCCGGAATAAAGTTGCCCAAATTTCTACCCCATCAACTCAAATTTCATATGGCCAGTATGAAATGAGTCATCTCTAAAATCAATTGCACGGGGAAACAAGTAACACATTAAGAAAACAAGAAACAAAGTAAATGATGGAACAAATGTAAGTAACAGAGTAACAGATTACAACACCAAACACAGTACCCAGCCTGAACCCCCTTCTTTAAAACTTTGCATGTAACTGCAAAAACTCAAAGTAGACAGTTAATTTCTCACAGAGATATTGCACTCCTATTAAAAAAACAACTGAGAAGGGAAAAGCAACTTGGCAGGACCCATTACTCACACTCTATTTACAGGGAGCACTAACCCCCCCCCCCCCCCCCGCTAACCACCAGACAGATAACTAATGGGAAAAGCAGCTGCAGTTACTAAACTAACCCATCACAGTGGAAGTGACTTTGAACAATCAGAATAAGCCACACTCCCCCACAGGACAGCGAGACCATAAAACGACTTGTAAATGTAAATATTGAGAGGTAACTTAGCTAGGAGTTTAGAGTCCTACAGTCGGGTTCTGGTGACGTCATTGTCGAGAATGGCAGCTTAAGTCAATAGCTCCTCCGAAAAAATGCATATTTTGCCCCGTTAACCCATCAAATACAGGAATTTTCGAGTATTTGAACTGATAAGAGAGGCAAGAATGGGGAAAAAGAATGGAAATAAAAAAACAACACTGTGGAGCCTGCGGCCGAGAGGAGTGCAGCGAGCGGCTCTCCTACCCGACCGTGTGCTAGCGAGGCGGACTCTGGGCCTCATTCAGGCGAAGCGGCAAATATGATAAAAATTTTGAAAGAGATACGGGAGTTCCAGAAAGATATAAAACAGCAGCTACATGATATTAAGTTAGAGCTCACCAACGTCAATCAAAAAATAGCAGTGGCAGAGACTTGAATTGAGAAGGTGGAAGATTGCGTGCAAAACGTGGAACAGATGCTAAGTAAGACAATAAAAATATTAAATCAACAAGAAGGTAAACTGCTTGACCTGGAGTGAAGATCACGGCGGAAAAATATCAGGATATACAACATTCCCGAAGGAGCGGAGGGTTTGTCTATGATGGAGTTTGTCGGAAAGTTGCTGCGGGACGCGCTGGAGCTTCCCTCGACTATGGAGCTGAAAATTGAGAGAGCGCATCGTGCGATTGTCCCAAGGCCTACCCGAGACAGAGAAGATAAGCCACTCTCAATAGTAATTAAATTCCTTTGATACAGTACCAAGGCAGAGATTCTATGAAGAGCCTGGGGTAAGAAGAGGGTGTTTTTAGACGATAAATTAATATATTTCGATCAAGATTACCCCCCCCCCCCCCGCAGTCCTGCAGAAATGTAAAGAATACTCTGAAGTAAAGTGAATACTAAAGCAAGAAAGGATTAGATTTCAAACTCCGTACCCTGCTAAACTTCGAGTGTTTTATGAAGATGGGATCCAACTGTATCAGACAGTGGAAGAGGCGATTACAGACATGAAGGCCAGAGGGTTGCCCCGTCAGCGAGATCAAACTGAGGGAAAGCCTGGCAGAGGAATTATCCTGCTCCGCTTGGGAAATAGTGTGAGAATCGAGAAGGCAGGAGACGGGAGGAGGCCAAGAGAAATATATCAGGAAGAAACCGGGAGTTTTCCAAAGACAGCCCTCACACCCTTCAGAAGAGCCATAAGGTTTGGCTAACATTAAAAATGTGGAGAGGCTAAATGAAAGCAAAAGTAGACGGTGATGTACCTATCTCGAGAAATACTTATTATAATGTGGATTTTATATTACTTAGTTATTCTTCTTTATTTGCTCACTTACTCCTTTTTCCCCACCAAAATGAGAATATATATATGAGTGTGAGTGTGAGTGTGTGTGTGTGTGTGTATGTGTGTGTGTATGTGTGTATATATATATAGGAGGAGTACACAGGGAAATCTTATCTGTGTAATGGATTTGTTCACTGACTTTTATGAATACTGCAATGGGGGCCATCAACTCACAGGTAGGAGGGGTTATCCCCCACAGCTAGACATTTCCTGTCGCTCAACGCAGGGTCATCTACTAGAGACCTCAGCCTTGGAATCACACATTCACTGCCATTTTTGTTCTTATTTGCATTTCTTGGTTCTTATTTGTTCAGTGAGTAGATCGATTAAGTTTTATTCTGCTAATTTCAATGATACATTGACAGATAAATACAGAGGTTAAGGACAAAGTAAAATTCATTTCTTTTAATGCCAATGGGCTATTAAATCCAATCAAATATAATAGAATTTTATCCAAAATGAAAAAAGAACAAGCCCATGTAGTATATTTACAGGAAACTCACTTAAGTGATAATGAGCATAGAAAACTAAAGAGAGTGGGCTTCACTAATTTGTTTTTCTCCTCATATAAATCAGGACATAGGAGAGGAGTTGCTATTCTTATCTTAAGTAAACTAAATTTTGAAAAAGGTATTCAAAATGGGAGATAAGGAGGGCAGATATATTCTGGTAAGGGGGAATATAGATGGAAATTCAGTTACTCTATTGAATATATATGCACCCCTGGGAAGTGATATTGGTTTCTTTCAGAAAATTACTGATATTATGGTAGCGGAAACAGAAGGTCTCCTGATATGTGCGGGAGACTTAAATTTACAATTACAAACAAAGTTAGACTCTTCCAATAGAAAAACCTATGAAACAAAATCCTTACATAAGAAAGTTAATACACTTTTTGAGGATGTTGGTTTAATTGATATATGAAGGGACCTTTTCCCTGACAGAAGGGATTACACTCATTATTCTGCTCCACATTCTGTAGATACAGGAATAGACTATTTCATAACATTTGGAAAAGACAAAGACAAAATAAACACCTGTGGAATTGGGACAATAGATGTAAGTGATCATGCACCTATATATTTATCTGTTGATTTTGACCTACAACCAAAGAATACTATTTGGAAACTAAATTCAAGTCTACTCAATGATCTGTACTTTAAGGAACAAATTAAAAAAGAAATTGGTCTTTACTTAGAATTTAATGATAATGGAGAGGTTTCACCTCCCATTTTATGGGATACTCTGAAGGCTGTCTTAAGAGGGAAAATTATA
Source organism: Hemitrygon akajei (assembly GCF_048418815.1). NCBI lineage: Eukaryota > Metazoa > Chordata > Chondrichthyes > Myliobatiformes > Dasyatidae > Hemitrygon > Hemitrygon akajei. The sequence continues at coordinate 6,132,826 of NC_133143.1, read as the reverse complement.
GTGATATCTTCATATAAGAAAAAAATAAGGAATAAAGCATTAAAGGAATTACAAAATAGGCTGAAGGAACTAGCGAAACAGCACAAATTGAATTTGGCACAGGATACATTAGAGGAAATTTTAAAAATTAGGAATGAAATTAATAGTTTGGCTATGGAAGAAATCAATAAAAATTTAATGTTTCTGAAACAGAGACATTATGAAAGTGGATCTAAGTCTATGAAAATATTGGCATGGAAACTGAAAAAAAAAGATTGCAGAAAATACAATTCATTGAATTAGGGACCCAAGAACGAAAATTATAAAAAATAAGCTAAGTGAAATTCAAGAAGCTTTTGAAGTGTTTTACAAAACTCTATATTCCAAAGTTCCAGGGGGAAGCATAACCCAAATTGACACCTTCCTGAATTCTCTAGATTTACCCACTTTAAGTGAAGAACAAAATAGAACAGATGGGTATATGGCAGAGTGGTACAAAGAATTTAAAAATGAGTTAATTCCTGTTTTACTCCCCACACTGAACTGGGCTCTAAAAAAGGCACAAATGCCACCCAGTTGGAAGGAAGTGATAATCTCAGCTATACCGAAAGAAGCCAAGGATAAAATGGAATGTGGGTCATTTAGACCAATATCCATTCTTAAAGTAGATTATAGATTATTTACCTCCATCATGGGCAAACAATTAGAGGAGTTTCTACCCATACTGATACGTAACAATCAGACAGGTTTTATACGACAACGCCAGACACAAGACAATATACGAAGGACACTTCACATTATGGATCACATACAAAAAAATAAAATTGAAGCAATAGTGATAAGTGTGGACACTGAAAAAGCATTTAATTCAGTTAATTGGAATTTTCTTTACAGAGTTTTACATAGATTTGGTTTCCAAGACACAATTATTAAAACTATACAGACACTATATGACAATCCTACTGCTAAGATTAAAATCAATGGATATTTATCAAATAGTCTTACCCTAGAAAGGGGCACGAGACAGGGTTGTGCATGGTCACCGCTACTCTTCACGTTATATCTGGAACCATTAGCTCAATACATCAGACAAAATGAAGATATCGGGGAATTACTATTAAAGGGACAGAGCATAAATTGGCTTGTTATGCGGATGACATTTTGATCTATCTAGGGCAACCAACATACTCTTTACCTAAATTGATGCAATCCTTTGAACAATATGGTCAATTATCAGGATACAAGGTCAACATAGATCAAACCCAATTACTTTCATATAACTATAGCCCACCAAGAGAAATTGAAAGTAGATATCCCTTGGCATGGCAAACAGAGTCTTTCAAATATTTGGGCATCATTATGCCAAAAGATTTGGCAAAATTATCAGAATGTAATTATCAGCCTTTATATAAAAAAATTAAGGAAGATATGACAAGATGGAACCTGATTCCGTTTTTCAGTCTCAGTTCAAGGATTGAGTCTATTAAAATGAATATACTGCCCAGACTGTTATATCTCTTTCAGACAATAGAGATTAATCAAAATCAATTCAATGAATGGAACAAAATGTTATCAAGATATATTTGGCAAGGTAAAAGGCCTAGAGTTCATCTCACAACTTCGCAATTAGCAAAGGAAAAAGGGGGATGGGGCCTACCTTAGAGATTATTATTTTGCAGCACAGTTGAGAGCTGTGATATGTTGGTGCAACCCATCATATGACGCTCAATGGAAAAACATTGAGGAGCGGGTACTTCCCATCCCCATGCAAGCAATTTTGGCTGATAACAACCGGCAAAGGTACATAAATACTATTGATAACCCATGGGTGAAATTGACTCTTAAAATATGGAAAACTACTATAAACTAATATAATCTAGAGGGAGATATTGCAATTCTTAAATGGTGTGCATATGACTCGGATTTTACACCGAATAAACTGGATGCTAGATTTAAGGACTGGACAGCTAAAGGAATAACAGTTCTTTGCAACATAATGAAAGAAGGAACGCTGTTCAGTTTTGAAATGCTTAAAGAGAAACATTTATTAGAAAAACAAGATTTTTATCGGTATTTACAGATGCGACAATATGTTAATAGGACGCTTAAAAATGTAACCAAGGCAAGTACATGCTTGATAGAGCTATTTAGAAAAGCATATAATTCAGATAACGGTAGTAGAATCATTTCAAGCATGTATAAGGGGTTGTCAAATCTTAAAACACATTCGACTTCATACAGTAAAACAAAATGGGAGAAGGAAGGAGGGATAATTATATCTGAGGAAGAATGGACAACAATATGGAGATATCAATGGAAGTGTACCAATTCACAAAAATGGAGGGAATTTGGATGGAAAAACTTGATATTTTATTACACCCTCTCAGAAATCCCATTATGATAGTAACCTCCCTGTTTGCTGGAGAAATTGTGGAAATCAAAATGCAAATCATTATCATATTTTTTGGGACTGCCCTGTTATCAAAGACTATTGAAGGGGGATACACGATGCCCTACAAGACATCTTTAAATGTGAAATACCTTTAGAGAGTAAGACCGTATATTTTGGGTATATACCTCAAGAATGGTTGAAAAGAGATAAATACTTAATGAATATACTGTCGGTGGATGGTAAAAAGACTCTTACTAGGAAATGGTTATCACAGGAGAGCCCAACTTTAAATGTATGAATGGAAATTACAATGGACATTTACAACATGGAGAAGATAACAGCATCTGTTAATCATAAACTGGAACAATTTGATTCATACTGGGGAAAAATGGTTTAACTACATAATGCCTCATAGGCCTGATTTTATTCTCACAAATCAATGAATATGTTGTAAAAAAAAAGATCACTCCCTACTTGTACATAGTTTTTTCCTTTTGCTAGTTTTTTCTTTCCACTCTTTTCTATAAGTGTATACCTCAGATAAATACTTTGTGGAGATTTGTGATACAGACAATAGACAGTAGGTGCAGGAGTAGGCCAGTTGGCCCTTCTAGCCAGCACCGCCATTCACTGTGATCATGGCTGATCATACACAATCAGTACCCCGTTCCTGCCCTCTCCCCATATCTCTTGACCCCGCTATCTATAAGAGCTCTATCTAACTCTCTCTTGAATGCATCCAGAGACTTGGCCTCCACTGCCTTCTGGGGCAGAGCATTCCACATATCCACCACTCTCTGGGTGAAAATGTTTTTCCGCATCTCTGTTCTAAATGGCCTACCCCTTATTCTTAAACTGTGGCCTCTAGTTCTGGACTCACCCATCAGCGGGATCATGCTTCCTGCCTCCAGTGTGTCCAATCCCTTAATAATCTTATATATTTCAATCAGATCCCCTCTCATCCTTCTAAATTCCAGTGTATACAAGCCCAATCGCTCCAATCTTTCAACGTATGACTGTCCCGCCATTCTGGGAATTAACCTTGTGAACCTACGCTGCACTCACTCAATAGCAAGAATGTCCTTCCTCAAATTTGGAGACCAAAACTGCACACAATACTCCAGGTGGGGTCTCACCAGGGCCCTGTACAGCTGCAGAAGGACCTCTTTACTCCTATACTCAATTCCTCTTGTTATAAAAGCCAGTATGCCATTAGCTTTCTTCACTGCCTGCTGTACCTGCATGCTTGCTTTCATTGACTGATGTACAAGAACACCTAGATCTCGTTGTACTTCCCCTTTTCCTAACTTGACTCCATTTAGATAGTAATCTGCCTTCCTGTTCTTGCCACCAAAGTGGATAACCTCACATTTATCCACATTAAACTGCATCTGCCATACATTTGCCCACCCACCCAACCTGTCCAAGTCACCCTGCATTCTCATAACATCCTCCTGACATTTCACACTGCCACCCAGCTTTGTGTCATCAGCAAATTTGCTAATGTTACTTTTAATCCCTTCATCTAAATCATTAATGTATATTGTAAACAGCTGCGGTCCCAGCACCGAACCTTGCGGTACCCCACTGGTCACAGCCTGCCATTCCGAAAGGGACCCATTAATCGCTACCCTTTGTTTTCTGTCCCCAGCCAATTTTCAATCCATGTCAGTACTCTGCCCCCAATACCATGTGCCCTAATTTTGCCCACTAATCTCCTATGTGGGACTTTATCAAAAGCTTTCTGGAAGTCCAGGTACACTACATCCACTGGCTCTCCCTTGTCCATTTTCATAGTTACATCCTCAAAAAACTCCAGAAGATTAGTCAAGCATGATTTTCCCTTCATAAATCCATGCTGACTCGGGCTGATCCTTCTACTGCTATCCAAATGTGTCGTAATTTCCTCTTTTATAATTGACTCTAGCATCTTTCCCACCACTGACGTCAGGCTAACCGGTCTATAATTCCCTGTTTTCTCTCTCCCTCCTTACTTGAAAAGTGGGACAACATTAGCCACCCTCCAATCAGCAGGAACTGTTCCTGAATCTATAGAACATTGGAAAATGATTACCAATGCGTCCACGATTTCTAGAGCCACCTCTTTAAGTACCCTGGGATGCAGACCATCAGGTCCCGGGGACTTATCAGCCTTCAGACTCAACAGTCTATCCAACACCGTTTCTTGCCTAATATAAATTTCCTTCAGTTCATCCTTTACCCTGGTTCCTTTGGCCACTATTACATCTGGGAGATCGTTTGTGTCTTCCCTAGTGAAGACAGATCCAAAGTACCTGTTCAACTCATCTGCCATTTCCTTGTTCCCCATAATAAATTCACCCGTTTCTGTCTTCAATGGCCCAATTTTGGTCTTAACTATTTTTTTGCTATTCACATACCTAAAGAAGCTTTTACTATCCTCCTTTATATTCTTGGCTAGTTTACCTTCATACCTAATTTTTTCTTGGCGTATTGCCTTTTTTGTTATCTTCTGTTGCTCTTTAAAAGCTTCCCAGTCCTCCGGTTTCCCACTCATCTTTGTTATGTTATACTTCTCTTTTATTTTTATACTGCCCTTTACTTCCCTTGTTAGCCATGGCCACCCCTTACTCCCCTTAGGATCTTTCTTCCTCTTTGGAATGAACCGATCCTGCACCTTCTGCATTATTCCCAGAAATACCTGCCATTTTTGTTCCACTGTCTTCCCTGCTAGGGTATTGTTCCATTGAACTTTGGCCAGCTCCTCCCTCATAGCTCCATAGTTCCCTTTGTTCAACTGTAATACTGACGCTGATATATATGATTATATGATATATATGTACAATGTCTGAAATACATCTTATGGAAATGTTTGTTTGATGATGAACTTCAATATAAAAAAGTTACAAAAAAAAAAGTCCTAAAGTCATTGTTGTGTCGTATGGAAACAGGCCCTTTGTCCTTGCTGTCCAGATTGCCTGCCAAAGCTACCCTGTTTTCCTGTGTCTTTGCTACCAGCCCTGAGAGAGGCATGGGTAGTTCCAGGGTAAAGCATACTTCAGTCCAGGCTAATTCCACTGAATTTAAGTGTGGGATAAGAGATGAGGGCATTAGTTAAATGTGATTTAAAAGTCTCATTGATGCTTTGTGAGAGCAGAACATGACCTGGTGCTGGAGCGGAGAGCAGGTTAACGTGAAGTGGATTGAATATGTAGTTCAGCTGCCAACTATGACCTGCATTGGTTCCCTGTCCAGTGACTGGTAGTTGGTTTATTATACAGTGATACAGTGGAAAAACTTTGCTCCGTTTTAAGATTCTCGCCACTCCTCAAATCACACCTCGCTTTCAGCAGTCGTCCATTCATAATCTCCAACTCAATAATCCTCTGCAATTCTCCATTTCTGGTGCTTCAGAATCAGAATCAGGTTTATTATCACTGGCACGTGACGTGAAATTTGTCAACAGCAGTTCAATGCAATACATAATTTAGAAGAAAAATAAATAAATACTTATTTATAATAATAAATAATAATAATAAATAAGTACTTTTTGTCATCCTTAAATTTGACTGCTCCACCATTCCTTGCCATGCGTCCAGCTGCCTGGCTATAATCTTTGAACTTTGAACTTATTTCTGGAACTCCCCTTAAAACTTCTCCACTCATCTTTCTCCCTTTTAAGCTGTTCCATAAATTCTCTCTTTGACTAACTCTGCCTCACCAGCGCTAAAATTCCCTTGTGTGGATTGGTTCCAAAGGTTGATTCTGTAGAGGGCGTTGGATGCTTTTATTAGGTTGAGAAACTATATAAATACAAGTAATTGCTGTTGAAGGCATGAAGCTTTAAAGGATAGGAGGTAAATATTAGCCAAAAGATCAGGACTGGCATTAATATTGAGAATAAATTCTCTGGTGTTGATCTAAGTTGTCAATGAAATGAAACTCTCTAAACTGTTATTGAGTACAATGATGCAAAAGTCTAATTATAGACATTTGTCTAATGGACTAAGTAAGCTTTGTTGACCCAGAGCCTTTTATCACTGTCCAAAGTGAGCTAATCCTGCAAATTCAGCAGTCACATTTCACTTATCATGCCACAATTGCATGTGGCCTTGCACTTGCTGAGAAGGCAATGGCTGGGTGAGGAAAAGGGAAGAATGCCGATAGAATGAGAGGCTCTGCTTAGGTCATAAAAATGCAGATTATGCTAAAGAGCTTTTCTGAGCGAAAGAACAATTACCACAAAGCCAATCAGAATAGTTGAACTTGGCCTGAAGAAGGGTCTTGGCCCGAAATGTTAACTGTTTGCTCTTTTGCATAGATGCTGCCTGGCCTGCTGAGTTCCTCCAGCATTCCGTGTGTGTTGCTTGGACTTGCAGCATCTGCAGATTTTCTGGTGTATGGGAAGTGGTTTCCCTAACTGCATCAAAGGCAACTTTACCTTGGGGAGAATGTGGGAAAGTGCTTGAAATGCCCATCTACTATTCAGGCAGGAACCCAGCTCCTTCCCAGTCTTTGCAGTGTGTGCATTTAGATTATTTGATAGTAGAATTTTTGTTTGTTAGATGAAAGAATCTTTCACTTGGGGAACTTCAGTGAAGTTAATAGATCTTCTGGACCGTTCTATGAAGCTGAACTTACTGTTCCCAGGGCCAAACAAAATTATTTCAAAACATCTTGGCACTTCCCCCAGAGATACAAGGGAGAAGCTGGCATAAACAGAAACGGGAGCACCTTTGTAAGAATGTAAGACCTGTGGATGATCAAGAGCTATATGGGTGATGAATGGATGTTGTCTGAAATGGTTCAGTTCTAATCAGAAACTCTGGGTTCAAGTCACACTTGATCTGTGTGTAACACATCATATTGATAACATTATGCAGTAGGATGTGAGGGCTGTAATACTGGATGGCAAAAAAGTGGCAGATAGAATCCAGTGTTGGGAAATGTATGATAATGCATTTCGTAAAAGGATCAATAGTGTGGGCTATTGTCTGAATAATTTACAGTTTGAGTCTGTGGTAAAGAAGGCAAATGCAATGTTGGCATTTATCTCAAGGGGAATAGAATATAAAAGCAAGGAGATAATGCTGAGCCTTTCTAAGACTAGTCAGGCCACACTTGGAATATTGTTAACAGGTTTGAGCCCATTAGCTCAGAAAAGATGTGTTGTCATTGGAGAGAGTTCAGATAGGTTCATAAGGGTGATTCCAGGAATGAAGGGGTTAACACAAGGAGTGTTTGGCAGCTTTGGGCTTATACTTACTGGAATTTAGAAGAATGCGGGGGATCTCGTTGATACCTACCAAAGGACTAGATAGGGTGGATGTGGAGAGGAAGTTTCCTCTGGTGGGGGTATCCAGAACTAGAGGGCACAGCCTCAGAATTGATGGGTGACCTTTTAGAACAGAGGTAAGGAAGAAGTTTTTTAGCCAGAGAGTGGTGAATCTGTGGAATGCTGTGCCACAGACTGCGGTGGAGGCCAATTGGAGGCCAAATCAGCGGAAGCTGATTGTTTCCTGATCAGTCAGGGCATCAGTGGATATGGTGTGAAGGCAGGTGTATGGGGTTGGGTGGGATCTGGGATCAGTGTCGATGGAATGGCGGAGCAGACTCAATGGGCTGAATGGCCTAATTCTGCTCCTATGTCTTATTGTTTAAACAGAAGATCTGAACATCATACATTGGCAGCCAGGTTGCTTGCAATGCACTTGTGATTACAATTTATTGACCACCTGAATGTCTTTGTAGCGACTGGAGAAAATATGCAAGTGCAAATTATAGATGCAAGAGATTCTGGAGAGACTGGAAATTTTGAGCTGGGGGAGCTTAGCAGGTCAGCAGCATCTATGGAAGGGAGGAGACAGTTCCTGATTGATGAAATCCTGATGAAGGGTCTTCAGTAACATATTCTTCCCCTTTGGCATCAGAACTCAGAATGATCCATGAACACAACCTCATTGTTCCTTTTTTGGATTCTTTATTTATTTTCTACTGTATAGATTTCTTTGCAGTATTCTGCTGAAAACCCCCCCAGCAAATTTCACGTCATATGTCAGTGATAATAAATCAGAACATTTTACATTTCTGATTGTGTTGTAACAGTGCTGGTGCATTTTGACTCCGTTTATTTGCTTCTGCCCTGGGAATGATAATTCCGTGCTTCTGGTTTAAGATGGTGTTGGTGAAGCCCATTGATTATTTACTAACGGCAAACAAAACAAGGAATACAACAAAATGTTTTAGTAAAAACATTTTTCCTGGTAAAATTTATGGTAAATGATCACAGCAAACAATGGGAGGCAAGCAAAGATGAGACTGAGCCGAGGGTGGAAGCGTGTGGGTGTGAAGCGAGGTCGAGGTGAGGTCAAGGCATGTTTGAGGCAAAGTCAGGGCAAGGCTGAGGCATATTTGAAGCCAAGTTGGGGCGAACGGTGTGGGGCAAAGTCAGAGGAGAGGAGAGGCAGTTGTAAGGCCTGTCCATCTAAACTGAGAGTGAGGTTTGATCAATCTAAACTCCTCGCCAATTTGGAAAGGTCAGATACAGGCCAAAACATGGCAGCGGATTCCGGGCTTAGAGTATATCGACAGGTCCTAGTGTAAGGAGTGACATAACATTTTGATGATTTAAATACTGGGCCTAAGGAATTGAAAAGGCGGCGTGTCAGTTCAACAGGCAAAGGTCAAGCTAATTCTGCTCACTGCTCTGTGCTGTTTACTCAGCTCTGTGCTGAACCTCAGGCTGTGGCCTACTCCCGACTGCTCCATCCTCCATGTCTGAGGGTTCCACAGTGTTTACTGTCCTGTGTGCTGAACTGAACCTCAGGCTGTGGCCTACTCCCGACTGCTCCATCCTCCATGTCTGAGGGTTCCACAGTGTTTACTGTCCTGTGTGCTGAACTGAACCTCAGGCTGTGGCCTACTCCATCTGCTCCATCCTCCATGTCTGAGGGTTCCACAGTATTTACTGTCCTGTGTGCTGAACTGAACCTCAGGCTGTGGCCTACTCCATCTGCTCCATCCTCCATGTCTGAGGGTTCCACAGTGTTTACTGTCCTGTGTGCTGAACTGAACCTCAGGCTGTGGCCTACTCCATCTGCCCCATCCTCCGTGTCTGAGGGTTCCACAGTGTTTACTGTCCTGTGTGCTGAACTGAACCTCAGGCTGTGGCCTACTCCATCTGCCCCGGGCTTCGTGTCTGAGGGTTCCACAGTGTTTACTGTCCTGTGTGCTGAACCGAACCTCAGGCTGTGGCCTACTCCATTTGCCTGGGCTTCGTGTCTATGGACTCACTTTTGTTCTAAATGCTATTTGCTTACTTTTATTGTTTGCACAATTTGGTTTTTTTTCTGTCTGCACATTGTGTGTTTGTTGGTCTTTTTTATGTCTTCTTTTGGGTTTCTTTGTTTCGTGGCTGCCTGTTAGGAGACGAATCTCAAGGTTGTGTAATGTATACATACTTTGAAAATAAATGTACTTTGGATCATTGAGTGAGTGATCACCTGCAATATTTCTTTATTTTGACCCTTAGCACTGAGTGGTAGAATGTTTTACCCTGGAAGGTAACAGACCAACCTAGTTCCACTTGACATCAGTGCTCACAATGCCCAAACACTGAGAAAAATGAACGTACCCACACCCAAAGATGCACACAAAGGCAGATAAGGCATGTGTGCATGCATCCTTGGCAAATTCTTGCACTCAAGAAGTCAATGTTGTTCAGTCATACAAAGTAAATAACATGTAAGGTGGTTTGTTACTGAAGAACACTGAGTGATAAAGACAATTCACTCAGCCACCAGAGAGACAGACATCAGACTTACCTCAGTATCCCCTCTTTCCCAGGCAGCTTGCAGTCTCCTTTTTCCCAGACCAGAAATGTCATCTAGTAGAGGGCATGTATTTCAGGTGTGAGAGGTGCAAATATTTTTACAGAGTTGCAGGTGGGAGGGGTAGGTTGTAGGGGTGGTAGGTTGTAGGTGGTGGGTATTAAGTGGTAGGTGTTTTGAGTGGGCTGCTAGCATGTTTAATAGGCTGATAAATAGAGAGAGGATGAACGGATCATGTGCAGGCAGAAGGGATTTAGTTTAATTTGGCACAGAGCTGGTGGTCTGAAAGGCCTGTTCCTGTGATGTACTATTTTATGTTGTAGTCAAAGCAGTTTTATGGCTGAGTATGGAGACAGAAATGGGTGTTGTAACCTCTTGTATAGTGAGAAGAGATGACACTGACTTAGAAGCTCATCTCCAAACTTGTACACACAGTGTTGGCTGCATACTAAGGCTCAACAATGAAGGTTTGGGGATTTGGTTCCAGAGTTTAATGTTCTAGTTTCAAAAGGTTCCCATTTAGTTCTGAAGATCAGTTCCACTCTGACAGGAAGCTTGTTGGATTGGAGTATAATAATGTGATCATAAGGATGAGAAAAATGTCGTTGAGCACAGACCTTGTTCTCAACATGAGGGCCCTCAGCCACAACGCCCCCTGCATCCACTGGTTCCGGGCAGTAAACATTCACGGTGAAGCTGCAGCAGGTTACACCTGTATCTCGGGAGCCGTTTCTCAAAGAAGGTAGATGCTGATAATGAAATTTACCAAAGAATTCAAAGGACAAGCACAGCCTTTAGTTATTGAAGGAAAAGATTACGTTGAAGACCCCAAACCTGGCACAAGCTCATAGTCTTCTGGGCATCAGTGATCCTGGTGACTTCAATCAGGCATTTTAGGGCACTTGATAGCACTGAGGGTATCTTCCATTGCCATTCTCTAGAAAGGCAATTGAACTAACTGTCCCATCCAATGCCACCCACAGCTTCAAGCCTTGGTTACTCTCAGCTGGGCACAGCATGGCATTGGCATTCGTGACACCAGACTCTCAAAACAAATGCTGTATGCCTGTTACGAACCCGCAGGTTCCGTTTACTGTGGACTGTCACTTTAAAAGAGCGCTTCAGTGAGGTAGGACTATGATGTTGTTCACTGACTGACTCACAGCTTGTTTACCTTTCAAACAAGAACACGGACAGTCACAGTCAGAACGAGAGAGAGAGAGAGAGAGAGAGGGAGAGGAGCGAACCTGGGAGCTGGCAGCTCCAGCTTGTCGAGGCTGGGAATCTGGAACTCTGCCACACCCACAAGGGTGGGTCGATCCAATGTGTGGCTGTCACTCCGTATAATCCATCGGAGTGGATTTAGGAATGTCCTGTGGGACCACTCAAAGTTAACCCTTGCCTGGTTATGTGGTGACCCCTTGAAGACAATATCCCTGTGACAGATCACTCTGGTGGTAATTCGTACGTGGATTTGGAACAGCTCGACGGAGGATCTTTAACAACTGATATTTACTAATTACCATCGTGGAACCTGTGGAATTCAATGTAATTGCCTTGGATTACAAATATCTCTCTCCCATCATTTATTCCGTGGATGAACTGATCTTTCATACTTTACCATCTCAAGACTCTAAGCCTTGTTCCCCCCAGGCTCAATAGTTTGGGAGTTGTATTTACACACACATACACATAACACTGTTAACTTTAGTTTATCTTGGTTAAGTTGCTATATTATAAGTAGATACTAATAAAGAGAGTGGTTTCAACATCAGAACCAGACTCCAGGTGTGAACTTTATTGCTGCTGGTTTGTTTCTAAATTGTTACAATTGGTAACAATGCCAAGCTCAGTCCCCGGATGTGTAAAGCCTGCTTATAGAAATGCAGCATCCCCACTGACTGCGGAGATCCCCAGCCCACGTCCGCTCTGTGGAGAACGGGTATTGTCAGGACTTTGTGCACTGGAAGGACTCAGTCTCTGCCTGAGCATGGGAAAGAATGCACCACCACTTCATCTGTAGTTCATCAGTCTTCTCAGAATCCGAGAAGTCCGAGTGGATCCTTGATCCTCGTTGTGCAGATATTGAGTGGTATTGTATTGCACCAACCACTTTCATATCACCCTGACACCCAGCTCTCTGTGGCTTCCTGTTTCTGAATTTTAATGACCATGTAAAGAGTTAAGAGCGGTTTAGATAGGGTAAATGCCAGCAGGCTTTTTCCACTGAGGTTGGGTGGGACTACATCCAGAGGTCAATGGTTAAGGGTTAAAGATGAAATTTTTAAGGGGAACATCAGCTGTAAATGTTTAAGGGGATCATAAATGTGCTGTATTTAAATGGGCATAGCATTCGGAATAAGGTGAACGAACTGGTGCCGGAATTAGAGATTGTTGGTATGACGATGTGGGCAACACTGAGTCGTTACTGAAGGAAGGCCATAGTTGGGAGCTTAACATCAAAGAATATATTTTGTTTCAAAAGGGCAGACAGGAAGGCATAGGCAATAGTGTGGTCTATTGGTAAGAGATGGAACTGTATCTTCAGAAAGGGGTGACATAGGGTCAGAGAATGTTGAATCTTTGTCGGTGGAATTAAGAATCTGCAAGGGTAAAAATACCTTTATGGAACACATATATAGGCCTCCAAATAGTAGCCAAGATGTGGGGTTGAGATTGCAAAGGGAGCTGGAAAAGGCATGTAATAAAGGTAATGACACAATTGTAATGGGGGACGTCAATATGCAAGGGGTTTGGGAAAATCAGGTTGGTGTTGGATCATAAGAGAGGGAATTTGTTGAATACCAACGAGATGGCTTTTTTAGAGCAGCTTGTACTCGAGCCTACTTTGGGAAAGGCTGTCATAGATAGGGTGTTGTGTAATAACCCAGATCGTATTAGGGAGCTTAATGTAAGTAAAGGAACCCTTAGCAGAAAGTAGTTAGAATATGATTGAATTCGAGAGGGAGAAGCATAACTCACATGCATCAGTATCGCAATGGAATAAAAGAAATTATAGAAACATGAGAGAGGAGCTTGCCCAGGTGGATTGGAGGGGGACACTGGTGGGGATGACAGCAGAGCAGAGATGGCTGAAGTTTCTGGGAATAGTTCACAAGGCACAGGGTAGATATGTCCCACAGAGGAAGAAGTTCTCAAATGGCAGGGGTAGGCAACCATGTCTGAGAAAGGAAGCTAAGGACTGCGTGGAAGCCAAGGAAAGGGCATACTGGGTAGAAAAAGTGAGTGAGAAGTGACTGGAAAGTTTTTAAAATCCAATAAAGGCAACTAAAAAAGCTATAAGAAGGGATAAGATGATATATGAGAGCAAACTAGCCAATAATGTAAAGCAGGATACCAGAAGTATTTTCAGTTATATAAATAATGAAAGGGAGGTGAGAGTTGATATTGGACCGCAGGAAAATGATGCTGGTGAAGTAGTAATGGGGGAGAAAGAAATAGCAGATGAACTTAATGGGGACTTTGCATCTGGCTTCACTGTGGTAGACACTAGCAGTGTGCCAGAGGTCTGTGAGTGTCAGGGAGCAGGAGAGAGGGCCATTGCTATTACAAAGGAAAAAGTGCCGGCAAACCCAAAGGTCCTAAGGTGGAAAAGTAACCTGGGCTGGATGGATTACATGCCAGAGTCCTGAGAGAGGTTGCTGAAAAGATCATGGATGCATTGGTCTTTCAAGAATCACTTGATTCTGGCATGGTCCTGGAGGACTGGAAGATTGCAGATGTCATAGTTACAGTATAGTCATTTAAAACTGAAGTGTGTAGGAATGCAAAGGTTGGTGACTCAGACATTTTGTATCATGGAGAGTTCTATGGGTTGGATCAGTTTGAATTTAAATTCTAGGTTGATTCCATAGTGCTGAGTGACTATTGCATGCTACCGTTACACCTGCCCATCTACTTCCTCCCTCACCTCCATTCAGGGCCCCAAACAGTCCTTCCAGGTGAGATAACACTTCACCTGTGAATCTGCTGGGGTCGTCTATTGTGTCCTGTGCTCCTGGTGCAGCCTCTTCTATATTGGTGAGACCTGTTGTAAATTGGGGGACTGTTTCATCAAGTTCCTCCACTCCATCCACCTAAAGCGGAACTTTCTCGGTGACCAATTTGAATTCTGATTCCCACTCTCCTTCCGACATGTTGGTCCCTGGCCTCCTCTTGTGTCATGATGAGGTGGCCCTCCGGGTGCAGAAGCAACACCTTATATCTGTCCGGTAGCTTCAAACCTGATGGCATGAATATTGATTTCTCCTTCTGGTAAAAAAAAAATTCCTTCCCCCTCCCTGCTTCTATTCCCCACTCTTACCTGTCCTCACCTGCCTATCACCTCCCTTGGGTCCCCTCTTCCTTCCTTCCCTTTCTCCCACGGTCCACTCTCCTCTCCTATCAGATTCCTTCCTCTCCTGCCCTTTGCCTTTCCTACCCATCTGTCTTCACCTATCACCTTCCAGCTATCCTCCTTCCCCTCCCCCAACCTTTTTATTGTGACATCTTCCCCTTTTTTTCAGTCCTGAAGAATGTTCTTGTTCCGAAACATTGAATATATTTATTCATTTCCATGGATACTGCCTGACCTGCTGAGATCCTCCAACAATGTATACGTGTTGCTTTCGGTTTCCAGCATCTACAGAATTTCTTGTCTCTGTCTTTAGCTTTGTTTTTTACACCCACCAGACAGGCCAACAGGATTTCAATTATGTACCATGTTCTGGCTAATATTTATCCCTGATCAATCTTGCAGAAGCATTGGAATAGGCCATTCAATCATTTATTTGCTTAGACCACAGTTAATCTGTGATTTACCTGTATGGCTCTACAAACCTTAGTCACAGATTTAAATTCACAGTGATAAATGAGTGGGCTGGTTAGGGATGGTGTATTGATGAATGATAAAATGAATGCAGGAAGATGTTGTTCAGGCTGCAACGTAAATTGCAGATGACTTTCGAAGGAGTACACTTGATGTGCTGATCATGTACTGCCCTAAAGGATTTGTGACAGTGGATCAGCAACTCACTGCAGTTTTTTCTATAAACACTTGAGAAAATCCAAATGGAGGTTTAAATTCTCTTTTGCTGTGGTGTTGGTGATCTGAGATTCTAATATTTTGTTTGTTGCTGGTTTGAGATTGGAAGTAGTTTTTTATATACTGTGCATACAATATGTGAGGGAACAAAAGGGAGCACAACTTAACAAGAGATTTTTGGAGGTGTATTGAACCCCGTATTCACAGTGCTTTAGATTTCGTCTTTTGGATTATATAATGAGATAGCTTGGGATCACTGTAATTCCTGATTCTGAATTTACGTGCTACCAGTAAGTGGTCTTTGTTTTACACCTGTTCATCACACACGTCTGTTGATGCATGTTAGATTTTCAACAGTGACGATCTTGGCAAACTCAGCAATGAGTTTCCCTGCCTCTTCGTGATCAGCTTTATCACCACAAATTTTTTAAAATTTAATGCTGTGCCTTTTCTTAAATTTCTGTAACCAGCCTGCTGAATATTCACAATTACCTTTACTTTTTGGTTTGTCATGATAGATCTTTACTTGTTTCATGATCAGCATATCGTTAAGCAGCATATATTCACTCTGACGCTGTCGAATCCACTCTTTACACGTTTGAGATCTTCATTTTTCACTATGCAGAGCTTTTCTATTTCTCATTAATTTCTGTTCAATCCCAGAATCATTCCAGAATCATTCTCATGAATCTTCTCTGAACCCTCTCCAATGTCAGTATATCCTTTCTAAAATAAGGATCCCAAAACTGCACACAATACTCCCAACTGTGGTCTCACGAGTGCCTTATAGAGCCTCAACATCACATCCCTGCTCTTATATTCTATACCTCTAGAAATGAATGCCAACGCTGCATTCACCTTCTTCACACGGACTCAACCTGGAGGTTAACCTTTAGGGTATCTTGCACAAGGACTCTCAAGTCCCTTTGCACCTCTGCATTTTGAATTCTCTCCTCATCTAAATAATAGTCTGCCTGTTTATTTCTTCCATCAAAGTGCATGACGATACATTGTACAACATTGTATTTCTTTGCCCATTCCCCTAAATTATCTAAGTCTCTCTGCAGGCTCTATGTTTCCTCAACACTACCCGCTCCTCCACCTATCTTTGTATCAGCAGCAAATTTATCCACAAATCTATTAATCCCATAGCTCAAATCGTTGACATACATTGTAAAAAGCAGCGGTCCCAACATTGACCCTGTGGAACTCCACTGGTAACCGACAGCCAGCCAGAATAGGATCCCTTTATTCCCCCACAGTGACAGTGAAGGGTCAGCGATATACAGTATTTCCAAGTCAAAACTGCATGTATCTTGGATGGCAACTTTTAGCGGTATTGATCCTGCTCTATCTGGTAACAGTTGGCAGTTTGGAAGGTGCGGACTTGGTGAGAGACTGAGGTGCACCGTGTAGACAGACTGATCTGATCTGTGTGTTGGGGGTGGAGTGAGTGAAAGGCTGCGATGTCCTCTGTGAAGTTGTCCTCCATTCATCCAGGATATGGTGGAGAGTATTCCATGACCAGGCAGGCTTCCCATTGCAGGTTTCTATCCTCTCACCTGTTCTTGTAGCCATGTTGTGTATGTTGCTACTCAAGTTCAGACTCTGGTCAAATTATGGAGGTTACTCTTTTTCTGCACGTGCTTAATCCCAGTCTCCTTATTTTAAAACAACCATTAAATATCTGGATTGATGTGCCTTGGCCAACAAATCTGACGTAACTATGCCAGTAGACAATAATCCGGAGGTTTGGATGATTGAATGTATGATACAGATCTAGAAATCATACAGGGCATTTGAATTCAGTAAATGACATAAATCTGGAATAAAATTATTAATCATATATATATATATATTCCAGATATTCCAAATAATTATTAATCATTTAAAAATTAATAATGACCATAAAGCCACAGTATGAAATGTCATTTACTTCAGTTATGGAAAAGCAAGATGATGTAGATGCTTTTCTTTTTCAATCTTTTTATTATTATTATTAATATCAACAAAATAAAATTGATACATAGATAATGGGATTACAAACATACACATTTCAACTGAACATGAAAGAATACATAAGCAATGATTACAGTATAAATGAGTCTTCCCAAATCATGGACGATACAATATACAAATAAACAAGGCAAACCTAGGTATATCATAATATATATTAAAAAAAACAGAAAAAAGAAAAAGAAAAAAAAATTATGCAAAAAAACTAATCTAATAATCTAATAACTAATAAGGAAAAAAACAAAAAAAAGAAAAAAGAGAAAAAGAAAAAATGGAAAAAAAAGGGCTGTTTATAATATCTCACAAAAATACAAAATCATCAGTGTCGTCAACTCCGATCCTCTCAACATATATAAAATTGAAACTGGAAAAACAAATAGGCTTGGAACAGGGTCATATTACATCATATGAAAATATTGAATAAATGGTCTCTATATCTTTTCAAATTTAATACAAGTATCAAATACAACACTTCTATTTTTTTCTAAATTTAGACATAACATAGTTTGAGAAAACCAATGAAATACGGTAGGAGGATTAATTTCTTTCCAATTCAACAAAATAGATCTTCTAGCCATTAATGTAAGAAATGCAATCATTCGACAAGCGGAAGAGGATAAATGGAGTGAGTCCATCATTGGTAAACCAAAAATTGCAGTAATAGGATGAGGTTGTAAATCAATGTTCAATACCACAGAAATAATATCAAAAATGTTTTTCCAATATTTTTTCAAAAGCGGACACGACCAGAACATATGAGTTAAAGACGCTATCTCAGAATGACATCTGTCACAAATAGGATTTATATAGGAGTAAAAATGAGCCAATTTATCCTTGGACATATGAGCCCTATGCACAACCTTAAACTGCATTAATGACTGTTTAGCACATATAGATGATGTATTAACTAATTGAAGAATTTTATCCCAATTCTCAATAGGGATAGTAAGGTTAAGTTCTCTTTCCCAATCATTTTTAGTCTTATAGAAGGGCTCTGAACATATCTTCATAATTATATTGTAAAGTTTTGATATTAGCCCTTTCTGAGAAGGATTTAGTTCAAACAAATTCTCCAAACTACCTGAAGACACAAAATTTGGAAAAGTAGGAAGTACAGTATTTTAGAAATTCCTAATCTGTAAATATCTAAAAAAATGAAATCTAGGCAAATTATATTTATTAGATAATTGCTCAGAAGACATAAAACAATTATCCAAAAATAAATCGGAAAAACGTAGTAATCCTTTAGTCTTCCAAGCTGAATAAGCTTGGTCTATAATAGAAGGATAAAAAAAGCAATTGGATACAATAGGAATATTTAAAACAATCTGAGTCAACCCAAAAAATTTCCGAAATTGAAACCATATACGTAAAGTATGTTTAACTATCGGGTTGTCAATTCGTTTCTGCAATTTAGAAAGAGCAAAGGGAAGAGAAGTCCCTAAAATAGAACCCAATGCAAATCCTTGTACAGATTTAATTTCCAGGTTCACCCAATGAGGGCTAAAAGATATATCCCAATCCTTTAACCAACTTATCAAATATCGGATATTAACTGCCCAATAATAGAATCTAAAATTAGGCAATGCCAATCCACCTTCCTTCTTTGCCTTCTGTAAATATATTTTACCTAACCTAGGATTTTTATTCTGCCATATATATGAGGAAATTTTTGAATCAACATTAAGAAGAAAAGATTTCGGAATAAAAATTGGTACCGCTTGAAATGTATATAAAAACTTGATTAAAATAACCATCTTAATAGCATTAATCCGACCTATCAGAGATAAAGATAGTGGTGACCACTTAGTAAACAAACATTTAATCTGATCGATTAAGGGTAAGAAATTAACCTTAAATAAGACTTCATAGTTTTTTGTGATTTTAATCCCTAAATAAATAAAAGAGTCATTAACTAATTTAAAAGGTAAATTTCCATAAATTGGAACCTGTCTATTTAAAGGAAACAATTCACTCTTATTAAGATTTAATTTATACCCGGAAAAATCACTAAATTGAGCCAACAATGATAAAACTGCAGGAATGGATTTCTCAGGATCAGAAATAAATAATAATAAATCATCTGCATATAATGATAACTTATGTATATCTGTCCCACGATTAATGCCAAAAATGTTCTGTGATTCTCTGATAGCAATTGCCAAGGGTTCTAAAGCAATATCAAATAATAATGGACTAAGAGGACAGATAAAAGGGAGATCTTTGATTGTTAGTAAGCACCGAGGCTACTGGAGTATGATATATCAGTTTAATCCAGGAAATGAATGTCGGACTAAAATTAAACTACTCAAGCACAGTAAATAAGTATGGCCATTCAACTCTATCAAATGCTTTCTCCGCATCTAATGAAATGACACATTCTGAAGTGCTATGTGAAGGAGTATAAATAATATTCAATAATCTCCTAACATTGAAAAAAGAATAGCGATTTTTAATAAAACCAGTTTGATCTTCCGAAATAATTTGGGGTAATACCTTCTCCAGCCTGGATGCCAGTAACTTGGAAAAGATCTTAGAATCTACATTCAATAAAGATATTGGTCTATAGGATGCACAGTCAGTAGGGTCGTTATCTTTCTTCAATATTAAAGAAATGGAAGCTCTATAAAAAGATTGTGGCAGATTGCCCAATCTAATTGCTTCTTCAAAAACCCTGCATAACCAAGGAGAAAGAGTAGCGGAAAAACATTTAAAAAACTCTACTGTATACCCATCTGGACCTGGTGCTTTCCCAGAATTCATAGAGGAAATAACCCCTTTAATTTCTGCATCCGTAATAGGAGTTTCTAATATTGAAAGATCATCTGATGATAATTTTGGAAAATTCAATTTCCCAAGAAAATCACACATGGTATTACGATCATGAGGGAATTCGGAATGATACAGGGAGGTATAAAAATCTTGAAATGATTTATTTATCTCATCATGGTTAACTGTCAGATCCCCATTCTGCTGACGGATCTTAGTAATTTGACGTTTAACCAAAGCATTCTTCAATTGACTAGCTAACAGTTTACCCGATTTATCACTATGTATATAAAAATCAGATCTGGTTTTCATTAATTGATTTTCAATCGAAGATGTAAGTAATAAACTATGTTCCGTTTGAAGTTCAACCCTTTGTTTGTAAAGCTCCTTACTAGGAGTAATCGAATATTTCTTGTCAATCTCTTTAATTTTATCAACCAATAAAAGAGTTTCCTTCTTAATGCGTTTTCTCAGACCAACAGAGTAGGAGATAATCTGTCCACGTATATATGCTTTAAAAGTGTCCCAAAGTGTTCTGCAAGAAATATCATCCGTGGAATTAGTTGAAAAGAAGAAATCGATCTGTTCCTTCATAAATTTAATAAAATCCGGATCTTGCAGTAAGGTAGAATCAAATTGCCATTGTCTAGCACTAGAAGCTGTATCCGTAAATTTAATAGAAAGTTTTAATGGAGCATGGTCAGAGATGGCTATAATATCATAATTACAACCAATTACCGATGGAATAAAACAAGAGTCAATAAAAAAATAATCAATTCTCGAGTAGGAATGATAAACATGTGAGAAAAATGAAAACTCTTTGTCCTTAGAATGCCGAAATCTCCAAATATCAAAAATTCCATTATCAGTCAAAAAAGAGTTAATACAAGTGGCCGACTTATTAGGTAAAGTCTGAGTAGATATAGATTTGTCCA
The DNA here is from genome assembly GCF_048418815.1 of Hemitrygon akajei. Taxonomy (NCBI): domain Eukaryota; kingdom Metazoa; phylum Chordata; class Chondrichthyes; order Myliobatiformes; family Dasyatidae; genus Hemitrygon; species Hemitrygon akajei. Next base: position 6,111,883 of record NC_133143.1, on the reverse strand, counting down.
TCAAAGGATTTAAACAACAATTAAAGTCACCACGCATTATTAACTTATATTCATTTAGATTAGGTAGAGAAGTAAATAAGGACTTAAAAAAATCGGGACAATCCACATTTGGAGCATAAACATTAACCATAGCAACCTTTTTGTTAAAAAGTAAGCCAGTAATTAACAAAAATCTACCGTTGGAATCCGAAAAGATATCATGTTGGACAAATGGAATAGAGGAGTCAATAAAAATTGAAACTCCCTTTACTTTGGCATTCGAATTCAAATGATACTGTTTACCCCTCCAAAACCTAAAAAAGTGATATTTGTCCTCTTTCCTCACATGAGTTTCTTGTACAAAAATAATATGAGCATTAAGTCTTTGGAATACTTTGAAAATCTTTTTCCGTTTAATCGGATGGTTTAAACCATTAGTATTCCAAGAGACAAAATTAATGGTCTAAGCCATATTTCTGAAATCAACCCTTTGGTATATAAAGGGTTAACCAAATTATAAACTCATGCACCCGGAAGAGGAACAAAAATAAGGGGCGGACCCGGAAATGACGACATCGCGGACATTTTAGTAGTTTAAAATCAGCCCAAATGAAAAAACTAAAAAAAACTAATGTAAGAAACATAAGATTTAGAAAAAGACCTCCCACCCCCCACCCAAGAGGGAAAAAAAAGACCACCCCAGCCAGGGATAGGCTGGGAAAAAGGAAAGATGAAACTAAATCTATCCCCATATCAGCAGAAGACAACTCCGTATATAAAGGATAAAAAAAAAAGATCCACCCAAACTCTAAAGAAATAATAATCACTATACTAAAACCAAACTTCTTAATATAATTGGTAGTAAAAAAAACCCAAAAAGAATATAATCACTAGTAACTTATAAATCGGGTTAAAACCCAAACAAACCAAAAAAAAAATTTAAACTGTGATAAGAAATGCATTATAGGAAGAAGACGAGAGAAAAAAAGGCAAAATTAAAAAAAAGCCAAAAATATTTTAGAGAAGAAACCGCCATCTTAGTAAAAAAAATTCACCTTCGAAGGATTAATAATAATGACCAAAGATAAAGTACAGTGATTGAAGTAAGTAAAATAAAAAGATAAGTATGTCGACAAAAAAACTTTAACTAGAGTATAAAATATAGAGTAAACCTACACCAATAGCCAGAAACAAAATCTGGTTTTGGAAACAAAAACCATCTTGCATGATCAAAATCACTGATTTATTAGAGATGAGAATCCACAGCAGTGGGGAAGTTCTCATTCAGAAATCTTCTTGCTTCAGATGTAGAAAGGAAAACACGCCGAGATGCATTGGGAGACGAGATTCTGAGCTTCGCAGGGTATAAGAGCACAGGTTTTAGATTTTTCTCATAACATTCGGACATCAGAGGTTTAAAAAGAGGCCTTGCCTTCGTTACTTCTGGACTAAAATCTTCTACTAATCGAAAATTATGATCTAGTTATTTGACCATCCCTACACGCTGAGCCACACAAATAAGTTGCTCTTTAACATGCACATAGTGAAATCGGACAATTACAACCGGTGGTTTAGCTGAAACACTTGGTGATCGACGCATAATTCTGTGAGCGCGATCGAGTAACGGAGGACTGTCTGGGAATACAGAAGGGAACGCATCCTTTAAAAGTTGAGCAAAGTACTTCGAGGGGTCCCCTTGTTCAATACCTTCCGGGAGACCAAGTATGCGTAGGTTCTGTCTTCTGGACCGATTCTCAAAGTCGACACTCTTGGCTTTAAGTATTTCCACCTGTTTAATCGTCGAAAGTAAGTTCTGCTGCAGTTTTTCAATGATCAAGTCTCGCTTCCGAGCGTCTTCTTGCAGAGTTGCGATTAGAACTTGCTGCTGGTTAACTACTGAATCCGTCTTATCCATATAATCTTGAAAAGCCTTTATATCTTGTTTAAAAATTTGTCATTGTTCTTCAAATTTTTGATTTAAAACCTCCAATAACATTTCATAAGTCAATTCAGTGCGCTTAGGATCAGTCTTTTTCTTCTTCCCGTTCCCGTTAGAATCTTTCCCAGGTTCTTGTCCTTTAGATCTAAGAGCCATTTCTGTATTCATTTCTTCAAAATTCACAATAAACTCTTAAAGATAAGTCCAAAAAAGTAGCAAGAATCTTTTGGTGTAGGTAAAAATAAGTTAAATAAGGGTGATCATAGGTTAAAAAAGTAAAGGTTATGGAGCGAATCTGAAACAGTGCTCACTCCATGAGCGTCTCCTGCTGACATGATGATGTAGATGCTAATAATCCAAAATAAATTGAAAATTGTGGAATGAATAGTCGAGTGGTGTTTGAATATGAACCGTAGTGAATTGATTGCAAGATTTTGGCAGATGAGTCTGTGTGAGCCTGGCTACTGATCACGTGGTAAATCAATTAAGCCTTTGATGCGCAGGAGGTCCTCTCTTCTTGCGCGGGAGATCCTCTCTTTTTGCGCAGACTTCCGAGTGACCTGTTCTCATCTGGGTGGGACCGGTTCATTGCCCCAGCACTGTAAATTGCCCAGTGTGTACCATGGCTAACATGGCTCAGTAGAAACTTGTAATCCAATTGCCGTGGCTATTCCCTGTTCTTGCTCTGTGCATATATAACTGAATGGATAGCTTCTCAGAATTAGGTATGGGCACAGTGAGCTGAGTAGTCTTCCTTGGGGCTTTGTGACAATCAGTAAGATGATGTGTTTGTTAAAACTAATATTTACACAAACAATAAATAAAATAATGGTGACAACACACACAAAATGCTGGTGGAACACAGCAGGCCAGGCAGCATCTATAGGAGAAGCACTGTCGACGTTTTGGGCCGAGACCCTTCGTCAGGACTAACCGAAAGGAAAGATAGTAAGAGATTTGAAAGTAGAGGGGGAAGGGGGAAATGCGAAATGATAGGAGTAGACCGGAGGGGGTGGGATGAAGCTAAGAGCTGGAAAGGTGATTGGCGAAAGTGATACAGAGCTGGAGAAGGGAAAGGATCATGGGACGGGAGGCCTCGGGAGAAAGAAAAAGGGGGGGGGGAGCACCAGAGGGAGATGGAGAACAGGCAGAGTGATGGGCAGAGAGAGAGAAAAAAAACAAACAACTAAATATGTCAGGGATGGGGTAAGAAGGGGAGGACGGGCAAACGGTGTCTGTTTTTCCTTATCAAAAGTATTTCCTCCACCATGTTTCAGTGGTATTTTTATTCCTTCTGTTTTAAATTGGGAAAGATTATGAAGCCAAACCTCTGGTTCCAATCATGCCTACTCCCAGTGCCTTGCACCGTTGAGAATAGAGATGGGAACAAATGAGTATGCCGCCGGGGGGAAGTGCAGGAGGGATGGCTTCAGTCTTCTGGGGCATTGGGATAGATTCAGTAGAAGATGAGATCTTTACAGGTTGGAAGAGATGCTCCTTAACAGAGATGGGTCCAGACCAATGTGCTCTTGGACAGGCTTGCTATGGCTCTTGGGAAAAGGTTAAAAAAATTGGAGGTGGGATAGTTGAGAAAGATTCAAAATCAACGAATGAACCATTGAAAATGAATGCAACAAATTAATCAGTATTTGGACAGCAGTGGACTTTACACGTACTGGTAGACATCTAAATGCAAGGAATAGTGTGAACCAGGCAGTTTACCTGAAGGTGTAATGTGAAGAGTTAATTTACTTGCTGGTCGAAATCACTCCCACCGTGCCAGCTATTGATCGGCCTATTCAAGGGATGCAGCAGCTCTTTCCCATTGGCTGTTTTGAGTGGATTGTGGGATTTGGGAGTTCTGGTTCTGGGTGTAAGAATAGCACTCGTGGGAGACTCCGGCGCTTTCCTTTCTCTCCAAAAACCACTGGGAACATATGCTGCAGATATAGGAGGGCCTACACTCAAGCTTCGCTAAGTAGCTGTTTGTGAATGCTTAGTTTGTAGTTGTGTAACTTGGAGAGACTAACGAAGTACTTGTTAAGTTTGAAGTGCTGCTGAATGTTTAGTGTTGTAGTTTTTGTGACTTAAGTTGGCTTAGATGAGTACTAGTTTGATTTAGATGTTTGGTTGAATGTTTTACTGTTTGTAAAATAAAAAGGTTAATGTACTTATTCGTAATCAGTGTTTTCTGTCTCAGCAAGCTTGTGAACAGTTGGTGTCACGAGCAGTGCCTGGCGATTGAATGGAAGGTGAACAAGGCTCTGTAAGAGAGAGAGCCCCCTGCGTAAGCGGTCCCGTCCCGAGGTGGATTGACGTTATAGTGGGATTTGGGAGTCTTGCCAACATACTCGCAGACTATTGGATGCCCATTGATTGGGCAGACATTGGACTCTTGCGGGTGGAAATTGGACACAGTATTGTGTTCGTATTTAAGAAGGCAGGGTCCCCCATGGGAAGTCGGAGATATGCATCAGGCTGGTACCAGCCATTGTAAGGCACTGGTATGAGATGGTCACGTTGAGAAAACCGAGTTAAGAATGAGGTGGAGGTGCTGTACCATCATGGGGGAAGTCAGCTGGTCGGCACAGACCCGGGCCACAAAGCCACAGATAGTCTAATGAAGGTGGAGGTGGCCGGACGGGCTAATTGACAACTGTATTCCATTGAGGTCCAAGCCTTGATGTGGTGGGGTGATGATCCCAATGTGTGGATGTGGATGTCTGACTGGATGGTGAGAATGGGGAAGAGAGAGTAGAGTGAAGACATGATTCTTCCTCGCAATGATCGACCTCTCCCCTACACAACTGAGACAGTACAGGCCATGCAGTCCCATACCCCCATGAGGGGCATCGGCCCTGTGGCCTCTTCCTCACTGGAGGAAGAGTAGGAAGAGGAGCAGGATCTTGTGGGGAGTGGTGCAATAGGCCCCTTCGTGACAACAGAGATCTGGGAATCCTCTGCTAAGGGGTTGCTGAGATTAAGAGACAGGTACAGACAGAAGCCAGGAGAGCCTCTGGCCATGTGGTGAGGAGAGTACTGCAGTGAACTTATCTAATAGAGATCAATTGTCACATGATCAATAACTCCCTGAGGACACTGCTTGCTTCCTATGATCGGGTGGCAGCAGTGGCCAGGCCAGTTACCCTTTCCTCCTTGAGAGGGATTTCAAGCTCCCGGTGAATGGAGTACTGTAGAGGAAGGGACCAGAGTCCTTTACCAGCGGGCTCTAATTACAGGTTTATATGCCGACAGTCGGCCAGAGGGTTTGAAACTAACCCCTGCCCTGCCATGATGAGATATTTGAAAGGAATGGTGCAGTCTTAATGGGATCAGCTTTCGGGTGTATCATCAATGCAGCATTCAGTTGCTAGAAGGGTTGGAATATGTTGTGGAAGAACGTGTGCATAGCCAGGTACAAGTTAGATAAACAGACAGTCCTGATGACCCATAGGGAAATCTGTTTGCAGTTGCTCAGAGCTAGGGTCATGAAGCACTAGGTAAATGGGCCTCCTACTCCCACCCTTGATGCAGTGTGGAGGGAGTACCGCCAGGGAAGAGAGATCAGAAGGCCATCAAGGGGGAAGAGTCATTCTTCAAGCCCTTTGCCAATAAGGGCTCCTTCTGGATTCCCTGCATTCCATGGATCCTTTGTTGGAGGCTCTGCAAAAGGCATTGGCAGACCTTTAGTGGTAGCAGGGGTTAGAGGGTGGGTGGTCTCTTCCTGCCTCACCCCATAGGGAAAGGGGTCATTCAACCTGCTGCCCCTTGAATAGTTTGAGTTTGAAAAATGTTTCATGAGGTGTGACCACAAGTGAGTTTACTTCAGTGTTTGTAAGTGCAAAGCCTGTCTTATGTTTGTTAAATCTGTATCAGAAGGGTGTTTGAATTAATCCTGTGTTTCAGTGGAAAAGGTGACCAATTTGAAATATTTTACTACTTGGTGAAGTGAATTTTCTGGAGCTTTTATCTTTTAAGAGGGCTGTGCCTTTAAGCACTGTGTGTATGTATTAATGAGTCGGGTCTATAAGACCATAAGATATAGGAGCAGAAGTAGGCCATTTGGCCCATCGAGTCTACTCTGCCATTCAATCATGGGCTGATCCAATTTTTCCAGTCATCCCCACTCCCCTGCCTTCACCCCATTCCCTTGGATGCCCTGGCTAATCAAGAACCTATCTATCTCTGCCTTAAATACACCCAATGACTTGGCCTCCACAGCCACTCATGGCAACAAATTCCACAGATGTCTTCCAGAAGTGTCTTAATTCCCTTTGTTCTTTTAAAATGTGTTGGTTTTTCACTGAGGGAATTAACTGTTTGTCTAAGTTTTGCAGCTACTTATGAAGGTTCTGAATGAAAAGAAGTACAAGCCAGGATTTTTGTTTGTCCTGTCTATGTTTTCAGTCCATTACTTTATCTGTTTTCCATGGAATTGGCTTTAGAGAAATACCCAGATTCTGCATTGGCCATGTGGAATCCAGGCTAAAGTGATAGAACTCTGTGCATCTTTATTCCAGATATGAGGTGCCCACATTTCAGAGAGAAATGGGCATTTGGGGAAATTGCTCATTGGTGGATAATTAAGTTGGGAATTTGGAATTTACATTTTGGAAGATTGAGAGATTTGGGGAGCAATCCTGAAACTCATAGTTTTTGCTAACACAGACTGCGTTATGTCTAAATACCCAGTGACTAATCAGACGTGAGTGAGTCTCCCTACACTACAGAATGGCAACATGGTAGATGCTGACAGTGTGGTGATGACACTGACTTGTGGTGTGCATTCCTACAGCTGGTGTACGAATATGCAGACAGAACCAGCATGTCGGGTTGCCGGATTTGTATGAGGTCTCCTAACCACATGCACAGAAGAGATGCCTTTAATGCTGATCCCTTTTGATATCAAGGAGAAAGACTTAGGTGAGATTGTCTACGTTCTTGGATTTTGGCATCGTTTTGGTGGAAGCTGGGAGCAAGTGGTCTATGGTAGCAGCCTTAGGGAGCTTGAGCCTCAGTAACCCCCAGTAGAGTAAGTGCTCTAAGGGCTGGTATTTCCCTATGTATGATTTGCTTAACTCAAAGGCCCTGACTCTGTGAGTGATTTGCAGCTGAGGAAAGGGAAAGGAATGTTTGTGTAGACACAGGTCTGACCGGTCAGTGTCACACAGTGAGAGTGAGCAGCAACAGAGTCCAGTGATGACTGCGTCTACGTTGGCTGTTGCTGTGAAGGTGGGCACTAACTGGACACTAAATGTCATATTACTGGATACTACTGGGCCTTATTGGATATGCCCAAAGTGGTAAGGCTGCTGATGACTGAGGTATGTACAGTATACATACACCACCTGGGTGAGCTCCCTGCCTATGTTGGTTGGTGTAGTAGGAGGGCTGTCGCAGAGGCAGAGAGGTTTTGGATGATAGCCTTTCCCAGTATGGTACTGTTCCGGGAACATTACCTGTTTACAAGGAAAGGTGGCTCTTGTGCTGCATCTCCAGTGCAGACTAGTTGGGGAACGTCACTCTGTTCACGTCTGACAGTTGGTGGATAAGATTAAATGGAGGGGCAGTCCCATAGCTATTCCACTCTGGGGAGAGGCTGGTGGCTTTTTGGGGTGATAAGAAGCTGGTGGGCTACTGCAGTACATGTTGGGGGGTGACTGTTGGTCTTGGGTGTTCTACTTTTGTGTTCAGTATGCAGTTTCGTGGAGTGTTCGCGGGGACCATACTAGTCTGAGGGCCAGAGTTGCTTCTTTCGAGGCTGGATGTAATGTGAAGGGTTAGTTTACTTGCCAATCGAAATCTGCTTCTGCCATGCCAGTCATTGATTGGCCCATTGGAAGGATGTAGTAGTTCTTTCCCATTGGTTGCCTGGTGTGCCACGCCACCAGTTTTCTGTTCCGGACACCTCAGGGGTATAGGAATAGCACGTGTGACAGACCTAGTGGCTTTTCTTTGTCTCTTCTTCACTCTGAGGTTGTACTGGATATAGGAGGGCCCACTTAGCCAAGTGTCTGATAGTTGAATGTTTCGTTTGTAGTTGTGTAACTTGGGGAGACAAAACAAAGTTCCTGTTGAGTTTGAAGTGTTACTGAAGGTTTAATAGTTTGTGTAATTTGGGTTGGCTTAAATGAGTACTTACTTGGCTGAGATATTTGGTCAAATGTTTAACTGTTTGTCTGTAAACAAATGGGTAATGTGCTTATTTTTAATCAGAGTTCTTTGTCTCACGTACCAAACCAGTGAAGCACGAAGGTACTCAGGTGCATGCTCCATTACAGACATGCTTAAAGAGAGCTGAGAGCGTTTCTGGTCATAGTTGTTAGATGAGATAGAGTTACAGGAATGGAAGGCTGGATGGAAATATTCACAGACGATCATGCTGTGAGAAAGGATCCTCAAATTCTTTAAAATACTTAGGATCTTGGCCAGCTCAGCATTTATTGGCCAGCTCTAACTGTATTTGAGGTGGTGGGCACGAGCTGCTACCTTGAAGCAAAGCTGTCCTTCTGGCGGAGCTCTCCCATGGCGCTGCTGCACAGAGTCTTCGTGATGGACTGGTGATGTCAGGGATTGTCTGAACAAGTGACTGAAATATGTTTAGTGGATGGCTTACGCTGTAACCATTATGACCTGTGGTGGTGGGGAAATGAGTGTTTAGGGTGATGGATGGGGTGCCAGTCAAGTTCTCCAGCTTTATCCTAGGCGGTGCTTTGTCTTGTGTTGCTGGAGCTCAGCTTGTGTCTATAGATGGCAGAAAAGCGTTGAGCTGTCAGGAGGTGAGTCACTTGCGCAGGATATCCAGCCTCGGCCAGGTTGTGGATAGAGCTGGACCATGTTAATGCGTTAGAATGTTAAATGCTGTCCTTTATGAGAGAGTTTTTGTTTAGGATGAGTGTCGTGTATCACCATCAGCCCACATCTGAAAGATGTTTGCATTTTGTATGCAATGAGCTGGCTTATTTGCTGAGTAGGTATGAGTAAAAGTGTAGATTATGTAACCTCCACTTTTGACTGTGATGTTTCTGAGGATTGAACGGAGAAAAAGCACACACTCACCTCACACTTACTGTAGTCCAAGGAACAGAGATGAGAAAATAATTGCAAGTAAAAAAACACATGGGGGCTGTAGTGGTGGGTGCTGCAATTACATTAATATTAACCTGGCTCAGGGTGTGCTAGACAGGATTCCTCAACACATTCCCAGGTGTATTTTCCGGCTACTGAACAAGCATTACGGAAGGGGAAGAGCTGGGGTCGGTTCTGGATTTGGCTTTCAGGACTGAAGCTAGACAGTTGTATAGACATTACAGCGCCAGATTCAATTGTGGGAGTGATCAATATTAAGTTCTATCAGGCAGTAATGAAGGAAGGCAAAGATAAAATAGGATAAAAGTTCCAATTTCGGAAAAGGCCTGTGTTGGTAAGCTGAGGAGTGATTTAACAGGAGTGGACTGGAAGCACATTGATCAAAGTACATCGATCTTGGAGGAAGAGTTTCAACAGATTCATTATGGCAGCATGCCAGATACAGTGGTAAAACCAGAAGGCTTGATTTTTCTGTATGGACCGAACTGCTGATTTGGAAAAGGCAAAAGCTAGAGGTATGTACATCATGATAAACTCTCTATGGTGCTCCAATTTGGCAGTTTTGTCAAATTTGTGTTCCCTGAGCTTGAACACCTTAATGACCAAATGCCATCCATTCTATTTACCTAGGGTGTTCCTATCTGTGATCCTCACTGAACTGCACGTACCACCAGCGGCCAACTATAATCAAGTACTTGAGACATGCCAGATGCCATTTCCGAATAAGCCTCTAAACTAGGCTTGTTTGAAGAAATCCCTGCCCAGTTACCATATAACCTGTAGCAACAGAGGTCCCAACATGCCAAACCACTGTTATACTGAGGAGAATTTTGGCCAATGTGTCGGGTGAATACCTTTGTGAGACTGTAGAATTGTGTGTCTGTGTTGTTTAACGCCTGGATCAGCAGAGAATCGTGGTGCTGACCTCTACCTACTGATGTACACACGAGGTTACATGACTTAATTGTGGAAGAAAATTCTGAATAATTGGTGCAAATATCTGAGTTGTTAACACCTTGCACTTTCCTTTAATTAGCAAAATGCCTCGTGCTGATCTTAGTGGATAATACAGCAGATGGAGACAAGATGGAGACAGTGAAGGTCATGAATTGTAGGTTGAACCCTGTGGGCTGTCAAGTTTCTGACAAACAGTGTGTATGGTTTTCTTTCACCTGTCTGGTACTAACATTTTAAACAAATTATACTTGTGTACTTTGATGACTTACTGGGTCTGAGGATTTAATGATTCTGATATCTATAACAAAGACTGACCATTTAGCCTGGGTTGTCAGCATGCTTGCAATAATCTATTTTAGTTTCATTGATGTTCTGACAACCTGTCTCTGTGTGTTGTGGGCAGAAAACAGACTGGATCTGGCATTTCCATGACAATTGATAAGACACACAGGATTAACTTTTTAAATTTTGACTGATGTATAAAAAAGGCTGTGACTATTCTTTGTCTTTGGAAGACTAGAGAGACACTCTTCCCTTATTCATGAATAATGCGATTCTCTAGTCACTTTGACGTCCATGTTCAATTTATTAGTGGCCAATTTTAATTGAAATCCCTTAGCGAATTATTTATCTAACGTGTACTAAGGTAAGGAATGTCTCTAGTTCCATGTCCGGCCCATGTTTCGGTGAATCGGATCATTTGGCTGTCCTTTTCCTACTGTAAAGAGCGAAGTTCCAGAGATTAGGACAACAAGGAGGTAATAGCATGAGGCAGAGGCGGCTATGGGATTGCTCCAGTCGGTGGACTGGGCCGTGTGCAAGGACTCCTCTATGGATCCGAATAAGTACACCACGGTGGTAACAGACTTTATTAAAACCGCTGTAGATGAGTGAAATCATAAAATCATTTGTCTTCCCCAGATAAACCGCAAGATCTATAATCTGCTGAGAGCCAGATCATTCATGTCTGGTGACCAAGAAAGTTATAAGAGGTCCAGGTAAGATCTCAGGAAAGCAATTTCCTAGTCCCAGAGCATAATGCCTTCTATGCTCACTTAACTGTCAGAACATGGGGGAACCATCACAAACTTTCATATGCCCCAATGATCCTATGACTTCAGTCTATGAGGCCAACTTGCGATCAATCTTCAGGAGGCCAAAGTAGCTGCCATCTCATTGGCTCTTTACTCAACCCTGGAACATCTGGACAGCAAGGATGCATACACTGCGATGCTCTTTATCGACTACAACTCAGCATACTATCATCCCCGCAAAATTAATCAATAATCTCCAAGTCCTTGGCCTCAATACCTCCTCATACAATTGGATCCTTGAATTCTTCACTTGCAGACTCCAATCAGCTTGGATTGGCAACAACATCTCCTCCATGTTCTCTATCAGTGCAGGGACACCACAAGGCTTAGCTCCCTGCTCTACTCACCTTACACTTATGACTGTGTGGCTAAGCACAGCTCCAGTGCCATTTTCAAGTTTGCTGTTGACACCAGTGTCATGGGCCAATTCGAAGGTGGTGATGAATCAGTGTATAGGGGAGAGATTGAAAATATGGGTGAATGGTGCCATAACACCAACCTTTTACTAAATGTCAGCAAGACCATGGAGCTGATTACTGATTTCAGGAGAAGGGCCAGTGCTCATCTGAGGATCAGAGGGTCAGCAATTTTAAATGCATGGAGCTCAGGAACAGGCCATTCAGCCCACAATGTTGTGCCTAACCAGCTAAAAGGCAAGTAAAAAACACCTAAACAATAATACCGCCTACCTACACCGTCCATATCTCCTCATCTTCCTTACATCCATGTGCCTATCCAACTATTTCTTAAAAGTCTCTAATGTATTTGCTACCATACCAGGCATCCACAACTTTCAGAATAAAATAACTTACCCCTCATATCCCCCTTGAACCTACCCCTTCTCACCTTCAATGTATGCTGTCTGGTATTGGAAATTTCAACCCAGGGAAACAAATACTCTGTGTTCACTCTATCTATGGCTCTCATAATCTTGTAAACCTCTATCAGATCTCCCCTCAGCCTCCGGTGCTCCAAAGAAAACATCCCAAGTTTATCCAGCCGCTCATGTTAGCACATGTTCTCTAAATCATGTAACACCTCTTCTGCACCCTCGTCAAAGCTTCAACATCCTTCCTGTAGGGGTTGGGGTGACCAGAACTGTACGCAATACTCCAGATGAAGTCTAACTGGAGCTTTATAAAGTTGCAACATAACCTCCTGATTTTTGAATTCAATGCCTTGACTAGGAAAAGCAATCAATCTATAAGCCTTCTTAACCATCATAACGACCTGTGTAGCCACTTTTAAGGAGCTATGAACTTGGATCCTAAGATCTCTCTACTCAGCTACACTAATAAGGACATTGTCCTTAACAGTGACTGTCTTATTGCATTTACCCAACCAAGGTATCTGGGTTTATCTGGGTTAAATTTATCATTAAATGGGTCACATTTATCTGGGTTAAACTCCCATCTACTATTTCTCAGTCCATATCTGCAACTGATCTATAACCTGCTGTATATTTTGCCAGTCTTCTGCACTATCCACACCTCCACCAATTTTGGTATCGTCTACAAATTTACTAACCCACCCATCTGCATTTTCATCCAGGTCATTTATATACATCACGAGCAGCAGAGGTCCCAGCACAGATCCCTGTGGAACTCCGCTAATTACAGACCTCCAGCTCGAATCAGTCCCTTCAACCACTACCCTCTGTCTTCTCTGTGCAAGCCCATTCTGAATCCAAACAGCCAGTTTGCCATTGATCCCATGCATCTTAATCTTCTGGATTAGCCTCCCATGAGGGACTTTATCAAGCGCCTTCCTAAAATCCATGTAGACAACATCCACTGCCCCACCCTCATCAATCTCTCTCATCACCTTGTCAACAAACTCAGTCAAGTAGGTAAGGCATGACCTGTCACACACAAAGCCATGCTGGCTTTCCCTAATAGGACCATGGGTTTTCAAATGCTCATATATCCTATCCCTAATAATTTTCTCCAGTAATTTCCTTACAACTGACATGAGACTTGCCGGTCTATAGTCCCCAGGACTTTCAATTGTTCCCTTCTTACATAGAGGTACAACATTGGCCACAGTCCAGTCCTCCAGGAGCTCGCCTGTGGCTTGAGAGGACTCAAAGATACCAGTCAAGGGCCCAGCAATCTTGCCTCTTGGCTCCTTCAAAAACTTGGGGTAAATACCATTAGGCCCTGGGGACTTAACCACCCCAGTTCTCATTAGGAGGCCCAACACTTCCTCTTTGACCTCTAAATGCACTCATATTTTTACACACTTGGCACTGATCTCAGATCGGAGTTCTGAGAGGCGGGACTGCGCAGGCGCGTGAAGGAGGCCTGGGAAAGAGGGAAGATATAAAAAGAACGCAGCCTTAAGCAGCGGGCAGCTTCGTTTGCGGGCAGCGGAGTGAGCCGGGAGCAGAGTGTAGGGCTTGGGCTCAGAGGGCTTAGGCGGAAAAGGGCACAGTAGGCTTATCTTTTAGTTCTTGTTATTTTCAGTTATTCGGGAAGTATGAGTGTGAGGGCAGCTTGTTGTTCTCGGTGTCGGATGTAGGAGGTCCTGGAGTCTCTGAGCCTCCCGGACGTCCACATCTGCGCCAGGTGCGCCGAACTGCAGCTCCTGAGGGACCGAGTTAGGGAACTGGAGCTGCAGCTCGATGACCTTTGCCTGGTCAGGGAGAGTGAGGAGGTGATAGAGAGGAGTTACAGGCAGGTGGTCACTCCGGGGCCACGGGAGGCAGACAGGTGGGTCACGGTCAGGAAGGGGAAGGGGCAGGTACTAGAGAGTACCCCAGTGGCTGTACCCCTTGACAATAAGTACTCATGTTTGAGTACTGTTGGGGGGGACAGCCTACCTGGAGGAAGTGACAGTGGCCGGGCCTCCGGCACAGAGGACGGCCCTGTAGCTCAGAAGGGTAGGGATAGAAGAAAGAGGACCATAGTAATAGGGGACTCGATAGTCAGGGGTTCAGACAGGCGGTTCTGTGGAGGTGATCGGGAGTCCCGGATGGTAGTTTGCCTCCCTGGTGCCAGGGTCCGGGATGTTTCTGATCGCGTCCAAGATATCCTGAAGTGGGAGGGTGAGGAGCCAGAGGTTGTGGTACATGTAGGTACCAATGACATAGGTAGGAAAGGGGAAGAGGTCCTGAAACGAGAGTATAGGGAGTTAGGAAGGCAGTTAAGAAGAAGGACCGCAAAGGTAGTAATCTCGGGATTACTGCCTGTGCCACGCGACAGTGAGAGTAGGAATGGAATTAGGTGGAGGATGAATGCGTGGTTGAGGGATTGGAGCAGGGGGCAGGGATTCAAGTTTCTGGATCATTGGGACCTCTTCTGGGGCAGGCGTGACCTGTTCAAGAAGGACGGGTTACACTTGAATCCTGGGGGGACCAATATCCTAGCGGGGAGGTTTGCTAGGGCTACAGGGCAGACTTTAAACTAGTAAGATGGGGGGGCGGAAATCAATTTGAGGAAACTATGAGAGAGGAGGTTAGTTCACCAGTAGAGCAAGTAAGTAGACAGTGTGTGAGGGAGGAAAGGCAGGTGATGGAGAAGGGATGCACTCAGCCCGAAGTTGTAGGGGAGAAGAAAGAAAAGGATAATAAATTTGAATGCATTGCTAGGGATGAAAAGAGAGGAGGAGGTGGAGAGTATCTTACATGTATCTATTTTAATGCTAGGAGCATTGTAAGAAAGGTGGATGAGCTTAAAGTGTGGATTGATACCTGGAATTATGATGTTGTAGCTATTAGTGAAACATGGTTGCAGGAAGGGTGTGATTGGCAACTAAATATTCCTGGATTTAGTTGCTTCAGGTGTGATAGAGTAGGAGGGGCCAGAGGAGGAGGTGTTGCATTGCTTGTCCGAGAAAATCTTATGGCGGTGCTTTGGAAGGATAGATTACAGAGCTCCTCTAGGGAGGCTATTTGGGTGGAATTGAGGCATGGGAAAGGTGTAGTAACACTGATAGGAGTGTATTATAGGCCACCTAATGGGGAGCGTGAGTTGGAAGAGCAAATGTGTAAGGAGATAGCAGATATTTGTAGTAAACACAAGGTGGTGATTGTGGGAGATTTTAATTTTCCACACATAGATTGGGAAGCTCATTCTGTAAAAGGGCTGGATGGTTTAGAGTTTGTGAAATGTGTGCAGAATAGTTTTTTGCAACAATACATAGAAGTACCGACTAGAGATGGGGCAGTGTTGGATCTCCTGTTAGGGAATGCGATAGGTCAGCTGACAGATGTATGTGTTGGGGAGCACTTCGGGTCCAGTGATCACAATAGCATTAGCTTCAATATAATTATGGAGAAGGACAGGACTGGACCTAGAGTTGAGATTTTTGATTGGAGAAAGGCTAACTTTGAGGAGATGTGCAGGGATTTAGAGAGAGTGGATTGGGTCAAGTTGTTTTATGGGAAGGATGTAATAGAGAAATGGAGGTCATTTAAGGGTGAAATTATGAGGGTACAGAATCATTATGTTCCTGTTCGGTTGAAAGGAAAGGTTAAAGGTTTGAAAGCGCCATGGTTTTCAAGGGATATTAGAAACTTGGTTCGAAAAAAGAGGGATGTCTACAATAGATATAGGCAGCATGGAGTAAAGGAATTGCTCGAGGAATATAAAGAATGTAAAAGGAAACTTAAGAAAGAGATTAGAAAAGCTAAAAGAAGTTACGAGTTTGGTTTGGCAAATAAGGTGGAAGTAAATCCGAAAGGCTTCTACAGTTATATTAAAAGCAAGAGGATAGTGAGGGATAAAATTGGTCCCTTAGAGAATCAGGGTGGTCAGCTATGTGTGGAGCCGAGGGAGATGGGAGAGATTTTGAACGATTTCTTCTCTTCGGTATTCACTAAGGAGAAGGATATTGAATGGTGTAAGGTGTGGGAAACAAGTAAGGAAGTTATGGAACCTATGACAATTAAAGAGGTGGAAGTACTGGCGCTTTTAAGAAATTTAAAAGTGGATAAATCTCCGGGTCCTGACCGGATATTCCCCAGGACCTTGAGGGAAGTTTGTGTAGAGATAGCAGGAGCTCTGACGGAGATCTTTCAGATGTCATTAGAAACGGGGATTGTGCCGGAGGATTGGCGTATTGCTCATGTGGTTCCATTGTTTAAAAAGGGTTCTACAAGTAAGCCTGGCAATTATAGACCTGTCAGTTTGACATCAGTGGTGGGTAAATTAATGGAAAGTATTCTTAGAGATAGTATTTATAATTATCTGGATAGACAGGATCTGATTAGGAGTAGCCAGCATCGATTTGTGCGTGGAAGGTCATGTTTGACAAACCTTATTGAATTTTTTGAAGTAGTTACGAGGAATGTTGATGAGGGTAAGGCAGTGGATGTAGTCTATATGGACTTCAGCAAGGCCTTTGACAAAGTTCCACATGGAAGGTTAGTTAAGAAGGTTCAGTCGTTAGGTATTAATGCTGGAGTAATAAAATGGATTCAACAGTGGCTAGATGGGAGATGCCAGAGAGTAGTGGTGGATAATTGTTTATCAGGATGGAGGCCGGTGACTAGCGGGGTGCCTCAGGGATCTGTTTTGGGCCCAATGTTGTTTGTAATATACATGGGATCTGTTTTGGGCCCAATGTTGTTTGTAATATACATAAATGATCTGGATGATGGGGTGGTAAATTGGATTAGTAAGTATGCTGATGATACTAAGGTAGGAGGTGTTGTGGATAATGAGGTGGGTTTTCAAAGCTTGCAGGGAGATTTATGCCGGTTAGAAGAATGGGCTGAACGTTGGCAGATGGAGTTTAATGCTGAGAAGTGTGAGGTTCTACATTTTGGCAGGAATAATCCAAATAGAACATACAGGGTAAATGGTAGGGCATTGAGGAATGCAGTGGAACAGAGAGATCTAGGAATAACAGTGCATAGTTCCCTGAAGGTGGAGTCTCATGTAGATAGGGTGGTGAAGAAGGCTTTTGGAACGCTGGCCTTTATAAATCAGAGCATTGAGTACAGAAGTTGGGATGTAATGTTAAAATTGTACAAGGCATTGGTAAGGCCAAATTTGGAATATTGTGTACAGTTCTGGTCACCGAATTATAGGAAAGATATCAATAAATTAGAGAGAGTGCAGAGACGATTTACTAGGATGTTACCTGGGTTTCAGCACTTAAGTTACAGAGAAAGGTTGAACAAGTTAGGTCTCTATTCATTGGAGCGTAGAAGGTTGAGGGGGGGATTTGATCGAGGTATTTAAAATTTTGAGAGGGATAGATAGAGTTGACGTGAATAGGCTGTTTCCATTGAGAGTAAGGGAGATTCAAACGAGAGGACATGATTTGAGAGTTAGGGGGCAAAAGTTTAAGGGAAACACGAGGGGGTACTTCTTTACTCAGAGAGTGATAGCTGTGTGGAATGAGCTTCCTGTAGAAGTGGTAGAGGCCAGTTCAGTTGTGTCATTTAAGGTAAAATTGGATAGGTATATGGACAGGAAAGGAGTGGAGGGTTATGGGCTGAGTGCGGGTAGGTGGGACTAGGTGAGATTAAGAGTTCGGCACGGACTAGGAGGGCCGGAATGGCCTGTTTCCGTGCTGTGATTGTTATATGGTTATATGATCTCCTGGTCCTCCATATCCTTTTCCTTGGCAAATACTGAAGCAAAGTATTCATTATGTCCCTCATTCTGATCCTCTGGATCCAAGCAAATGTTCCCCTCTTCATCTGTGAGTAGTCCCACCCTCTCCCTAGTTATCCTCTTGCTCCTGATATGTGTACAGAATGCCTTGGGATTCAACTTAATCCTACCTGCCAAGGACTTTTCATGCCCCTCCTGGCTTTCCTAATGCCCTTCTTGAGTTCTGTTCTGGCTTTTTCATACTCCCCACGTGCTTTGTTTGATCCTGAATTCCAAAGCTTTACATACTTTTCTTTTTTCTTTTTGACTAAATTCATCACCTCTCTGGACATCCAAGGTCTGTTAATCTTTCCATCCCGTCCTTCCTACTAACAGGAACATACCTTTCCTGTACTCCGTGCAAATAATCTTTAAACACCCTCCACATATCTGATGTGGACTTGTCAGAGAAAGGGTGTTCCCATTTAATGCTTCTTAGTTCCTGCCGAGTGCCGTCGTAGTTTGCCCTACTCCAATTTAAAACTCTCCCATAGGACCATGCCTATCCTTATTGAGAGCTATCTAAATGTTCAGGAGTTGTGGTCAGTGTTCCCTGTCTGTTCACCCACTGAAAGGTCAGTCACCTGGCCAGGCCCATTACCCACCACCAGGTCCAGTACAGACTTCCCCCCACTCTCATTGAACCGTCCACATATTGCTTTAAGAAACCTTCCTGGATACACTTAACAAATTCTAAACTATCTCTAAGAAGGTCCCAGTTTATATTAGAGAAGTTGAAATCCCACATGACAACAACCCTATTTACACATTTCCTTAATCTGTTCCTCAATATCCTGGTGTCTATGGGGGGGGGGGGGGTGGGTCTCTATAGTATCCCCATTGGTGTGATCGCACCCTTCCTGTTCCTGAGTTCCACCCAAATGGACACGGCATCTGACCCCTCTCCCCTGAGTGCTGCTGTGATATTGTCCCTGATTAGTAGTACAACTTAACCCCTCTTTTAACTCCCTCATCTTTTCTAAAGCTTAGAAAACCTGGTATATTAATCAGCCATTCTTGCCCCTCAACCAAGTTCAGAAATGACTACTACAATATCATAGTTCCATGTACTGATCCATGCTTTAAGTTCATCACCCTTGCTCATTATACTCAGCACTAAAATATACACTCTTCAAACTATTCCTCTGTGTTGTTATTTCAGAGGACCTGTCCTGTGCACAGCAAGTAAGCCCATTTAAGAAAAAAGCACAGAAGTGCCTCTACTTTCTTTTGAATTTCAGGAAATTTGGGTTGACATTTAAATTTTTGACAAGCTTCTATAGATGAGTAGTGGGGTGTATATTCAGTACCTGGTATGGAAACATCAATGTTTGTCCATCTTGTTTCAGCAGTTTTCATTGGCTCTATTGTGTTTCTTTGTATTTACTGTGAATACCGAATAGAAAATGGATCTCAGGTTTATATATGGTGTCATGAATGTACTTTGATAATACATTTTCTTGATCTTTGAGCTTTGAGCGTAGAAGAAGGCAACATCATCCTTTCTCAATCTTTTTGCTCTGGAGGAACACTTGATGTAATTTTCAGATCTCAGGGAACCCCTGAATACAAATTACTATATCTACAGCTCACAGTATGTTAGCATGACCAGTAAGTTGTAGATATAATAATCCAAAAATAATTGTCAATGCTTTTCTGAGTGGAGAATGAACTTTTAGCCAATGTTTCTTGAAAAAAAGCATGTGGTTAAGCTTAGCTTACTTTTCCTAAAATTAATCTCTTATTTTCCCTTTCATAAATTTTAAAAACTCATAAGGCAAATATAACATAATAAATTTATGTTAAATAATTTTTCTAAAGGTAGGCTTGGTAGATTTAATTTAAATAAAGGTTGTAAATTGATTTTAAATAATGTTATTTACACCATGAAAATTTATTGCTGATGTTGAATAGTGAAGTTACTAAAAAACATAAGCCAAAGCAATATGACTAAAAATATAGACTAAGACACAATTTCATGCACAACATATTCTTGCTAAGTAACCTGATCAGGCTCAGACTCGGTCTAGCATTGAAACCTGTGCTTGCTTTTTGTGCACAGATATTAATTTATGGGTTGAACTTGAGACAAGCACACACTGATTTCACCTTCAACTAAAATAAGATGATTTCTATCCCTTTTTTGAAGCTTGTTAAACAAGAAAAAGCTTGCTCATACATGTAAGAAGTTGAAAACTGCAGCAAAATGTTCATTGCTTTCCAGTGAATGTCAGGATGCTCTTCTTTCACAGAAATCCGGAACTTGTCTGGGGGCAGGTCAGTAAATCTCATCTTGAGTGCACAAATAGACCGCGGCTCACAAAGTTCTTCCTCTTCTCTCTAAGTCATTCTCAGGCTGAGCAGAAGATTCAGAGAAAGGGTCCGTCGCTCAATCATACACTTGTGTTGAAACGGAGGAAGAATACTGCTCAGTTTTGTTCTGCAGTCTTCCAGGTGGTTTTCAATAAGACTCGAGACTTTCTGATATCCTTCCTCACTCTCAAGCCCAAACAGCAGTGGAAACATTTCAAGATTTCCTTTTACAACATGATTTACTTCTAATATACACAATCCAACTTTTACAATGTTTACAAAAACAGCCAAGTGGCAGTCCAACAGCTGAGTTGTGACGCGTTAAAATTCCTTCTTTAGAATGAAAATTTCCCTGCAATCTCTGTAACACTGGTAGAGCTTGTTCGCTCAGTGGCGCATCAGGGGAAATTGGGGGAAGAATTCAGAAGGGAGAGGCTGACGTCACAGCCCAAGCTGGGTGAGACCGTTCAATGCTCCTCATCAGCCTACCATCCTCCCCTACATGCAATACAGCATTCATCAATTATCAGCAACCTCTCCTATCTTGCGTCAGAAACTGGGAATGGATGCAACCAAATAAACATGGCCCTACTGCGCACTGCCATATTGGGCTGAGCGACCTCTAACGAGATTGCTGACAGGGTTGCTCGGTCACTGCAAGTGCTAGCAATCATGCATTGCAGAAACTTCAAGAAACGATCTACAGTTGAAGTCAGAAGTTGACATACACCTTAGCCAAATACATTTAAACTTCACAATTCCTGACATTTAATCCTAGAAAACATTCCCTGTCTTAGGTCAGTTAGGATCACTACTTTATCTTAAGAATGTGAAATGTCAGAATAGTAGTAGAGAGAATGATTTATTTCAGCTTTTATTTCTTTCATCACGTTCCCAGTGGGTCAGAAGTTTACATACACCTTGTTAGTATTTGATAGCATTGCCTTTAAATTGTTTAGCTTAGGTCAAACGTTTTGGGCAGCCTTCCACAAGCTTCTCATAGTAAGTTGCTGGAATTTTGTTCCATTCCTCCAGACAGAACTGGTGTAACTGAGTCAGGTTTGTAGGCCTCCCTGCTCGCACATGCTTTTTCAGTTCTGCTGACAAATTTTCAGTCGGATTGAGGTCAGGGCTTTGTGATGGCCACTCCAATACCTTGACTTTGTTGTCCTTAAGCAATTTTGCCACAACTTTGGAGGTATGCTTGGGGTCACTGTCCATTTGGAAGACCCATTTGCAACCAAGCTTTAACTTCCTGGCTGATGTCTTGAGATGTTGCTTCAATATATCCACATAATTTTCCTTCCTCATGATGCCATCAATTTTGTGAAGTGCACCAGTCCCTCCTGCAGCAAAGCACCCTCACAACATGATGCTGCCACCCCCATGCTTCACGGTTGGGATGGTGTTCTTCAGCTTGCAAGCCTCACCCTTTTTCCTCCAAACATAACGATGGTCATTATGGCCAAACAGTTCAATTTTTGTTTCATCAAACCAGAGGACACTTCTCCAGAAAGTAAGATCTTTGTCCCCATGTGCACTTGCAAACTGTAGTCTGGCTTTTTTATGGCGGTTTTGGAGCAGTGGCTTCTTCCTTGCTGAGCAGCCTTTCAGGTTATGTCGATATAGGACTCGTTTTACTGTGGAGATAGATACTTGTCTACCTGTTTCCTCCAGCATCTTCACAAGGTCCTTTGCTGTTGTTCTGGGATTGATTTGCACTTTTCACACCAAAGTACGTTCATCTCTAGGAGACAGAATGCGTCTCCTTCCTGAGCGGTATGACGGCTGCGTGGTCCCACGGTGTTTATGCTTGCATACTATTGTTTGTACAGATGAACGTGGTACCTTCAGGTGTTTTGAAATTGCTCCCAAGGATGAACCAGATTTGTGGAGGTCCACAATTTTTTTTCCGAGGTCTTGACTGATTTCTTTTCATTTTCTTTGTAAACTTCTGACCCACTGGAATTGTGATATAGTCAATTAAAAGTGAAATAATCTGTCTGTAAACAATTGTTGGAAAAATTACTCGTGTCATGCACAATGTAGATGTCCTCAACGTCTTGCCAAAACTATAGTTTGCTAATATGAAATCTGTGGAGTGGTTAAACAATGAGTTTTAATGACTTCAGCCTAAGTGTATGTAAACTTCTGACTTCAACTGTATTTATTTTTTAATCACCATCATTAGCTGAAACACTAGCGGCCTCTCATGGAACCATAAGATTTGTCTGAATCCGGGTTGAAAAACCCTGGTCTAGGTTCTGAACGTGGACAGTTACCTGCCATTTTCTTCTGGTATTTCATTGGGTTTACATGTCTATATTCCTGAAAAAAGATTGACAAGTTATACCAAAGAAATAGTACAACTGTCTTTTGTACATAAGAAGTAGGAGCAGTTAGGATCCAAAGGGTAGCAAAGGAAAGAAACAGCTTTCTTAAAGGGAAATACTGCAGAACACCAACCGGTCCAGGAAAACTCACACCGGTCCAGGAAAACTCACACTGGTCCAGGGGAACTCACACCGGTCCAGGGGAACTCACACTGGTCCAGGGGAACTCACACCGGTCCAGGAAAACTCACACCGGTCCAGGAAAACTCACATCGGTCCAGGGGAACTCACACCGGTCCAGGGGAACTCACACCGGTCCAGGAAAACTCACACCGGTCCTGGGGAACTCACATCGGTCCAGTGGAACTCACACCGGTCCAGTGGAACTCACACCGGTCCAGGGGAACTCACATCGGTCCAGTGGAACTCACACCGGTCCAGGGGAACTCACACCGGTCTAGGAAAACTCACACCGGTCCAGGGGAGCTCACACCGGTCCAGGGAAACTCACACCGGTCCAGGGGAACTCACACCGGTCCAGGAAAACTCACACTGGTCCAGGAAAACTCACACCGGTCCAGGGGAACTCACACCGGTCCAGGGGAACTCACACCGATCCAGGAAAACTCACACCGGTCCTGGGGAACTCACATTGGTCCAGGGGAACTCACACCGGTCCATTGGAACTCACACCGGTCCAGGGGAACTCACATCGGTCCAGTGGAACTCACACCGGTCCAGGGGAACTCACACCGGTCCAGGGGAACTCACACCGATCCAGGAAAACTCACACCAGTCCTGGGGAACTCACATCGGTCCAGGGGAACTCACACCGGTCCAGTGGAACTCACACCGGTCCAGGGGAACTCACATCGGTCCAGTGGAACTCACACCGGTCCAGGGGAACTCACACCGGTCCAGGAAAACTCACACCGGTCCAGGAAAACTCACACCGGTCCAGGGGAGCTCACACCGGTCCAGGGGAACACACACCGGTCCAGGGGAACTCACACCGGTCCAGGAAAACTCACACCGGTCCAGGAAAACTCACACTGGTCCAGGGGAACTCACACTGGTCCAGGGGAACTCACATCGGTCCAGGGGAACTCACATCGGTCCAGGGGAACTCACACCGGTCCAGGGGAACTCAGTCCGGTTCAGGGGAACTCAGTCCGGTCCAGGGGAACTTACACTGGTCCAGGGGAACTCAGTCCGGTCCAGGGGAGCTCACACCTGTCCAGGGGAACTCACACCGGTCCAGGGGAACTCACACCGGTCCAGGGGAACTCAGTCCGGTCCAGGGGAACTCACACCGGTCCAGTGGAACTCACACCGGTCCAGGGGAACTCACACCGGTCCAGGAAAACTCACACCGGTCCTGGGGAACTCACATCAGTCCTGGGGAACTCACACCGGTCCAGTGGAACTCACACCGGTCCAGGGGAACTCACACCGGTCCAGGGGAACTCACACCGGTCCAGTGGAACTCACACCGGTCCAGGGGAGATCACACCGGTCCAGGGGAACTCACACCGGTCCAGTGGAACTCACACTGGTCCAGGGGAACTCACACCAGTCCAGGGGAACTCACATCGGTCCAGGGGAACTCACATCAGTCTAGGAAAACTCACACCGGTCCAGGGGAACTCAGTCCGGTCCAGGGGAACTCACACTGGTCCAGGGGAGCTCACACCTGTCCAGGGGAACTCACACCAGTCCAGTGGAACTCACACCGGTCCAGGGGAACTCACACCGGTCCAGGAAAACTCACACCGGTCCTGGGGAACTCACATCAGTCCTGGGGAACTCACACCGGTCCAGTGGAACTCACACCGGTCCAGGGGAACTCACACCGGTCCAGGGGAACTCACATCAGTCTAGGAAAACTCACACCGGTCCAGGGGAACTCAGTCCGGTCCAGGGGAACTCAAACTGGTCCAGGGGAGCTCACACCTGTCCAGGGGAACTCACACCGGTCCAGGGGAACTCACATGTCCAGTGGAACTCATACCGGTCCAGGGGAACTCACACTGGTCCAGTGGAACTCACACCAGTCCAAGGGAACTCACACCGGTCCAGGGGAACTCACATGTCCAGTGGAACTCACACCGGTCCAGGAAAACTCACACAAGGAGAACACACAGCAGTCCAGGAGAATGTACACCAGTCCATAATAAGGAGCAACTGTGGAAAGGATGAGCAGCTTCAGGCTCCTGGGTGTCAACGTTACAGATGGTCACGAAGAGGACCTGCCAGTGGTTCTGCTTAATTACCTTTGATTCATTCCCTTTGACCGTGGATACTTTGGCACGTGTGATTGAAATCCATCAGTTAATGGAACTCAGCAGGCCAGCCAGCATCGATGGAAAAGAGACATTTTGGGCCGAGACCTCTCTCGTTGACCCGAAACATTGACTGTACTCTTTTCCACCGATGCTGCCTGGTCTGCTGAGTTCCTCAGTTCATCCAGCGGTTTGTGTGTGCTATCTGGATTTCCAGCTTCTGAGGATTTTCTATTTAAGTTAATAGAAATGACAGATTAATAGAAGTGAGGGATGAAATTGCCAAAGGTCTAACTTGTTTGAGTTAGCTGTGACTGCAGATGTGTGGTCTGACAATGAGTAGTGGTAAGCCTCAAATATTTCTAATCTATATTGAAGGGGATGTATATATTGCAGCCAGATCTCCTGCTGTATAGATATTTGGCTTTGCAAGTTGTGAGTGGGGTATGGAGCCAGCTCAGGATATTAGTGGGTTTAGTCATTCGCCAACAAGTTGGCAGAGTGGTTATAATGTGGGTGAATAAGAGGTTATTTAATTGGGAAGGAAGAACGACAACACAAATTATTAATAGTTCTGAGTGAAATAGAGACACTAGTGTACATATTGCAAAGGGTTAGTGTGCCAGGACAACAAGTCGGGAAGGCTAGTGGGACATTGGCTTGTACGCAGTGGGATGCGGAGCAGAAGTGTGGGGTATCCAGGATGCAAATGTGCAGAGCATTGGTGAGATGATTGCTGCAGCATTAGAGCACTTCCGGTCTGAATTTAAGGAAGGATACATTACATTGGAGAAAGTTGAAAGAGATGACATATGAATAAATTTTGAGAGGTTCGACCTCTACTCTACTCTACTGAAGGTTTTAGATGAATGAAAGGTGATCTTCCTGAAGGATACAATATTGGCAAGGCAGTCCCAAGGGGATGTTTTCACAACATGTTATGTGAAAGTTTAAAATGAGTCATTCATTTAAGACAATGAAATTTCTTCTCTTGGGGTTGTGTCTCTTTGCAATCCTCTACCCTAGGGAGTTCTGGGACTAAGAAGTTGGTTATTTAATACAGTCAGGAGATGATGGACAGATATTTTAATTACAATGGGCTCAATGAGTGGTTGAACGTGTTGTTCAAAGCCAAGGTTGTATCAGCCACAATATTGGATGGAGGAGCATATTCAGTGGAGAAATTGGGAACAAAGCCCCTCTGTCCCCCCACTATAATTTTCCCTTGTCCCTGTGGCCTCTTTCTCTTTCTCTTTCCCATCTCATGCCCTCACAAACTGGCCATCACCTTCACCTTCCTCTCTCTGGCTCTCCACCTCCTTCTCTTTATTCCATGGTCTACTGTTCTCTCCAATCAGACTCCTTTTCCTTTAGCCCTTTGCCTCTTCCACCGGTCACTTTGTAGGTTCTCACATCATTTTCCTTCCCCATCTCCTCTGCCTTCCCCCACCCTCACTTGCATTCACCTAACACCTGTCAGGCAGTTCAGTAGACTTTAAAAGGCCTTTAGTTAGATGCATGAATACGAAGGGAATGGTGAGATATGGATCATATACTTCGGTATAAATGCATTTTAGTGTGAATAGGTACCAGAGTCGGTATAAAATTCAGTGCCAAATGATCCATCTATTGCTGTACTATTATGTTAGAGAGAAATGTCTGATGAGGGAAAGTTGTGTCTGATCAAACTGATTAAATTTTTTGAGATTCATTTTTGAGATTTTGAGATTGCAAGGCATCAAAGACAAGCCTGAGATTCATTTTCTTGTGGGCATACTCAATAAATCCATAATAGAATAATAATCATAATAGAATCTATGACTGTAGCAACTTGGGTTCATAACCAGTGTGTAAAAGACAACAAACTGTGTAAATGCAAAAAGAAAGGAAATGCAAAAAATAAGCAATAAATAGTGAGAATGTGAGATGAAAAGTACCTGAAAGTGAGTCCATTTGATTATGGGGCGAGTGAAGGTATCTCTTTGGTTCAAGAGTTTCATTCAATGGTTGAGGGGTAATAATTGTTCCTGAACCTGTTGTGGTGAGTCCTAAGGCTACTGTATCACCTCTTCCGATGGCATCAGTGAGAAGACAGCATGCCCTGGGTGGTGGGGTTCTCCGATGACAGTGCTTCATGTAGATGTGCTCAGTGGTGGGGAGGGCTTTACATGTGACGGACTGGGCTGTATTCACCACTTTTGTAGGATTTTCCATTCAAAGGCATTGATGTTTCCATACCAGGCTGTGATGCAGCCAGTCGAAATACTCATTGCTACACACCTGTAGAAGTTTGTCAAAGTTTTAGATGTCGTGCTGAACATTTGTGAACTCTTAAGGAAGTAAAGGCATTGCTGTGCTTTCTTCGTAACTGCACTTTGAAATAATAACACCAAGGAATTTAATGTTGCTGACCCTCTCTCTACTGATCCCCTGATGAGGGCTGGCTCATAGACCTCTGCTTCCCTCCTCCTGAAGTCAGTAATCTGCTCCTTGGTCTTACTGACATGAAGAGGTTGTTGGTTTGACACCACTCAGTAAGATTTTCAGTCTTCCTCCTATATGCTGTTTCATCACCGCATTTGATTCAACCAACAACAGTGGTGTTGCCTGCAAACTTATATATGGAATTGGAGCTGTGCTTAGCCACACAGACATAAGTATAAAGTGAGCAGAGCAGGCGGCTAGGCACACAGCCTTGTGGTGCACCTGTGCTGATGGAGATCATTGAGGAGATGTTGTTGCCAATCTGAACTGACTGGCATCTGCGAGGATCCAATTGGTATTGAAACAAGGTCTTAGAGCTTATTGATAACTTTTGAGGAGATGATGGTACTAAATGCTGAGCCGTAGTTGATAAAGTGCATCCTGATGTATGCATTTTTCTGTCCAGATGTTCCAGGGTTGAGTGAAGAACCAATGAGATGGCATCTGCAGTGGACCCATTGCTCTAGGAGGCAAATTGGAGTGGATCCAAGTTGCTTCTCAGGCAGGAGTTGATATGTTTCATTACCAACCTTTCAAAGCACTTCATCACAGTGGAATCACAAACAGGAGAAAATCTGCAGACGCCAGAAATCAAAGCAATGCACACAAGATGCTGGAGGAACGCGGCAGGCCAGGCAGCATCCATGGAAAAGAGTAAACAGTTGACGTTTTGGGCCGAGACACTTCATCAGGACTGATGAAGGGTCTTGGCCCAAATGTCAACTGTGTACTCTTTTGCATGGATGCTGCCCGTGCCATCGCAGTGGATGTAAGTGCTACTGGACGATGGCCGTTGATGCAGATTGAGGCACCGGTATAAGTGGGGACCTCAGACTGCTGAAGCAAGAGGTTAAAGGTCTGAGTGAGCATTCCAGCCAGTTGATCAGCACAGGTCTTTAGACCAGGTATCCAACTGGGCCAGATGCCTTTCGTGGGTTCACCCTCCTGAAGGCTGCTCACACATTGGCTTCAGAAACTGAAATCCGAAGATCAATGAGGGCTGTGGGAGTTGTGATGGTCCCTCCGTATTTTGAGGGTCAATGCAAGCGTGGATGGCATTGAGCTCATCTGGAAGCAAAGCCTATTGTTGCTTATGTCACTTGATTTAACTTTATAGCAGATAATAGTATTCAAGCCCTGATGCAGCTGTCAAGCATCCTTCACTGATTCAAGTTTAATCTGGAATCGTCACTTTGCCTGTGAGATGGCTTTCTGGAGATCGTGCTTGGGCCTCTTGTGACCTTCTTGGTCGCCAGACTTGAATGCCTCTGACCTGGCTCTCAGCAGATTGTGCACCTCGTGGTTCATCCAGGGCTTCTGGTTGGGGAAGACTTGTCTACCGCTGCTTTAATAAAGTCCATGACAACCATGGTGTATTCATTCAGATCCACAGATGAGTCCTTGAACACAGCCCAGTCCACTGACTTGAAGCAACCCCATAGCCACTCCTCTGCCTTCCATGACTACCTCTTCGATAACTGCAGAGATCTTGGGCAGGGGGCACATAGTTGATAATTAGCCCCACTCACCCATTATCAGTGTAAATATACCCTTGCAATAATGTTCAGATTTTAATGCTTCCTATCTAATTCTTCTTTGGTATGGTCCTTTCCTAACTCTGTTCTATACTCTTGAAATATCGTGAATTTAATTGCCCCACCACTGGCAGATTTGCCTTCAGCTGCAGAGACACCGAGCTCTGGGATTTGCTCTTTAACACTCTGTTGTTTGGTGGTGTTCCTTCAAACTTCTGACACAATTTCTTTATGACTCGCCTGATGTTAAACTTTGTTTTCTTATACAACTGTGAATGTCTTGATGTTTTTGCTATATTACAGCTGTTGTATGAATTCAGTGTGTTGTCTATGTTATAGAGCATTCAGTGTGCCTGTTTTGTGTGTAATGTATTTGCAGTTATATATCTGATGAATAGACTTCATAATCTATTCTACCAGCTGACAGAGTTGGGGGAAGGTTTGTGAGGGCTTGGTGACATGGTTTCTAGAGTTGGAGAAGCCCAAACACTCTTTCTGATTCATGATGATTTATTAAAATTATTGTGCTAATTTTAGTGGTAATCCACTGGCATATGGGTTGGTTGCTGTAGCAAACCTATGACTGTGATAGCTGATTCCTCTGACCCTTCCTTTGTGGTATCAAGTAGGCCATTGCCTCTCTGGGAATATCTATCTCATTGCATTTCTCAAAAGTGGAATGGGTGCAGTGTAGGTACACATATTGGGAGCAGTGCAATGTTGTGACATATTGTTAAACACTTTCATCCGTAAACTTCATTCCCTTTGGTAATGCAGCATTAAACTTTTGCATTCTCTGTTTTCTGTCCGTATGTCCCAGTGTCTGTTTTCTGTCTGTATGTCCCAGTGTCTGTTTTCTGTCCGTATGTCCCAGTGTCTGTTTTCTGACTGTCCGTCCCAGTGTCTGTTTTCTGTCCGTATGTCCCAGTGTCTGTTTTCTGTCCGTATGTCCCAGTATCTTTTTTCTGTCCGTATGTCCCAGTGTCTGTTTTCTGTCCGTGTGTCCCAGTGTCTGTTTTCTGTCTGTGTGTCCCAGTATCTGTTTTCTGTCTGTGTGTCCCAGTGTCTGTTTTCTGTCTGTGTGTCCCAGTGTCTGTTTTCTGTCCGTGCGTCCCAGTGTCTATTTTCTGTCAGTTTGTCCCTGTGTCTGTTTTCTTTAAGTTTGTTCCAGTGTTTTTTTCCTAGGTAGGTTTCAGTGCATTTGATTTCGATGTTCCTCAAACCTGTTTTTTGAAGTATTGTGTCTATAATTTTTGAGTGCAGATCCCTTGGACCAAAAGAATGTACAATTGGGGAACAAGCTCTGGTTCTCTGTATGTTACACAGCCCCAGTAGTTCTCACACAGTTTGCTTCTGATCTGAGGGACAAGTTACTGCAAGACATAATATCTGAACTCGCCTCCAGGACCCTAATGGCAGTTGGATACAGGCCTCCAAACAGCAGTCGGGGTGTGGATTACAAATTACAGCAGGAGATAGAAAAGGCATGTCAGAAGGGCAATGTCATGACAATCATTGGGGATTTTAACATGAAAGTGGATTGGGAAAACCGGGTCAGTACTGGACCTCACGAGAGAGTATTTGTAGAATGTCTAAGGGATGGCTTTTCAGAACAGCTTGTTGTTGAGCCCACTAGGAGATGGGCTGTGACGGATTGGGAGTTGTGCAATGATCTGGAGGTGAACAGAGAGCTTAAGGTTAAGGAACCCTTAGGGAACAGTGATCACAATATGATTGAGTTCACATGGAAATTTGAGAGGGAAAAAATAAAATCCAATGTGTTGGTATTTCAGTGGAATAAAGGAAATTACAATGGCATGAGAGGGGAATAGGTTGAAGTCGACTGGAAAGGAACATTTGCAGGAAGGACAGCAGAGCAGCAATGGCTGGAGTTTCTGTGAAAAATGAGGGAAGTGCAAGACAGATATATTCCAAATAAGAAAAAAATTTTGAATGGAAGAAGGACACTATCATGGCTGACAAGTGGACTCAGAGTCAAAGTAAAAGCAAAAGAGAGGGCATACAAGGAAGCCAGAGCTAGTGGGAAGATCGAGGATTGGAGAGCTTTTAGAAACTTGCAGAAGGAAACTAAGAAGGTCATTCAGAAGGAAAAGATGAATTATGAGAGGAAGCTGGCGAATAATATCAAAGAAGATACTAAAAGATTGTAGGTATATAAAAGGTAGAAGAGAGTCGAGGGTAGATATAGGACCGATACAAAATGACACTGGAGATATTGTAATGAGAGACACAGAGATGGCAGAGGAACTGAATGCATATTTTTCATCAGTCTTCACAGTGGAAGACGTCTGCAGAATATCAGATGTACAAGAGAGTCAGGGAAGTGAAGTTTGTGCAGTGAAAATTACGACTAAGAAGGTGCTCAGGAAGCTTAATGGTCTGAGGGTGGATAAATCTCCTGGACCTGATGGAATGCACCCTCGGGTTCTGAAGGAAGTAACTGGAGAGATTGTAAAGGCATTAACATTGATCTTTCAAGAATTGATAGATTCTGGCATTGTACCGAATGACTGAAAAATTGCAAATGTTACTCCTCTGTTTAAGAAGGGTGGGAGACAGCAGAAAGGAAACTATAGACCTGTTAGTCTGCCATCAGTGGTTGGGAAGTTGTTGGAATTGATTGTTAGGGATGAGATTACAGAATACCTGGAGGCATATGACAAGATAGGCCAAAGCCAGCATGGTTTCCGGAAAGTAAAATAGTGCCTGACAAACCTTCTGCAATTCCTTGAAGAAATTACAAGCAGGGTAGACAAAGGAGATGCAGTAGATGTGGTGTACTTGAATTTTCAGAAGGCCTTTGATAAGATCCTGTACATGAGGCTGCTTAGCAATATAAGAGCCCATGGAATTATAGGGGAATTACTAGCATGGGTGGAGCATTGGCTGGTTGGCAGAAAACAGAGAGTGGGAATAAAGGGATCCTATTCTGGCTGGCTACCAGTTACCAGTGGAGTTCCACAGGGGTCGGTGTTGGGACCACTGCTTTTTACAATGTATGTCAATGATTTGGACTACAGTATTAATGGCTTTGTGATTAAGTTTGCCGATGATACAAAGATAGGTGGAGGAGTGGGTAGTGTTGAGGAAACAGAGAGACTGAGATGGTTTAGGGGAATGGGCAAAGAAGTGGCAAATGAAATACAATATTGGAAAGTGTATGGTCATGCACTTTGGTGGAAGAAATAAACAGGCAGACTATTATTTAGATGGGGAGAGAATTCAAAATGCAGAGATGCAAAGGGACTTGGGAGTCCTTGTGCAAGATACCCAAAAGGTTAACCTCCAGGTTGAGTCGGTTGTGAAGAAGGCGAATACAATGTTGGCATTCGTTTCTAGAGGTATAGAATATAAGAGCAGAGATGTGATGTTGAGGCTCTATAAGGCACTTGTGAGACCACACTTGGAGTATTGTGTGCAGTTTTGGGCTCCTTATTTTAGAAAGGATATACTGACATTGGAGAGGGTTCAGAGAAGATTCACGAGAATTATTCCAGGAATGAGAGGGTTACCGTAGGAGGAACGTCTGGCAGCTCTTGGGCTGTATTCCCTGGAGTTCAGGAGAATGAGGGGAGATCTCATAGAAACATTCTGAATGTTAAAAGGCCTGAACAGATTAGATATGGCCAAGTTATTTCCCATGGTAGGAGAGTCTAGTACAAGAGGACACGACTTCAGAATTGAAGGACATCCTTTTAGACCTGAAATGTGGACAAGTTACTTTAGTCAGAGGGTGGTAAATCTATGGAATTTGTTGCCTCCAGTGGCTGTGGAGGCCAAGTCATTGGGAGTATTTAAGGGAAAGATAGGTTCTTGATTAGCCAGGGCTTTAAAGGGTAGGGGGTGAAAGCAGGGAAATGGGGATGACTGGAAGAATTGGATCAGCCCATGATTGAATGGTGGAGCAGACTCGATGGGCTCCTATGTCTTATGGTCTTATGTATGTACTCAATCCAAAACCTCAAGTTTACCGTTGTCTTTACGGATGCTGCTTGAACCTCTGAGTTCCTTCGGCAGTTAGTTTGTTGCTCCAGTCCAACATCTGCTGTGCCTCTTGTGTCTCCAGCTGAATGCTATCTGGCCTCAAGTCAGTTTCTTATTCACTTTTCCAAATCCTGAAATTTCACATTAAACATCATCAGCACCTTGATGAGATAAATGTTACCCCACTGATGCACCATCAATAACTCACTCTGAGACGTGAGCAGTCCAGACAGGTATATGTAGTTCACCACACCCGCCTATGAGCCAGGTCTGTTCTAATTCACTCGTACAAGCCTAGTTTTCTTTTGTTCCTTTCCCTGGTTGAATAACAGCTTTTAAATTGTGCTCTATTCACTTTTCCAGATGTGAATGTTCTGCTTGAGTTAGCCACCACACAGATTCTTTGCCTTTCAGGACACATCTCATGAGGCTTGCTCTGTGAGTGTTGTATGTTGTGAAATGATTATATTGGGTTAAGCCTAATTGCACCATCTCTGTGCAAGGCTCGTTCCAAAGTGTTTCCATTCATTGTCAAATTAAGCAGTGGTGTTTAGTGATGAATTGGAGTTTCAGGATTGTGCATATTTTATCAATGCAGTAAGTCATGAATGAAACATGTTTGGAACAAAGTGTGGAAAGATCTGCCCGATGAATGAGTCATGCTTTTCAAGTGAAAGCAAATTGGAAGGGGGAATGCTTGTTCACAAAACCAATATCCACAAAAGTTTGTGCATTAGTGAGAGCCTTGGCTGCAGGTTAAGTAATGGCTTGTTTACTTAGATTTCTGTATCTTGTGTTCAGGATCTCCTTTGGTGCCGGTGTGATCTCCTTCCCTTGTCACCCTGGTTCCACCCCTTTATCAAGGTCCCTGAGCTGCTTGAATTCCTGATCTGTTCAACGTCAACATGCCACCAGTTCACTGGCTCTCAAACCTGGCAATCTCTAACCTTTGGAGATGTTCCTTATAACCAATGGCTGACCAAGTTATTCGTCTTATGCACTAAGGCTGCATTATTTAATTGGTTTTGACTACGGCATTCCTAGTGTGACTTGCTATCTTACTGGTTGTTTGTAAGTGATAGTGGGTGGCACTATTCGAGTAGGAGCCCATCGTCCCTCCCTCCCTTCCTTCATTGCCCCCGAATTGTTGGCAAGTTCAAATTCCTTCAGGATGCTCTTGGAGATTTGAAGCTTCTGCTTCAAATAATCTTGGATTTTGTTCCAAAGATTTATTGATCAGAGGAAGGGGAATTAAAAAGAGTGGAGCTAGTTTATTTTTGCAAGTTATTTTTGAATTCCCCTGTCAGCACTGGATCAGCATAACCAGCAGCTTAATGTAAAATCAGTGATAGTTTTAAATTTCATAGAAGACATAAGAGGCTGCAGATGCTGGAATCTGGAGCAAAAGACATCTGCTGGAAGAACTCTGAGGGCCATGCACCATTTGTGGGGTTGGGGAGGGGTCAGTTGGTGGGGAAGGACTTGTTGCTGTTTCAAATCAAAGCCTTGCATCAATTAAATTTCACAGAAATCAGGAGCTCAATAGCTAGCTCATACACTTCTATAAGTTATTTATCATCTGGTTCAAAGAAGACAGCGTGATTACTTGCAGAAGGAAGCGTTCAGAAATGGATTTTCTTAAAAGAAATGTTCACTTCGGATGTGTCAGGGAACGTGGACATCATTAGAAAGGTCGGCAATTATTGCTACACCTAATTTCCCTTGTGAAGATAGTTGACGATGGGACATGGCTTTGAACTAGTGTGGTCCTTCTGGTGAACGGACTGTTAGGGAGCAAGTTGCAGGGTTTAGATCTAATGCTTTTGAAGGAACCAACAAAATATTTCCAGGCTGGGATTTAATATGCCTTGTAGGGCAACCCTCATGTTGTGTTCCCCTTCACTGACTGTCTCAACCCTGCCGGTGTGCAGGTCATTGGTTTTGGGAGGTACTGTTTGTAGCTGCATCTCCTAAACAATTTGACTTAATAGAAACATAGAAACATAGAAAATAGGTGCAGGAGTAGGCCATTCGGCCCTTCGAGCCTGCACTGCCATTCAGTATGATCATGGCTGATCATCCAACTCAGAACCCTGTACCTGCCTTCTCTCCATACCCCCTGATCCCTTTAGCCACAAGGGCCATATCTAACTCCCTCTTAAATATAGCCAATGAACCGGCCTCAACTGTTTCCTGTGGCAGAGAATTCCACAGATTCACCACTCTCTGTGTGAAGAAGTTTTCCTAAAAGGATTCCCTTTTATCCTTAAACTGTGACCCCTCGTTCTGAGTTGATCTCTCTGGAATAGTGGAGACTGAGGGGAGACCTGATAGAGGTTTTTAAGGTTATGGGTGGGGGGGCAGAGGCAGGGTATTCGGTGAGAATCATTCTCCCAGGATGTCAAGTACTAGAGGGCCTGGGGTCAGCAGTCGGGGTGAGAGGTCAGACTGGAGGATCTGCCTGGGTTCAATGGTCAAATTTGAGTTAGTGTCCATTAACTATTTTTTATTCCTCCTTGAGTATTGCCTGAAATGTTACCTATTGTATGATAGATGTTCCAAATCACTGACAAAATCAAATGCAGATTCCTTCAAAGAGACGACACAAGAGATTACAGATTCACAAAAAGCTGGAGAAACTCAGCAATCCAGGCAGCATCTATGGAGGGAAAACAGAACAGCCAACAACGAGGTTTTGGATTGCTGGTGCAGATGCTGAGCATTTCTTTGGCGGACGCAGAAGTGTAATCAATAGGAATTTAAACCTAGCTCAGAAACTTCTTGCTGGTTTAAGAATTTATAAAACCAAAGGCAGCTTTTTCTCATGTTCAATAACATTGCATGTTCTTTTCTTGATGCCTTTGGTTTTATAAATTCTTAGACCAGCACAAAGTTTCTGGGCTATGTTTCTGTCTGTTTTGAACAGAACTTGCTGATCACATGGATGTAGTTCAGAGCTCCATTAAGAGGCTTGTGGAGCAAATTATGGTTACGCAGTAAGAACAAGAATAGAGATGAATGGATAAAGTCTTGGTGAAAGGACTTGGAATAAATGAACATGTAGATTAGAGTTCTCAAAAAGACTTAGCAAGTGAAAGTAAGACATCTGTGGAAACAAATAGCAGTCCAAAAGGGATCATTAAGCCACACAGAGATGGATTGAGAGAGGCCGAGTGAATGGGGCAATGTGTTTGCTCATTACAATTGAAGTTAATGTAAATATCTTTGTTGGAAAACATTATTGTCTTTTGCAAGTTTATGAGGACATAATATTGTTTTGTTTTCTTTAAAGGTGGTAGGGTGGTTGTGTTATTATATGTATACATAATAAAGACCCCTTCAGTTCCCAGTGTGGGCGGTTCATCTGGACTAGAAGAGATGGTGAATGACACATTCATGCAGGCTGAAAGTCCCAAGCAAAATGTGGTTGAGCTGAACCTAGTCCATAAATCTATAAATAAAATAGTCCTTGCATTTGAAAACCCACATAAAGTTTGTCTTTGTTAAAGAACAAACATAAAATTGTAGAGACAGAAGAGATTAGTTTAGTTGGCCATTTAATGACTAACTGGTTCAGCACACCATTGTGGGCCAAAGAGCCGGTTCCTGGGCTATACTGCTCGATGTTCTGTGTAATCTTTCAATTTTAATTTTTAGATTGTATTTTCTGGTGATTTGTGTTACTTGGGACTAACAGGATAAATTTATGTTCAGGCTAACTATTCAAATAATTGGTTCACTGACTGGCTTTAGTACACTGACATTTGCTGTTCAAATCAAGTGGAGTTTCATATTGGTACTGACATTTCTCAGGGATCATTTTGTTATGGATATTCAATGCATTTTACTTCCTTCTTGTTGGCACATTATAATTGTCAGCTGAACATTTCCCATCTGCTCGGAAGTGAAGGTTGCTGATGTCTGAAGCTAGAATCCACACTGAACTTGTATGTAACATGATGCATGGGTTTTGAATCATCACTATGACAACCCTGCCAGTGCCCTCTCGGAAATTCCCTTTGTCTGTTCACCCTTCTTGTAACTTCTCCAGCTTGTTCTCCTTCCCAGTTTTGGAGATCTTAGGACTGAAAATTTACCTCTGTGTCTCTTTCAAAAGGTGCTGCTTGACTTGCCGAGTGTTTCCAGCATTCGGTTTTCTCTTCAGCCTCCCTGAGGTGTTGTAGTCCAGCAGCTTGCTTCTGAAATTCATGAAGCTGTTTGTTATTCACCATGTAGAAAGGTTACAGAAGGTGATCTAGCCTTGTGGGTAAACGATGAGAATATGAATGACGTGCATGCTAATGAAAACAAAGCTTCTGCTTCACCCGTGGATTAGAACACAAAACATAGAGCAGTACAGCGCAGTACAGTACAGCACAGTACAGTACAGCTCAGTGCAACGCAGTACAGTACAGCGCAGCTCAGTGCATTGCAGTACAGTACAGCGCAGTACAGTGCAGTACAGCACAGTACAATTTTATGCTGACCTTACATCCTATTCACCCTATTCTACTTGAGTTAGCTTAGGGCAGCATTTTCACATTGTGAAATGTCCTGTGCTTGTCTTTCATAGCTTGTGTTTGTTCACACATTAGTCTATATACACTTTAGCAGCCCAACTATCCAATAGTGAAGCTCTCTCCCAAAGCAACCAAGCAGCTATTGCAGGGAAGTTTGTCAGCCTAACTTCCATGGAAAATTTGAGTGGCAGTTGCCCAAGGTCAGCACCAGGCACTGACAAAGTTTGGGGCTTCTGCGTTTGCCCAGAACTCCCAACTAGTTGTATGGGTAACATCTGGAAAGGTTGGGAGTTAAAGGGAACATCAGGGATTATAATACAGGTTGTGCAACCCTTAACAGAAATTATAACATCTGAAAACCTCTGAAATCTATTTGTTTTGAGCACTGACACGACATCACAAGTGGAAAGTTCCACAAGGCTCTGAGAAGGTTCCCAGGTCCCTGAGCACCACAGAGAAGTGGCCTCACGTATATAATGAACGGAAGTTAATGAAAAATAGAAAAACAATGCATAAAGTGAAAAATGAAGATCTTGACTGTGTATTGAAGGAGTGGATTTGTCAGCATGGGAGTGAACTTAGCAGCATGCTGAACTCAAAGCAAGCAAAAATCTATCACCATAAACTGAAAGTTGTGAATATTCAGAACATTGGTTGCAGAAATTTAAGCAAAAGCATGGCATTACATTTTTAAAGATTTGTGGTGATAAAGCATCTACTGATCACGGAGCAGGAGGGAAATTTATCAATAAGATCATTGCTGATGAAAACCTAACACGCTGAACAGCTGCAGCAGTACATTTGTGTGAAGAACAAATGTAATACAAAGACTGCCTCCTGGCAAAATATAAATTCAGAGTTAGGGATGATGGTGATGCCAAACAACCACTGACTGTCCACCTGGGCAGCAAAGGCAGCGATATACATCAGGGTATATGTATGAGTTGTATTGAAATGTCAAAGGCAGTGATATACATCAGGGTATATGTATTGAAATGTCAAAGGCAGTGATATACATCAGGGTATATGTATGAGTTGTATTGAAATGTCAAAGGCAGCGATATACATCAGGGTATATGTATGAGTTGTATTGAAATGTCAAAGGCAGCGATATACATCAGGGTATATGTATGAGTTGTATTGAAATGTCAAAGGCAGCGATATACATCAGGGTATATGTATTGAAATGTCAAAGGCAGCGATATACATCAGGGTATATGTATGAGTTGTATTGAAATGTCAAAGGCAGTGATATACATCAGGGTATATGTATTGAAATGTCAAAGGCAGCGATATACATCAGGGTATATGTATGAGTTGTATTGAAATGTCAAAGGCAGCGATATACATCAGGGTATATGTATTGAAATGTCAAAGGCAGTGATATACATCAGGGTATATGTATGAGTTGTATTGAAATGTCAAAGGCAGCGATATACATCAGGGTATATGTATTGAAATGTCAAAGGCAGTGATATACATCAGGGTATATGTATGAGTTGTATTGAAATGTCAAAGCGAGCGATATACATCAGGGTATATGTATGAGTTGTATTGAAATGTCAAAGCGAGCGATATACATCAGGGTATATGTATTGAAATGTCAAAGCGAGCGATATACATCAGGGTATATGTATTGAAATGTCAAAGGCAGCGATATACATCAGGGTATATGTATTGAAATGTCAAAGGCAGTGATATACATCAGGGTATATGTATGAGTTGTATTGAAATGTCAAAGGCAGCGATATACATCAGGGTATATGTATTGAAATGTCAAAGCGAGCGATATACATCAGGGTATATGTATTGAAATGTCAAAGGCAGCGATATACATCAGGGTATATGTATGAGTTGTATTGAAATGTCAAAGCGAGCGATATACATCAGGGTATATGTATTGAAATGTCAAAGGCAGTGATATACATCAGGGTATATGTATTGAAATGTCAAAGGCAGCGATATACATCAGGGTATATGTATGAGTTGTATTGAAATGTCAAAGCGAGCGATATACATCAGGGTATATGTATGAGTTGTATTGAAATGTCAAAGCGAGCGATATACATCAGGGTATATGTATGAGTTGTATTGAAATGTCAAAGCGAGCGATATACATCAGGGTATATGTATTGAAATGTCAAAGGCAGTGATATACATCAGGGTATATGTATGAGTTGTATTGAAATGTCAAAGGCAGCGATATACATCAGGGTATATGTATTGAAATGTCAAAGCGAGCGATATACATCAGGGTATATGTATTGAAATGTCAAAGGCAGCGATATACATCAGGGTATATGTATGAGTTGTATTGAAATGTCAAAGCGAGCGATATACATCAGGGTATATGTATTGAAATGTCAAAGGCAGTGATATACATCAGGGTATATGTATTGAAATGTCAAAGGCAGCGATATACATCAGGGTATATGTATGAGTTGTATTGAAATGTCAAAGCGAGCGATATACATCAGGGTATATGTATGAGTTGTATTGAAATGTCAAAGCGAGCGATATACATCAGGGTATATGTATGAGTTGTATTGAAATGTCAAAGCGAGCGATATACATCAGGGTATATGTATTGAAATGTCAAAGGCAGTGATATACATCAGGGTATATGTATGAGTTGTATTGAAATGTCAAAGCGAGCGATATACATCAGGGTATATGTATGAGTTGTATTGAAATGTCAAAGCGAGCGATATACATCAGGGTATATGTATTGAAATGTCAAAGGCAGCGATATACATCAGGGTATATGTATGAGTTGTATTGAAATGTCAAAGCGAGCGATATACATCAGGGTATATGTATGAGTTGTATTGAAATGTCAAAGGCAGTGATATACATCAGGGTATATGTATTGAAATGTCAAAGGCAGCGATATACATCAGGGTATATGTATGAGTTGTATTGAAATGTCAAAGGCAGCGATATACATCAGGGTATATGTATTGAAATGTCAAAGGCAGTGATATACATCAGGGTATATGTATTGAAATGTCAAAGGCAGCGATATACATCAGGGTATATGTATGAGTTGTATTGAAATGTCAAAGGCAGCGATATACATCAGGGTATATGTATGAGTTGTATTGAAATGTCAAAGGCAGCGATATACATCAGGGTATATGTATGAGTTGTATTGAAATGTCAAAGGCAGCGATATACATCAGGGTATATGTATGAGTTGTATTGAAATGTCAAAGGCAGCGATATACATCAGGGTATATGTATGAGTTGTATTGAAATGTCAAAGGCAGCGATATACATCAGGGTATATGTATGAGTTGTATTGAAATGTCAAAGGCAGCGATATACATCAGGGTATATGTATGAGTTGTATTGAAATGTCAAAGGCAGCGATATACATCAGGGTATATGTATGAGTTGTATTGAAATGTCAAAGGCAGCGATATACATCAGGGTATATGTATGAGTTGTATTGAAATGTCAAAGGCAGCGATATACATCAGGGTATATGTATGAGTTGTATTGAAATGTCAAAGGCAGCGATATACATCAGGGTATATGTATGAGTTGTATTGAAATGTCAAAGGCAGCGATATACATCAGGGTATATGTATGAGTTGTATTGAAATGTCAAAGGCAGCGATATACATCAGGGTATATGTATTGAAATGTCAAAGGCAGTGATATACATCAGGGTATATGTATGAGTTGTATTGAAATGTCAAAGGCAGTGATATACATCAGGGTATATGTATGAGTTGTATTGAAATGTCAAAGGCAGTGATATACATCAGGGTATATGTATGAGTTGTATTGAAATGTCAAAGGCAGTGATATACATCAGGGTATATGTATGAGTTGTATTGAAATGTCAAAGGCAGTGATATACATCAGGGTATATGTATGAGTTGTATTGAAATGTCAAAGGCAGCGATATACATCAGGGTATATGTATGAGTTGTATTGAAATGTCAAAGGCAGCGATATACATCAGGGTATATGTATTGAAATGTCAAAGGCAGCGATATACATCAGGGTATATGTATTGAAATGTCAAAGGCAGTGATATACATCAGGGTATAT
This sequence comes from Hemitrygon akajei, assembly GCF_048418815.1. Taxonomy (NCBI): domain Eukaryota; kingdom Metazoa; phylum Chordata; class Chondrichthyes; order Myliobatiformes; family Dasyatidae; genus Hemitrygon; species Hemitrygon akajei. The sequence continues at coordinate 6,070,686 of NC_133143.1, read as the reverse complement.
GTATGAGTTGTATTGAAATGTCAAAGGCAGTGATATACATCAGGGTATATGTATGAGTTGTATTGAAATGTCAAAGGCAGTGATATACATCAGGGTATATGTATTGAAATGTCAAAGCGAGCGATATACATCAGGGTATATGTATTGAAATGTCAAAGGCAGCGATATACATCAGGGTATATGTATGAGTTGTATTGAAATGTCAAAGGCAGTGATATACATCAGGGTATATGTATGAGTTGTATTGAAATGTCAAAGGCAGCGATATACATCAGGGTATATGTATGAGTTGTATTGAAATGTCAAAGGCAGTGATATACATCAGGGTATATGTATGAGTTGTATTGAAATGTCAAAGGCAGCGATATACATCAGGGTATATGTATTGAAATGTCAAAGGCAGCGATATACATCAGGGTATATGTATTGAAATGTCAAAGGCAGTGATATACATCAGGGTATATGTATGAGTTGTATTGAAATGTCAAAGGCAGCGATATACATCAGGGTATATGTATGAGTTGTATTGAAATGTCAAAGGCAGTGATATACATCAGGGTATATGTATGAGTTGTATTGAAATGTCAAAGGCAGCGATATACATCAGGGTATATGTATTGAAATGTCAAAGGCAGTGATATACATCAGGGTATATGTATGAGTTGTATTGAAATGTCAAAGGCAGCGATATACATCAGGGTATATGTATGAGTTGTATTGAAATGTCAAAGGCAGTGATATACATCAGGGTATATGTATGAGTTGTATTGAAATGTCAAAGGCAGCGATATACATCAGGGTATATGTATTGAAATGTCAAAGGCAGTGATATACATCAGGGTATATGTATTGAAATGTCAAAGGCAGTGATATACATCAGGGTATATGTATGAGTTGTATTGAAATGTCAAAGGCAGCGATATACATCAGGGTATATGTATGAGTTGTATTGAAATGTCAAAGGCAGCGATATACATCAGGGTATATGTATGAGTTGTATTGAAATGTCAAAGGCAGCGATATACATCAGGGTATATGTATGAGTTGTATTGAAATGTCAAAGGCAGTGATATACATCAGGGTATATGTATGAGTTGTATTGAAATGTCAAAGGCAGCGATATACATCAGGGTATATGTATTGAAATGTCAAAGGCAGCGATATACATCAGGGTATATGTATTGAAATGTCAAAGGCAGCGATATACATCAGGGTATATGTATGAGTTGTATTGAAATGTCAAAGGCAGCGATATACATCAGGGTATATGTATTGAAATGTCAAAGGCAGTGATATACATCAGGGTATATGTATGAGTTGTATTGAAATGTCAAAGGCAGCGATATACATCAGGGTATATGTATTGAAATGTCAAAGGCAGTGATATACATCAGGGTATATGTATGAGTTGTATTGAAATGTCAAAGGCAGCGATATACATCAGGGTATATGTATGAGTTGTATTGAAATGTCAAAGGCAGTGATATACATCAGGGTATATGTATTGAAATGTCAAAGGCAGCGATATACATCAGGGTATATGTATTGAAATGTCAAAGGCAGCGATATACATCAGGGTATATGTATGAGTTGTATTGAAATGTCAAAGGCAGTGATATACATCAGGGTATATGTATGAGTTGTATTGAAATGTCAAAGGCAGCGATATACATCAGGGTATATGTATTGAAATGTCAAAGGCAGCGATATACATCAGGGTATATGTATTGAAATGTCAAAGGCAGTGATATACATCAGGGTATATGTATGAGTTGTATTGAAATGTCAAAGGCAGCGATATACATCAGGGTATATGTATGAGTTGTATTGAAATGTCAAAGGCAGCGATATACATCAGGGTATATGTATGAGTTGTATTGAAATGTCAAAGGCAGCGATATACATCAGGGTATATGTATTGAAATGTCAAAGGCAGCGATATACATCAGGGTATATGTATGAGTTGTATTGAAATGTCAAAGGCAGCGATATACATCAGGGTATATGTATGAGTTGTATTGAAATGTCAAAGGCAGCGATATACATCAGGGTATATGTATGAGTTGTATTGAAATGTCAAAGGCAGCGATATACATCAGGGTATATGTATTGAAATGTCAAAGGCAGCGATATACATCAGGGTATATGTATGAGTTGTATTGAAATGTCAAAGGCAGTGATATACATCAGGGTATATGTATTGAAATGTCAAAGGCAGCGATATACATCAGGGTATATGTATTGAAATGTCAAAGGCAGCGATATACATCAGGGTATATGTATTGAAATGTCAAAGGCAGCGATATACATCAGGGTATATGTATTGAAATGTCAAAGGCAGCGATATACATCAGGGTATATGTATTGAAATGTCAAAGGCAGCGATATACATCAGGGTATATGTATTGAAATGTCAAAGGCAGCGATATACATCAGGGTATATGTATTGAAATGTCAAAGGCAGCGATATACATCAGGGTATATGTATTGAAATGTCAAAGGCAGCGATATACATCAGGGTATATGTATGAGTTGTATTGAAATGTCAAAGGCAGTGATATACATCAGGGTATATGTATGAGTTGTATTGAAATGTCAAAGGCAGCGATATACATCAGGGTATATGTATTGAAATGTCAAAGGCAGCGATATACATCAGGGTATATGTATGAGTTGTATTGAAATGTCAAAGGCAGCGATATACATCAGGGTATATGTATGAGTTGTATTGAAATGTCAAAGGCAGCGATATACATCAGGGTATATGTATGAGTTGTATTGAAATGTCAAAGGCAGCGATATACATCAGGGTATATGTATTGAAATGTCAAAGGCAGCGATATACATCAGGGTATATGTATGAGTTGTATTGAAATGTCAAAGCGAGCGATATACATCAGGGTATATGTATGAGTTGTATTGAAATGTCAAAGGCAGTGATATACATCAGGGTATATGTATGAGTTGTATTGAAATGTCAAAGGCAGCGATATACATCAGGGTATATGTATGAGTTGTATTGAAATGTCAAAGGCAGCGATATACATCAGGGTATATGTATGAGTTGTATTGAAATGTCAAAGGCAGCGATATACATCAGGGTATATGTATTGAAATGTCAAAGGCAGTGATATACATCAGGGTATATGTATTGAAATGTCAAAGGCAGCGATATACATCAGGGTATATGTATTGAAATGTCAAAGGCAGCGATATACATCAGGGTATATGTATTGAAATGTCAAAGGCAGTGATATACATCAGGGTATATGTATGAGTTGTATTGAAATGTCAAAGGCAGCGATATACATCAGGGTATATGTATGAGTTGTATTGAAATGTCAAAGGCAGTGATATACATCAGGGTATATGTATGAGTTGTATTGAAATGTCAAAGGCAGCGATATACATCAGGGTATATGTATGAGTTGTATTGAAATGTCAAAGGCAGCGATATACATCAGGGTATATGTATGAGTTGTATTGAAATGTCAAAGGCAGCGATATACATCAGGGTATATGTATTGAAATGTCAAAGGCAGCGATATACATCAGGGTATATGTATGAGTTGTATTGAAATGTCAAAGCGAGCGATATACATCAGGGTATATGTATGAGTTGTATTGAAATGTCAAAGGCAGTGATATACATCAGGGTATATGTATGAGTTGTATTGAAATGTCAAAGGCAGCGATATACATCAGGGTATATGTATGAGTTGTATTGAAATGTCAAAGGCAGCGATATACATCAGGGTATATGTATGAGTTGTATTGAAATGTCAAAGGCAGCGATATACATCAGGGTATATGTATTGAAATGTCAAAGGCAGTGATATACATCAGGGTATATGTATTGAAATGTCAAAGGCAGCGATATACATCAGGGTATATGTATTGAAATGTCAAAGGCAGCGATATACATCAGGGTATATGTATGAGTTGTATTGAAATGTCAAAGGCAGTGATATACATCAGGGTATATGTATTGAAATGTCAAAGGCAGTGATATACATCAGGGTATATGTATTGAAATGTCAAAGGCAGCGATATACATCAGGGTATATGTATTGAAATGTCAAAGGCAGTGATATACATCAGGGTATATGTATGAGTTGTATTGAAATGTCAAAGCGAGCGATATACATCAGGGTATATGTATTGAAATGTCAAAGGCAGCGATATACATCAGGGTATATGTATTGAAATGTCAAAGGCAGCGATATACATCAGGGTATATGTATGAGTTGTATTGAAATGTCAAAGGCAGTGATATACATCAGGGTATATGTATGAGTTGTATTGAAATGTCAAAGGCAGCGATATACATCAGGGTATATGTATTGAAATGTCAAAGGCAGCGATATACATCAGGGTATATGTATTGAAATGTCAAAGGCAGCGATATACATCAGGGTATATGTATGAGTTGTATTGAAATGTCAAAGGCAGCGATATACATCAGGGTATATGTATGAGTTGTATTGAAATGTCAAAGGCAGCGATATACATCAGGGTATATGTATTGAAATGTCAAAGGCAGCGATATACATCAGGGTATATGTATTGAAATGTCAAAGGCAGCGATATACATCAGGGTATATGTATGAGTTGTATTGAAATGTCAAAGGCAGCGATATACATCAGGGTATATGTATTGAAATGTCAAAGGCAGCGATATACATCAGGGTATATGTATGAGTTGTATTGAAATGTCAAAGGCAGCGATATACATCAGGGTATATGTATTGAAATGTCAAAGGCAGCGATATACATCAGGGTATATGTATTGAAATGTCAAAGGCAGCGATATACATCAGGGTATATGTATTGAAATGTCAAAGGCAGCGATATACATCAGGGTATATGTATGAGTTGTATTGAAATGTCAAAGGCAGCGATATACATCAGGGTATATGTATTGAAATGTCAAAGGCAGCGATATACATCAGGGTATATGTATGAGTTGTATTGAAATGTCAAAGGCAGCGATATACATCAGGGTATATGTATTGAAATGTCAAAGGCAGCGATATACATCAGGGTATATGTATGAGTTGTATTGAAATGTCAAAGGCAGCGATATACATCAGGGTATATGTATTGAAATGTCAAAGGCAGCGATATACATCAGGGTATATGTATGAGTTGTATTGAAATGTCAAAGGCAGCGATATACATCAGGGTATATGTATTGAAATGTCAAAGGCAGCGATATACATCAGGGTATATGTATTGAAATGTCAAAGGCAGCGATATACATCAGGGTATATGTATGAGTTGTATTGAAATGTCAAAGGCAGCGATATACATCAGGGTATATGTATGAGTTGTATTGAAATGTCAAAGGCAGCGATATACATCAGGGTATATGTATTGAAATGTCAAAGGCAGTGATATACATCAGGGTATATGTATTGAAATGTCAAAGGCAGCGATATACATCAGGGTATATGTATGAGTTGTATTGAAATGTCAAAGGCAGTGATATACATCAGGGTATATGTATGAGTTGTATTGAAATGTCAAAGGCAGCGATATACATCAGGGTATATGTATTGAAATGTCAAAGGCAGTGATATACATCAGGGTATATGTATGAGTTGTATTGAAATGTCAAAGCGAGCGATATACATCAGGGTATATGTATTGAAATGTCAAAGGCAGCGATATACATCAGGGTATATGTATTGAAATGTCAAAGGCAGTGATATACATCAGGGTATATGTATGAGTTGTATTGAAATGTCAAAGGCAGCGATATACATCAGGGTATATGTATGAGTTGTATTGAAATGTCAAAGGCAGCGATATACATCAGGGTATATGTATTGAAATGTCAAAGGCAGCGATATACATCAGGGTATATGTATGAGTTGTATTGAAATGTCAATGGATTTCTGTTTAACCTTCCCCAAGGTATCTCATTATAAGACATAGGAACAGAATTAGGCCATTCAGCCCATCGAGTCTGCTCCACCATTTCATCCTTTATTATTTATTATCCTTCTTAGCCCCATTCTCCTGCCCTCTCCCCATAACCTTTGATTCCCTAATTAGTCAAACTTATCAACCTCTGCCTTAACAATACCCATTGACATAGCCTACACAGCTGTCTGTGGCAAAGAATTCCGCAGATCCACCATCATTTGGCTAAAGAAATTTTTCCTCATCTCTGTTCTAAATGGGCATCCCTCCATTCTGAGGCTGTGTCCTCTGGTCCTAAACTCCTTCACTATTGGAAACATCCTCTCCACATCCACTCTATCTGTGTCGTCTGGACCTAGACTCCCCCACTATAGGAAACATCCTCTCCACATCCACTCTATCTGTGCCCTCTGGTCCCAGACTCCCCCACTGTAGGAAACATCCTCTCCTCATCCACTCTATCTGTGTCCTCTGGTCCCAGACTCCCCCACTGTAGGAAACATCCTCTCCTCATCCACTCTATCTGTGTCCTCTGGTCCCAGACTCCCCCACTATAGGAAACATCCTCTCCACATCCACTCTATCTGTGTCCTCTGGTCCCAGACTCCCCCACTATAGGAAACATCCTCTCCACATCCACTCTCTCTGTGCCCTCTGGTCCCAGACTCCCCCACTATAGGAAGCATCCTCTCCACATTCACTCTATCTGTGTCCTCTGGTCCTAGACTCCTCCACTATAGGAAACACCCTCTCCACATCCACTCTATCTGTGTCCTCTGGTCCCAGACTCCCCCACTATAGGAAACATCCTCTCCACATCCACTCTATCTGTGTCCTCTGCTCCCAGACTCCCCCACTATAGGAAACATCCTCTCCACATCCACTCTATCTGTGTCCTCTGGTCCCAGACTCCCCCACTATAGGAAACATCCTCTCCACATCCACTCTATCTGTGTCCTCTGGTCCCAGACTCCCCCACTATAGGAAACATCCTCTCCACATCCACTCAATCTGTGTCCTCTGGTCCCAGACTCTCCCACTATAGGAAACATCCTCTCCACATCCACTCTCTCTGTGCCCTCTGGTCCCAGACTCCCCCACTATAGGAAGCATCCTCTCCACATTCACTCTATCTGTGTCCTCTGGTCCTAGACTCCCCCACTATAGGAAACATCCTCTCCACATCCACTCTATCTGTGCCCTCTGGTCCCAGACTCCCCCACTATAGGAAACATCCTCTCCACATCCACTCTATCTGTGCCCTCTGGTCCCAGACTCCCCCACTATAGGAAGCATCCTCACCACAACCACTCTATCTGTGTCCTCTGGTCCCAGACTCCCCCACTATAGGAAACATCCTCTCCACATCCACTCTATCTGTGTCCTCTGGTCCTAGACTCCCCCACTATAGGAAACATCCTCTCCACATCCACTCTATCTGTGTCCTCTGGTCCCAGACTCCCCCACTATAGGAAACATCCTCTCCACATCCACTCTATCTGTGCCCTCTGGTCCCAGACTCCCCCACTATGGGAAACATCCTCTCCACATCCACTCTATCTGTGCCCTCTGGTCCGAGACTCCCCCACTATAGGAAACATCCTCTCCACATCCACTCTATCTGTGTCTGGTCCTAGACTCTCCCACTATAGGAATCATCCTCTCCACATCCACTCTATCTGTGTCCTCTGGTCCTAGACTCTCCCACTATTGGAAAATTCCTCTCCACATCCACTCTATCTGTGTCCTTTGGTCCTAAACTCCTTCACTATTGGAAACATCCTCTCCACATCCACTCTATCTGTGTCCTCTGGTCCTAAACTCCTTCACTATTGGAAACATCTTCTCCACATCCACTCTATCTGTGTCCTCTGGTCCTAAACTCCTTCACTATTGGAAACATCCTCTCCACATCCACTCTATCTGTGTCCTCTGGTCCTAAACTCCTTCACTATTGGAAACATCCTCTCCACATCCACTCTATCTGTGTCCTCTGGTCCTAAACTCCTTCACTATTGGAAACATCCTCTCCACATCCACTCTATCTGTGTCCTCTGGTCCTAAACTCCTTCACTATTGGAAACATCCTCTCCACATCCACTCTCTCCAGACCTTTCAGTGTTTGATCGGTTTCAAGTGAGATCCCTAATTCTTCTAAACTCCAGCAATAACAGGCCCTGAGCCATCAAATGCTCCTCACCCTTTCATCCTGGTATCATTCTCCTGAACATATATAGATGCAAATATTCAAAATGCAAAGAAAAATTCCAAAATCTGAATCATTTCTAGCCCCAAGCATTTCAGAAATGGGACGCTCAGCCTGTATTTACAATTGCACAAATACTAAATGGATAAATTATTCTTCAATGGATAGATTTGGAAATATATCAAACAATGATAGAATTACAATATACAGCTTACAGATTATAGTTGAAATATACATGGTGGATTTTTTATTAGCTCCATTTGGACTAAAGTCAAAATTGTGTGAGACGCGCAATGACAAAAGACCTTCATGGAGCAAAGGTTGGAAACATTCAACAGTTTCTCAAGCAGTATATTGTAATTCTGTTGTTTGATAGAATTACGAAATACAAGCAGCATCTATCGAGAGAGGCAGTATTCCTTTTCCACAATCTCAGAGGAAGCGAGGGTGTACAATGGGGTGATGTGTGTTTAAGGAAACAGGGTTTTAAACTCCCTATACCGACTATCTTGATGGCGAACGTGGAGTCTCTGGTGAATAAAATCGATGATCTCAGAGCCAGGGTGCTGAATCAGAGGGGCATTAGCACCGTGTGTGTCCTTTGTTTCACGCAATCCTGGTTAACCCCTTCCATACAGGATGCAGCAATTCATATTGACGGGTTTACTATACACCATCAGGATAGATCTATAGAGTCTCTCAAAAGCAGAGGTGAAGGATGAACTCATGATCAACTCTTCTTGGTGCACAAATATATCAGTGCTGTCCCAGCTTTGCTCACCAGACATGGAATATCCAGCAGTAAAGTGTTGTCCTTTTTACCTGCCACAGGAGTTCTCTGGGTTCATTTTGGTAGCAGTTTACATTCCACCTCAGGCCAATGTCAGTCAGGCTTTAGCTGGTCTGAGCAATGGGATCAACATGCACGAAACAGCCCATCCTAACACCTTCACCATTGTTTTGGGAGATTCTAACCAGGCCAGTCTGAAAAAATCACTAAGCAATTACTATCCACAGATCATTGGCAATACCAGAGGGAACAACACACTGGACTGTTGCCACACCACCATCAAGAATGCTTACCGTGGTATTCCACACCCTCACTTCAGGAAGTCTGATCACCTTCTACTCCCGGAGTACAGGCAGAGACTGAGGACTGCAGCACCAGTAGTGAGGACCAAGAAGGTTTGGACAAGGGAAGCACAGGAACACCTACAGGACTGCTTTGAATCGGTGAACTGGACTGTATTCAGGATTCATCTTTGAACCTGGATGAGTATGCTGCAGTTGTTACCGACTTCATTAAAACCTGTGTGGAGGAGTGTTTGCCCACAAAGACTTACTGTACATTCCCAAACCAAAAGCCACGGATGAATCAGGAGGTACGTCATCTGCTGAAGGCTAGATCTGTGGTATTCAAGTCTGGTGACCCAGGTCTTTACCAGAAAACCAGGTATGATTTGCGTAGGGCTATTTCAAGGGCGAAGAGATAATTTCAAATGAGGTTGGAGGTAACATCATGTGCACGGCAACTCTGGCAGGGTCTGCAAGACAGTACTTCATGCAAAGCGAAACCCAATAGCATGAATGCTTCACTACCAGATGAACTCAACACCTTCTGTGCCCACTTTGAAAGGGAGAATATAACTACAGCTGTGAGGATCCCTACTGCACCTGATGACCCTGTGATCTCTGTCTCAGAGGCCGATGTTAGGCTGTCTTTAAAGAGAGTGAACCCTCACAAGGCAGAAGGTCCTGATGGAGTACCTGGTAAGGCTCTGAAAACCTGTGCCAACCAACTAGCGGGAGTACTCAAGGACACTTTCAACCTCTCACTGCTACAGGCAGAAGTTCCCACTTGTTTCAAAAAAGCAACAATTATATCAGGGCCAAAGAAGAATAATGTGAGCTGCATTAATAACTATCACCTGGTAGCACTCACATCGAGAGTGATGAAATGCTTTGAGAGGTTGGTCATGACTAGACTGATCTCCTGCCTCAGCAAGGACCTGGACCCATGGCAATTTGCCTATTGCCACAATAGGTCAACGGCAGATGCAATCTCAATGGCTCTTCACACGGCTTTAGACCACCTGGACAACACAAACACCTACGTCAGAATGCTGTTCATCGATTATAGCTCAGCATTTAACACCATCATTCCCACAATCCTGATTGAGAAGTTGCAGAACCTGGGAGTCTGTGCCTCCTTCTGCAATTGGATCCTCGACGTGCTAATCGGAAGACCACAATCTGTGCGGATTGGTGATAACATCTCCTCCTCACTGACGATCAACACTGGCGCACCTCAGGTGTGTGTGCTTAGTCCACTGCTCTACTCTCCATATACACATGACTGTGTGGCTAGGCATAGCTCAAATACCATCTATAAATTTGCTGATGATACAACCATTGTTGGTAGAATCTCAGGTGGTGATGAGAGTGCGTACAGGAGTGAGATGTGCCAACTAGTGAAATGGTGCCACAGCAACAACCTGGCACTCAATGTCAGTAAGACAAAAGAGCTGTTTGTGGACTTCAGGAAGGGCAAGACGAAGGAACACATACCAATCCTCATAGAGGGATCAGAAGTGGAGAGAGTGAGCAGCTTCAAGTTCCTGGGTGTCAAGATCTCTGAGGATCTAGCCTGGTCCCAAAATATCAATGTAGTTATGAAGAAGGCAAGACAGTAGCTATATAGGCAGTCACCGAGTTACGAATGTCCGACTCACGGACAACTCATACTTATGAACCGAGGAAGGAGAACACCATCCGCCATTTTAAGTCGTTGCCGTTGACACTGTGTTGAGTGTTTAACTTTGTATTTGGCTTAAAATTTTCTTAGTAAGGTTCACCCTGACCCCGCCCTCCCATTCCAGTCGGCTGGTGGCGCAGTGAGATCAGCGCCGGGCTGGAGAACGGATCCAGTGACAGACTGGTCCCGTGCCGGGTTGATGTCGATCCAGTGACTCCCGTACCATCCGTGCCAGGTTGATATCGAGCTCATAACTCGACCTCGTTTAAAAAAAACACTGCCAGCTCCAGTTTAAATTGCCACGCCGAATATTGTGAAGGATCAAATACCCAAACCCAGCACAGCCCCCTCTTGTCCCATTCAGCCTGAGTCCTTAGGACCCAGTGGACCTCGAGAGCCGGCGGAGGTCGGGACCCGACGCCCACAGTGTTTCTGTTCCGTTGACGGTGTGCGGTGGTCCTTAGGACCCAGTGGACCTCGAGAGCCGGCGGAGTTTGGGACCCGACGCCCGCAGTGTTTCTGTTCCGTTGACGGTGCACGGTGGTCCTTAGGACACAGCGGAGGTCGGGACCCGACGCCCGCCGTGTTTCTGCCCCGTTGACGGTGCGCGGTGGTCCTTAGGACCCAGCGGAGGTCGGGACCCGACGCCCGCCGTGTTTCTGCCCCGTTGACGGTGCGCGGTGGTCCTTAGGACCCAGCGGAGGTCGGGACCCAACGCCCGCCGTGTTTCTGCCCCGTTGACGGTGCGCGGTGGTCCTTAGGACCCAGCGGAGGTCGGGACCCGACGCCCGCAGTGTTTCTGTTCCGTTGACGGGAAGCGATCACGATTGAAAATAAAGTGGAAATAATAAAGCGTTTGGAAAGAGGTGAAATGCCATCGGTCATTGGAAAAGTGTTAGGCTACAGTCGGTCAACGATCGGAACAATTTTAAAGGATAACGGATAAAGTGAGAATAATGGAGCATGTGAAAAGCCCTGCCCCAATGAAAGCTACAATTATTACTAAGCAATGCAGTGGCTTTATTATTGGAATACATACGTTTCTTAAGTGTTTTATATGTATAGAAAGGTAAAATATATACTATATACTAAGACAAACATTTGACTAACTGACACTAAATAATACTGGATGTACTTGTTTCGATGTACGTACAAATCCGACTTAAAGACGGACTCAGGAATGGAACTCGTACGTAACCCGGGGACTGCCTGTACTTTATTAGGAGTTTGACGAGATTTGGCATGTCAATAATTACACTCAAAAGCTTCTATAGATGTACCATGGAGAGCATTCTGACAGACTACATCACTGTCTGGTATGGAGGGGCTACTGCACAGGACTGAAAGAAGCTGCAGAAGGTTGTAAATCTAGTCAGCTCTATCTTGGGTACTCGCCTACAAAGTACCCAGGGACATCTTTAGGGAGCGGTGCCTCAGAAAGGCAGCGTCCATTATTAAAGACCTCCAGCACCCAGGGCATGCCCTTTTCTCACTGTTACCATCAGGTAGGAGGTACAGAAGCCTGAAGGCACACATTCAGTGATTCAGGAACAGCTTCTTCCCCTCTGCCATCCGATTCCTAAATGGACATTGAACCCTTGGGCACTACCTCGCTTCTTTAATATACAGTATTTCTGTTTTTGCATGTTTTTAAAATCTATTCAATATATGTAATTGATTTACTTGTTTAATTATTATTATAATTATTATTTTTTTATTATTATTATTATTGTTGTTATATTTTTCTCTGCTAGATTACGTATTCCATTGAACTGCTGCTGCCGCTAAGTTAACAAATTTCACGCCACATGCCGGTGATAATAAACCTGATTCTGATTCTCATTCTGATGTAAAGTTTCACCTCAATCACTCGTTTCTCAAATGCTGCCCTATTTCATCCCTGTTCAGGGCAATGTTAAGTGTTTTAGGGCAGTTAAGTCTGGGGAAGAGAGGAGTAAATTGTGACAGTGGTGACCAGTACTATCATGTGCCGGCCAGAGTCAAATCTAGATCCTGCCGCGTGGAAGATAGTGAACTGGTAATTTTTATTTCAGAAGTTGAGCTGATTGGATACTCATAAACATCAGGGTACATCACTGCTGCAATGTACTCTCTCCAGGTCTTGCCCCTGACCTTCTCCCACCCTGATCTCTTGCCCCGTCTTTCTCCTATCCCCAGCACTTGCCCCTGACTTTCTCCCAGCTCCAACTCTTGCTTCTCTCTTTCTGCCACCCCACCCCCAGGTCATGTGGGGATAAAGACTTCAGGTACAGGAATGTGGAGCAAAACAAACTGCTCGAGCAGCATCTGTGTAGTAGAATGGACAGTCAAGGTTTTGGGTTGAGATCTTGACTGAATGGTAGAGGGAAATAGACAGTATAAAGATATGGAGGGAGGGGATAGAGCAAGAGTTGGCAGGCGGATGCAGGTGACTGGGGGGCGGAAATAGTGACTAGAGATGGGTGGTGGTGTGCGCAGGTTATAAAGAGGTGAAGATGATGGACTCTGACTGGACAGGAAGGTGGGACATGGAATCAAGGGAAGGAGGTTGGGAGGACCATTGTGAACAGTGGGAGGAGTGTCTGGCTGTTGGGCAGATGGAGAGGCCGAAGCAGTGAGATTGGGGCAGGGGTGAGGGTTGGGGAAATTGGCTAGATCAGGATGTTACTTAAGATTGGAGAATTCATTATCATCATTACTGTGCACCAACCGACTACCAGGTTTTAGATTAATAGAAAGTACAGCACAGAAACAGGCCCTTCGGCCTATTTCATCCATGCTGAACCACTTAAATCTCCTACTCCCACCAACCTGAGCCCGGACCATATCCCTCTCTATCCATGTACCTATCCAAACTTCTCTTAAACATTGAAATCAAGTTCGAAAATCATATTCTCATGACCCACTGAGTGAAGAATTTTCCCCTTAAACATTTCACCTTTTACCCTTAACCCAAATAACAAAGGACCCAGCGCTGATCCCTGCAGCACTCCACGAGTCACTGGCCTCCAGTCGGAGAAGCAAGGATCTACTCCCACTCCCTGGCTTCTCTCACAAAGCCAATGTCTAATCTAGTTTACTACCTCAGCTTGAATGCTGACTGACTGAACCTTCATCTGGGAAGTAGTCAAATCCCCTGCTAAAGTCCGTGTAGGTAAGATCCACTGCCTTGCCTTCATCAACTTTCCTAGTAACTTCCACGAAAAACACTTTAAAATTGGTTAGACACAACTTACCACACAAAAGCCATGCTGACTATCACTGATCAGTCCATATCTATCCAAATACTCATATATCCACTCCCTTAAAATACCTTCCAATAAGTCTCCCGCTACTGACATCAGGCTCACTGGCCCAATATTTCCTGGCTTCTTTGTTAGAGCCTTTCTCAAACAGCAGAACAAAATTAGCTACCCTTCAATTCTCTGGTACCTCACTTGTCACTAAGGATGACTTAATTATCTCTACTAAGGCCCCAATAATTTTGCAACTTGCTTTCCACAGACTCTGGGGTTTATCCCCATCATTTGTCTCAAGAGGGCAAGCACACTCTCTTCTATAGGCTGTATAGGGGCAAAACCTTGCTGCTGCTCTGCTTCTCCTCTGCTGACTCTGTGTCTGTCTCCCGCGTACATACAGATGCAAAGCATCCATTGAGAGCCTGCACTACCTCTTTTACAAAGCATCCATTGAGGACCTGCACTACCTCTTTTACAAAGCATCCATTGAGGACCTGCACTACCTCTTTTACAAAGCATCCATTGAGAGCCTGCACTACCTCTTTTACAAAGCATCCATTGAGGGCCTGCACTACCTCTTTTACAAAGCATCCATTGAGAGCCTGCACTACCTCTTTTACAAAGCATCCATTGAGCGCCTGCACTACCTCTTTTACAAAGCATCCATTGAGAGCCTGCACTACCTCTTTTACAAAGCATCCATTGAGGACCTGCACTATCTCTTTTACAAAGCATCCATTGAGAGCCTGCACTACCTCTTTTACAAAGCATCCATTGAGCGCCTGCACTACCTCTTTTACAAAGCATCCATTGAGGATCTGTACTACCTCTTTTACAAAGCATCCATTGAGGGCCTGCACTACCTCTTTTACAAAGCATCCATTGAGAGCCTGCACTACCTCTTTTACAAAGCATCCATTGAGCGCCTGCACTACCTCTTTTACAAAGCATCCATTGAGGACCTGCACTATCTCTTTTACAAAGCATCCATTGAGAGCCTGCACTACCTCTTTTACAAAGCATCCATTGAGAGCCTGCACTACCTCTTTTACAAAGCATCCATTGAGAGCCTGCACTACCTCTTTTACAAAGCATCCATTGAGAGCCTGCACTACCTCTTTTACAAAGCATCCATTGAGGACCTGCACTACCTCTTTTACAAAGCATCCATTGAGGACCTGCACTATCTCTTTTACAAAGCATCCATTGAGAGCCTGCACTACCTCTTTTACAAAGCATCCATTGAGAGCCTGCACTACCTCTTTTACAAAGCATCCATTGAGGGCCTGCACTACCTCTTTTACAAAGCATCCATTGAGCGCCTGCACTACCTCTTTTACAAAGCATCCATTGAGAGCCTGCACTACCTCTTTTACAAAGCATCCATTGAGCGCCTGCACTACCTCTTTTACAAAGCATCCATTGAGGACCTGCACTACCTCTTTTACAAAGCATCCATTGAGGACCTGCACTACCTCTTTTACAAAGCATCCATTGAGGACCTGCACTACCTCTTTTACAGAGCAACCATTGAGGGCCTGCACTACCTCTTTTACAAAGCATCCATTGAGGACCTGCACTACCTCTTTTACAAAGCATCCATTGAGAGCCTGCACTACCTCTTTTACAAAGCATCCATTGAGAGCCTGCACTACCTCTTTTACAAAGCATCCATTGAGGACCTGCACTACCTCTTTTACAAAGCATCCATTGAGGACCTGTACTACCTCTTTTACAAAGCATCCATTGAGAGCCTGCACTACCTCTTTTACAAAGCATCCATTGAGGACCTGCACTACCTCTTTTACAAAGCATCCATTGAGAACCTGCACTACCTCTTTTACAAAGCATCCATTGAGAGCCTGCACTACCTCTTTTACAAAGCATCCATTGAGGACCTGTACTATCTCTTTTACAAAGCATCCATTGAGGACCTGCACTATCTCTTTTACAAAGCATCCATTGAGAGCCTGCACTACCTCTTTTACAAAGCATCCATTGAGAGCCTGCACTACCTCTTTTACAAAGCATCCATTGAGGACCTGTACTATCTCTTTTACAAAGCATCCATTGAGGACCTGCACTATCTCTTTTACAAAGCATCCATTGAGAGCCTGCACTACCTCTTTTACAAAGCATCCATTGAGAGCCTGCACTACCTCTTTTACAAAGCATCCATTGAGGACCTGTACTATCTCTTTTACAAAGCATCCATTGAGGACCTGCACTATCTCTTTTACAAAGCATCCATTGAGAGCCTGCACTACCTCTTTTACAAAGCATCCATTGAGAGCCTGCACTACCTCTTTTACAAAGCATTCATTGAGGACCTGCACTACCTCTTTTACAAAGCATCCATTGAGAGCCTGCACTACCTCTTTTACAAAGCATCCATTGAGGGCCTGCACTACCTCTTTTACAAAGCATCCATTGAGGACCTGCACTACCTCTTTTACAAAGCATCCATTGAGGACCTGTACTACCTCTTTTACAAAGCATCCATTGAGAGCCTGCACTACCTCTTTTACAAAGCATCCATTGAGCGCCTGCACTACCTCTTTTACAAAGCATCCATTGAGGACCTGTACTACCTCTTTTACAAAGCATCCATTGAGGACCTGCACTACCTCTTTTACAAAGCATCCATTGAGCGCCTGCACTACCTCTTTTACAAAGCATCCATTGAGGACCTGCACTACCTCTTTTACAAAGCATCCATTGAGGACCTGCACTACCTCTTTTACAAAGCATCCATTGAGCGCCTGCACTACCTCTTTTACAAAGCATCCATTGAGCGCCTGCACTACCTCTTTTACAAAGCATCCATTGAGGACCTGTACTACCTCTTTTACAAAACATCCATTGAGGACCTGCACTACCTCTTTTACAAAGCATCCATTGAGCGCCTGCACTACCTCTTTTACAAAGCATCCATTGAGGGCCTGCACTACCTCTTTTACAAAGCATCCATTGAGCGCCTGCACTACCTCTTTTACAAAGCATCCATTGAGCGCCTGCACTACCTCTTTTACAAAGCATCCATTGAGCGCCTGCACTACCTCTTTTACAAAGCATCCATTGAGCGCCTGCACTACCTCTTTTACAAAGCATCCATTGAGCGCCTGCACTACCTCTTTTACAAAGCATCCATTGAGGGCCTGCACTACCTCTTTTACAAAGCATCCATTGAGGACCTGCACTACCTCTTTTACAAAGCATCCATTGAGAGCCTGCACTACCTCTTTTACAAAGCATCCATTGAGGGCCTGCACTACCTCTTTTACAAAGCATCCATTGAGCGCCTGCACTACCTCTTTTACAAAGCATCCATTGAGGGCCTGCACTACCTCTTTTACAAAGCATCCATTGAGCGCCTGCACTACCTCTTTTACAAAGCATCAATTGAGAGCCTGCACTACCTCTTTTACAAAGCATCCATTGAGCGCCTGCACTACCTCTTTTACAAAGCATCCATTGAGCGCCTGCACTACCTCTTTTACAAAGCATCCATTGAGGGCCTGCACTACCTCTTTTACAAAGCATCCATTGAGAGCCTGCACTACCTCTTTTACAAAGCATCCATTGAGAGCCTGCACTACCTCTTTTACAAAGCATCCATTGAGGACCTGCACTACCTCTTTTACAAAGCATCCATTGAGAGCCTGCACTACCTCTTTTATAAAGCATCCATTGAGGACCTGCACTACCTCTTTTACAAAGCATCCATTGAGAGCCTGCACTACCTCTTTTACAAAGCATCCATTGAGGACCTGCACTACCTCTTTTACAAAGCATCCATTGAGCGCCTGCACTACCTCTTTTACAAAGCATCCATTCAGAGCCTGCACTACCTCTTTTACAAAGCATCCATTGAGAGCCTGCACTACCTCTTTTACAAAGCATCCATTGAGGACCTGCACTACCTCTTTTACAAAGCATCCATTGAGGTCCTGCACTACCTCTTTTACAAAGCATCCATTGAGGACCTGCACTACCTCTTTTACAAAGCATCCATTGAGGATCTGCACTATCTCTTTCACAAAGCATCCATTGAGGGCCTGCACTACCTCTTTTACAAAGCATCCATTGAGGACCTGCACTACCTCTTTTACAAAGCATCCATTGAGGATCTGTACTACCTCTTTTACAGAGCATCCATTGAGGACCTGCACTACCTCTTTTACAAAGCATCCATTGAGCGCCTGCACTACCTCTTTTACAAAGCATCCATTGAGAGCCTGCACTACCTCTTTTACAAAGCATCCATTGAGGACCTGCACTACCTCTTTTACAAAGCATCCATTGAGCGCCTGCACTACCTCTTTTACAAAGCATCCATTGAGAGCCTGCACTACCTCTTTTACAAAGCATCCATTGAGGACCTGTACTACCTCTTTTACAAAGCATCCATTGAGAGCCTGCACTACCTCTTTTACAAAGCATCCATTGAGGACCTGTACTACCTCTTTTACAAAGCATCCATTGAGAGCCTGCACTACCTCTTTTACAAAGCATCCATTGAGAGCCTGCACTACCTCTTTTACAAAGCATCCATTGAGGACCTGCACTACCTCTTTTACAAAGCATCCATTGAGCGCCTGCACTACCTCTTTTACAAAGCATCCATTGAGCGCCTGCACTACCTCTTTTACAAAGCATCCATTGAGGACCTGCACTACCTCTTTTACAAAGCATCCATTGAGCGCCTGCACTACCTCTTTTACAAAGCATCCATTGAGCGCCTGCACTACCTCTTTTACAAAGCATCCATTGAGCGCCTGCACTACCTCTTTTACAAAGCATCCATTGAGAGCCTGCACTACCTCTTTTACAAAGCATCCATTGAGCGCCTGCACTACCTCTTTTACAAAGCATCCATTGAGGACCTGCACTACCTCTTTTACAAAGCATCCATTGAGAGCCTGCACTACCTCTTTTACAAAGCATCCATTGAGAGCCTGCACTACCTCTTTTACAAAGCATCCATTGAGGACCTGCACTACCTCTTTTACAAAGCATCCATTGAGGACCTGCACTACCTCTTTTACAAAGCATCCATTGAGAGCCTGCACTACCTCTTTTACAAAGCATCCATTGAGGATCTGTACTACCTCTTTTACAAAGCATCCATTGAGGACCTGCACTACCTCTTTTACAAAGCATCCATTGAGAGCCTGCACTACCTCTTTTACAAAGCATCCATTGAGGACCTGCACTACCTCTTTTACAAAGCATCCATTGAGGACCTGCACTACCTCTTTTACAAAGCATCCATTGAGAGCCTGCACTACCTCTTTTACAAAGCATCCATTGAGGACCTGCACTACCTCTTTTACAAAGCATCCATTGAGGACCTGCACTACCTCTTTTACAAAGCATCCATTGAGGACCTGCACTAACTCTTTTACAGAGCATCCATTGAGCGCCTGCACTACCTCTTTTACAAAGCATCCATTGAGGACCTGCACTATCTCTTTTGGCTCCACACATGGATTACCATTCTGATCTTCCACAAGACGAAATTTGTTGCTTGCAAACCGTTTGCTCTTAACAATCTGTAGAGACTCTTAGCATTCCCCTTCACTTTGACTGCTAGGACAACCTCGTGCCTTATTTTAGCCTTCCTGATTTCTACGTGTTGTGTTTAATTTCTTATATTCCATAATCACCTCATTTGTTTCTGCCTGCCTTTACCTGATTTGCAACTTCTTTTAAGCAGGCTGTCACTATCTCTTGAGAACCAAAGTTCCTTAAACCTGTTATCTTTACCTTTTATTCTGACAGTTACATTTTACATTAAATAATGTTAACTTTTCAGCCAGGACTGGTATGTGTGGGATAAGGTGTAAAATTCCACTGAAATGAATTTCTCTACACTGTCAACAATCCTTTCTCTAAATTTGCACTGAAGGACAAAATCCATGGTTGGTTATCCAGCTTCCTTGTACAATGTAACGTGCACCACACAGTAAATTACAATCCCTAGAATAGAGAAAACAATGAATCTGCTTTACCTATTCAGAAATGATTTCTTTATTTGCTGAGGTATGTTCTTGTCGCATCAATACAAGAGAACGGGAAGTGAAATATGTCAAGGAGATATTTTAAATTTAATTGTAATTTAGAGGTACAGCATGGTAACAGGCTCTTCTGGCCAACAAAACTCAAATACATCCCGTGTGACCAACCAACCTGCCGCTGCACATCTCTGGAATGTGGGAGCAAACTCGCAGGGTTACAGGGAGAAGATACAGAGCGTGGCGGCAGCTTAACCCCAGCCGCTGGTACTGTAATGCAATGCGTTAACTGCTAAACTACCATGCCACTCTCATTGATTTTAATCACTGACACGCAGGTTCGGTACGTACTGAATGGATTAATATACACTACTGGAATATTTAGGTTGCAATTATATTTTGAGTAAGAGATGATCGGGGTAATGACAGGATATATTGTTTCTTTTTCTGAATTAACAAAGGAAGATCTGGCAGGGTTAGCTGCAGAGAATGAATTTAGTAAAAATGCAGCAACCGTAGATGAACTAGGCAGTTAGCAATAGCAGATAGATGGGCAAAGATAACAAACTACTGGAGGAATTCAGTGGGACAGGCATCTGTAAATAAAGAAATGGCTGATGTCTTTGGTCAAGCCCCCACATCAGGACTCTGCTGTAGGTGTAGCTCAAGATAATACTTGCACTATCAAAGCAGCACTGATGTTTTCAATGAAGGGCTGTGATCCCCCTCGGATGAAAATAGGGTTGAAAACGGAGGATTGCTTTCTAGAAATTACTACAAATGCCCCACTGAAGGAGATTCTACAAAGTGTAATGGGCAAAAATCTGTACTTTGATTGGGACTTCACAATTCACACAATGACAATATGTTGTGTTCTAAATCCAAATTTAAGGGTACAGATGGTTTCTTAACACTCCACAGCAGTACTGCAAATTATTCACACAAACGTGATGATGCATAACACTGGCACTGGAAAGCAGAAACCGGCCTCCTCCTTGCTTTAACTGGCAGGGTTAGTGTGGAGATGCTGGAATCTGGAGCAACACGCAGACCTCAGCAGGTCAAGTAGCATCAGCTGGGAAAGGAGTTTTCAATATTCTGCTCCAAAACCCCACATCAGATGCTGCTCAACCCTCTAGATTTCTCTAGCAAATTGCACATCACCCTAATCAACAAACCGTGTTATTTTAATGGTATGGTGCAATTTCCAGCCAGGTGTCTTACAGAATATTCTAAACTCTCATCTACTTTCTCAGATTAGCAGGTTAGTAGCAGGTCCAAGCTCTTTGCCCCTCAATCCTATCCACCATTTTACTCAATTGTAGCCAATCTAATGAAAATGGGAAGCTCTTGGAAACTTTGATCCAGGACAGGATTGTGGTCACCGATCAGTTTGAAGTAAATTTTTTATCTAAGTACATATGTGTTACCATATAGTATTTTGAGATTCATTTACTTGCAAGAATTTACAAGAGAGAAAAGAAATATGATAGAATTGATGAAAAACAATACATAAACAAAGATCGGCAAACAACTGATGTACAAAATACAGTGATTAATTAAGACAAGCCTGTTTGGATTTGTTTGGGCAAATCATGATAACCAATTTGACAATTTTTTTGAGTTAATGATGGATCTGATGCTAACGTAGTTAAAGTGGTGTACAGAGCCTTCTAAAAGGCCCTTGATAAGGTCTCTGAGAATGGACAAACAGCAAGGCAAGTTAGAGGTAGATCAGTGATTCCCAGCTGGGATGGTACTGCAACTTTGTGTCATACAAAGTTTCCTGGTCTTTGAAGAAGACCCAAACTGCTTCATCCGCCTACCCAGTTGAAAGAGGCTTGAGTACAGTGAACCATTTACTCACAAAAAGCAAAACTGCTTGGATATTGTTACACGTGGGGACATAGAAGATTTTGCTGTCACAACTTGAATCAGATATTTCAACTCTTGCTCAAAACCATACTGTACAACACACAGGTTTAAAGACAAATAATCATTTAAAGCAGAATCATTTTTCTCATGTTAGCATATGCTAGATATGCTTGTACTCTTTAGAAATTCTGCCTTGATCTCAAAATTCGTAGCCTTGTTTAAATCATTTGCACGTACCTGTTGCTTCTTTAGCCTCATAGTCCTCTGATCTCGTGAGCTCCTTCAGTCACCTCTGATCACCCCAGAAATGAATCATCCTAACTCTTCCAGCCATGACTGCAGTCATGAACTCTGGAATGGAAACAAAATGCTAGAGAAACTCAGAGAAACAAGAGCCTGTAGGTGTTTGAATCTGGAGCAACAAAGAATCTGCTGAAGATTGTCAGCCGTTTAAGAAGCACCTGCAGAGAAAAAGAGTTTAAAGCCAATCACCCGTTGGCAGACTTCCTTCAGTTTTATAAGGGACCTTTCAGTCATAGAGTCACACCTCAAAGGGCCTACACACTGCCCTCTCCCATTAACCTAGGACAACCAAGTGGCACTGATAATCAGAAAGAAACACATCCATCTTTTGGGACTGTTAGCCACCTCAATGGGTTTAGCAGCCAAGTGCAGCAACCAAGGTATTCTCAGCATGGTGATGATGACCAGCTAATCTGTTGGTTCAGACTGGCCAGAACACCAGGTGTCTCAGAGGGAGGTGAGCCTTTGCACCTCTCTGCATCTAAGTGCAGTGAAGGAGAGTAGTTTTTAAACAGCAGGGGATGGATTTTTGGTAAACAAGGGAGTGGAAGTTAACTCCCTTTTAAATAGAAACGTAGAAAACCTACAGCACAATACAAGCTCTTCGGCCCACGATGCTGTGCCGAAGATGTACGTACTTTAGAGATTACCTACGCTTACCCATTGCCCTCTATTTTTCTAAGCTCTATGTACCTATCCAAGAGTTTCTTAAAAAGACCCTATTGTATCCGCCTCCACCACCGTCGCCGGCAGCCCATTCCAAGCACTCACTACTCTCTGCATAAAAACTAACCCCTGACATTTCCTCTGTACCTACTTCAAATCAACTTAAAACTGTGCCCTCTCGTGTTAGCCATTTCAGCCCTGGGAAAAAGCCTCTGACTATCCACACGATCAATGCCTCTCATCACCTTATAAATCTCTATTGTCACCTCTCATCCTCCGTCACTCCAAGGAGAAAAGGCCAAGTTCACTCAACCTATTCTCATAGGGCATGCTCCCCAATTCAGGCAACATCCTTGTAAATCTCCTCTGCACCCTTTCTATGGTTTCCACATCCTTCCTGTAGTGAGGTGGCCAGAACTGAGCACAGTACTCCAAGTGGGGTCTGACCAGGGTCCTATAGAGCTGCAACAATACCTCTTGGCTCCTAAACTCAATCCTATGATTGATGAAGACCAATGCACCATATGCCTTCTTAACCACAGAGTCAACCTGCACAGCAGTTTTGAGTGTCCTATGGACTCGGACCCCAAGATCCCTCTGATCCTCCACACTGACAAGAGTCTTACCATTAATACTATGTTCTGCCATCATATTTGACCTACCAAAAAGAACCACTTCACACTTATCTGGGTTGAATTCCATCTCCATAAATAATATATCAGATTTTTCTTCTCCCAAGTCCTTGGCAAGGTATTTGTTCATTCTTTGTTAATTTGCTGTCACCTTCATTCTGTCCTTGAATAAGGAAATAGGTGAAACTGAGGGAAATTTCTGGTTATGTGATCTCAACCAAGTGGTTCTATTTGGAATGCTGCAGTGTGTCTTTACTCTTTAGCTATCAAGTAATTTGTCAGCAGTTAATGGGTGTTGGTTATTTGAAAGGAAAAGTTCATAGCTAGCTTTTCTGTCACCAGTGACAACAGTTGAATGTTATTGCTAATTGAGCAGAACGTCTTTCCTTTTTCAATGAATGTACTCAGAGTTTTGAGATGGACAGATATTAGATCAGCCATGCAGACAAGCCCTGAGAATGGCTGACTAAATATTGAATTGTGTCTCCCAGACTGACAAATTGTTCCATTGTGAAAGCAAAAATAGGAAAATAAATAACCAAACACGAGGAAATCTGCAGATGCTGGAAATTCAAGCAACACACACAAAATGCTGGTGGAACTCAACAAGCCAGGCAGCATCTACAGGAAGAAGCACAGCTGACGTTTGGGGCCAAGACTCTTCGTTAGTCCTGATGAAGGGTCTCGGCCCGAAACATCGTCAGTGCTTCTTCCTATAGATGCTGCCTGGCCTGCTGCGTTCCACCAGCATTTTGTGTGTGTTAAATAAATAACCAATTCTTTTTCAAAACCTGTGTCCTCTTGTGGAAACCATTTCAGCCCTGGGAAAAAGCCTCTGACTATCTACACGATCAATGCCTCTCATCATCTTGTACACCTCTATCAGGTCACCTCTCATCCTCCATCGCTCCAAGGAGAAAAGGTCGAGTTCACTCAATCTATTCTCATAAGGCATGCTCCCCAATCCAGGCAACATCCTTGTAAGTCTCCTCTACACCCTTTCAATGGCTTCCACATCCTTCCTGTAGTGAGGCGATCAGAACTGAGCACAGTAATCCAATTGGAGTCTGACCAGGGTCCAATATAGCTGCAACATTACCTCTTGGCTCCTAAATTCAATTCCACGATTGATGAAGGCCAATACACATTATGCCTTCTTAACCACAGAGTCAACCTGCGCAGCTGCTTTGAGCGACCTATGGACTCCGACCCCAAAATCCCTCTGATCCTCCACACTGCCAGGAATCTTACCATTAATACTATATTCTGCCATCATATTTGACCTACCAACATGAACCACCTCACACTTATCTGGGTTGAACTGCATCTGCCACTTCTTAGCCCAGTTTTGCATCCTATCAATGTCCTGCTGTAACCTCTGACAGCTCTCCATACTATCCACAACATCTCCAAACTTGGTGTCATCAGCAAACTTACTAACCCATCCCTCCACTTCCTCATCCAGGTCATTTATAAAAATCACAAAGAGTAAGGGTCCTAGAACAGATCCCTGAGGCACTCCACTGGTGACCGACCTCCATACAGAATATGACCCGTCTACAATCACTCTTTGCCTTCTGTGGGCAAGCCAGTTCTGGATCCACAAAGCAATGTCCCCTTGGATCCCATACCTCTTTACTTTCTCAATAAGCCTTGTATGGGGCACCTTATCAAATGCCTTGCTGAAATCTATATGCCCTACGTCTACTGCTCTTCCTTCATCAATGTGTTTAGTCACATCCTCAAAAAACTCAATCAGGCTCGTAAGGCATGACCAGTGACCACAGATTATTAAGCTTTAAGCAAAGTATGATCCTTGCTGGAGAGTATTAAATTGGAGTAAGCCAAATAATGAGAGCATTAGGCAGAATCTAGGGGAAACTAGAGAGAGATGGGGAGACTAGGGGAAACTCGGGAGAAATAATTGGTCACCAGTTGTTTTTGGGCAAGTCCACATATGATATGCGGACGGTGTTTAAAGAGTACAGGACAAATATGCTTAAACAGAATCCAAGTACAGAAACACTGAGAACAAGAGGATGATGAGGGAGGGTGTAGAATGGTTCAAGGATAAAGGAGAAATACTTGTGTAGCCTCCGTGCCCCTGGTTTACCCCTGTTCGCCTAGGGTGAACCGCCATTGCCCCGCTAACAGTGCAATACTTCGGTGTAAATATGGTGTAATGCCTCCCCAGTACACGCTCACAATACAAATACCAGACAATACACCAAAGGCGAGTAAATAATTGCAACTTTATAGTTCTCTCTTAGTGATGGGTTAGTAGAAACAGATAATCTAAAGGTGCCAAATAAATAGGTTTATCAGTTTGTGCACATAATACTTTAATACGTTGGAGCTCATGCCTCTGGTTCCATCCATAATGACCCTCCGAGCCTTCGGCCACCGTCCGAACTGCCGACGTCCAGTATCCACCGCCCTGGAACCGCTGTCCGCTCCTCACACGTCTGTCCTCCTCGCTCGCCTCCCGAAAAAGATTGCAAACTCCCGCTCAGCTTACACATACAACTTAGCAAAACAATTCTCCATTGGTTAGTTCCGCCCTTATCTGCAGCCATAATCCAAACATTCCAGACACAGAAACCCATTACAGCATTAAGTTACTTTACAGAGAAGCCATTTTGTTAGCCTGAACAGTTAACACCACTGTTACTGGGACTGAAAGTCCTACATCCTCCCCACACCAAATTTAGTCATGCCCTCATGACACTCAGATAATTTGCCAACCCTTCCTGAAAAGCACAAAGCCCAAACCAAGTGCAGAAAGCAGTGACGTAACTCCCCAAAGCAGTGGAGATCACACCCTGTTCCCCGGGTGCTACATAGGCCAACCTATCTGAGGGACGCCTACTTCTCTGAGACCTGCGCACTCCCTCTTCTAACTCCTCCATCTCAGACACTACAGAAGACTCATGGAAACCACGAGGCGAACACTCCTGCGAGTGGTCACCCAAACCCCTCTGCACCTCAGAATCCTCTATCTCTTGCTCAGGACCCACATCCTCCCCGTCTGCAGGATCCAGTTGCTGGACCTTACTCGAAATGGGGTGTCTTCAGTCACCTGGAGGTGTGGTGAGTGCTCCTGGAACAGCCCATGTCAAACTCGTCTAGGGAAAAACATCTTCCAGCCTCAACGTCTTCTCCACCATCCTCTGCTTCCAACTCTCCAGCACAGGCGAGGTCCCAAAGTTAAATGCCCGTTATCAACTTATCCCTGTTTTCCAATGGTTTACCCCCCGCGAGCCTCACAGGGGCACTATGCACCACCGTCACCGGGAACAAATGCGCCAGGGGCATCCCTCGTTTAAAAGTGATCTCCTGTTGCATGGTGTTCCTGATGTTTACCACCACCCGGCGTGCCTGTACCACCGAGAGCTTCTGCAGCTCAGGCCTCACCACCACCCCAGCTGGGAATCTCGATTCCCCTCGAGATCTTCCGGGGTGTCCACTAAAGAGGCTTCACCCTCCGGCACTCCGAAGTATCTGGGGATTCCCATCACTCTCGCTACTTCACCGGGTCGTACCACCCTGGGCTTCGACTGGGCACACCATACAGTTCCTCTTTCCAATGCCGTGTCCCGCCCCGTGCGAGCACACACCTCCTTAAAGGCAGCTTGAAACACTGGGTGCACCGTCAGGGTCTCCAAAACGTCCTCACCCGCCTTCTCCTTGCAGGCCCCCAGGAGTCCCCGCACAATAGGGGTGTTGGTTCCTACCAGAATTGACACACCTCAAGTCGCAACAGGGTCTGGGCAATCCAGCACCAAGGCCTCATGAGCCTCAGACACTCCCACCTTGGCCTCGAGGAACTGCAGCCTCACGGACAAATACCCATCGTATGGGTAATCACCAGCACTGATACCCCAAATTTCCAGGGCACTGAAGGGCATCAAAGGTAAATGCGACGAATACTGATCGTAGAGCGACGGGTACAATAGCGTGACCTGCGACCCCGTGTTGAGTATGGCTTTTGCATCTATTCCCTCCATCTGGATTGACACACTGGATCGGGGCCCCACCAATCCTTCTGGGTAGGGTCTTTTCCTCTCAGGGGTCCCGTGGCACATTGCTGGGAGACTCCAGAGACTCCAGGCTGTTCCCTCACTGGGTCTCCTCTAAGTTTCCCGACCCCCCTTCCTGCTTGGATGCCCGTGGAGTCACCCCCCCGAGGGGCTCTTGGCTGATCACATTCCTGCCTGAAGTGCCCCTCTTCCCCACAGTTATGACACACACCTCATCTCGTGGGACCTCGGCCTCCCCCGGGCATCTGTGCAGTCTGTCCCTCTCTGCCAGTCCCCTCACTATCTCCCAGTTGGAGCTTGCCCCAGTCCCTTCATTACAAGGCGCTACCATGGAGGACTGCACTGTACTAACGGAGCTCTTTCCCAAATCCAATGCGGCCTCCTCCTCCCTCACCGCTCTGAGCAACGGAACAAAGGATGGGGGGGGGCCCGCGATCTACGGGACTGCCGGAGACTCATAGCAATCACATCGTGCCTCTGGGCGCCCCGGTCTACCCGGTCTATCCTGATCTGATTCACCTCTGTCTCCGAAATGACCCCCCATCAACTATTTAGCCTTCGCTCTACCCGGAGAAGTTACTCAGAAAGCTTTTCCCCTTTCTCCTGATGTAGACTCTGAAGCCCCCCTAAAAGCTCCACTGTGCCCCTCGTCAGACCAAAAGCCTCCTCCAATGCTTCTAGATACTCCCTCCAGGTAGCCAAGGAGTTGCTGCCCTTCACGCCTTTTACTACCTCCGCTGTCACCCCTCGCAAACTGTCAACCAATCTCTGCCGCTTCTCTTCCTCAGAACACTGCCACTCACCCAGCAGCCGAGAGAAACGCTCTACCCAGGACTCATAATCCTCCTCCCCTTCCGGGGCAGGATTCCCCGCTGAGAAAATTCATAACTTCTGACGAGGACCCGCCGTCTTGTTTTCCAAGGAGTTAATGGCTGACGCCAACTCCGAACCCTCCCCCTTCCGTGGGAGAGTGGGACTAATTAGATTTTCCAAATCTGACCACTCCCTTCCTTCAACCTTCAAAAATGATAGGACCTGCTCTCGAAAATCTCCGCCCCCAGCGGCTGGCAACTCCTCTGGTGTCCCATCAAACCTTTCCGCTGTGACCATGTGCACGCCCCATGGCCCCGCGTCACTGAGGTCACCGAGAGACGGTGGCAGTCCCACTGCCGAGACGTCAGCACCAACCTGCGCTAACACAAAGCCTAAATGCCCCACTTTGCCAATCTTTCTGCCTATGATTTCGACCTTACCGATAGCTCTAACTGTACTCAAACATCAAATTAACACTTCGTCCAAGGTATGCATGTCCACCCACTTAATACGCAGGCATGAGTAACGGGTACATCCTCGATCTATCTCACACCAGAGTTCATTCTTATCCGAATCCATCTCCCCTCATTTAAACTGGGGCGAATTACCCCATATGTGACAAATTCAAATCCTGGCCGAGAAACCCCACAAATGTAGCCTCTGTGCCCCCAGTTTACCCCATTCGCCTAGGGTGAACTGCCATCGCCCCGCCAATAGTGCAATACTTCGGTGTAAATATGGTGTAATGCCTCCCCAGTACACGCTCGCAACACAAATACCAGACAATACACCAAAGGCAAGTAAATAATTGCAACTTTATAGTTAGTTCTTAGTGATGGGTTAGTAGAAATAGATGATCTAAAGGCACCAAATAAATAAGTTTATCAGTTTGTGCACATAATATTTTAATACATTGGAGCTCATGCCTCCGGTTCCATCCATAATGACCCTCCGAGCCTTCAGGCACCATTTGAACCGCCGACATCCAGTATCCACCGCCCTGGAACCGCTGTCCGCTCCTCACACGTCTGTCCTCCTCACTCGCCTCCCGAAAAAGACTGCTAACTCCCACTCAGCTTACACATACAAGATAGCATAACAATTCTCCATTGGTTAGTTCCGCCCTTATCTGCAGTTATAACCCAAACATTCCAGACACAGAAACCCATTACAGCATTAAGTAACATTACAGAGAAGCCATTTTGTTAACCTGAACAGTTAACACCACTGTTACTGGGACTGAGAGCCCTACACTTGCCTGGATGCAGGGCGTGTGGATGAGGTCCTTGTTGGGTATTTTATATCAATATTTACTAAGCAGCAAGACATGAAGGATAGGGAGATCAGTGCTGAGCATTGTGATGTGCTGGGGTATTTTGAGGTAAAAGAAAAGGTAGTGTTGGTTCTCAAAGAGCATTAAAATAGATAACCCCCAGGGCCTGATGGGATATAACCTATTGAAAGGCAAGAAAAGAAATTGCTGGGGCCTTGACCAATATCATTGTGCCCTGTCCAGCCACAAGTGTGGATCAAGAGGACTGGCGAGCAGATAATTCTGTTCCGTTATTCAAAAAGGGAACAAGGGTTAATCCTGGAAACTATAGATCGGTGAGTCTCATGACAGTGGTAGAGAAGTTACTAGCGAGAATTCTTAGGAACAGGATTTCTACAGGGGTCAGTGTTGGGACCGCTTTTTTCATGTTATAAGTTAATAAATTGGATGAGAGAATTGATGGTTTTGTGGCCAAGTTTGTGGATGGCACGAAGATATATGGAAGGGGCAGGTAGTGCTGATGAAGCGGGGAGTCTGCAGGACTCAGACAGATTGGGAGAATGGGCTGAGAAGCGGCGGACAGAATAATGTGCAGGGAAGTATACGGTCATGCACTGTGGTAGGAGGAATAAAGACGTAGACTGTTTTCTAAATGGGGAAGAGTCAGTAAACAGAGATGCAAAGGGACTTGGGAGTCATCATGCAAGATTCCCTGAAAGTTAGTTTGCAGGTTGAGTTGGTGGTAAGGAAGGCAAATGACATGTTAGTGTTAATTTCAAGAGGTCTAGAATATAAAAGCAAGGATGTAATGTTGAGACTTTATAAGGAATAGGTTCTTGACTAGTCAGGCTGTCAAAGGTTACAGAGAGAAGATAGTAGAATGTGTTTGGGAGGGATAATAAATCAGCCATGATGGAATGGTGGAGCAGACTCGATGGGTTGAATGGCCTCATTCTGTTCCTGTGTCTATGGTCTTGTGGTCACAGCAGCAGGACAAAGCTGGAACACTGTGGCACTGAGACAGAAGGAAGAATGCAAGAAGTTGTTATGTTGCTAACGGGCCAAGCCTATCAAATTCAGCAAATTCACACTAATGTAAAGAACAGAACACTTAACACTGAATGCCATCATGAGATGATCAAAGGTTTGTCAATGAGAGGTTTCAAGGAGCCTTGTTCCTTTGGAAAAAGAAGTGAAGTAGAGAGAAGAGATTCTTCAGCGGCTGGAAATCTTGAACAGCACACTCAGGAACAGGAGTCAGCACCTTTGGAGGCAAATAAACAGTTTGGTCTGAAACATCAACTGTTTTCCCCTCCATAGATATTGTCTGAACTGCTGAGTTCCTCCTACATTTTGTGTGTGTTGCTTAAGAGAGGTAGAACAATCTTCAGAGAAAGAAAGCTGGATGTTTGGGAAGTGAGCGTTAGTGGAGGCAGATATCACGAAGGCAGAGATGGACAGACAGAAAGTGAAAGCACGGAGTAGTTTAAAAACAAGCATGAGAATTTTAAAATTGAGGCATTAGCTGTGACTCTGAAAAACTTACAAAGCATAAGTTAATTGATGAGCAGGATTTTGTAATTTGTAGGACACAAGCAGATCTTTGGTGATGAGATATGCTTTCCAGGAGTAGTCAAGTCCAAAAGTAACAATACAGATGGGGCTTCAACAGAAGGGAGTAGGATTTCAGGGGTGTTAGGAGTGGTATGGGTGTGAGGTCTGAGGTTTTTCAGGGGCCAGGGATCAAGATTATGAACTTCTGGCTAATGAATGGAACTTGTTATGTTTACCAGCACTAGTCTTCTCTTTCTTTAACTGAAATGAATTTCCAGTCATCCAGCACTGGATGTCGGGCCAACAGTTGATTTGCTCTGCCACACTCACACTCTGGGGTATAAGGCTCCTGTAACTTCTTCCTGATAGCAGCAGTGAGAAGAGAGCATGGCTGGCTTTGGCCTACTTGTCATGTACCTCCAGGTATCCTGTGATCTCATCCCTAACAATTGATTTCAACAACTTCCCAGCCACTGATGACAGGCTGGCAGGTCTATAGTTTCCTTGTCTATAGTACAAGTTTAGGAATGGATTACTTAAAGTAAACTATGGTGCTGAGGGTAGTGAAGACTGAAACTGTTATCAAAGTGCCAGACTGACCAAAAACAAAAGCCTACCTTTAACAAAATATCTTCATGTTCACCCCTGCAATGTCCACCATTTCACTTCCATGTTAGTTGGATGAAAAAATTGGTAAGACCCATACATTTAGAACAGTATTATCTAAACAACTATGCTGTTCAAAGCAAAAATCTGCAGATGCTGGAAATCCAAGCAACACACACAAAACGCTGGAGGAACTCAACAGGCCAGGCAATACAGTTGATATTCCGGGCTGAAGCCCTTCAGTCCTGCTGAAGGGTTTCGGCCCGAAACATCAACTGTAATATTTTCAATAGGTGCTGCCTGGCCTGCTGAGTTCCTTCAGCATTTTGTGTGTGAACCATTTTTTGTATTAAGCAGTATTCTTAAAACTGAAGTTTCCAGTGTAGTTTTAAGCAGAAATTAATCAAAATTTGATTAGTGCCAATTTGGTTAAATATAACGTAAAGCTGTAAGTTAAAATAATATTTAAATTAAATGGAATAGCTATCGTAATACCTTTAAAGCAATGTACAATATTGCTCAGAGCAACTGGAAAGTTTTGGCCCCATTCCCCTTAAAAGCTTTAATCCCTTGATGTTGTGATTGCTTTGGGCAATATGGAAAACACTCACAATTTCACTTAACTCTCCTCATCTCACACAAGTAACAGTATACATGTTCTTTTAGCCTAGGTTCTAATGTATTTACAATAACATTTATTAGCAGGGGCATCCTAGTTTCTGGAGATAATCCAGAAAGGCTTTGAAAACATTGGCGCACACAATCTACATATTCATAAACATAATTCTCTTCTGTCCAATACTGTCACTCACAGAGTGTGAGGGAAACATTTTCTTAGAGCTCCTACTAGACCAGTTCCAGGTACAGTCAAATCAACATATCACTCATTTCCTTTCACCCCTCCACTTTGAGACACCCATATTGTTATTAGGAACTACTGCCTGTGGCAGAGCATTGGTTGATGCCATCCTCAACCAGGACCACAATTAATTTCTGCAGGACCCAACCTGGACCACAACAACTTTGTGCAGGACACAACCTGGACCACAACAACTTTGTGCAGGACACAACCTGGACCACAGTAACTTTGTGCGGGACACAACCTGGACCACAACAACTTTGTGCAGGACACAACCTGGACCACAGTAACTTTGTGCAGGACGCAACCTGGACCACAACAACTTTGTGCAGGACACAAACTGGACCACAGTAACTTTGTGTGGGACACAACCTGGACCACAGTAACTTTGTGCAGGACGCAAACTGGACCACAACAACTTTGTGCAGGACACAAACTGGACCACAGTAACTTTGTGCGGGACACAACTTGGACCACAGTAACTTTGTGCGGGATACAACCTGGACCACAGTAACTTTGTGCGGGACACAACCTGGACCACAGTAACTTTGTGCGGGACACAACCTGAACCACAGTAACTTTGTGCAGGACCCAACCTGGACCACAGTAACTTTGTGCGGGACACAACCTGGACCACAGTAACTTTGTGCGGGACCCAACCTGGACCACAGTAACTTTGTGCATGACACAACCTGGACCACAGTAACTTTGTGCGGGACACAACCTGGACCACAGTAACTTTGTGCGGGACGCAACCTGGACCACAGTAACTTTGTGCAGGACACAACCTGGACCACAGTAACTTTGTGCGTGACACAACCTGGACCACAGTAACTTTGTGCAGGACATAACCTGGACCACAGTAACTTTGTGCGGGACCCAACCTGGATCACAGTAACTTTGTGCTGGACACAACCTGGAACACAACAACTTTGTGCGGGACACAACCTGGACCACAGTAACTTTGTGCGTGACACAACCTGGACCACAGTAACTTTGTGCGGGACACAACCTGGACCACAGTAACTTTGTGCAGGACACAACCTGGACCACAGTAACTTTGTGCAGGGCACAACCTGGACCACAGTAACTTTGTGCGGGACACAACCTGGACCACAGTAACTTTGTGCGGGACACAACCTGGACCACAGTAACTTTGTGCAGGGCACAACCTGGACCACAACAACTTTGTGCGGGACACAACCTGGACCACAGTAACTTTGTGCCGGGCACAACCTGGATCACAGTAACTTTGTGCGGGACACAACCTGGATCACAGTAACTTTGTGCGGGACACAACCTGGACCACAGTAACTTTGTGCAGGGCACAACCTGGACCACAACAACTTTGTGCGGGACACAACCTGGACCACAGTAACTTTGTGCAGGACCCAACCTGGATCACAGTAACTTTGTGCGGGACACAACCTGGACCACAGTAACTTTGTGCAGGACCCAACCTGGATCACAGTAACTTTGTGCAGGACACAACCTGGACCACAGTAACTTTGTGCGGGACACAACCTGGATCACAGTAACTTTGTGCAGGACACAACCTGGACCACAACAACTTTGTGCGGGACACAACCTGGATCACAGTAACTTTGTGCAGGACACAACCTGGACCACAACAACTTTGTGCGTGACACAACCTGGACCACAGTAACTTTGTGCGGGACACAACCTGGACCACAGTAACTTTGTGCGTGACACAACCTGGACCACAGTAACTTTGTGCAGGACACAACCTGGACCACAGTAACTTTGTGCGGGACACAACCTGGACCACAGTAACTTTGTGCAGGACCCAACCTGGACCACAGTAACTTTGTGCGGGACGCAACCTGGACCACAACAACTTTGTGCGGGACACAACCTGGACCACAGTAACTTTGTGCGGGACACAACCTGGACCACAACAACTTTGTGCGGGACGCAACCTGGACCACAACAACTTTGTGCAGGACACAACCTGGATCACAGTAACTTTGTGCGGGACACAACCTGGACCACAGTAACTTTGTGCGGGACGCAACCTGGACCACAACAACTTTGTGCAGGACAGAACCTGGACCACAGTAACTTTGTGCGGGACACAACCTGGACCACAGTAACTTTGTGCGGGACACAACCTGGACCACAGTAACTTTGTGCGGGACACAACCTTGATCACAGTAACTTTGTGCAGGACACAACCTGGACCACAGTAACTTTGTGCGGGACACAACCTTGATCACAGTAACTTTGCATGGGACACAACCTGGACCACAGTAACTTTGTGCGGGGCACAACCTTGATCACAGCAACTTTCTGCGGGACACAACCTGGACCACAGTAACTTTGTGCGGGACCCAACCTGGACCACAGTAACTTTGTGCGGGACCCAACCTGGACCACAGTAACTTTGTGCGGGACGCAACCTGGACCACAGTAACTTTGTGCGGGACACAACCTTGATCACAGTAACTTTGCATGGGACACAACCTGGACCACAGTAACTTTGTGCGGGACACAACCTTGATCACAGTAACTTTGCATGGGACCCAACCTGGACCACAGTAACTTTGTGCGGGACCTAACCTGGACCACAGTAACTTTGTGCGGGACACAACCTGGACCACAGTAACTTTGTGCGGGGCACAACCTTGATCACAGCAACTTTCTGCGGGACACAACCTGGACCACAGTAACTTTGTGCGGGACACAACCTGGACCACAGTAACTTTGTGCGGGACCCAACCTGGACCACAGTAACTTTGTGCAGGACACAACCTGGACCACAGTAACTTTGTGCAGGACGCAACCTGGACCACAGTAACTTTGTGCGGGACCCAACCTGGACCACAGTAACTTTGTGCAGGACACAACCTGGACCACAGTAACTTTGTGCGGGACCCAACCTGGACCACAGTAACTTTGTGCAGGACACAACCTGGACCACAGTAACTTTGTGCGGGATGCAACCTGGACCACAGTAACTTTGTGCGGGACACAACCTGGACCACAGTAACTTTGTGCAGGGCACAACCTGGATCACAGTAACTTTGTGTGGGACACAACCTGGACCACAACAACTTTGTGCGAGACCCAACCTGGACCACAGCAGACTCACGTGGGACACACCCGGACCTCAATAATCCTTTTTAAAGCTACAGCTTTCCTGTGTCAGTGATTAAGGTGCTGGTGTACCTTGACTACTCCACACAGCAGGAGACTTGCATTCTGGTAGTAGACACTGTCCCTTGTTCAAATATTAGCTGCCTGGGACTTAGAAGTAATCAGCTGAATTCCCAAATAATGAAGTTAAGGGTGAGTGATCTTGGTGGAACCTCCCAAGTAACTGTTTTCACCGATGAATGGAGTCTGACATCTCGGCTCATTCCACAATCATATGTTAGTTTACTTGTGGGCAAAGAGAACAGCTTGGCTCTTGTCACCACACTGTTCCAAACACAGAACAGAGAAATGCCATTTTCATACAGAATTGACCATTTGGTAAACTGTATGTGTGAATTCCTTACTTGCAAGACCAGTCACCGTTCACAATACAGTTGCTAAAAGTCAATAGAAACTACAGACTGTCAAGCAATGATACTTTGAAGTTAGTAAAGCAATTGTCCGTTAGTTGTTGTGTGCCTCGGATTGCCTGTCTTCCTGTTGCACAAGGGAAAGCTCTGCCCGTTTTTGTCCAGGTTGTCTGCACTCCATCAGCAGTCTGTCCTTGCCTGGGCCTTACGTTAACCACTGCCTTACCACGTCTCACGCACAAACACGGGTTCCCAATAGTGGTACTCCTGCTGTGATGTACGGAGAGCTATGGGCAGGTTTAGCAAGTGGGAAAAAGGTGGTAGATGGATCTTAATGTGTCACTCACCTCAATGGGAAGAATAATGACAAAGTACATCTGAATGACAAAAATAGAGATATTAGTGGAAGAGACCTCATGAATCAGATGGTGTGCTGTTTGTCTCACCCTTGTTCAGGTTTACTGCCCACCCATCTTCTCTCTCCTTACCCACAAATAGCTGTATATATTTTTTCTCTAGTAAATTACAATCATTAACAAAACAATGACCTTCACTTTTTCATTGAAGTTGGTGCAAGTGGACTAGAATATAAAAGCTAGGATGGACTGTAGTACTGAGAATTTATGAGACTTTGCTCAAACTGTATTTGGAATGTTGTTAGCAATTTCAGGTCCTGTATATAAGGAAAGGTCTTCTTGCCTGGAAGGGTCACAAGAGTGATCCTAGAAATTCATGTGAGGAGCATGTGATGACTCTGGGACTGTCTCATTAGTGTTGAATGATGAGGGGTAATCTCAATGAAATGTACTGATTATTGAAAGGACTGGATAGGGGAGATGTTTCCATCAGTAGGTTAGTCCAGAATTTGATGGCACAGCCTCAGAATAAAAGAACATCCTTTTGGAACTAAGATGAGGAAGGAATTTATGCATCCAAAGTGTGGTGAATCTATAGCCATAGATGATATGGAGGGCAAGAGATTCAGTGTATATAAGGCAGAAATTAATAGGTCCTTGATAGTAAGGGTGTTAAGGCAGGGGAATGGGGTTGAAAAGCAAAAGCAGCCTGATTGAATGATGGAGCAGACTCGATGGACTGAATGGCCTAATTCTGCTCCTATATCTCATAGTTTGAGGAGCATCGGCAGTGGCCATGGAACAGCCTGAGAGCTACCTGGTTCTTTCACCTTGCAAGGGTCAAACACAATCTCCTGTGAGGAACAACACGCCAGCTGTTCTTTTACAATCTGCTGGCAAAAGGTGAATAAAGTTTAGGGCAATGTAAAAGTGTAGCAAATAAATTAAAAAGAGAGGTGGAATGTAAAATGCAGGAGGTTTTGCTGAGATTGTTCAGAGAATTAGTGAGTTCACTCTGAGAATACTGTCTACAGTTTTTGTGACATGATGAGTTTGGTTTGCACCAGGGTGCAGGGTCTGAGATACAGTATCAAACTGGATCTGAACACAAAACAAATGCATGATATCACTAGTAGGCTTACGAGTGAGCACTGAAATGTAGTTCAGGTGCTCCTTAAATACTCAATTCTTTGTGCCACAAACATTATTATCAATTAGCAGGACCATCATGAACCCTTAAAGGGGCCGCGCCAGCTGTTCGTACTCCGAGGAGTCAGAGCATCTGAATCCTGGAAGCTGGCGCAGTTGGAAGCGTCTGGTAACAGGGCACCCTCCCGTACAGCTGACTCCTGATGGCCTGGCTGTTCTGAGAGGCGGTGATGATAATCGTGGATGAGAGCCAGATCCAAGATGTCTCTTTCAGGTACTCAGAATCCTTACCAATCCATGAGGTAACGCTGAACACCCTGAACAGTAAACGAGTCCAAAAATCAACACACCTTGGAGACCTATTTCCCCCCATAAACTGGCGTGGTGGAGGGGCTGGTGCAGACCGGTTGTAATTTAGAGATGTGGAAGGTGGTATTGATCTTTAGGGTCTTTGGGAGCTGCAAGGTGTAAGACATTGGTTTACTTTCCTCAGGACTTTGAAGGGCCCAATGAACTTGGGCACCAGCTTTCTAGATTCCACCTGGAGAGGCACGTCATGAGTGGACAGCCAGACTTGTTGCCCAGGCTATAAAGCAGGTCCCCGTCTTCTCTTTTGGTTTGCCTTGTTTGCCATATGTCGGGTAGAGTCCAGCGAAATCTCTCTTTCGCCGATCCATTTTTGCTTGTGCAGCATTGGATGAGATCTTGGGCCACATGGACCCCAGCCTTGGCCTCTTGTTCCAGAAAGAGAGGCTAGGGATAATCAAGCTGGAACTCACAATGAATGCTGTTGGGGGGGGTGGGGGGTGACCTCTGCCCACATCAAATAGTCACACCACTCATTAGGTCTTTCTGATCTTTGGGTCTGCTCCATCCAGCCATTGGACCATGGGTGAAACCCAGAGGAAGGGCTTGCTGTTGCTCCTATCAGTCTACAGAACTCTTTACAGAAATGTGATGACATTTGTCGACCACGATCTGAGACAACTTCCACCAGGAATCCATGGATCCTGAAGACCTGGCTCAGGACAATCTCAGCCATCTCCATCACAGATGGTAGGTTCTCCAAGGCAATGAACTCGCAGGCTTTCAAAAATTGATTGGCAACCATGGTGACTGACATCCCCGGGATGGCGGGAAACCCATGACAAAATCCAGGGGATGTGTGCCCAAGATCTTTCTGGAACAGGTAGGGCGTGGAGGAGCCTTTGAGATCGTTTATGGGTCTCCTTGTTCCGGGCACACGGCTTGCATGCCTGCGTGTACTGCCGAACTTCTCTCATCATTCCGGGCCACCAATACCTTCTCCTGATCAACTCGAGGGTCCTGGAGATCCCTGGGTGTGCGATCATTCCTGATGAATGTCCGTCCCATTGCAGTACCTGGGACCGAACGGAACAGCTGACCCAGAGAATTGTTCTTAGGAATCTCACCTTGCGTGCGAATAAGAGTGTCGATTTCCCAACAAACTGCTGGCTTGGGACAAAGTGGTGGTAGGCTGCTCCTCTCATTCCTGTTTGTCAAACTGATGGGACAGGGCATCTGACTTCTGTGTTCTTTTACCCCAGCTGATAGGTCAGGATGAAATTAAAGCCATTAAAGAACAAAGAGCACATGGCCTGCCTGTAATTTGGCCACTTGGCTACCTGATATAAAGAGATTCTTGTGGTCAGTCCTAATGATGAAAGGGTTCTTGGGCCCCTCCAGCCAGTGGCGCCATTCTTCCAAGGCTAACAACCGCAAGGAGCTCCCGAATCCTGATGTCATAGCTCCTCTCTGCTGGACATAGCCACCTGGAGAAGAATGCACACGGGTGCAGTTTACCTTCCGAAGGTGGTCATTGGACAAGAAGGCACTCACTCCTATATCCGGGGCAACCACCTTCACAATGAAGGGAAGGTCCGGGTTAGGAGAAACCAAGATGGGAGCTGTTGTGAACCTCTGTTCGAGCTCTGAAAAGGAGCCTCCACTTCAGTTGTCTAGACAAAAAGACCTGTGGATGTCTTAGTTAATACCACAGACGGAGCTGACAGCAAGCTGAAGTTCCTAAAGAACTTCCGGTAAAAGTCTGCAAACCCCAGGAACCGCTGGACTTGTTGGTGGTGGCCAGTCTCTGACTGCCTGGGTCTTGATAGGGTCCAACCTGAGAATGCCACTGGAGATGATGAAACTCATAATGAAATGGTTAGAGCTTTGAGCCAGTTTTCCCTGAGGTGGACAATCCACACCAGGGCTGTGTGAAAAGAGCTACTTTTTAATCAGGGTGGTGATCAAGATTTCAAAAGCAGTGTTTTGCAGCAGTTTTTCTGATTTGAGGAGCAACCAATCAACAAGAGGGATTCATTAGAAAGGGTCTGTAAGAGTAATTCAAGTTCAAGCACATCGACCATTCTTGGAGTGACCGTTCATTTGGAAGTATGCCAGTCTTTAGAGTGGCTTTGACTCATCAGGTTGAAGTGAGATCAGGCTTGGGTGAGGTAGATTGTGTTGTAAATTACTCTCTTCCTGTTCTTATTTGTTCAATGCTCATCTGTCAGTGCATAGTGTAGTGAGAATGGCTCCAGGAACTGTGTTTTGTACTGTGTGTGAGATGTCAGAGGTCTGGGAGATCTCCAGTCTCCCAAACTGCACCAGTTATACTGAGCTACA
The DNA here is from genome assembly GCF_048418815.1 of Hemitrygon akajei. Lineage (NCBI taxonomy): Eukaryota > Metazoa > Chordata > Chondrichthyes > Myliobatiformes > Dasyatidae > Hemitrygon > Hemitrygon akajei. The sequence continues at coordinate 6,030,239 of NC_133143.1, read as the reverse complement.
GGTTCTGAGAGAACATATTAAGGAACTGGAGCTGCAGCTTGATGACCTTTAACTCACACGGGAGAATGAGGAGGTGGTAGACAGGTGCTACAGGGAGGAAGCCATCTCTCGGCTTCAGGAGACAAGTAACTGTGACTGTCAGGACAAGCAGGGGAAATGGACAGCCAGTGCAGAGAACCCCTGTGACTGTTCCCCTCAATAGTAAGAATATAACTTCGGATACTATTGAGGAGGACAACAGTGACCGGCTCTCTGGTACTGAGCCTGGTGCTGTGACTCAGAAGAGCAGAGAGGTGAAGAAGACTGCAATGTTGCTAGGCGATTCCTTTGTCGGAGAAACAAAGACAAGGTTCTGTGGGCATAATAAAGACACCCGGATGTTATGCTGCCTCCCTGGTGCCAGGATCAGGGATGTTTCGGATTGCGTCCTTGGCATTCTCAAGGGTGAGAGTGAGCAGCCAGGAGTCTTGGTACGTTTTGGCACTAATGACATAGGTAGACAACATGAGGAGATCCTGAAGAGAGATTTCAGGGAGGTAGGTAACAAGCTGGGAAACAGGAACTCTAGGGCAGTAATCTCTGGATTGCTGCCTGTGCCAGGCATCAGTGAGGGTAAGAATAGGATGATCTGGCAGGTGAATATGTGGGTGAGGAATGTGCAGAGGGCAAGGGTTCAGATTTTATTGATCATTGGGATCTCTTCTGGGAAAGCTATGACATATACAAAAAGGACAGGTTACACATTAACCCGAGGGGGTCCAATATCCTTGTGGATTGGCTAGAGTTGTTCGGGAGGGTTTAAACTCATTTGGCAGGGGAGTGATAGTGCTGAAGATGAGATAGTTGAGTTACAAACAGAGGCAATGTGTAGTGAGACTGGTAGCAAGGAGAGGTTGCTGACAGTGCAACATTACAGTCAACAGGATGAGTTGCAATGTAAATCATGGAGAAAATCGAAAAGGGTGAATACAGGACTGAAGGTGTTGAATCTGAATACACTTAGTATACAGAATAAGGTCGATAAATCTGTGGTACAGTTACAGATTGGCAAGTATGATCTTGTAGGCATCACTGACTCATGGCTGCAAGAAGATTATAGCTGGGAGCTCAATCCAAGGAAGGATGGACATGAAGGCAGAGGGAGGAGGGGGTACATGGCTCTGCTGGTGAAAAACAGATTTTAAAGCATTAGAAAGAGCTGACATAGGGTGTTGAATTGTCATGGGTAGAGCTAAGGAACTGAAGGGAGTTGTATATGGACCCACAAATAGTAGTATCAATGTGGTCTACAATTTATAACAGAAGATAGAAGATGCACGTCAAAAGGGCAACATTACAATAGTCATGGGGGATTTCAATATGCAGGTAGATTGGGAAAATCAGGTTGGTGCGGGATTCTGCGAGGGGGATTCTAGAGTACCTACAAGATGGTTTTTTAGAGCAGCTAGTAGTTGAGCCAACTAGGGGATCAGCTATTCTGGACTGGCTGTTGTGCAATAAACCAGAATTGATTAGAGAGCTTAGGGTAAAAGAACCCTTTGGGGGAAGGGATCATAATGTGATTGATTTCACTCTGAAATTTGAGGAGAAGATGCTCAAGTCAGATGTATCAGTATTACAGAGGAGTAAAAGGAATTTCAAAGGCCTGAGAGAGGAGCTGGCCAGAATTGATTGGAAAGGAACACTGGCAGGGATGATGGCAGAGCAGCAATGGCTGGATTTCTGGAGGCAATTTGGAAGGTCCAGTATATGTACATCCTAAAGAGGAAGATGTATTCTAAAGGCAAGTTGATACAACCATGGCTAACAAGGGAAGTCAAAGCCAAATTAAAACCAAAGAGAACAAAAATTAGTGGGAAGTTAAAGGATTGGGAAGCTCTTAAATACCAACAGAAGGCAACTAAAAAAAATTAAGTAAGAAGGTAAATATGGAACATGAAAGTAAGCTAGCCAATAATGTTAAGGACGATACCAAAAGTTTCTACAAATGTATAAAGTGAGAGGTGAGAGTGGATGTCAAACCATTTGAAGATGCTGGAGAGATAGTAATGGGAGACAACAAAATGGCAGATGAACTGAACAAGTATTTTGCATCAGTCGTCACTAGCAGTACGGTGAAAATTCCAGGTGTCGGGGCATGAAGTGTGTGAAGTTACCATTAATAGAGAGAAGGTATTTGGGAAACTGAAAGATCTGAAGGTAGATAAGTCACCTGGATCAGACGGTGTACACCCCAGGGTTCCGAAATAGGAGGCTGAAGAGATTGTGGAGGCATAGTAATGATCTTTCAAGAATCACTAGATTCTGGCATGGTTCCAAAGGACTAGAAATTTCAAAGGTCGCTCCACTCTTCAAGAAAGGAGAGAGGCAGAAGAAAGGAAATTATAGGCCAGTTAGTCTGACCTCAGTGGTTGGAATATGCGGAGTCAATCGCTAAAGATGATGTTCTGGGGTGCTTGGAGTTACATGATAAAATAGGCTAAAGTGAACATGGTTTCTTCAAGGTGAAATCTTACCTGATGAATCTGTTGGAATTCTTTGAAGAAATAACAAGCAGGATAGACAAAGGAGAATCGATAGAGGTTGTGTACTTGGATTTTCAGAAGGCCTTTGACAAGGCACCACACATGAGGCTGCTTAACAAGCTATGAACCCTTGGTAATGCAGGAAAGATTATAGCATGGATAAAGCAGTGGCAGATTGGCAGGAGGCAACGAGTGGGAATAAAGAGAGTCTTTCAGGTTGGCAGCCTTTTCCGACTGGTGACTAGTGGTGTTTCACAGGGCTCTGTGTTGGGACTGATTCTTTTTGCGTTATATTCCAATGATTTGGATGATGGAATTAATGGCTTCATTGCAAAGGTGGCAGATGATAAGATAGGTGGAGGGACAGGTAGTTTTGAGGAAGTAGAGAAGCTATAGAAGAACTTAGACAGATTAGGAGAATGAGCAAAGAAGTGGCAGATGGAATACAGTGCTGGGAAGTGTATGGTCATGCACTTTGGTAGAGGAAATGAAAGAGTTGAATTTTTTCTAAATGGAGAGAAAATGAGGTGGAAAGGGATTTGGTAGTTCTTGTGTAGTATTACCTGAAGGTTGATTAGTAGATTGAGCCTGTGGTGAGGAAGGCAAATGCAATGATAGTGTTCATTTCAAGAGGACTGGAATATAAAAGCAAGGATGTAATGTTGAGACTTTATAAAGTACTGATGAGGCTTCACTTGGAGTACTGAGAGCAGTTTTGGGCTCATTATCTTCGAAAGGATGTGCTGAAACTGGAAAGGGTTCAAAGGAGGTTCATGGAATTGAATTCAGAATGAAACGACTTGTCTAATGAAGACCATTTGAAGACTCTGGGTTTGTATTCACTGGAATTCAGAAGACTGAGGGGTGACCTAATTGAAAGGCCTTGATGTTATGGATGTGGAGCGGATGTTTCCTATGGTGGGAGTGTCTAAGGCCAGAGGACACAGCCTCAGAATCATGAAGCTTCCTTTTAGAACGGAGATGATGAGGATTTTATTCAGCCAGAGAGTGGTGAATCTGTGGAATCTTTGCCACAGGCAGCTGTGGAGGCCGAGTCTTTATGTACATTTAAGGCAGAGGTTGATAGATTCTTGAGTAGTCAGGTCATGAAGGAATATGGGACAAAGCCAGGAGATTGGGACTGAGCGGAAAAGTGTCTCAGCCATGATGAAGTTGTGGAACAGTTTCAATGGCCAAGTAGTCTCATTCTTACGGTCTTACGGTTACACGAAACACAGACTTCTCCTACTTGACATTAAGTCCTTTATCTAGAAACCTCATTAAGTTATCCCTGACATGTAGGCTGTGCTCCTCCTACGGACTGAGAATATTTTTATATCATCCAAGTAGATGAAGGCATACTTACAGAGCATGTCGTTTATAAAGGCCCGGAAAATAGCTAGAGTATTTGTAAGGCCAAAGGGTATAACAGGTACTCATAGTGCCCTGTCGATGTATTGCATGCACTCTTCCACTCATTGTCTTCCCTAAATTGGGCCAAATTGTATGTACTCTCTGGGTCTAATGTTGTGAATACCCTTGCCTCTTGGCGCATCTCGAAAGCCGTATTCATGAGGGGAAGGAAATCGTGATTCTTGGCCATTTTGCAGTTTAATCCCTTATAATCAAAGTATGGCCTCAGGATCCCATCTTCCTTTTGTACGAAGATGAATCCTGCACCAGCGGGAGAGGTGGAGGGCCGAGTGAAGTCCATGGCAAGAACCTCCTGTATATACACCTCCATTGTGCTTGTCTCTGTGCCTGAGGGTGCATACAGTCGACCCTGCGGAGGACAAGTACCAGGCAGCAGGTTTATGGCACAGTTGTGGGGTCTGTGAGGGTAAAAAGTCCAGGCCTTCCCCTTGCTGAAGAGTTCTTCCAAGTCCTTGTAGGCAGAAGACATTTCAACTGGTTTGGGATTTGATATCTCCTCCGGTCCCTTCAAGAACGACTCCTGAGGCCTCTTGTGTGGTAGGGGAGTTCTGACAAACCTCAGAGTGCTCTCTCTACACTCACAAAGTTCATTCATAGAAATAGTTGCCAAATCAGAGTCCAAATCCTTGTTGGTATCCTCAGGTAATGGCAGTGAGGCATTACAGAGGGTTCTTGCCCCCTCACCCCCCAGGAATAGTCTTCAAGGCTCAGTGTACAGGAGTCACTCC